>NC_064926.1:85604769-86229769 GCF_023897955.1 Schistocerca gregaria | reverse complement strand
AAGGAAACTACTAGATGATGCTGTTTTTTGGGTTAGTTCCTGAACTGCGTGTGGTGGAAGCACCAGAAGGGTCCACAACAGCCTGGGAGGCACGTGCAACAGAGGAAAGCACTGTCAATAGAGAAGGTGACGACATTGTGGCTGTAGTGATTGAGTCAATTGTACAGGACTAAGACACCCTCATGTTTTCTAGACTCTTGATATGTGAGCTGGTCCAGGGTCTTATACACTTGGATTTTCTTTTCTCACTAAAAAATGGAGCAATCTGGTGAAAGTGAGAGTGGAACTCATCAGAGTTTACATAGATGGGGGGAGGGGCACGAGAAACATTTGCGTGCAGTGGACATCCACAATCCCTGCAGAAACGGGTAGTGCTGCAACAGGAAGACGTGTCTGAACTTCATACACCTGAAGCATTTCATGTGAGGAGTAACATAGGGTTTCATGTCACAGTGGTGGACTATCACACAACCTTCTCAGGCAATGTATCACCCTTGAAAGCCAAGATGAAGGCCCCGGTAGCAACTCCATTTTCCCTTGGTCGCCAACAGACATGACGGATGAAGTGCACACCCTATCATTCTAAGCTGGCCTGCAGCTCATCACCATATCGCAAAAGCAGACCACAGTGAAAGATGAACACTCTGGACCATACTGAGACTCTTGTGGCGAGCGAGAGTCGCAGATATGTACTCAACTTTTCACACTCAACTTTTCACAAGAGAGCATCTACTGTTACTGGGCAGGAGATGATGTTTTAATCAGGAGGTAACTGCTCTTCATCTTAGAGCTGGCTGTAACTACTTCATATTTGTCCTCAATGTGTTCAACTAAAAATAAAGACTTTGTGGTCAAAAAGGTGTCCCCAGCAGTGTTGGTACATAACAGCTATTGGTGGAGGATTTTGCTCCTTGTCATCTCGTCCCGCATTCCTCCCAAGGTGTGGCCAGGGAAGGGAATATGCTGGGATCATACTTCATTGCAACATACGAGGGCTTTCAAAATGAAGAGACTGCTGGTGCCGTGTGACCAGCAGTGGGAGAAAGTTTAAGTCACTTCATGGCTCAACTATCCACCATGATGCCAGCCACTCTGAACGGCGGCTCTCCCTTCAGGTGCCACCCAGCCACAGCAATACCTACTTGGCCAGTAATCCGTTTCCGGGAACCCCCATGCCCCAGTCCTGAAGGGCACACATTCCATGGCATACATGTGGAGTGTGCAGCGTAGACACCAATAATGTGACCCCTGCATGGTCAGTGGACCACTACCGTGCAGACACTTGACAATCCCCCCCCCCCACTGGGATGGCTACTGTGCTGGGTTTTGGGCATACAACAGGAAGGAAAGTTGTCAGGCTGGAAGGCACAGAGGCAAAGCATTCACCACAGTGGGTGACCTTCAATACATGACACGCATTTCAGAAATGATAGCAGATCAAACCCAATATGGGGACCACACAATCATTAATGCAAGGTGAAGACAGCGCCGAGAATGAAACCGGAAATCCGGACCAAAATCATGAACCAAGTCCAGGCTAGATCTGCACCAAAAAGGGCCATATCACAGAAAGTCTGAAGAAGTACGAGACAGTCAATGTGTAAGTTTGCAGCACAGAAAGAGGAAGTAGTGCTACAAAGACTGTGGCCCTGTGGTAGCCAAGCACGTACTCACCAAAGAGCATTGGGCCTCTGTGGGGCATGCCAGTGAGACCAGCAATCTTCACCACTTCTACCAGCTGCTCCTGGAATTGAGGATGCCCTCACAGTTAAAGTGACACACATCACTGGTGCCAATAAGAGCAAAAACTTGCAGACTGTTGCACCCTTCTCCAAATCTCAGATGAGCTTTCCCCGCAAACACATCAAGTGCACACTGGAATTCTTTCCAGCCTTGAATGATATTTCCTCATGGGACTCCTTAATGTGCCTAACATTGGAGTTCTCAATAACTAATATACCCCCCACCCCCAGATGCCTGCTCGGACCTTATGAAGGAACGGCCACCAGTCCACTCACAAAGAAAGCAGGCAAGGTCAGATTGCCAACCTCCACACTGATTCTCCACCTTGAGTGACACAACCATGTAACATCCAATTGCTCATGTTGCAGTTAGGTATGCTGGGTACACTGAAAGGTGTCTCAACAGCAGAGCCCATGAGTGAACCAAGAAACAAGAAGCCCCAAGGCAGTAGCCTGCAAATTGCTGACTGTGGCCACAAGCGTCTTCAGCTGTTCGCAAACCACAGCCAGCTACCCCTGCATCTGCACAGAGTTAGCACACATCCTATCCATCCTACTACTACTACTACTACTACTACTACTAACTTGAAAATTACAGTATGAAAATAAACAGAAAATGCTAAATATGTCACTAGTCTCCTAGTAGTGCTTCACCAATGGGGTCTAGCAGCTGATTGAGTTTGGCTATTGGAAAGGTGAAGGCACCTGCAGGCAGTTCTGGTGTTGATAATGGAAGCAAGACTTAAGGAAAATCAAGACATATTCATATGATTTGTTGATCTGGAAAGAATTAATTACAATGTAAAATGGTGCAAGATGCTCAAAATTCTGAGAAAAAGTGGAGTAAGTTATAGGGAAACGCAAGTAATAGATAGTATGTACCAGAACCAAGAGGGAACAATAAGAATGGAAGACAAAAAACAAAGTGCTCAGGCCGAAAGGATGAGAGATCAGGCATATAATCTTTCACCCTCCTACTGTTCAATCTATACATCGAAGAAGCATTGACAGAAATAAAAGAAAAAAATCCAACAACGGAAAATACTGGATGGAATGTAACAATGTTATTAAAAGGATAGTCACTATTCACTGTATAGTGGAAATGCTGAGTCACAGATAGGCACAACAAAAAGCTTATCAAAAAATAAGCTTTCAGCAAACAAGGTCTTAGTCAAAATTAAACACACACACACACACACACACACACACACACACACACACACACACACACACACACACACACAGAGAGAGAGAGAGAGAGAGAGAGAGAGGGGGGGGGGAGAGAGAGAGAGAGAGAGAGAGAGGGGGGGGGGAGAGAGAGAGAGGGGGGGGGGGGGGGAGAGAGAGAGAGAGGGGGGGGGAGAGAGAGAGAGAGAGAGAGAGAGAGAGAGAGAGAGAGAGAGAGAGAGAGTGTCTCGCAGCTGAAGCCAGGCTATGAACAGCAATAAAAAAAATAGAAATAAAAGAAAGGTTCAAGTATGGGATCAAAATTCAGGATGAAAGGATAGCTGTGATACAATTTGCTGATGACATTGCTACTTTCAGTGAAAGTGAAGCAGAATTATAGGACATGTTTAACAGAATGAAGAGTCTCTTAAAGTAATGAGCAGTGATAGAAATGACACTAGTGATAAAACTAAGGGAAACAAAGTAGACAAGACAAGGAATTTTGCCACCTTGAAAGCAAAGTAACACATGACAGACAAAGCATGGAGGACATAAAAAGCAGACTAGTAACAGCAAGAAGGACATTATTGACAAAAAGAAATATACTAGTATTTTACATTGACATTAATGTGAGAAGCCCAACAGAAGTTACTTCAGCATCTGTCAGTTATTCTTCCAGATTACATGCTGCAAGTTTCCTATGAAGAACTCCTCAGTCAAGTCACAAATTCTATTTGATACCTCTTTTTGATTGAACTTGTGTTGTAAGGTCTATATCAAATGCTTTTTAGAAGTTAAAAAATACACCTGACTGACTTTATCTAATGTTTTCAGGTCATCATATGAGAATAGTGTTTATTTGGTTTAGCACAACTGATGTTTTCAGGATCCATGGAGGAGCTGTTCTCCTCAAGATACTCCATTCTGTTCAAGCTCAATTTATGTTCTAAGTCTCTACAGTAGACAGATGTAAGCAATATAGGATAGCAATTTCATGATTCATTTCTGATAACACTATTCTAGATGGGTGTCATTTCCACTTTGTACCTACTGCTGGGGACAATTCTTTGTTTGAGGGATCCACATTGTATTGTGGCTAAATAAGGGGCTTCACTCAAACACTAGATCGCGTGTTGGAGTCCATTGGGCTCTGAAGATTTATTCAACTTCAATGATTTAAGCCATTTCTCAACACAACTGACACGAATATCTCTACCACTCTTCTTTGGGACCAAAGTCCTAGATTTTCCTTGTAAGGAATCAGAGTTCAGTATTTCTGCTTTTGCTCTCCTATCTTCAACTTCATATTCTGTGCCATCCACGAGTGTCTGGACACTAACTTCAGTGCCATCGAGACCGTTACCATTTTAGCAGTATATCTTTGGGTATTGTGAGAGGTTCTTTGATAAGATACTGCTAGAGAGGGTGTTGAAGTTCTCACAGATTACCATTATGACTGATGAAAATGTTCACTTAAAATATATTTATTTATACTCCAATGCTTTATTTTATGCCTTTTGTGCAGCATGCACTAATTTTTTAGAAGTTTCTCTACAGAGACTGTATGCCACTGAGGCTCCTTACCATCACGAACTGTTCTGCTAGGTGTCTGTCTATACAGTGCTATTCTTCTAAACTTGAGCTACTGTTCATCTACATTTGCTGCTCAGAGCTACACGTTTCGAAAGTTCCTCCTTAAGATACAGTGTTGTTTTGCCCTTAAATAGTTTACTAAAAATGTAGCCCTTAGATAGTTTTCTAAACATGTTGAATGAGTCTGTTGATCAACCCAAAGATATAACTGTATATTTATGCACAAACTATCTCCCAAACTGCTTCAGTTTCTGCCTTGAGTTTCTTGCCTACTGCAACAAACACAGAATGTCAATTTCCCATTAGCCTATCCTTTTGATATGCCTTATATTTACCCCAAAAATCTCAATGCTGTCTATTTGAGTTTAACCAGCTTTCTATAACTGGTATGTTTCACTCCACTGCTTTTCAGGAGTGCTTCAAAGTTTGGCTCTTTGTTGTGAATAGGACTTTAATAGTTTCTTCTGTGGGTGGCATTTCTTTGGATCTGACAAGAAAAGTTCATAGCTTACATATACTGCTGACGAAGGCCTTAATGTCCAAAAGCTTTATTTGTGACAGTTCTTTTGTTGGGCTCACCTGTTACATCTACACCTACATACATAATTCGCAAGCCACCATACAGTGTGTGACAGAGGTGCCTTGTACCGCTACTAGCCATTCCCTTTCTTGTCCCACTCACACTTCCCCCACACTTCCCCCAATAAAGCAAAGCCTACCATTCCCCTTCCCTACAACCAAATGTGTGCTCATTTCATTTTATAATGCTTTGGAACATCACACCTACATATTTAATCGACGTGACTGTGCCATGCAGCACACCACTAATACTGTATTCGAACATTACAATATTGTTTTTCTGTTCATCTGCATTAGGTTACATGTTTCTACATTTAGAACAAGTTGCTATACATCACATCACACAGAAATTCTGTTGAGTCATCCTGTATCTTCCTTTAGTCACTCAATACTGACACTTTCACCTACACTACTGCATCATCAGCAAACAGTCACTAATTGCTGCTTATCATATCTGTTGAATCAGTGAACTGACACGAGAAGAAAAGCTGAATTTTACTCCATCTTATTGCTTCAATGCAGACTGCTAATCCACACTTGGAACTAATCCCCTTTCAAGATTAACAAGATCAGGTAATATTTGTTTATCAGTTGCCTCCTTAATTACACTATCCAACAAACTGGCCACAAAACTAACAACCAACATATTTGCATGATTAAATGGGTGCTTCTCTTAAACTTTGCTTGTCCCTCAGCATAATGCTTATGGTGGTTAAATGTTCAATGCAATGTAATCACACACAGTGCTGTGACTGTCGTATGTGTGATTTGCCAAATTCACAAGGAAAGCATTAGACTTCAGGAACACAAAGCCCAAGATTATCTTTCACAGTCAATACACTTCTTACTTTGGCAAGTAGTCAGAAAATATGTATGATCCCTTTCTTGGTCTTTTGCTACCATCTGCATAAATACAGAAGCACTGTTAACTGTCAAATTGTTCTGGAATGGCTACTATAAAATTTAAATGTCCACTACTGCCAATGTGACATGAATGACACACTGACACCTTGCCAGAATATGGGAAGAGAGCACACCTCCAAAAACATCACAGACACTCTGAATGGTTGTGGTTAGTAACCTTAAAAGATTTTATAAGAAAAGTAATGTTGTGCTGATCACTGAACTATTTACACAAAAATCTCACAATGATATAGTATTTTTCAAGATAATACAATACCAATCATTTGGCCAAAATATAACACACAGGGTACAAAACATGCTTTAAGGAGGGTAGACAGATAGCCTATGAGGATAGGACAGGGTGTTTGCCATGGCCTTGATTAATGAACCATCCCGGAATTTGCCAAAGAGATCAGGAAAACCCAAATCATGATGGCTGGAAAGAGCAGCTCCACCCTCCCAAATATGAGGTCAGTGTCCTATCAGATGCACTGTCTCATTTGGTAATTCTCTGTTGTATAATGTTCCTTCATTTACACACAAATTGTTCCAGGTAAACATAGTGTCCTCCTTCACTGCCCACATACCGAGGACACACACTAGTGGCTCTGGGACTGTTTTTGGTCACTTGCAAAGTAAACACTGTAATTAAAATCAAATTCATCATTAATCAGTTTCTATATATTCCATCACTGACACCTTGCCAGAATATGGGAAGGGAGCACACCTCCAAAAACATCACAGACACTCTGAATGGTTGTGGTTAGTAACCTTAAAAGATTTTATAACAAAAGTAATGTTATGCTGATCACTGAACTATTTACACAATCACCCCCCCATGAACCATGGACCTTGCCGTTGGTGGGGAGGCTTGCGTGCCTCAGCGATACAGATAGCCGTACTGTAGGTGCAACCACAACAGAGTGGTATCTGTTGAGAGGCCAGACAAACGTGTGGTTCCTGAAGAGGGGCAGCAGCCTTTTCAGTAGTTGCAGGGGCAACAGTCTGGATGATTGACTGATCTGGCCTTGTAACAATAACCAAAACAGCCTTGCTGTGCTGGTACTGCGAACGGCTGAAAGCAAGGGGAAACTACAGCCGTAATTTTTCCCAATGGCATGCAGCTTTACTGTATGATTAAATGATGATGGCATCCTCTTGGGAAAAATATTCCGGAGGTAAAATAGTACCCCATTCGGATCTCCGGGCGGGGACTACTCAGGAGGATGTCGTTATCAGGAGAAAAAAACTGGCGTTCTACGGATCGGAGCGTGGAACGTCGGATCCCTTAATCGGACAGGTAGGTTAGAAAATTTAAAAAGGGAAATGGATAGGTTAAAGTTAGATATATTGGGAATTGGTGAAGTTCAGTGGCAGGTGGAACAAGACTTCTGGTTAGGTGAATACAGGGTTATAAACACAAAATCAAATAGGGGTAATGCAGGAGTAGGTTTAATAATGAATAGGAAAATAGGAATGCGGGTAAGCTACTACAAACAACATAGTGAACGCATTATTGTGGCCAAGATAGATACGAAGCCCACACCTACTACAGTAGTAGAAGTTTATATGGCAACTAGCTCTGCAGATGACGAAGAAATTGAAGAAATGTATGATCAAATAAAAGAAATTATTCAGATAGTGAAGGGTGACGAAAATTTAAGTCATGGGTGACTGGAATTCGGTAGTAGGAAAAGGGAGAGAAGGAAACGTAGTAGGTGAATATGGACTGGGGCAAAGAAATGAAAGAGGAAGCCGCCTGGTAGAATTTTGCACAGAGCACAACTTAATCATAGGTAACACTTGGTTCAAGAATCATAAAAGAAGGCTGTATACATGGAAGAAGCCTGGAGATACTGACAGGTTTCAGATAGATTATATAATGGTGTGAAAGAGATTTAGGAACCGGGTTTTAAATTGTAAGACATTTCCAGGGGCAGATGTGGACTCTGACCATAATCTGTTGGTTATGAACTGTAGATTAAAACTGAAGAAACTGCGAAAAGGTGGGAATTTAAGGAGATGGGACCCAGATAAACTAAAAGAACCAGAGGTTGTACGGAGTTTCAAGGAGAGCATAAGGGAGCAATTGACAGGAATGGGGGAAAGAAATACAATAGAAGAAGAATGGGTAGCTTTGAGGGATGAAGTAGTGAAGGCAGCAGAGGATCAAGTAGGTAAAAAGACGAGGGCTAGTAGAAATCCTTGGGTAACAGAAAAAATATTGAATTTAATTGATGAAAGGAGAAAATATAAAAATGCAGTAAATGAAGCAGGCAAAAAGGAATACAAACGTCTCAAAAATGACATCGACAGGAAGTGCAAAATGGCTAAGCAGGGATGGCTAGAGGGCAAATGTAAGGATGTAGAAGCTTATCTCACTAGGGGTAAGATAGATACTGCCTACAGGAAAATTAAAGAGACCTTTGGAGAAAAGAGGACCACTTGTATGAATATTAAGAGCTCAGATGGAAACCCAGTTCTAACCAAAGAAGGGAAAGCAGAAAGGTGGAAGGAGTATATAAAGGGTCTATACAAGGGCGATGTACTTGAGGACAATATTATGGAAATGGAAGAGGATGTAGATGAAGATGAAATGGGAGATACGATACTGCGTGAAGAGTTTCACAGAGCACTGAAAGACCTGAGTCGAAACAAGGCCCCTGGAGTAGACAACATTCCATTGGAACTACTGACGGCCTTGGGAGAGCCAGTCCTGACAAAACTCTACCATCTGGTGAGCAATATGTCAGTCGAAATACCCTCAGACTTCAAGAAGAATATAATAATTCCAATCCCAAAGAAAGCAGGTGTTGACAGATGTGAAAATTACCAAACTATCAGTTTAATAAGTCACAGCTGCAAAATACTAACGCGAGTTCTTTACAGACGAATGGAAAAACTAGTAGAAGCCGACCTCGGGGAAGATCAGTTTGGATTCCGTAGAAATGTTGGAACACAGGCAATACTGAACCTACGACTTATCTTAGAAGCTAGATTAAGGAAGGGCAAACCTAAGTTTCTAGCATTTGTAGACTTAGAGAAAGCTTTTGACAATGTTGACTGGAATACTCTGTTTCAAATTCTGAAGGTAGCAGGGGTAAAATACAGGGAGCGAAAGGCTATTTACAATTTGTACAGATGGCAGTCATAAGAGTCGAGGGACATGAAAGGGAAGCAGTGGTTGGGAAAGGAGTGAGACAAGGTTGTAGCCTCTCCCCGTTGTTATTCAATCTGTATATTGAGCAAGCTGTAAAGGAAACAGAAGAAAAATGTGGAGTAGGTATCAAAATTCATGGAGAAGAAGTAAAAACTTTGAGGTTCGCCGATGACATTGTATTTCTGTCAGAGACGGCAAAGGACTTGGAAGAGCAGTTGAACGGAATGGACAGTGTCTTGAAAGGAGGATATAAGATGAACATCAACAAAAGCAAAACGAGGATAATGGAATGTAGTCAAATTAAATCGGGTGATGCTGAGGGAATTAGATTAGGAAATGAGACACTTAAAGTACTAAAGGAGTTTTGCTATTTAGGAAGTAAAATAACTGATGATGGTCGAAGTAGAGAGGATATAAAATGTAGACTGGCAATGGCAAGGAAAGCGTTTCTGAAGAAGAGAAATTTGTTAACATCGAATGTAGATTTATGTATCAGGAAGTCGTTTCTGAAAGTATTTCTTTGGAGTGTAGCCATGTATGGAAGTGAAACATGGACGATAACTAGTTTGGACAAGAAGAGAATAGAAGCTTTCGAAATGTGGTGCTATAGAAGAATACTGAAGATAAGGTGGGTAGATCACATAACTAATGAAAAAGTATTGAATTAGATTGGGAAGAAGAGAAGTTTGTGTTACAACTTGACCAGAAGAAGGGATCGGTTGGTAGGACATGTTCTGAGGCATCAAGAGATCACCAATTTAGTACTGAATGGCAGCGTGGAGGGTAAAAATCGTAGAGGGAGACCAAGAGATGACTACACTAAGCAGATTCAGAAGGATGTAGGTTGCAGTAGGTACTGGGAGATGAAGAAGCTTGCACAGGATAGAGTAGCATTGAGAGTTGCATCAAACCAGTTTCAGGACTGAAGACCACAACAACAACAACATATTCCATCAAGAAGAAGAACCTTCAGGGATGTGGTGAAAGTCAAGGTCTTCAACAAGGGACAAGCAAATCATAGAAACTTATGGTTTAAATTGTGTTAAAGTATTATGTCCATATTAATGAGAATTTAAACTGGAAAAAGTACATTTTGGAACTCCTAAAACAACTTAATTCAGCCGCATTTGAATGTAGAATCAATGCCACTCTTGGAAAGAGATAAATCTGTAATTTGACATATTTTGCATATTTTCATTCAATAATGGCATATGGAATAATGTTCAGATGTAACTCTTCTCTAAGAAAGAAAGTCTACATTGCTCAAAAATGTGCTGGACCATCTTGTATTCATCTGTTTACAGAGTTGGACATTCTGGCTACTGCTTCACAGTATTTTTGTTCCCTCATGAAGTTTGTTGTAAACAATCCATTGCAGTTCAAAAAGAACAATGATGGACATAATTACAATACCAGACACAAGAACTACATTAATTGCTCCACATTACAGTTATCTTTAGCACAAAAATGGGTGCAAAATGTCGGTACTAAAATTTACGGTAGCTTACCCAGATATATAAAATGTCTGACAGACAGCAAAGTAAATTTTGGAAACAAACTGAAAAAGTTTCTACCTGACAACTTCTTCCACTCCAGAGAAAAATTTCTATTACTATAATGCGTAAAAGATGGCGGGTAGGAATTGCTATATAGATGTTCAGCATGCAGCAAATTTTACAAATTAATTTTCAACAAGGATGTAAATGAATTGTTTCACATCATTACAATTTATCACGTGAATGAACCGTGGAACATGAAACAAACCAACCAACCAACTATTAACTATAATTATAATGCTTACTGTTAATAGCGCTTAAGCCAACTAAATTCAAAATACAAATTAAATTGTGTTAAAAGCCCTTGCAAGCAGTATGCCACAGTCCTTTGTGCATGATTGTTCGTATCTGATTAAATCTACATGTTTGTCTGTGGCCTCTGTGAAGGATCTCTCTCTCTCTCTCTCTCTCTCTCTCTCTCTCTCTCTCTCTCTCTCTCTCTCTCTCTCGTTCTCCTGCATGCATGTTTATATGGGAGGGGGAGGGAGGGGGGGGAGGGGTGGGGGGGGGGGGAGAGAGAGAGAGAGAGAGAGAGAGAGAGAGAGAGAGAGAGAGAGAGAGAGAGAGAGAGACTAAATTTGTGAGACTTTTTGGACTTTGTGTGTCTATGCATCACCAATTATTCCTCCACAAATGAATAGCTCTTGGTCCCAACTTTATCATTTATATGCTGAAATACCTGTTACCATATTATAAGTTATGAAATGACTATACAATATCTGAAAAGTAAAAGTTTTCAGATCTATACAAAACTATACATGACATTTCCGCACAGCTTTTCATACATACACTGACTGTTCTACCATATAAACTCGAAATTCTTTGACAAATGTAACTATGAACATTACTCTTTAATTTGCTTCATGAAATAACTCTTTACACGACATTCGAAAAATCTCGCGGATTATAAGCTTGTAAATGAGTAAAGTATTTTAATACAGAAAGTTGGAAGTCTCAAAAATGAATTGTGCTTAAGAAATTGAAGAGTCTGTAAGGGCTAAGGGCAAGAGCGCGCGCGCGCACGCGTACGCACACGCACACGTGCACACAAAACTGCCACCTTCCACAGCTGAGTTGCTGGCCACCTGCTCATAGTAAACTGTCAACAAGAAAGCTGTTTAACTAACTGAGGATCCGATGAAGCATTAGTCTTTCTTGACACACACTGTTTGGACTTGATAAGTTTGTAATTATTCACAGTAGGGCAGCAGACATAGTGATGGCGAGTTTGCATAGCATGCAGGCTATTGTAACCTGTATTTGTGAACAAGCTGGTGAATATTACTCTGGTGAATATTACTCACTCAGTGTTTGCATTTTTATGCTCCTCATGGGGCTTGCATTGCTTAATAACTAGTGTTAGTAACTAGCATATGGCACTTTCAGCCAAGGATAAACCATTACATATCAAAATTTGATGTAAATGAGCTGTTATTTTCTCATAATTTACACAGGTAATTTATCTCAAATAACTTTTTATTCTTACCTTCAAAGCTCTTTGAAAGGTAGAGATAGATAACAATGCTAAATCCTGTTGTTCTTCAGCATATCTCACTAAATATACATATACTAATTTTTTCACTTCAATGTTCTTTGAAACAACATTTTTAACAACTGCTGGAAAAAGATCAGATGCATCTCTTCCTTTTGCAACCATCTGAAAAAAGACAGGTAGATCACATGGCAAATTTCAGAGAAATATGTATCTGTATGAAACAATGTGAGGTACCAAATCTACATGCAAGAAAGGACGTCCTGGAAAATAAAAAAAAAAAACACACCTTAAAACTAGAAGAAACAAATTATTGGCAAATAATATAAACGAAAGCAGAACAAATGAACCTGTCATTTATTCTTATTTTTGGAGTGTAATTTCCAACAGTAGCAATGCTATTCCACATGAAACACTTGTTCAGTCTAAAAAGGATTGAGAGTAGTAACTGCCCACAGATTTCATTACAAAATCATATGACAACTCATTCAAGGAAACTACAACAATCATGAGTCACAACCATCAGACCAGAGTCATATGGTGGAATGATGAATATTTTAAACTTGACATAGCACTAATTTCATAAACTCGTACATTCTCACATCATGCTCTGTAAATTCTGCCATGAAGGGCAGCCTTCAGAGATGAGAAATGAGTCAAGTTATACATTAACAGGCAGAGGTAGTCATTGCTGGCTGCTTCTGTAAAGTATAACAACTTTAAACAATCTGCCTATCACTAATCTACTCAAACTATAATTATGGTCAGTACATCTAGATTACTTTGTATACGAATGTAAGGAGCAAAACAGCCCCTTGGGGGGCTGTAGAAAGGTGGGAGGAGGATGCTGTTGCTGTTGCTGTTACTCCTACTCCTACTCCTACTCCTACTCCTCCTCCTCCTCCTCCTCCTCCTCCTCCACTGGTCAACACTGTTTCTACCAAACATTGAAACAAAAATTTAAGAAACTTTATAAATACCACTACAAGCTTTCCATATAGTAGCAAAGTCAAGACCTATCAAATACAAAATATTAGAGTTGGACATAATTTACACTCAAGTTCAAGTATTGTGATAAATTGTGGAAGTCATGGCTGATGAGGTATTCTTTTACTTTGTTTGAAATATTTGGAGATTTTCAATTTCCTGCCCGACATCCACTGGAAAACTGTTATATTATAAACTTTTGCATCATACTGTAAAACTGCATTCCCCACCCCACAGACAAATTCATTATTTTTCCTTATAGTATTGTGGTTAACTGATGAGTTCATCCTAAAAATTCAAGGTTATTACTAACCACAATTACCCTGAATAATCGAAATATTTTTGAACAGGAATTTCTTATTCGAAAGCTTATCCAAGTTCCGTGCTTAGGTACTGTAGGCCTGTCTTCTTGACATAATTTGATATGCCGGTCTGCTTCCAAGAGGAGTTGACATTTTTTTCATTTAGTATTCCAAATTTTTCTGGCAGCAATAATTCACTGTCCCAAAACCCTCTCTGGTCTATATAATCTAGAAGAGCATCAACACACTCCAGTGTGGTACAACAACTGAGAATGTTACTGTCTTCACACCAACTTTCACATTCAATGTCCTCTTTGTTTTGCTGTCAGGCAATAGTCACAATTTCAGCATTGTTCATGTACTGGAAGCTGGCTTTACATGCCTTGATCTTGAGCCACTCAGTCAAGTTTTCTTCTGCATCAACATCTTCAAAACCACTTAAATCCATTGAAGATTCATTATCTGGGCAGCTTTTATTTCTTCATCACTGAAACCTTTGAAAATCACTTTCTTCTATGCCTGGAAGAATTTTCCTCCATGATCGATCGTGGCTCGATTTTGTGCCAGGCATCATAAATCCCATGTACAGCACCTAGAATTGTTAACTCCTTCCAGAAGCCCACCAAATCATCACCACCAGTAGACCAGCTCCAATCACTAGTAGTTTTACTTAATAGTTCCCAGAAGCATTAGTGATGCACAAAATTGTAATGTGTTCTTTAGACAACTTATATTCAGGGGCATAAATTTCACTCTTATAAGCAAGGAATCGGATTGGTAGACATTTCCAACACAGACCACTTTCATCTGCATTACAAATTTTGTCTGGTATGAAATTCTCTTATTCTACAAATTTCTGACACTCTCCCAGAAGGAATCAGGTGCCCCAACATTTGAGCTAAGCTGCTCTCCTGGCACAATAAATTAATGAATCCTGTGATGATGTTTGAAGCTGGATAGCCATGCACACGAGGCATTACATTCTCCCTCTAACACTAGAGCTTCATGAAAAAATTTAGCTTTTGCAGCACACATTGCACCTGAAACCGTCACACCTTCTGCTCATTTTTGACTAAACGACTGCAAAAGAGCAGCATACAATTCATCAACTATAGATCTCTTCATGCTTTTCAACGTACGTTCCAGAAATAGAACTGAATTTCCTGATAAAAATCTGAATTTTTTGCTTATTCTTTTTGGTGTCCTGAACAGTCTGAATTCCAATGCCATAATCAGCAATTGGTTTCGCAGCAGTGTGCCCCCTCCCCTTTTCTCAAATCTTTCAATTAATTGTAATTTTTGTTTTAATTTCAACACATTTCTTTCATTTCTCCATCATCTCTTTTACAACTTCTTTTAACTTGCTTTGTTAACACTTATGGGCCAATTAACATCGCTTATGGGCCAATTAACATCAGAAAACTGACCTTTTTTTATTTATTTACACAGAACAGGCTGACAATGGGAATGGTACTCATTGTCACAAAGCGAGTCATTTATTGCTGTTTGCTACAGGAAAATATTGCACTTTTACTTTTTAGATGCGCGAATAATCCACAAATGAATTACTGGGAGTACACTGTATATATATTAATGTGTAAGTGTAACAACTTTAGGTGCTTGAAGAGGCGTCTGCAAGGTGTTCAGTTATCATCTTCACACAACATTCTTATTGCACACTTCTGTAGAATAAATACTTTTCTTGTCTTCTCTGCAATGCCTCAGAAAATCATGTAATATGACAGAACACAGTACACGAATGCAAAGTATGCCAGGAATCCTGACTGCAGTCCAACAGAGTGAGAGAGATTTCTGAGAGCAAAGCAGGAAAAACTGAGTTCTTGGTTAACTTGTTCACATGCTGGTGCCATCTCAGTTTATTATCCATCTGGATGTCTGGGAACTCCACACACAGCCTCATCCAGTGTATACTCATTGATTCCCACTTCTGGCACCTGTAAAATCAAACAATGGAAACTCCAGGCAGGAATATCACCACTGTATGAAAAGATAAGAGTGTTACTTACCATGAGGAAGACACATTAAGTTGCAGACAGGCACAGTGAAAAACACTTACATACAGCCATAAACTTTGTGTGACTTAATTGTGCCTGTCAGCAACTTAATGTGTCTTCTTTATGGTAAGTAGCAATCTATTTTTTCCTACACTGTTGATGTTCTGGCACCTGTAAGTAACTTATTCATTTGGTATTGTTGCAGGAGTCTTTGTAACATTAACAGTTAAACTGTTAGCTGCAACCAGTTGTAAACCCGTTCCACTCTCTCCTGGCTACTTCTTGTATGGATGAGTTTGAGCCTTTTTTGATATATTTATATCAGCAGCAAATATTATGATTTTTGGATAGTTCTCCGATGTCACATATAAATAATTTACCTAACAATGGGGGCAGGCGAAGCATTGAACCTTGCAGGACTCCATATTTAATGTTTCCCACTCTAAATTTAATCTTATTCCTGTCCTATCTTTTGTATTTAGAAAACGTTCCCCTTTTGTATCCTTAGATCACATGAGATATTGCCTTTAACTGTATCAAAGAAAAATTTAATCAAGAAACTAATTAATTTGAGACAGAACTGCTGGCTAGTACTTATCTTCTGGAGGTGAAATGTATGATATTCCCAATACATAAATCTAACATTAAAAGGAGCAATACTACCTGCTTTCGCTGCTAATAGTTCATTCACTAGGGACAAGAGAGGGATATCCTGGGGCAAGATAAAAAGGAAGAGCAAATGACTCAGACAGAAGGAGCAGAGAGATATATAAAATATGAAAATGCAGCAAATGAGCAGCAAACAGGGAATACAATGTCTAAAAAGGAGATTGACAGAAAATGTAAAATGGCTACACAAATGCAATTAAGAGGACAAATGCTAGACAGTAGAAACATGTATGACAAGGGGAAAGATCAGTGTTGCGTATAGGTAAACTGAAGATATCTTTGGACAAAGAGAAGCAGCTGAATAAATATCAAGAACACAGATGGTAAGCCAGTAATAACCAAAGAAGGGAAAGCAGAAAAGTGGAAAGAATGTATATGAGGACTACACAAGGGGTGGGAGAGGGGAGTGAGGGGGGGGGGGGGGGTGAATGTGTGCTCTAGCTGAAAAAGAGATTTGTCGAAAAACTAGCAAAGTTTCCAGACTGACTTATGTGCCTGTCAATGACTTAATGCCTTTACTGTTCAGTGAATTGTTACCGTTATTCTTAAATCATTTAAATTTGTAATTGTTATTACCCCAATAATCCTTTTCATGGCTTCCAGTTTGAGACCATCTTTGTTGCTATCCAGCATCTGCTTGAGGTCATCATGCCTAGAACACAGGAAAAAAAGCAGCATAACATTGATGCATCCATTTGTGACACAATGTCTGTTCAGTATTTCACAGATAAATGTTTATCACTGTCATCATTAGTAATCAGTATTACAACAATAATAATAATAGCAGTAATTCAGAAGATTCTTGTATCTTCTGAAGAGAAGATCTTGTACCTAAAGCAATTCTAGCTATCCACCGATGAAAAATTATATATAACTCTAGCAAATTTTTTTTTCCTCCAAAATATACATATGTCACATCAGGGCTGAAAGTAACACATATCCAACCTTCTAACATTAAACTGCCATCAAATGTTCATACAAAAGATAGCGTATGAATTACAGAATAACAAAGAGCTACAAATGAATACGCAGAAAACCAATGGAGAAATTTTACAGACTCGTTTATCTGGAATAGGAGAGGACAGGGAATGGAGAAAAGTATTTCCCTTTCCATCTCACCTCTCCTCACATCCTTGACCTGAGGTCCTGTTTGAATTCCCTAATAAATTCCCACTGTCTCATTCCCTTCAGTGCTTCCTGTTCCTTTATTACATTGATGAAAAATTTAGCCATAAACTTAATATTTTCTGCAAACTCCCTCTGCCACTCTTCAACAAGTATATTTTTTATATCTCTATTTGATTGTACTTTCAATCTAGAGACAATCCCCTACTCCTACTCCTACTCCTACTCCTACTCCTCACAAAACCTCTATGACTGCAGCACCACTGAGTGTTTATAAGCAGTTTTTATTATTAGACTGTTGTGGCCATAGAGAAAATAACTGAGTCATCAGGGCAAAGTATAGACACAGTTGGCTCTCAGTGTGTCTATCAAAAAGTGGATCAACTATGGTAACAAAATAATGATATGCATATCTTACACGTGATTATAATAAATCATCTGCAAATAAGTGGTTGTTTTTGTGATGACCTACTTGACTTCACTTCATTCCTGTGGCCCTTACGTGGGCATAGGGCATTCGGAGAAACTCGTCCATCTGTCTCTTTGGCCATATCCCTGAATTCTGCCCAAATCTTCTTGCTTCCCCTTCCACTGTCCTCCTCTATGTACAACTAAGTGTGTATTTCTTCCTTGTTCCCTGGGCATTCCAGTCCAATGCTTTCTTCTCTACTGCTCTATCTGGTTTTCCCAGTCTGTGTCCCATAGATCTCTACTTATTCTCAAGTGCCTGATTTACTATACGTATGTGGTTTGTTTTGCTCCATAGATATTCATTACTAATTAATTCTGGCCCCAAGATATTCATAATGTGCTGGAGATATTTATGGAGCTCTGTAACTGTGGTGTTATCTTCTTGTTTACTTTCCAATCTTTACTGGCAAACAGTGCATCCTTCACATTTGCATGAAAAATATAAATTTTAGTTTTGCATGTAATGCTTCTCTTTCACCATGCTGGATAAAACTGTATTGAGGCCTTCTTTAGTCGTTCTACACATTGTCACCAGCTCCATCATCTACTATCACTATTTACTCAGATAAAGGAATTAAGTGAATGTCTCCATCTGTGTTACAATCCGATAAATTTCCCTGTTTTTGGAGCTTTGCCCCTCTTTTGGCAGGTTTATCACCAACCCGTTTTCCCACTCCATTAGGGATTACTCTTCGAACCAAATATGTTTCAACAAGGAGTAGAGCATTCTAATATTAGTTTCCATATTGGCTTTTAAGAGCTCCAGTCCAGTCCAAGCATGGCACCTTTGTTTTTTTATGCTTCTCAAAGCAATCCCAGTTTCATCTGTTTTGGGTCACAGCAGATTTTTATCTTGATCTACTTCGACTTACTCTGAAACATATCTCACCTCTTGTTCTTGACCACTGTCACAATTTAACAGCTCCTTGAAATGATCCTCCCATCTTTGTGGCTGTGTCTGTTGGGTTGTAATCACCCCCTCCCCCAATTCTTGCTCTTAATTGGTCCTTCATTTCTAATGATCTTCACTGACAGCCGTTTGGTGATATTGTGCAGTTCATTTACATTCCCATCTTGCTGCTCTTCTACTACCTGTGACTGCTCATCTATCCATTTCCCTTCATCTCACCTTATCCCTATTTTCACTCTTTTTTTTCCTCCATGTATTCTTTATACACTTCAGTCTTCCATGCTCTATTTTACAAAGATTTAACTTCTTTTTGGTTCTTTCTTGTGGTTAATTTCACTCATCATGTCATCGGAGATCCGTACTTTCCTTTGATGTCTCTTAAATCCTAATATGTTGTCTCCAACATCTAAATAGCTGTTTCTAACTTTTCGCCAACCCATCTTTCTTCCTTCCTGCACAAAGTTTCCTTCACAGAGTACTGGAATGGAATCTGTTTTGTAGTTCAAGTGCAAATTTTTGTTCGGTGCGTTGGTCTTTTAATCTTACCACATCTACTTTGTGGTTCCTGTGATTGAGGTTGGTTCTGTTTGCAGCTACCCTTAACCTGAACTCAACCAAAGCTAGGTGATGCTCACTTCCAACATATGTTCCTCTCTTATTTCTGACATTGAGCAGAGTGTTACAAAACTCCCAGCTATGCAATCCATTTGATTTACAGTGATCTGGAGAGATCCACATTATCTTATGGCAGTTGCAAAGTGGATTGATTGTTTGTTTTGTTTTAGGGTGCAAAAACAAGTAGGGTCATACATGCTCATATCAAAACTATAGAATATGAAAACAGAGAGGCATTAAAAAACGACTAGACATCGATCCAAATTGACGTACGAGAAGACAGCTAAAACAGGGACATGGAGAAAGGTCTACAAAATACACCACAGAGAAATAGGGGTCAAGAACTAAAATTTAAATGGCCTTCACCTTATTGCTACAATGGATAAAAAGTAAAATGCTAAAACGGCTCATAACTCAAACAACAAACACAAGTGGGAACATTGACAGTTAAAAAATGAGAATACCGTCAGGAAATTGTGGACAGTGAAAACTTGGGCACAATGTGTACAATGTGGGGGGAAGCACACTTAACAAATGACTAAGGCTAAAAAGGCAGTGCCCAATATACAACCTAGTTAAAATGACCCCCTCACAGCGGGAGGGCCGAGGGGAGGTTGTCCAAACTGGTGGAAGACGCTTACTAACCTGGAGCTTGTTCCCACGAAGGGAACACCAGTGGCAATACCAAAGTGACACCATCTCCTGACAAATGGCAACACACAGATCATCGGAGGAAGTATGAGAACTAATGGTCTGAGGTACGAGGACTGCAGCCTTGGTAGCAGCATCAGCAGCCTCGTTTTCTGTCAGACTGACATGACCAGGAACCCACATAAGCAGCACAGTGGCCCCATCACATGTGAACAAGTGACTGTTTTCCTGTACCCATTGCACTAAGGGATGGGCTGTGTACAGTGCACAGAGGCTTTGAAGGGTGCCGAGTCTGAGCAGATGACACAATTGGACTGCCTGTGTCACTGGATGTACTCTGTGGCCTGATACAAGGCGAAGAGCTCTGCTGTAAATACTGTGCAATGTGCCAGAAGCCAATATCGACAGACACGGGTGCCAATGACAAAGGCACACCAGACCCCATGGTCAGTCCGAGAGTCATCAGTATATATAAATGTACTATTGCAAAGTTCCATGCAAAGTTTGTGAAATTGAAGGCGACAGAGTGAGGCTGGAGTAGCATCCTTAGGAATCAAATGAAGGCCAAGGTTAATATGGGCCGCTTCATGAAGCCAAGGCGGTGAAGGGTTCACACCCACTGGGAAAGCTGTAGGTAGTGTGAAGTTAAACTGCCGTTGCAAGTGCTAAAAGCGGACTTCAGGAGGTAACAGGGAAGAGGGGCGCACCCCATACTGGCAATCACAAGTGTCATTGAAGGAGGAAGTGTAGGACAGGTGACCACGCATGGCAGACAAATGGCAAGCATACCTGCTAAGAAGAAAGTCATGGCGGTAGGACAGCAGTAGTTCAGCAGCTTCTGCATACAGACACCCAAACAGGCTAGTGTAAAGGGCACCAGTGGCCAAACGGATGCCACGATGGTGGATAGTATTGAGACCGTGTAAGAGGGACAGATGTGTAGATGCATAAACGATGTACTAATAGTCTAGTTTTGAACAAACAAGGGACTGTTACAAACAGAAGAGAGTGGTTCGATCTGCACCCCAGGAAGCACCATTGAAGACACATAGGACACTGGGGTACTGTGTACAATGGGCTGCTAGGTAAGACACATGGGAGGACCAAGAGTGTTTCCTATCAAGCACGAGCCCCAGGAATTACATAGCTTCAACGACTGGAAGAGCAACAGGCCCAAAATGTAAAGATGGTGGGAGAAACCAATTGCGCCACCAGAAATTCATAAAAATTGTTTTGTCAGTGGAAACACAAAAGCCATTGTCAACATTCAATGAGTAAAGATCATCGAGACGCCATTCAATGAGACAAGTCCATGGAAAACTGCAACAGATTGCAAAATCGTCAACAAAAAGGGAGCCAGGGATGCCCAGCAGGAGACAGGCCATTTTAAGGTTAATGGCAATACCCAAGAGGACGGCACTCAGGATGGATCCAAGAAGCACACCATTTTCCTGGATAAAGGTGTCTAACAAGGCAGAACCCACACGCACCTTGAAAACTCAGTCTGACAAAAATTCCTCAGGGAAATGGCACAGACGGCCACGTAAGCCCCACGGGTAGAGAGTACAGAGGCTAGCAGTCCTCCAGCAGGTGTCATAGGCTTTCTCCAAATCGAAAAATATGGCCAAAATCTAGGACTTCAACAGAAAACCATTCATGGCATGGGTGGACAAAGTGACGAGATGGTCAATTGCAGAACGGCACGCTCGAATCCAGTCAGTGGTTAGTAAATTGCAAGACCCAAGCCATTGTACCAGCAGGGCATGAATCATATGATCTATCACCTTGAAAACACAGCTGGCGAGAGAGATGGGGCAGTAGCTAGGAGGAAGGTGTTTGTCCTTACTGGGCTTAGGTATGGGTATGACAGCGGCTTCACGCCAGCATCTGGGAAACACGCCCTCTGCCCAGACGTGGTTGTACGTATTAAGAAGAAAGTGCTTGCTCACAAGAGACAGGTACTGCAACATCTGAAAGTGAACAGCGTCCATGCCTGGGACGGTGGATCAGGATGACGTTAGAGCGTGATCTAGGTCTCTCATAGTAAAGGTGCCATTGTAGCACTCATAATTCTGAGAAAACAAGGATATTGCCCGAAATGCACTCGAAATGATCACACAGTCACTCTGTATCACACACGCTCTCATGTGCACTAAAACCAAGTAGGGGGGAAGAGAGCTAATCAAGAAAGAGAAACAAAACACAGAAGAACTAAAAGAAAAGCACAGGGAAATGTGACTGGCTGACCACTTACAAAAATCTAGGGTCAGCCAGCCACCCTTTGAGAACTTAAGAACATCTCCCTAAAATCTTGTTAAAAACGTTGGACAGTTCAAAAAACTTTAAAACCCTAACCACACTCGTTTGATCATTACACCTGCCAGCAAATTCACCGCAGTCCACTGGTCTGCAGATAAGTCCAATAAAATGTGGCACACCATAATCTGTATGCCACAAGCATCACAGAGTGGAGGATACTCTCGCTGGAGTAAGAATCCACGTGTCATAGGGCTGCAGCCTACGCGAAGACGTGTAAGAAGGACCTTGTATTGCCGACATGGCTGGAAGGAAGTACTCCACGGCCGAGTTGCGGACTTGATGACCTGGAGCTTGTTATTGGTTACTGCCAGCAACTCGTCTTCCCATCGACACACAACTTTGTGCCTCAACAGTGAGGTGATAGCATGTAAGAGGATAGCACACCGAAATACCAGAGGAACACGACATGCCTCCTTGGGTGCTCGATTGGCCCTTTCATTCCCCGCAATTCCAATGTGCCCACGTACCCAGCACAAAGACACCTCCTTCCCCAGTTGTCGTAATTGTAGGAGGGCATACCGGATATTCTGGGTTACTGTATCTGCCAAATACAAACGTTGGAGAGAGTAAAGGGCATTCAGAGAATCTGAGCAGGCAAGAGCTCTAACACCAGGAGAACATCTCACATGCTCCAGTGTTTGCAAGATCAAATATAATTCTGCGTCAAAGACTGTAAATTCTGGAGGTAGTTTAACCTAGGGGACTCGATCCAGGAAAACAACAGAGCAACCAACAGAGCCCCTATTTAGACGCATCTGTAAAAACAGCTAAATGGTCATGGTACTCTGATAAAATATCAAAGCACGTCACGTTAAAAACGGAAGCATGAGTGCTATTTCGCCTGTATAACATCAAATTTAAAATCATTCTGGGCCTCTCCAGTAACCAGGGTGGAAGATGGTTAAAACGCTGGATTTGGGGTCAAACTGGTTCCACACTGAGTGACTCCAGCACATGCTGCATGCAGATCCCAAATGGCGTCGTGGCTTATGGGCGAATGGAAAAAAAGACATTCCAGAGGTGGATGAGCAACAGTATTGTATGCGGATGAAGTTGGAGCTGCAAGGAACTTACACAACTGATGCACCATGAGGAGCTGGCATTGGATGGGAAGTGGTGGTTCCCCCACCTCAGCAGAGATGCTAGGTGTGGGACTGGTCCAATAAGTACCCGTGGCCAGTCAAACCCCCTAATGATGGACAGCGTCAATGATATGCAAGTAAGAGAGCCTCACTGAACCATACATGGTGTAACCATAGCCCAGCCACGAACGCACAAAAGTCCGATAAAACTGAAGGAGACGCGCCCTCTCTGCTCACCAAGACCTGTGATTAAGGCACTTGATGATGTTCAGTGCCTTCCGGGTTCTCACTTTCAGGTCTTGCAGGTGTGGTAACCACGGCAATCAGGAGTCAAAAATTAGGCCCAGAAACCGCACTGTGTGTCTAAAATGTAGGATGGTGTCCTCCATATTCAAGACAGGCAAATTAAAAATATGACAAGAACGATTACAATGAAAACACACACACACACACACACACACACACAGGAAACTGAAAAACCGTCTTTGCAGCCCACTCCTCTAACTGCCGCACTGTGAGTTGCAACTGAGATCACCATTGCAACACTGGAGGAGGAACAGAAAACAGCAAAGTCATCCACAAATAAGCAGCACTGTACTGGACTCCTTACTATAGATGTTATACTATTGATGGTTGTGTCAAAGAGGGTAACAGTTAAAACACTTCCCTGGGGGACACCATTATCCTGCTGAAATCGATCACACAGTGTGTCATCAACACAGGTCCTCAAAAACCGCTGAGACAGGAAAGACCATAGGAAGATGGGGAGGTGGCCACGAAAGCCCGGTTGATGCAGTTGTGTGAGAATACAGTGCCTCAAAGCAGTATCGCATGCCTTATTTATATCTAAGATTATGCCGATACAGTGAAGTTTACAGAGAAAAGCCTGCTGAACAGCTGCCTCTAGGAGGGTCAGATTGTCGACAATGGACCGAAATATTCGGAATCCACAGCGTGAGTGGCTAAGGAGTTGCCTGGTCTCTAACAACCTGACCAGGCAACAGTTAACCATTTGCTCCAGGTCTTTCCAACACAGCTCTGGGACATGTGCAGTCCCTTCCTGGTTTGAGAAGAGGGACCAGAATTACCTCCCTCCACGAGTTGGGGAAGTTGCCTGTCTGCTGTATTAGATTAAAACATTCGAGGAGGATTCCTCTGATGCCGCTGGTAAATGTTGAAGCATGCAGTACTGGATTTGGTCGTGTCCGGGTGCAGTGTCACTGGTCTCAGTCAGTGCCGATTCGAGCTCCCACATGGAGAAAGGGGAGTTGTAGGCCTCAGAACTGTTGGACCTGAAGTCCAACTTTTCCCTCTCTACAGTCATACAATAGCGACAAAAATGCCGGATCCAGGCTTGCATTGGCAGTAGTTTGTGGAAAATGTTCAGCTATCGCCTGAGCAATGTCTGGCTGTTGTTTGGAGGTCGTCAATGATCTTCCACTGAACAGATCTGGCAAGGGTGGGATAACAGAGAGGTTGATGGCTGAGAATGACCCAGCAGCAATAGAGAAATGTGTGCGAGTACCTGTGTTGAGGACGCACAGCTTGTGAGACGTCATGAGGCCCTCCAAAACCCAACCCCAAGGGCAAGTATTAGTTGAGCCCCACAGGACATGATAGGCATTGAAGTCTCCCAGGAGGAGGAATGATCACAGGAGTTGTGCAATACGATCCTTGAGAACCTCAGAGTCTAGTGCATGTTGTGGAGGTAAATACAGTGTGAAAACAGTGATCCTTCGACACTTGATTTTGAAATGCAACTGCTTGGAGGTCAGTAGCCAAGGGGAGAACAGAGGAGTGGTGCATATTAGTAACAAACACTGCGACACCTCCCTTGGCCCTTTCCCCCAATAGGTCATCCTTGTGGTATAGCATTTATCCCTGTAGCACAGGGACATCTGTATATTTAAAATGAATTTCTTCTAAACAAAAGAACAAGGGACGTGCCTGTGCTAGGAGCTTCAGTTCCTGCACATGAGTCCTGAACCCATTCATGTTCCACTGTAGTATGGGAGCTATGTCATCAGTGCAGTTTTAAATTACCTCGCTCTTTGCACCGGGAAGGTGAATCACTTGAAGAGCAAGGGGGAGTGGAGGGGCTGCCTGGATTCAAGGCATCTAACTCCATGATATCCTCCTCATCAGTCAGAGAGGAAAGAATGATGTAAGACGGTGCTCAGGACAGCTTTTGACCCCAATGTCATGAGCGTTTCCCTGCTCCATGTCCCTTTGAGGATGAGGGGGAAAGGGGGGGTAGAGAGGCACCCTACTTTTCTTGTACCTTCCAGATGCTCACTGCAGAACTGTTGCTGGCCTTTCCTGGAGCAGCTGCCTAGATTGCTTTGTCCTTACTCTTTTTCCCTTGACATGTACATGTGCAAGTACAGATGCTTGTGGTGGATGCAGACACATTAGGCATCACCTATGTCAAAGCGTCCGCCTCGGTAGTAGATTTCTGCACCATGGAAGAATATGAGGTGGCAAAGACAGGGGGTTTCATCACCTTACATTCTTTTTTGACTTTGGCACAGGGGATCCGCATGGTCACTTTTATTGTCTGTACTTTTTGTTCTTCAGCAAAAACGGAGCAGTCTCAGCTCCAGACTGGGTGATTCCCAGAGCAGTTGATGCAGATCACCGGAGACAGCAGTCAGTCCCAGAGTCATGAGTGGCTTTTCTGGAGTTCCCACAGATTGCTTCACCTCCACAACTCATGGTTGTATGGCCGAAACGCTGGCATTTATAACACCACATATGGTTCGAAATGTAAGGCCAAACATTAAGTCGAAGGAATCTCACCATAAGATGTTCAGGCAGTGTCGGAGAATTGAATGTGACAATGAAAGTGGCAGTCTTTTCAATTGCTCCATTATTCCTGAGCATTCGTTACTCCACATCAACTATTCCCTGGGATGGCCATTCTT
The DNA here is from genome assembly GCF_023897955.1 of Schistocerca gregaria. Classification (NCBI taxonomy): domain Eukaryota; kingdom Metazoa; phylum Arthropoda; class Insecta; order Orthoptera; family Acrididae; genus Schistocerca; species Schistocerca gregaria. The sequence goes on along the minus strand of NC_064926.1, from coordinate 86,203,507 downwards.
CCTTCAGTTCCGCTATGTCCATGTCCATGATATCTCGGCATGTGACAACGCCCTTGCTGGAGCTGAGGGAGGTGTGCATCTCAGCAATGATATCATAGTCACCCCATTTCTGCGATGTCTTCAGAAGGTCTACCTGCTATGTCCTGTTAGTTTCAACCAACAGTGGGCCATTACGCAATCATTTTATAGATTTTAATGTTCCAGCAAGATCTTCCAAACCTTTGTGGATATAATAGGGGACACTTTTTCAAATGAGCCCTCCTCCCTCTTTATCACCAGTAACACATTGTAATTCATGACTTCACGAGCCCTGTTACTGCAGTCCTAAGTACTCTTATCAGGAGGACTAGCCTCTCTCGTTCTTTTGGATGAATATAAGTTAATACTCCTAGGCAGTACACTTTTTCCCTTGGGAGGAGATGATGATGATTTTGAGGGTTGCATCTTGGTCCCATGGGCAGCTACGGAAATAAGGGTCCACTCAGACAAAGCCCCGCATGCCTGAATATGCCTTGCACAACTGAGGTGCATCAGGTTCCCCAGAGGTTGCCCACTAATGACTGCACCACCTCAACTCCCATGCATCAGCACACAGCACACCTCGACATCGAGGGCTCTTTTATAGAGGTTTATCCAGTTCCCAGCTCAAGAACCCCGGGGTCGCCAAGCACGTGCCCAGCAAATCAGTGCTGAGCCCCTGAGAAGCCGGGACATGGTGTGGTAAAGAAGTGCAGGGAATTTAATATTATGCAGCAGTAGGGCTAACATTTGTAAGATAGTCCATCTGGCCATCACACCTGGAGAAATGTTGTTCGTCTAAGGTCGCCAGGGAAGAGTCAAGCAGCCAGTCGGCCTTAGTAAGTTGTCATTTGGTTTCGCACGCAGGTGGGATAGGAGCTAGCAAATGGATAGCACTTGAACCATGAACCATGGACCTTGCCGTTGGTGGGGAGGCTTGCGTGCCTCAGCGATATAGGTAGACGTACCGTAGGTGCAACCACAACACAGGGGTATCTGTTGAGAGGCCCGACAAAAGCGTGGTTCCTGAAGAGGGGCAACAGCCTTTTCAGTAGTTGCAGGGGCAACAGTCTGGATGATTGACTGATCTGGCCTTGTAACTCTAACCAAAACGGCCTTGCTGTGCTGGTACTGCGAACGGTTGAAAGCAAGGGGAAACTACAGCCGTAATTTTTTCCCAAGGGCACGGAGCTTTAGTGTATGGTTAATGATGGTGTCCTCTTGGGTAAAATACTCCGGAGGTAAAATAGTCCCCCATTCGGATCTCCGGGCGGGGACTACTCAAGAGGATGTCGTTATCACAAGAAAGAAAACCGGTGTTCTACAGATCGGAGCGTGGAATGTCAGATATCTTAATCGGGCAGGTAGGTTAGAAAATTTAAAAAGGGAAATGGATAGGTTAAAGTTAGATATAGTGGGAATTAGTGAAGTTCGGTGGCAGGAGGAACAAGACTTTTGGTCAGGCCAATACAGGGTTATAAACACAAAATCAAATAGGGGTTATGCAGGAGTAGGTTTAATAATGAATAGGAAAATAGCATTGCGGGTAAGCTACTACAAACAGCATAGTGAATGCATTATTGTGGCCAAAATAGACACGAATCCCATGCCTACTACAGTAATACAAGTTTATATGCCAACTAGCTCTGCAGATGACGAAGAAATTGAAGAAATGTATGATGAGATAAAAGAAATTATTCAGGTAGTGAAGGGAGACGAAAATTTAATAGTCGTGGGTGACTGGAATTCGGCAGTAGGAAAAGGGAGACAAGGAAACATAGTAGGTGAATAAGGATTGGGGCTAAGAAATGAAAGAGGAAGCTGCCTGGTAGAATTTTGCACAGAGCACAATTTAAACATAGCTAACAGTTGGTTCAAGAATCATGAAAGAAGGTTGTATACGTGGAAGAACTGTGGAGATACTAGAAGGTTTCAGATAGATTATATAATGATGAGACAGAGATTTAGGAACCGGGTTTTAAATTGTAAGACATTTCCAGGGCAGATGTTGATTCTGACCACAATCTATTGGTTATGAACTGTAGATTAAAACTGAAGAAACTGCAAAAAGGTGGGAATTTAAGGAAGTGGGACCTGGATAAACTGACTAAACCAGAGGTTGTACAGAGTTTCAGGGAGAGCATAAGGGAACAATTGACAGGAATGGGGGAAAGAAATACAGTAGAAGAAGAATGAGGTAGCTCTGAGCGATGAAGTAGTGAAGGCAGCAGAGGATCAAGTAGGTAAAAAGACGAGGGCTAGTAGAAATCCTTGGGTAACAGAAGAAATATTGAATTTAAATGATGAAAGGAGAAAATATGAAAACGCAGTAAATGAAGCAGGCAAAAAGGAATACAAACGTCTCAAAAATGACATCGACAGGAAGTGCAAAATAGCTAAGCAGGGATGGCTAGAGGACAAAATGTAAGGATGTAGAGGCTTATCTCTGTAGGGGTAAGACAGATACTACCTACAGGAAAATTAAAGAGACCTTTGGAGAAAAGAGAACCACTTGTATGAATATCAAGAGCTCAGATGGAAACCCAGTTCTAACCAAAGAAGGGAAAGCAGAAAGGTGGAAGGAGTATATAGAGGGTCTATACAAGGGCGATGTTCTTGAGGACAATATTATCGAAATGGAAGAGGATGTAGATGAAGATGAAATGGGAGATACGATACTGCGTGAAGAGTTTCACAGAGCACTGAAAGACCTGAGTCGAAACAAGGCCCCTGGAGTAGACAACATTCCATTGGAACTACTGACGGCCTTGGGAGAGCCAGTCCTGACAAAACTCTACCATCTGGTGAGCAATATGTCAGTCGAAATACCCTCAGACTTCAAGAAGAATATAATAATTCCAATCCCAAAGAAAGTAGGTGTTGACAGATGTGAAAATTACCAAACTATCAGTTTAATAAGTCACGGCTGCAAAATACTAACGCGAATTCTTTACAGACGAATGGAAAAACTAGTAGAAGCCGACCTTGGGGAAGATCAGTTTGGATTCTGTAGTAATATTGGAACACGTGAGGCAATACTGACCCTACGGCTTATCTTAGAAGCTAGAGTAAGGAAAGGCAAATCTACATTTCTAGCATTTGTAGACTCAGAGAAAGCTTTTGACATTGTTGACTGGAATACCCTCTTTCAAATTCTGAAGATGGCAGGGGTAAAATATAGGGAGCGAAAGGCTATTTATAATTTGTATAGAAACCAAATGGCAGTTATAAGAGTTGAGGGACATGAAAGGGAAGCAGTGGCTGGGAAGGGAGTGAGACAGGGTTGCAGCCTCTCCCCGATGTTATTCAATCTGTATATTGAGCAAGCAGTGAAGGAAATATAAGAAAAATTTGGAGTAGGTATTAAAATCCATGGAGAAGAAATAAAAACTTTGAGGTTCACCGATGACATTGTTATTCTGTCAGAGACAGCGAAGGACTCAGAAGAGCAGTTGAACGGAATGGATAGTGTCTTGAAGGGAGGGTATAAGATGAACATCAACAAAAGCAAAACGGGGATAATGGAATGTAGTCGTATTAAGTCAGGTGATGTTGAGGTTATTAGATTAGGAAATGAAACACTTAAAGTAGTAAAGGAATTTTGTTATTTGGGGAGCAAAATAACTGATGATGGTCAAAGTAGAGAGGATATAAAATGTAGACTGGCAATGGGAAGGAAAGCATTTCTGAAGAAGAGAAATTTTGTTAACATCGAGTATAGATTTGAGTGTCAGGAAGTCATTTCTGATAGTATTTGTATGGAGTGTAGCCATGTATGGAAGTTAAACATGGACGATAAATAGTTTACACAAGAAGAGAATAGAAGCTTTTGAAATATGGTGCTACAGAAGAATGCTGAAGATTAGATGGGTAGATCACATAACTTGGCTAGAAGAAGGAATCAGTTGGTAGGACATGTTTTGAGGCATCAAGGGATCACCAATTTAGTATTGGAGGGCAGCGTAGAGGGTAAAAATTGTAGAGGGAGACCAAGAGATGAATACACCAAGCAGATTCAGAAGGATGTAGGTTGCAGTAGGTACGGGGAAATGAAGAAGCTTGTGCAGGATAGAGTAGCATGGAGAGCTGCATCAAACCAGTCTCAGGACTGAAGACCAATACATGGGAAATGGTCACTCGATTAAGTGTCAGAAAGAACGGACCACTTGAGACTATGGGCAAACTGGGCAGTGCAGAAGGGAACAGGTCTTTGAGGAGTCAGAAAGGAATGTGGGTGCTCCTGTGTTATGGCACAAGAGGTTAAGTTGATTAAGAAGGTCAGCCAAGAGCACACCTCTCTGACAGGTTCTGGGAGAACCCCAAAGGGAATGGTGCACATTAAAAGTCACCGAGCAGCAGGAATGGGTGACATAGCTGCCCAATAAGCTGGAGAATGTCAGCCCTGGTGACATCGAATGAGAGGAATATAAATGGTACAAAGGGAAAACATCTTGTTAGGAAGGAAAAAGCGAACTGCAACAGCCTGAAGACAAATAGTCAGGGAGATGGGTTGATTGTGAATGTCATCCTGTATGAGCAGCACGACTCTCCCATGAGATGGAATGCCCAACTCAGGGGGAAGGTCAAAATGGACTGGAAAGAAATGCAAAAGCTTAGCATGACTCTCCCATGAGATGGAATGACGAACTCAGGGGTAAGGTCAAAATGGACTGGAAAGAAATGTGAAATCTTAAAGTGGTCATGAGGATGCAATTCTGTTTCCTTAAGGCAGAGTACAAGGGGACACTGCAATTCTAAAAGCAGCCATAAATCCTCTTTGAAACTTCCTGGCAGATTAAAACTGTGTACCCGACCGAGAGTCGAACTCGGGACCTTTACCTTTCGCGGGCAAGTGCTCTACCATCTGAGCTACCGAAGCACAACTCACGCCCGGTACTCACAGCTTTACTTCTGCCAGAATCAGCGCACACTCCACTGCAGAGTGAAAATCTCATTCTGGAAACAACCCCCAGGCTGTGGCTAAGCCATGTCTCCGCTATATCCTTTCTTTCAGGAGTGCTAGTTCTGCAAGGTTCGCAGAAGAGCTTCTGTAAAGTTTGGAAGGCAGGAGACGAGATACTGGCAGAAGTAAAGCTGTGAGTACCGGGCGTGAGTCGTGCTTCGGTAGCTCAGATGGTAGAGCACTTGCCCGCGAAAGGCAAAGGTCCCGAGTTCGAGTCTCAGTCGGGTACAAAGTTTTAATCTGCCAGGAAGTTTCATATCAGCGCACACTCCGCTGCAGAGTGAAAATCTCATTCTGGATAAATCCTCTTTGTTGGATCGAAGGCCATGAACGTTCCATTGGAGGAAAGTCATGATGAGGAAAAAATGAAGGGTTGTCACCTCAGCGGCTGCCAAGTGCCAGCCTGCGAAAACTCGCTTCTAAAGGGCACAGAGGCACGAGGATCCTGCTCCTTGACATCCACAGAAGCATCGGCTTTCTATTGCAGTTGATCTGCAGAGTCCAACACAGACAGTTGGTAGTGTGTGGCAGTGACACCGAGGCCAACAGGACGAAGGGATCACATGGCGAAAATGTCAAAGAGAATCTTCCTTAGCCTTTGTTGGAATTCTTTGAGTCTTTCTGATTAGCACAGGAAGACTCAGGTGTTGGTTCACTGGAGGGGTGTAGGAAGTCTTCATGGGAGTACTACTACTGTCCTTTCCGGTTGCCGGTTGTGTAGCTGGTGACTTTGCCCCTTGAGACAAGAGTTTGATGGCTTGTTGCACAGCTGGATGAGAGGCCAGCCATACTACCTTGACACTTGGCGGTTTCACAGCCTCAGAGCAGGATCTGAGGTCACATATCTGCATGGCCAAGTCCTTCAGGGAGCAAGACGTAACAAGAACACTACTATAAGAGCCATATAGTTGGATTCAGGATTTGTAACTAGCCAGTAACTTGTGAGCAACCGGGTAAGAAACTTTTTCTTTTACCCAGATCTCCTGGACAGCCCACTCACGAAGATACATGGGACAATCTTGAGAGAAGGCAGCATCGTCGCCATTGCAGTTGATCAATCAGGGAGAAGGAGGTGGCCAATCGCCCTTGCGGACATCCCTACCACAGGTGACACACTTGGCCGGGCGTCAACAAGACATTCGAGTGTGGTTCAAATGATGACACTGATAGCAGTCCATCAGGGTCAGAAAGTGATAACTTCATAGCCTGCTTTGATCTTGGATGGAAGCACCACTCCATCAAAGGTGAGAAAAAGTGCATCTAAGCACTAAGGAGGATTACCTTTCTGGTCACCTGATGGACAGCAATGACACACTGATGAGAGAGGAATGTTTGGATTTTGGCCTCGGTCAAACCGTTGAGCAGCCTAGTGTAAATAACACCATGGGAAGAATTCACAGTTTTATGGGCCTCAGCACAAACAGCACAACCTTGGAGAAGCGAAGCACCAAGCAGTTATTGCACTTGTGAATCAGAAGTTGTCTCTAAACGCAAAGTGCCATTGCATAAATGAGAAGACTTTCAAAAGGCCGACAACTGCATCAACAACTTTCTGAATAATAAATGGACTTACTGTTGCTAAGGACTGACTGTCTTCAGTATGTCAAACCACTAGAAAATGTGGTGCAGCTCGAAGAGTCTTTGAATTGTTAGCCTCATTCCATTTACATTTTGTAGACGTTGATCGTGTAGATGATTGGCTCATTGTGAGAAAATTCCCCATGATTGCCAGCATTTCTGATGGCATGCTCCTTCCAGCTGGAGGCCGCCTTCAAACAGGGGCACACTTGCCTTAGGTGACTGTTCACACCTCCCGAGCACCTGACAGAGGGACCAACCAGCAATTTGGGAAGGTAGCAGCTCAGGCAATCACCCTCCCTGGGCCTGGCCTGTACCAGGGAGTACATGGGAAACCTACCAGTCAACCTGGGGCTGGGAATTACGTGTTATCCAGTCACCTCTCACGCATCAGGCGTGTGGGCCGGCCTTCAGGAGTACACAGGGAGGAAGAAGAAAAAGAGGAACCTCAAACACCGAAGCAGAGGAAGGATAGGAGCAGGTGAACAAAGAAAGGAAAACGGAATGAAAACCATTGGTGAAGCTGTGAAATGTCAGCAACGGACAATGTGGAGATTTTCCACAAACACCACAGACACGTTCCCCAGGGAAGAGGAAAAAAACAGCAAGAGTATAGACATGCAGCATGGAAGGGAAAAGATGCCGCAAAGGCTGGGGATCTGTGGTAGCCAAGCACGAACCTGACAAAGAGTGGCGAGCCCCCCCCCCCCCCCCCCATCCCACCCCCACGGGAGGGTCCAATGTAGAAACAGTGCACTTACAATGACTAGGTCATGCTCAGCACACACATCTATAAGAAATTCACAATTTACATTTCTGTTCCCACTGCCATGTGCACCCATTATGTGTTGAAACCAGTCATTTTCTGAACCAATTTTTGCTGTCAAGTCTCCTATTAAAAATTTTGTCACTACAATTAAGTTTGTATAAGGACTCCATCTAGGCTAAGTATGTAAAATGCATCTTTTAGTTTTCTTCAGCCACTTCACTAGGTGCATAATGTTGAATTACAGTAATATTTCACACATTTGTTTTGAAGTGTATGGTTATCCTTTCTGAAACTGGTTTCCAATCCAGTAAGCTCTTTTTGTAGTTTTTAGATAGTAAGAGACCTACACTATTCATCTGCATTGCATCTTCACTTTTTCAACTTGTCTAAACCTTTCTGCCCTCTCAATGTTCTTAATTTCCAAAATCTAACACAAGTTTTCCTTTTCAGGCCAAAGGTCGTATCCTTAAAAGCCATCTGGGTATTTCTCATTTTAGTTTCTGTGATTTGAATATTTGGTGGTGCAGGATATCATCCCGCAGCCCCCAAGTGTCGTGATGTAGCTGCCACCTCACGGCTTGCACACCTTGCCCTTACCCCTTGGAGAGCCTGTCTTCACCTCAATTCCAGAATGCTATCCATCCCTTGGCAGTAAGGGCAATGTGCATCACAGTTGTTCTAATGACTAAGGATTTTCTGTTGCCCACTGGGCCTGCTATCACGAAATCACAGAGAGGAAAAAAGAAAGGATACAAGACACAATGTTCAGACACACATTTTGGATCCTCTGTGGAGACATGCCCAGTTGGGAAACGCTGGCAACAATTACAATATCAGTCACTGGAACACACAAATCCCTAACCCATGCAGACAGTGTTTCATTAAGCCAGTGTGTTGTGAGGCAGTTGTTTGTACTATATATCTGTCTAATTCAAAGTCCCTCACTATAAATAGCATGTTGTTATAATTAACATGCAGCTACTCACAGAGTCCAATGTGGGCTGTAATTACCGTACAGCAGGAAAACTTGATAGATATTTTAATGCATTAATGTGGAACCTATATATGCCGGAAAAAAATTAGTTCCAATTTTGGCCACCAGTTGCAAATGTGGCACTATGAATGCACGAAAGACATACAGTAATGTTTCCATGTGTAATGGGTTAAGATTTGGATGTGGAGGTAAATGGTTCAACAAGGGATAAAGGTACAATGTTGATTTTATTATTAATCGCTGCTTATACACTTTGTTCAATATGGAAATTGGAGGTAATAATGAGATACTGTACAGTGTCAGAGGTGCACCTGGAGGCCAAAATTGTAACTAATTGTTTTCCAGTGTAAATCAGTTCCACAATAACATACTTACTATGTTTCAATAGTATATGACAATTACAGCCCACACTGGACTTCTGTGAGTAGCTGCACTTTAATTACAACCACCAAGCACAAAATTTAAAGTCCCCACCCTGCAGTTTTCCACTTTTTTTTTTTCCAACGCTTAATCTGAGAAGCTACTGTAGAAATTTTGAGACTGATTCACAAGGAAGGTTTGTTAATATAATTTACTATGGCTATGCCAGACAAGTTGTCTGGCCATAAATATTTATAGTGACATTCATGTTAGAAGGTGGCTGCATGAAGTGTTCTTTAGGGGGGGAGGGGGAGAGTGGGAGGGAGGGGGAGGGTGGGAGGGGGAGAGGGGGAGGGGGAGGGAGGGAGGGAGAGAGAGAGAGAGAGAGAGAGAGAGAGAGAGAGAGAGAGAGAGAGAGCACTTTCCGGTGTCGCCAGTGTGCTCTCTTACCTCTGTCCTGCATCTCACCTATTGCCTACCCTAACTGGCAATGCTGGGGTGAGGGCTGTATCAGGCTACTGTTTCTGTTCTGACTCTCCCTAGTAGAATTTGTAAGCTTGGAAAACCACCATTGCTTATTGATGTAATAATTGTGTCTGCTTTATGCTACACACAACAAACTCTATAGTGGCTAAGTAACTTCACCATACCTAAACTAACATGAAAATCAATGCTAAATATTCTATGTGCATTCTACAGGCAGACGCTACTGGCTGGAGCGCCATGTGTGCATCATCATCCCGACAATCTGTGTATGTGTGTGTGTGTGCGCACGCGTGTGTGGGTGCACATGTGCACATGCAGGTGTCGCCAGCAGGAAAAGGGGGGGGGGGGGGGGGGGATGAGAGGCAGACAGTGCGCCCTCTTGACCAGGTCTGGAATGGCCTTGTGGGAATCCTGAAGATACACCAGTGCAGATTTGAAAGAACCAAAATATGCACAGGTCTTGTGATGACTCTAGAGTGACATTGCGCTTGTCTTTTTTCTTATACGCTATTTGTCTTATTTCTGTCACGTAGCCACTTTATGTTACGACATGATTTCTTCAATGAAGTGAGGCTCATATTACATTGTGGAGCAGAAAAATGTTGTGATCTCTACAAACCAATACACAAGGTAAACAACAATGTAGATCTCATTACAACTGAAGGAAAAAATAAATAGGCTATTCATAATATCTGAAATAAACAAGGGCATAGAAATTTACAAAGAACATGTGCATAACAAGCAAGACTGAATTTCTTCTAATGCCTTTCCCAAACGCTGTCAAGAGATTTTGATAAAATTTTTCATTTTTTCCAGCACATATTCACTGTACATTTTCGATTTGCTATCTGTTCCTAAAAGTACATGTATGTGTCCTAATGTGTGTGTCCAGTTCTTTTTATTTTTCTACCTCTACCTGTGGATACAACCTCCATTAACCACTGTGTAGTTGATGTCAGAGATACTTAGCATGATAACCTATGTTAGTATTTCTTCCCTTTCCTATAAAGTACAGATTGTGGGAAGAATAATTGCTTAAATTCCTCTGTGTGTCCTGTAAACAATCTAATCTTGTCTTAACAATCCCTACATCAGTGAAGTATACGAGGCTGAAGAATCTCTCCATTTTCTTCCAGTAATACTGGTTCTCAAAATTTTGTAAGTCTGCTTTCATGAGATAATTAGTATCTTCAAGAATTTGCCAGTTCAGGTTTTCCAACTTTTTAGTGATGCTCCCCATGAATCAAACAGAGATATGACCATGTATTCCAGCTAGCTGTTACTAAAAGTACATACCTTGTTAGTCCTGAGCAATAATCTAAGTTGGAACATACAAGTGCTTTGTAAGCAGTCTCTCTTGTAGAATGGCTGCATTTTCCAATGAACCAAACTCTGCCACCTGCCTTATCTATGATTGAGCCTATGGGACCCTTCCATTTGATTTCCCTACAAACTGTTACACCTAAATATTTGTATGATTTGACTGATTCTAATTATGAATCATAGCTATTGTATTCATAGGACACCACTTTTTTTTCATTCTGAGAAGTGATAATTTTATGTTTAAAGTGAGTTGGCAATCCTCACACCGCTGTGAAATCTTATCAATATCTACATCTACATCTACATGACTACTCTGCAATTCACATTTATGGGCTTGGCAGAGGGTTCATCGAACCACAATCATACCATCTCTCTACCATTCCACTCCCGAACAGCGCGCGGGAATAAAAAACACCTAAACCTTTCTGTTCGAGCTCTGATTTCTCTTATTTTATTTTGATGATCATTCCTACCAATGTAGTTTGGGCTCAATAAAATATTTTCGCATTTGGAAGAGAAAGTTGGTGACTGAAATTTCGTAAAAAGATCTCGCCGCAACGAAAAACGTCTTTGCTGCAATGACTTCCATCCCAACTCGCGTATCATATCTGCCACACTCTCTCCCCTATTACATGATAATACAAAACAAGCTGCCCTTTTTTGCACCCTTTCGATGTCCTCAGTCAATCCCACCTGGTAAGGACCCCATACCGTGCAGCAATATTCTAACAGAGAACGAACGAGTGTAGTGTAAGCTGTCTCTTTAGTGGACTTGTTGCATCATCTAAGTGTCCTGCCAATGAAATGCAACCTTTGGCTCGTCTTCCCCAACTGAAGTTGGGGTCTTTCCAACTGAAGTGGTTCGTAATTTTAACACCCAGGTACTTAGTTGAATTGACAGCCTTGAGAATTGTACTATTTATCTAGTAATCTAATTCCAGCGGATTTCTTTTGGAACTCATGTGGATCACCTCACACTTTTAGTTATTTAGTGTCAACTGCCACCTGCCACACCATACAGCAATCTTTTCTAAATCGCTTTGCAACTGATACTGGTCTTCGGTTGACCTTACTAGATGGTAAATTACAGCATAATCTGCGAACAACCTAAGAGAACTGTTCAGATTGTCACCCAGGTCATTTATATAGATCAGGAACAGCAGAGGTCCCAGGACGCTTCCCTGGGGAACACCTGATATCACTTCAGTTTTACTCGATGATTTGCCGTCTATTACTACGAACTGCGACCTTCCTGATGGGAAACTATGAATCCAATCACACAACTGAGACGATACCCCATAGGCCCACAGCTTGATTAGAAGTCGCTTGTGAGGAACGGTGTCAAAAGCTTTCCGGAAATCCAGAAATGCGGAATCAATCCGAGATCCTCTGTCGATAGCTGCCATTACTTCATGCGAATAAAGAGCTAGCTGCGTTGCACAAGAACAATGTTTTCTGAAACCATGCTGATTACGTATCAATAGATCGTTCCCTTCGAGGTGATTCATAATGTTTGAGTACAGTATATGCTCCAAAACCCTACTGCAAACCGACGTCAATGATATAGGTCTGTAGTTTGATGGATTACTCCTACTACCCTTTTAAACACTGGTGCGACCTGCGCAATTTTCCAATCTGTAGGTACAGATCTATCGGTGAGCGAGCGGTTGTTTATAATTGCTAAGTATGGAGCTATTGCATCAGCGTAATCTGAAAGGAACCTAATCGGTACACAATTTGGACCTGAAGACTTGCCCGTATTAAGCGATTTGAGTTGCTTCGCAGCCCCTAAGTATCTACTTCTAAGAAACTCATGTTAACAGCTGTTCGTATTTCAAATTCTGGAATATTCCATTTGTCTTCCCTGGTGTAGGAATTTTGGAAAACTGCGTTCAATAACTCCGCCTTAGCGGCACAGTCGTTGGTAACAGTAACATCGGCACTGCGCAGTGAAGGTATTGACTGTGTCTTGCTGCTTATGTACTTTACATATGACCAGAATTTCATCGGATTTTCTACCAAATTTCAATTGAATATCTGTGCACCTTATTTCATATGATACATGATAGATAACTGCATCATCTGCTGAATGCCTGAGGTAACACAAAGTAACATAAGTGAGACTGGTCTTTAATTATCCATCTTTTTTTGTCTTTTCTTTTATGTGTTGAATCCTTCACTTTGTAGCGGAGGGTGCACTTTTATAAAACTCCCTGGTTGATTATGAGAAGTAAAAGACAGAGTTACTGGCAAGACATTCTATAATATAGACTGTAAGTCATGGCTGGCTGAACAGTGAAGCCAGTAAGAGAATTGCCCACAAAAGAAAAAGATCAGGATTTGAGTCCCAATTCATAGTTTTAGCTCTTGTACACTCTGGTACGTTTGATTTTCAACCATGACATGTGTGAAGTTGGGTTGTATTGATTTGAAACTTTTGCAACGTGAATTGCCAACGTGGATTGTCGAGCCTACTTTCAACTTTCAAATAGTCTACCACACACACACTATTCTGTGAGTTGTTACATTCACTCCAAAATTATTTACATTCTGTCTGAACTTTCCGATATTTTTTTGGTGTTCTGACATCTGTAATTGATTTTGTGGTGGTGTTCTTCAGTCTGACATTCCTTTGTGGTCAATGTAGTTTATAAAATAATGCATCAGTATTAAACTTTTACACACATGCACTTCTATTTCACTGAATTAAGCAGTTAACTGCTTCAAGCAATCTCCTTTTATTCAACAGTTTTCTGTATTTATTTTATTATTACCACCACTGTCTCCTGTATGTTTTTAAAATTCTGCTGCATACATTTTGTTGTAGGTACACTGTTCTCCATTCCAAAATGCCATATTGCATAGGTAACATTCATGATAAATGTTATGTGATTGTTACAATTTTAAAAGAACATGGAATTAGTTAAGCAACTAAATAATAATTTATAGCAACAATCTACTTTGTGGATATTACTTTTGACTGGCGAAGTACTGCTAGCTTCTTGATGGGTAACTATTCAAACAATTTATGTGCAGGAAGTGAGTCATCTTTTCCTTTTCGTACTGGTGGGTTGGTTTTATTTTTTGAAGCATGTTTTTTTCCTTCTTCATAAATGAATGTGCATTGCAAATAATAGTTTTGGCCACAGAATGAATCATGCAATGGGAGAATGAAAAAAAAAGATACAACAGGTTTTAATTTTTCTTAGACACTGTTATTTGAACTAGTTGCTGGAACTGACTGCAATACTTACTTACTTTATGAGTCATCAACAACCACTAAAACTTTTAAATAAGAACATCAGAGGGAAGAAATGCTCTTTCTTTTTGTAAAAACTGAAAATAAAAGTCTCTAAATCTAAATAATCAACAGTGAAATAGTGTAGAGCAATTAAGACCAAGCAGTGGACAAATGCAGTAGTAACTGTAATTTTGTGTCTGATTAATACTGTGTGTCAGGCAAGGACTCTGACAAGGAACCTTGCATTTTGTGAGCAATGTTCTCAACAGGTGAGCATCCAGATATGTTTCACGACCTATCCTCACAGCTTCAATTCTGCCCGTATCTGTTGTCTACTTCCCACACTTCAAGCAGCTCTCCTGTAGCTTCAAATAAAGCTGTACAGGTGAGTAAGATTACAGGTTCAAATCATGAACCAGTACAAAGTTTTAATCTGTCAGGAAGTTTCAAAATAGGGCACACTGTGCTATAGAGTGAAATATTCACTATGGAAGGTAGTACATGATGTGAAAATAGCATTGGATTGCAATTATCAAAAGGAAGAGCATCCATTGTCTAAGATCTCTGTCAACCAAGACATTACTGAAGGGTAGACTGAAAAGAGCCTCCATGACAGTGATTCAACTTTTTAAAGCAACTTTACAGTCTGTGAACGCTGCATCATAATGTTCCAAAATTTACAATAGCTTTCAGGACATCTCCACTCCCGGAACTTTTACAGAATTCTCAGAGATTTTGAAACGACTGGTTACTTAGAGAATTTCATTCCTGAGTAAAGTGTATTTTTATGTACTGCTGTTAGTTTCTCCTCCATCTAAAGTACTATTGCTGGACTAAGCAAGCACACATTCTAAAAACTGCACTCTTCTCAGTAAATTTCATATGTTCTATTGCTTTCATGGCATGATGTCCCAGCATCTGGTATAACTTATTCTCTTTAGTCACGTGTTCTACGTCATATTCACTTTTCATGAAATACAGGCAGTGTGTTAACATTTTTACACCTCTGCAAACCAGAAAATAATTAGAAAAATCTTTGAATATATGCTTATATGCACATAATTCATGGTGAAATTCATAATTTTCATTTTTAATACCATTTCAGAACACGTGACATGCTACTAGTAAATGTGCATTGGTCGTCATTCATTAACATGACATCTGGCAGTGTTTCCGACCAAATGTGAAAAGTACAACTCAGCAAATTTAGTCTTTTTTTCCCCCAGCAAGACCAAAAGACTGGCAAAGAGTTATGTACAGTTACAGTGAGTGCTGGAAGGTAATTCTGATAGAATCATATCTTCCTCCCTTGTTCCATGGTAAGAACCCTGCTGATAAAACTCTGTACGAACTCTAACATTTCTGATTTTCATCATGGTCATTTCACAACAGACACGGGAGAAAAAATATGTTACATGAAATGCGTGAACTGAAAATGTGTGCTCCTGATTCTTCTGGAAACACACGCTGAGAATTTCAACAGCAAGTCTCTCCAGGATTCACGGTGCCTCCTGTAGCATCCGCAACAAGTGCTGGAAACCAGCAGCAATGGGAACAAAACTCAAAAAATTGGAGAAACTAAAAATAGAAGGAAAGCTCAAAAAATCACTATAGAAGAGGATTGGTTGTCCCCAAAAAGAACTTCAAATGACTGACGTCATCTCACTGGCACTAATAAACTATAGAACACGATCGGCTGAGCGCGTGTCATCTGCTAAAATGGAAGATATATAAGGCGACAGCTGGAGATGGGCGCGTAACGGAGTAAAATAGGGGCACTCGTGTAAAAGGTGTCTTACTGTCCACAGCTGAGAGCAGTGGTGACAGAGTGGGGGAGGATCACCACTTAAAAGATGTTGATGGCTAAAAAGACAGTGCCCTATCTGGAGTCTAGTTAAAATTACCTCCTCCCAACGACGCGTTGAGGAGGAAGAGGTCCAAGCACAGGGAAGAGTTTTCACATCCCGCAATTTTTTATTGGGAACTGTCGAGCAATGTGCGTGCCATAAAAGAGTAACACAACAACATAAAACACTCTGTGGATCGGCGAAGG
The DNA here is from genome assembly GCF_023897955.1 of Schistocerca gregaria. Classification (NCBI taxonomy): domain Eukaryota; kingdom Metazoa; phylum Arthropoda; class Insecta; order Orthoptera; family Acrididae; genus Schistocerca; species Schistocerca gregaria. The sequence goes on along the minus strand of NC_064926.1, from coordinate 86,187,722 downwards.
GAATCATGCGAATAGCTGGCTGAAGAAGAGAGACTGCAGCATTGTCCGCTATATCGGCTGACTCATTTCCACAGATACTAATGTGTCCTGGGATCCAGAGGAACGCCACAGAGATGCCCCCCAAGTGGAGCAAGTGGAGGCAGTCCTGAATCCGGTGGACCAGAGGGTGGACAGGGTACAGAGCTTGGAGACTGAGGAGAGAGCTGAGAGAATCTGAACAGATAACATACTGTATCCGCTGATGGTGACGGATGTATTGGACAGCCTGGAGAACAGCGTAAAGCTCCGCAGTATAAACCGAACACTGGTCGGGAAGCCGAAATCGATTTGGGGTGTCGCCAACAATATAGGCACTCCCTACACCTAATGATGTTTTTTGCCGTCAGTGTAAATAAATGTGGCTTCCTTCATTTGTGCACATAGAGCAGCAAATGCCCGATGATAAACAAGTGAAGGGGTACCATCCTTGGGAAACTGACAAAGGTCAAGGAGCAGGCAGGTCCGGGGACAGAGCCAAGGCGGTGCTGTACCCCAAATTGTCAAGAAAGTTGTAGGAAAGCGGAAGGAAAGAGAATGGAGTAGTTGACGGAAGCGGAATACCGGTGGTAGTAGGGACGAAGGGCGGCCTGCATACCCTAAATCCAAGGAGGCATTGAAAAAAACGTCATGGGCCGGATTAGCAGGAATGGAAGACACATGGCTAGCATAATGACTCAGAAGAACAGCTTACCAATTGGACAGCGGAGGTTCAGCAGTCTCAGCATAAAGGCTTTCCACAGGGCTGGTGTAAAAAACTCCAGACACTAAACGTAATCCATGGTGGTGGATAGAGTCGAGACGCCGAAGAATAGACAACCAAGCAGAGAAGTTAACTATGCTTCCATAGTCCAATTTCGAGCGCACTAAGGCACGATAGAGGCGGAGAAGGACTACTCGGTCTGCTCCCCAGGAGGTACCATTCAGGACATGGAGGGTGTTGAGGGATTGCAGACAGCGAGCCGAAAATTAGGAAACGTGGGAGGACCAGCACAGTTTTCTGTCAAACATAAGACCCAAGAATTCAGCGACATCCGAAAACGGAAGGTTGACAGGTCCTAGATGTAAGTAAGGTGGAAGAAACTCCGTACGATGCCAAAAATTAACACAAACGGTCTTACTGGGAGAAAAGCGGAAACCTGTTTCGATGCTCCAAGAGTGGAGGCGATCGAGACACCCTTGAAGACGTCGTTCAAGAAGGCTGGTCTGTTGAGAGCTGTAGTAGATCGCAAAATCGTCCACAAAGAGGGAGCCCGAGACATCAGGAAGGACACAGTCCATAATTAGATTTATGGCAATGGCAAACAGTACAACACTTAGCACAGAGCCCTGGGGTACCCCGTTTTCTTGGGAGAAAGTACGGGAAAGAGTAGTGTTCGCGCGCACTCTAAATGTGCGCTCTGCCATAAATTCGTAAAAAAAAGGGGCAGCTGAACTCGAAAGCCCAAAGAGAATAGTGTGCGGAGGATGCCTGTCCTCAAACAGGTATCATATGCTCTCTCCAGATCAAAAAATATTGCTACTGTTTGGCGTTCCGGAGAAAATTGTTCATGATATAAGTGGAGAGAGCAACAAGATGGTCAACAGCAGAACAATGCTTTCGGAAACCGCATTGGGCAGGTGTTAAAAGACTGGGGGACTCCAGCCACCAAGCTAAACGGTAATTCCCCATACGCTCCAAAACCTTACATACACTACTCGTGAGAGAAATGGGGTGATAGCTAGAGGGGAGATGTTTGTCCTTTCCAGGTTTCGAAACAGGAACGACGATAGCTTCCCACCATCGTCTGGGAAAAGTTCTATCGGTCCAAATTCGATTATAAAGGCGAAGGAGATAACGCAGACTTTGGTATGATAAATGCAGCAACATTTGGATGTGGATACCATCCAGTCGCGAAGAGCATGTCGCCACTCACGTATTGCATCACGGCATGCCTCGTTCCACCAAGGAACTGGGGGGCGCCGGGGCAATTCGGAGGTGCGTGGTATTGAACGTTCCGAACTGTAAAAATAACGTCTGTAGTATGTGTTTCCTCATCATTGACGCTAGGAAAGTGACGGTCATCGAATGTCGCTAAAGACGAAAAAAGTGTCCAATCGGCTTGGGCAAACTTCCAGTGTCGCGGGCGCATATATGGCAGTTGGGGCTGCAGTCTAAGGACACATGGAAAGTGGTCATTCGGGGAGTGTGTATCATCAAAGGCGAACCATTCGAAGTGCCGAGCTAGCGGAGCAGTACCGACTGAAAAGTCCAAATGAGAGAAATTTGTCGTGGAGGCAGACAAATATGTAGGGTCCCCAGTGTTGAGCAAACAATATCCGCTTGGTGGAAGACGTCTAGCAATAGTGAGCCACCCGGACAAGGATGTGGAGATCCCCAAAGTGGGTGGTGGGCATTGAAGTCCCCAACCAGAAAATAGGGGGGGGTGTAAGTTGACCAAGAAGATGAAGGAGATCAGCTTGTGCCATTTGTGTGGACGATGGAATGTATATAGTACAAAGAGAGAAGGTGTATCCCGAAAGGGAAAGACAAACAGTGACAGCTTGGAAGAAAGTGTTTAAGGGGATTGGGTGATAATGGAGAGTATCATGGAGAAGAATCATGAGTCTTCCATGTGCTGGAGTGCCTTCAACAGAGGGGAGATCAAATCGGACTGACTGAAAATGGGGGAGAACAAAGCGGTCGTTGGGATGTAGCTTTGTTTCCTGAAGACAGAAGATGACCGACGAGTAGGATCGTAAGACGATCGACAATTCATCCCGATTGGCTTGAATGGCACGGATATTCCAGTGGATAATGGAAGAATGTGACCAAGGTTGCCCTCAAGCCAGTCGAGGGCGGCTACCGCCAGGTGGTGCAGTAGACGAGACACGCCGTGGCGGAGAAGGAGAGGAACTGGGTTTCTTATTAGTCTTCTTGGAAACAGGATGTTTAGATGAAGGAGGAACCGATGGTTGTGAAGTTGGGGTATGTAAAAAATCTTCACGAGTAGCCTCTTTTTTGGAAGTCTTGGTGTCTGACTTTTGGGCTCGAGATTTAGCAGAACCCGATGAAGGGTGAGCCATAGAGTGAGCAGGCGAAAGTGGGGAGGTTGAACGGGTGGTCTCTGCGCTGGCCGATCTGATGACCATGGCACTAAAGGTGAGATCACAAGTCTGCGTGGCCGCCTCCTTTGTTGGCTGAGGAGAGGCAAGGACAGTGCAGTATTTTCCTGTGTGAAGCACAGTCGACTTTCGACCGGCCAATAATTTTCGAGCAGCAAAGGTCGATACCTTTTCCTTCACTCTGATTTCCTGAATGAGCTTTTCATCTTTAAAAGTTGGGCAATCTCTAGAGGAAGCAGCGTGGTCACCCATACAGTTGATGCAACGAGGGGATGGAGGTGGACAAGGACCCTCATGGGCATCCTTGCCATATGTACCACATTTCACCGGATTGGAACAGGACTGGCTGGTGAGATTGAACCACTGACACCAATAGCAATGCGTAGGGTTTGGGATGTAAGGGCGAATGGAAATTATCTCATAGCCCGCTTTTATGTTCGATGAGAGTTGAACTCTGTCAAATGCCAAGAAGACAGTACAGGTTGGAATGATGTTCATGTCAATCCTTTTCATGACTATGAACAGCCGTTACGCCCTGGTCAGACAGGTAGTGTTGAATTTCCTCATCGTACAATCCGTCGACGGAGCGTGTATAAACGACCCCACGTGAGGAATTTAAAGTGCGGTGCGCTTCCACCCAGACAGGGAAGGTGTGTAGCAGTGAAGTACACAGCAATTTTTGTGCCTGGAGGGCACTGAATGTTTCTAACAACAAGGTGCCATTTCGTAATCTGGAACAAGACTTTACAGGACCTGTAACTGCGTCGACACCTTTCTGAATAATGAAAGGGTTGACCGTGGAGAAGTTGTGACCTTCGTCAGACCGAGATACAACAAGGAACTGTGGCAACGATGGAAGGACTGTCTGTGGCTGAGACTCATTGAACTTACGCTTCTGAGCAGACATAGTAGAAGATAAGGAAACCATTGCGAAAGTATCCCCCATGATTACCGGCGTCTCCAATGGCGCGTTCCTTCCTTGTAGGGGCCCTTGCTGAGGGCACTCCCGCCTTAGGTGATTGTTCACACCTCCCGACAGATGGACGGAGGGACCAATCTGCACTTTGGGAAGGTATCAGCTCGGGTAATCACCCCTCCCGGGCCTGGCCGTTACCAGGAGTACGTACGTGTCTTACCTGTCTACCCGGAGCGGGGAATTACACGTTACTCCATCACCGGCTACACATGGAAATGCGTGGGTCGGCCTTTAGACACGCACAGGGAGGAAGAAAGAGAAAGGGAAGAAACAAAGGGAAAGGAAAGAAGAGAGGTCTCAAACACAGCAGCAGAGAAAAGGGGAAAGAGAAGAGGTAAGGGAAAGAGAAAGAGGTAAGGGAAAGAGAAAGAGGTAAGGGAAAGAGAAAGAGGTAAGGGAAAGAGAAAGAGGTAAGGGAAAGAGAAAGAGGTAAGGGAAAGAGAAAGAGGTAAGGGGAAGAGAAAGAAAAAGGAAAAACGAAGACTTGCAAGCAGAGAAAGTGAAGAATGTGTTACATTTTTGAGCGTCCATCTCCTGGCGTAGGCGCAAAACATAGTCCCAGAGGGGGAGAAAGGGAAGGAAAGAGGCGAAGGTGTGGGGTGGAGCGAAGATGGGGAAGGATGCGGAAAGGGAAGGTATGCAGCCTGGAAAGGAAGGAGCTTGGGGTCCCATGCTCACTACGCACGTATCCACAAAAGAGTTGTGGACCCCCGGAGGGGGGGGGGGGGGGGGGCAACAAGAATTTGTTGAGTATCTCCATGAAGCTCTTGCACTTATTAAATGACCATGTGACAAAACATGCTATTCTTCTTTAGATCTTCTGCCAACAACACTTTGTAAGTGTTCCATACTAATGAGCAATTCTCAAGAATTGTTTGTACATTTTTTTTTGTAAGTCACTCCTTTCATGGATGAATTAAATTTCTTTAAGAACCTCCAACTCGCATCTGCTTATGCTAAAATTTGTTTAATGTGATCACTCCACTTAGGTCACTCCAATTAGATACATCTAGGTATTTTACAATTTTCACCATTTCGAGTTATTTATCACCAATAGTGTTGCATATTAAAGCACAGTGTGCTACATACTTTTTTCCACAAGGACAACGTTCTCCAGAGTGGTCCCCAGCTGGAGATCCAAATGGGGAATCAGTTTACCTCTACAATATTTTATGCAATAGGATGCCATCATCATTAAACCATACCATAGAGCTACATGTCCCCATGAAATCTAAATCCTGTAGTTTTCCCTTACTTTAAGAATTTACAGTACCAATATAGCAAGGTCATGTTTACTACCACTAGGAGGTCAAAACACTCAATCATGCAGAATGGAGTCCTTACGATTACTTAAAAGTTGCTGTGCCTCTTCAGGGACCATATGTTACTCTTGTCTCTCTGCAGGTACCTACAAAATGGCTATCTGTATCAATGAGGCATGCAAGCTATACCTCTGCAGTGAGATCCATAGTTCTTTGGGGGAGGTGGCTACCAACAAACCATGTACTTTAACCAGAATGAGATTTTCACTCTGCAGCGGAGTGTGCGCTCATATGAAACTTCCTGGCAGATTAAAACTGTGTGCCCGACTGAGACTCGAACTCGGGACCTTTGCCTTTTGCGGGCAAGTGCTCTACCAACTGAGCTACCGAAGCACGACTCACGCCCGGTACTCACAGCTTTACTTCTGCCAGTATCCGTCTCCTACCTTCCAAACTTTACAGAAGCTCTCCTGCGAACCTTGCAGAACTAGCACTCCTGAAAGAAAGGATACTGCGGAGACATAGCTTAGCCACAGCCTGGGGGATGTTTCCAGAATGAGATTTTCACTGTGCACTCTGCAAAGGTCCCGAGTTCGAGTCTCGGTCGGGCACACAGTTTTAACCTGCCAGGAGGTTTCATGTACTTTAAGTTTTGTCCTTAGAGAACTGCTCCATTCTGGAAGAATAACTGATTAATATTAATTAATGGACTTACAACAATGTTTTGTAATCACGTCAGAATCTAATCCTAGTCTTTTTTTTGGGGCTTCCAAATTCATAGAGGATAAGGTAATGGACAGCAGCGTTCTGCTGTGAAATCTCAGTTTTAATTATGACTAATCTGTGCTGAAGCGTAAGGGCTATGTTACGCTGGAAACCAGGTTGTGAATTGGCAAAGCCAACAAATCTAAATGTGAAATAAGAGGTGTAATCAATTGCTTTGGTCTCTATTCATGCCATACTTACCAAACTTACTGATATGAAAATTAAAACTAAAAGGTAAATTCAGAGAAAAACTGTATGACATAATAGACAATGATTCACCAAGTATATTCATGCATATTATGTATCTACATTTCTCATCAACTATGAAAAATGCAATGGGGGCCACTACGTAACTCTTACGAAGGCTCCCTACATTAGGCCGTGGTGGTGGTGGTGGTGGTGGTGGTGATTAGTGTTTAACGTCCCGTCGACAACGAGGTCATTACAGACGGAGCGCAAGCTCGGGTTAGGGAAGGATTGGGAAGGAAATCGGCCGTGCCCTTTCAAAAGAACCATCCCGGCATTTGCCTGAAACGATTTAGGGAAATCACGGAAAACCTAAATCAGGATGGCCGGAGACGTGATTGAACCATCGTCCTCCCATATGCAAGTCCAGTGTGCTAACCACTGCACACATTAGGCTGTGGTCAACACCATACTGATTCCTTGTGGTTGTCAGGGATTAAGGGCTAAAAGGCTAAGCCATCAGTTCCTCATTCAAGGAATAGTCCATCTGGAGTTAGGGGCAACAATCAGAAATTTGATTGAATTGTGGTACTATGTAGGACTGGTAAAATCAAAGTGTTGAAAATATTACGGATGACAGAGACAATAAATAATTTTGAAGAGATGTAAAAATATGGGTCAGGAGCCCACCTTGCTAGCCGTGCGGTCTAACGCACTGCTTTCCAGGTGGGAAGGCGCCCGGTCCCCTGCACGAATTCGCCTGGCATATTAATGTCGAAGTCCGGTTGCTGGCCAATCTGTGGACGGAATTTAAGGTGGTTTTCCATCTGCCTTAGTGAATGCGGGCTCATTTTCCTTATTCTGCCCCAGCTACATTATGTCGGCGATTACTGCGCAAACACTTTCTCTACGTATGTGTACATCATAATTACTCTACCACGGAAACATTGGGTTACACTCATCTGGTGTGAGTCATTCCCGGGAGTGGGGAGGGGGTGATTTACACTGGGGGCCGATCCACACAATAAGCCTGGGCTAGGTGTGAGGCGGCGGGGACTGCTGTAGCCTGCTGTGGGGTTGTGTACCACTGAGGGCTATAGCATGGACAAAGCCTCTCCATCTTTTCTAGGTCCCCAGTCCCATAAAACACGATACAATACAATAAAGGTCAGAGGGCAGACGAGGCACCCTTGGCATGTAATTAGTCATTTTAAATTAATAACAACAACAGCAACAATGGCGGCATATATTCCACGTTCACACTTATACACTGTAAACTTCTGTGAAGAGCATGAGGTATGTACATCCCTCTGCACTACTTAGTAGGGCTCTTCCTGTTCCATTAATGCTTAGAAAGCATGAAGAATGATTGCTTAGCTGCCTAAGTGCACACTATAATTAGGGTCATTCCCCGTCAAAGTGGCCAATATTAAAAAGTGTCCCCACTGCACCATATCCAAATCTAATGAAATTTGGTGTGAAGGTTCTTTAAGGTCTTTGATGGTTATATACCAAATTTCAGTTCAGTATCTTTAGTGGTTTAGCTTTGAGGGGCTTTTAAAGAGAGGCTATTCAGCTCCACATCATGTATGAAGGTGTAGGTATGCCAAGTTTGCTATGCCTTTCTTAAAAGTTTTAGCACACATTTGGTCATTGGTTTTTATGCTGAATCACACCACGGCAAAAATTTGGGATTTAGCCCCATCTAAATACGGATACAAGCCTCTAAAGCAGCTAAAAAATTTGTTGTGCGGTTCTGAGAGCCATAGTTTGACTGACCATTGCTATTTTTGATATGAACCAATTACACCAAAGCTTCAGGGGGTTAGTCCTACCTATGATGTCCATATATGGATCCAATTTAATTAACATTGGATGCCTAGAAGAAAAGATGTGCCTCTAAAAAATTGGCCCAAATTTTTTTACATGAAAATTTTACTTTTTTTTTGGGGGGGGGGGGGGAATATCTCAACTATGTCTTGTTCAATCCACTTTTTCTTGCCACAGCTGGAAAGAGCATGCTTTAGGCTTTCAAAGCTATATTGTTTGATTTCTGGATTCTGCATATTGAAGAGTAAGAATACCTATTCAAAAGTAGGGAAAATGGATTATCGTTAAATATAAAAAATTAATACAATTTGAAGTTATAAATCAAAAACTTTGTAATTGTAGTGTCTGCTAATAGTACAAGATTTGCCTGTAGTTTAGGGAATGTAACTGTGCTAATACATGTTGTTAGGCCTATATTATTTTACAGTATAGAATATAAATAGGCCTATAGTAAAACCTCAAAAAAAGCTCTTAAGATTATAAAATCTAGATGATCATCATGTAATGTTATGTTGTTTAGAATGTTTTAACCCTACAATGCATCATAGTGCATATATTCATTATCACTCAGTTTCCATCGACATTATAAAGCAGCAATAGTTTTTTAAGGCTCTATCCTCACAGCAGTGATGCATTGTTGAATCACCACTTTAAATTGTTGCTCTCATTACTGGCAATTTTCACTGTCAGTCTCCTGTGCAGTGTAATCTTTAGTGTTGACATTGTACAATCTTAGTGTTGAGTAATGGGAGTGTGAATAATCAATACTCATTGTAGTAGCTGAAGGTAAGCACTAAAATAGTATGTTTTGATGGCCTAATTTGTATCAAATGTAGACACATAGTGGCCCAAAAAGAATCATCCCATCAGGATAAGCAAGAATCACCATCCACTGAAGACATGGATGTTGTTGATGCTTGCTTTACTGCCAATACTTCATTATCATCACGTGGAGAGTTACCATTAAAGCTTCAATGGATCAGGAAAAGGGGATCAATGGGATGCATAAAGTGTAAAGTTGTGAAAGCCCAATGCAGCATTACTAATGTGACTGCCACAGCTGCTGGTGTGAGCCAAGTAGATATTGCTCAAATACAAATGGAAGAGCGCCAAAAATTTAAAGATATGGATGTCTTAATTGAAGAACTGAAGATTAAGCTTCAGGCTTCAAGAAATTGCAGTAAAGTTCAAATTTTGATCCCGGTCCCAAATAGCTGGATTACTGAAAAACAGGCTAAAGAATCTGCTGTTTTGAATCAAATGGAGACAAAGTCTAGGAAGCTAAAGATGGAAGATGGGATTTTGGCAATATATGCAAACCGAAAAGGGAAAAAGCTCAATGATGAAGTAAAAATGTCCTCACTTTTTTGGAAACAATGAGTTTTCTTGTTTATCCCCAGGTTAAAAGGATCATGTTGCAGTAAGAATAAATGGGAAGAAGGTTCACAAGCAGAAACGCCTGCTCCTTTGAAATCTAAAAGAAATGTTCACTGCTTATTGTAAGCAATATGGAAATCAACTGAGCTGCTCAAAATTTTGTGAGCTCAGGCCAAAATGATGTACTACAGTTGGTGGTTCTGGATCACATTCAATATGTGTATGAGCAATTCATCAAAATGTCAAACTCAATGTTGGCTTCAGAAACTTCCATCCAAGATGACTAACAGGTTTAGAGGAAAATAAATAAATACATAAATAAAAACTGTATCCAGTTTTGAATCAAAAGACTGTGTGTTGCAATGTTGTGAGGAATGTACAGGGAAAATACAACTACAGGCTTTTCTTGAAGATGCCTTTAAAGACTATAACCCTGAAGAAATAATGTATACCAGCAATGGGTCTACACTGACAGACACACAATGGAGACTTGTCATAGAATTGTTGAAGATTTCACAGAGGCACTGATTTTGAAAATTACCAGTTTAAGCAGCCACCACTTTCTGACAAAACACTACGGTTTATATCTTAAGCAGCTAAAAAGAAATCTTGTAGAAAATGAATTAAATATATTGATGGATTTTGCTGAGAATTATTCATTTGTTGTTCAAGATGCTATGCAAGGATATCATTGGGAGAATAGTCAGGCCACATTACATCCATTTGTGATCTATTTTGGTGGCAGGACAAAGATTGAAAACATTAAAAACATTTATTTCTTTAGTGATGATTGAGCTGCTCAATATAAGAATATCAAAAATTTCATCAATTTACGCCTGCACAAAAAGGATCTTGACATCACAGCCGAATGGAATTTTTTAAATTAATTACAATCAGCTCAGAGTTTCCAATGATGCTAAAGCATTACAGTTAATGTCTCCGAAGCAGATGATGAAATTCCAGCAAGTTTACAGCCAGGACAATATGTTGCATGTATGTATAACAATTTTTGTGGGTTGGAAAAGCATGTGAAGTTTCACATGCAGAACAAGATGTCATCATCAGCTTTATTCACCCACATGGTTCTGCTCATTCCTTCCACTGGCACAGCTACTAAAGACACCTGCTGGATTCCTGAGCAACATATTTTCATGACTTTAGAAGTACAATCAACATCATCATCACCAGAAAGACAATACAGTTTTCCTCAATCTGTCCTTGCCAATATTATAGAATTATTTAACCAAAAATGAAACTGACTCTTTAGTGTTTTCGTTTTGCAAATTTGCTGTGTTGTGTCTTATACTTGTTTTATGGCATATGTTAAATACATGTTTGAAATTGATTTATATACTAAAAAAAGAAAATAAATTGTGGGATGTAATGCGCAAAATATTTCACTTCTCTATCTTCTCGAAGTGCTAGAACAATAACTTTTGAAATGTATTCTTACCCATGAATATGCTAGATCCAGAAATAAAACAATATAGCTTTGAAAGCTTAAAGCATGCCCTTTCAAGGTGTGGCAAGAAAAAAAGGATTGAACAAGACACATCTGGGATACTGCCCTCAAAAAATACCCTAAAATTTGCACATAGAAAACTTTGGCCGGCTTGGAAGACACATATATTTCCTTCTAGGCATCTAATGTTAATTAAATTTGATCCATATATAGACATTGTAGTAAGAATAACCCGCTGAAGTTTCAGTGTGATTAGTTCATATGAAAAGTACCAGTGGTCAATCAAACCTTGGCTCTGATAACAGCAAAACAAATTTTTTAGTCACTTTAGAGGCTTGTATCTATATTTAGGTGTGCCCGAATTTTTGCTGTGGTGTGGTTCAACATAAAAAGTTGTCATGTAAAAAAGGTCGTTCAAAAAGTTTTGCACAGTTGTCTCTAATTTTTTTATTTTTAGCAGGAGGAGAGTGAATTTTTTTGTGAACATACTTGGAACATCTAGCTATTAAGTTGGTACATAAAAGTATTTTCTTTTATTGATAGGTGAACTATAATGGACAATGAAATAGATGTCAGGTTGCGACCATCGTGATGGAGTTCCTCTTCAAGACCGGCGATGACTCTGCAGCATCGATTGCTCCCTGTTTATGGGGAGGACACAATGCATCACAGCAGTATCCAGTGGTGGTTGCAGGGGTTTAAAGAAAGTGATTTCTCTAAACTGGACAATTCACGATGTGGTAGACCATCGACGGCAGTGAGTGATGTAAGAGACCATTGATCAAATCATTCAAAATTACAGATGTGTGATGACAACAGCTTACTGAAATGACTCATTTGTCATTGGGTAGTGTGGTATCACTGGTACAGTTACCAGCGTACAGAAAAATCTGTCCACATTGGTTGCCTAGATCATTAACAAGAGAATCGAAAACAATGAGGAAGAATGTGTGTGAGGGTCTCATGAAGACCTTTACTGAAGAGTAGAAACTGCATTTTGACGGTGTCATTACCCAGGATGAAACACAGTTGTTTTTGTCCGAACCGGAGAGCAAAACCCAAGCCATGGAGTGGCGTTATCCAGGTTCCCCTAGGAAGAAGAAACCAAGACTTCCACGAATAGCAGGCTGAAAGGTGATGGCCTCCTTCTTCTGGTCTGTGATCAGTGTGGTGTCACTTTCTTTGACTTTTTGGAACCTGGGTCCACAATTAACCGGGACTGTTACTGTTCGTTATTGGACAAGCTGCAACATGCCATCAAGACCCACAGACCACAGCTTCAGGGTCAGCTCATCAGACTACACCTCGACAACCCCATACAGCCCTTATGATGCAGAAGAAAATCAGGAAAATGGGTTGGAAAATTGTTCCTCACCCTCCCTACAGTCCAGACTTGGCTCCGTCTGATGTTTTTACCTCTTTGGTTGTCTGAAGGCCCACCTGTGCAGTAAAACCTTTGATAGTGAGAAAGACCTTATTTCCTGTGCCAAGTGATGGTGTAAAATCAATCCCCAGAATTTTACCAAAGTGCATATAAATCATGGAAAGAAAGTTGGGCCAGATGTGTCACAGCTGATGCAGGCTACATCAAGCTGACCCCTGGTCCCCTTGATGTTAAATGACCCATTAGTTTAATCTTGTCTTTATCATCCCCAAATGACTGATATGTAATGGCTTGCCTACTACACCTTTTTCAACACCCCCATGACACTCTCCTGTGGTTCAAACAAATAACCTTTTACATGTCCTATTCAAATGAACGTTATTGAAGGAAGAGTGATGCAAGTGTTCTGTGAACCTTCTCTTTTGTTGACTAAAGACATTTTCATAGTAACCCATGAATGAATTATTTAATAATATTGTTACTGATCAATACATTCACTCAATATTCACAATGTTTTCCCAAATTCTACGTCCATTGACAATGGCCCCATAAAATAAAACATAAAATTTATCAATACTCATTTGAAGGAAAACCTTATAACAATCTCAAATGGTTAGATGAGCTGTTTAGAGAGCCAAATTATCTATATATTAGAAACTACACACTGAGAAAAGACGTTAGAGTAAAAGGTACACAGTAATTTGAGGGGGCGATCAAAAAGTTTCTAGACGAAGGTCACACAGTTCAGAATCAGTATGTACATCAGGTAAAATTGGCATAAGCACTGAGGCAATCATCCCAACATCGCTCCAAGTTGAATATACCCATTTGGTAAAACACCGTGCATGAAGAAGTCTGTAACTGCTTGCTACACATCCTCATTAGACAGGAATCACCAACCCTTCAAGGCCTTTTTAAAGGAATGTAAGCATGATAATCGCATGGGGAGATTGGTCGGCTGGTTGATTTGGGGGGAGGGGACCAAACAGCGAGGTCATCTGTCCCATCAGACTAGGTAAGTATGGGGAAGAAAGTCAGCCGTGTTCTTTCAAAGGAACCATCCTGGCATTTGCCTGAAGCGATTTAGGGAAATCACGGAAAACCTAAATCAGAAAGGTCAGACACAGGTTTGAACAGTCATCCTCCAAAATGCAAGTCCAGTGTGTTAATCACTGTGTCACCTCTCTCGGTTGCATGGGGAACGGTCAGAACTATAGGACAAGTGCTCATATGTCTCCTGCTTGAGTTGGTGTACCTCTGCAATACGACAAATGTGATGTGGGGTGTGTGTTACTCTGACCAGCATGGAGCTTGGCCCAGCATTCCATAACAGTGTTTTTTTTTCTTTTTTCACATGTGCTGCCCCATAAACATTCTTCGTTCTCCGATAGCTGTCTACCAGTGTTCGTACTTCAGCAGCCAAGGAAAGAACAACAGCATAATTGTCCTGCTTGGACACATTTGGTAATAATGTCGCCCATTTACTGCCTGCATGTTGCAAATATACACCAATTCCTTATCTACATGTCACTGCTTACATAACTGCTTTGGAGTCATGCTAAATTGCATATGCACTGTAGCAATGCTCTTTAATGTCCCTTATATTTACATTCTTCACTGGTCTACCCATGTATGAGAGAAAATTATATGAATTAAATGTATATGTACATTACACAAATATCAAGAATAAAACGTACATACATCAGCATAGAGATAAATACACAATTACTTTCAGATGATAAAAATAAATGCAATACACACCATACACAACAACAAGAGCAACAAAACAATAAATGTCAATGTTGTAAATTAAAACACACACACACTAACATTAACATGCAAAGGCTGATCCACAACGTCCTATTCATTGTAATCCCAGAGCCATAGCTTAGATGGGAGGAAGAAAATGACAAGGAGGAAGCATAGCATATGGATACATGGAATTCTCTCTTAGTGCCACCCATATTACACTTCACCGACCCCCCCCCCCCATTTCAATTGCCTCTCTCCACAATTTTAAAACCTAAAAAGGCTGGCTGCCTAGATAATTAATAATTTTTGTTATAATACACAGCGCCCATTTCATGCATGAACAACTACTAAATTTTAAACCACATGGAAGCAAAACTTAAACATTCGAAATATATACAAATTTCGTCAATGACAACAATTTACAAACAAAGATGTTACAGTGAGTAAATTTGGGGCAATATCCACCTTAATGAACTGATAACACCAGAGGTTTCTCGCAAACTGTTAAGTCATTTTGTTAACTAGTAGTGACGTGTTATGTGGTAATTGCTTTATTACAATAATGCATTTAACAACTGAGTACAATCCTGGAGCCGGCATTAGTTATTACTATTTGCAGAACTGTTGGAAGAAAACTCAAAACAATAAATTGCCCTGGAAGTGGCAACATCTGCAATAAATCAGTTCCAAAGTCACTACCGCCACTGGCATATGTCATTAGATAATAATATCTCCGCCAGGTCTTATTAGTGCTGTTAGAGAGAAGTTAGAAAATTCGAAATCAACTTTGCGTTCATAAATCTACCCCAGCATCGCAGCAGTGCACAATGCCACCACAAAACAACACCATAAGCATTGAGATATGCATTTTTCAGAATTTTTCCGCTATAACGTTCTTTGTATTTAAGATACAGCCACCACATCATATCCGGTGATTACAGACATTGAAACAAGGACGAATTAGTGTCACAGTATCACTAGTACTTTAATGAGGTTATAAAATCACTAGTTATTCAATTAAGTCTTCATCGATACATGTCAGTATATCATACCACAATCTGCGAATGTAATTATAACATGAAGTAAATTAAAAATTTACTTTTTGTAATCCGAATGAAAAAATCCTCCTGACGCCGGATCTGATGCATATTCGGCCGTGTCTCCTCCAGCGCCTGGACGGTCATTGCTATAAGACCCGTTATTTGCCATTTCCAATTTTCACATGAGTTTTGTGGATCCACTTATTTTACCGTCGTAGTTACACAAAACAAAATGTTGGTTCACGACTTCCACGCAGACTTCACCTAGCACCTACAACCCAAGTCGAGCGTAACAATCTGTCACCCCCACAGCACCAACGATTCTACTCATTATCAACTGTTGTCAACAAGACAAGTTGTCAAAGATCTACACGTACATTGTTATTATATGTTACTTGTGTCTATGGACATTGGACAGTAAATCTCAATGCCGATCGTGTGAGCCGACCGGTTGCGCTTAGCTGGCCTCCAGTTTGTAGCTCTCCGTGCTTTCCGGTGCCAGACAGTGAAAGTTTACTTTTCATGTCTACTATTCGCTTATTTTGGTTATCGTGAGTTTGTTTATGTTAATACAACCTTCGTCTGGAGAGAGGGATAATATAGTTGCAATTTGTGCACTGCAACATAGAACGGTAACAGAAGCTTATATCGCCAAATTATTGAAAGTACAGGCACTATAATCAAAAGTTTCCTAAAATTTAACAATACTTCAAAACTTCTTTTTTTACTTTAGAAAGTAAAAATCATTTCAGAAGCTGATAAAAACAGGTGTCTCTTTAACCAGCATGGCCATATTACATTTCAAGATCATTCTTCCTGACGTGTAACCTTGAATGTCTCAAGCTTTGCTATACCAGGAAATTATGGAAAGAATGATCTTGCTACAACGTTCTTCTTCCCATACACCAAATGTTATGCTTCTCAGGCGTGCAATTTATACATAATTTCATCAGAATTGAAACTGATGAAACTAAAAAAAATACTTATTTCAGGAGTCTGACCTAGAATGACGTATTTGCCTTGCGTGCAATTTACATATTTCATTTCTGAGACCTTTAACCCTTTCAGGTCCATAAGAAAACTAAAGTACTAGTGATTAAAATTTTTGTATCTTTGTGGTAACTGGAGGTTTTATAAACAAAATATGTTATTATTTCAAACATTTTTATTTGTACTCCTAAAAAAAACTAGAACATATTTGTCCCTGAGGTCCTTAAAGAACAGTTACAGAACACTCTACACTTAATATATCGAAAAATTACAGAGGCTGTGTGTATGTTGTTTATTTGATGTGAAATTCTGCAAAACAGTTTCTGCTTGAAGTAAAGCATAAATTAACACCACACTGTTCACAAATATTGTAAGTGCAATTTTCAACACACTTTGAAGCACAATGAACACATCTCTTCCTTACGTCTGATTTTATCATTCGGTGCTCTGGAGTCTTTGGATTGCAACTGGTCTGCAACCTTCTTGATGTTTTCACTACTGTTGATAAATTCCTTTGCCGACTTGAATAATTTCCATTTAGATTTCTCGCAATGCATTGCCTGAACTCTAGAGATGATAGTGTTGATTTGCATCCTGATTCTTCTGTCAATTTTGAATATATTACATACGCATTGTTTACACCAATGTCAAGAAGATCACAGAAAATTCTCAGATAATACTTAATCTTTGCCTTCCTGTCGAACTCATAAGTCACTTTCTTCTGGTCCATAAGGTCCACCCATCCCATCCATTTGTACTTTCTTATCATAAGAAGTTCACTGAACACTGATCTTTTCAGGAGAACCACACTGATGCCTCTTCACTGTCGTACATGGTATTGGGGAAATAAAATTAGTCAGTAGAAAAACAGGCTTGTTATCCATCCATTTGAGGATTGTCAGACCATTGCTACTGAGACTGTGCTACCGAGACTGTATGAATCACATCTTTTCATTTCCTTGTCTGGAGGGAATGTCTTTGGGATGTTTTTATGATTAATGCGCACTGTTCTACATGATCTGATATTTTGTAAACCAAGGTAATACTGCAAAGCTGGAGAGTTAAAAAAGTTATCTACATAAATTTCACATCCCATTCGGATAGTGATTTTGTCAGTTGCAGAAATACTGACTCAACAAGCTGTACATCAAGACCTGTCTCTTTTTTTGCCAGTGTATAAATCACGCTCAAATAGATAGCCAGTTTCCGAATCACATCTGCACTGCATTTTGAAACCCCATTTGACTGGCTTATTTTTGACATACTGTCGCATAATATTATGTCCTTTGAATCTGATCATATGCACATCTGCAGATTGAGCCCTAGTTGCACTAAGAGATTCCTGTAAGATTTTATTCAAACGGTTAGTTACATGTCTCACTTTGTATGTGTGGTCTTCCTTTATTGACTGATCAGCATTGTTGGAAAAATGTAAGTACTTTCGAATCTCTTCAAACCGATGTAGTGGCATAATCTGAGCTATATAAGGAACACTTAAATCGGGTTCAGTTGCCCAGTAGCTTCTAAATGTAGGCAAAATATGGTACCCCATTACCAGGTTCATACCAAGAAATGCCTTGATTTCATCTTCATTTGTGCTGAAAGCGTTGCCTGATTGTTCTACATACCGAATACTTTCAGGAATTTATATATCATGCACCAAGACTTTTAGGCCAATAGTGGAAGAAAGAATTTCAAATGGCTGTGGTATTTCACGATTTTCACTGACACTAAAACCGAGCGAGGTGACGCAGTGGTTAGACACTGGACTCACAATCGGGAGGACGACTGTTCAATCCCGTGTCCGGTCATCCTGATTTAGGTTTTCCGTGATTTCCCTAAATCACTCCAGGCAAATGCTGGGATGGTTCCTCTGAAAGGGCATGGCTGACTTTCTTCCCCATCTTTCCCTAATCCGATGAGACCGATGACCACACTGTCTGGTCTCCTTCCCCAAACAACAAACCAACCAACTGACACTAAACAAAAACTAAACTAAAAAGAACTGTCTTGGTTGGTAAGTTCTGGACCATTTAAATTCTAATAAATCTGGAAGGAAATCAGGTACCTCAGCATTTTGTTCTGATATTTCGTCTGTATGACTTCTTTTGCTATGTGGGCTAGGCATTTCTTTTACAGGATCTTCTATAATAACATGTTCTCTTTCATCTTCCATATCTCCTTCAATAAAAATTTTATCTTCTTCATCCAGTAACAGATTATCTTCGTCATCACTACTGCAAGCCTCCAAAATCTGCATAACACTTTCATCAGTGATAAAAAAAAATTTCTGGAGCACATGACTTAAAAGCAAATTTGAAATTATACCAGTACAAATTTTTTTCTGCTTATTTAATAAAATGAAAGATAATATATTTTCAACCGAATTTTAAATACCATTCTGCTAGTTTTTTTTACGTAGTAGTAACAATTTCATGACATTCAAAAACAAGTACACAAATTACCATTGTGGTACATTAGGACAACTATGTCCCAAAGAATGAAAATAAATATTTCCGCTGATGAAACTTACTTGAATATACTTTCAAGCTTTGACAGTAAGGCAGAGAACACAATATGCACACAATAAGTGAATAAATTTGTGTGTCTGCTCGAAGTGAGACCCACCAACAATAACCAACGACTAATGGTAGTTATAGTAATTGTTGCCACCAAAGATGTACAATATTGAAGAAAACAAAAATCTCTGCTTCAAGTAGAGTATCTGCAGCACATCAACTGTGATTACAGTCCAATTAGTAAGGTGATTTATATGTGGGACCAATGTGTCCCATGTACGTGAAAGGGTTAAGAGCTTACAAATCGTATCAAAGAAACATACCACCACCCAGTTTATCACCATTCTTCCCTTAATGTGCTTTGACAACTTACTTTACTTTTATAACTCACTGTGATACCAGTGACAATTTTCATTCTCTTTTGATTCATCGGTTAAACACTAATTACAATGAGACAGCACAGGCAGTTTTATCATAATCTCACACTGTTGTTCTAAAGTAGTCATAATATCAATAACCCTGAATTCCTGCAACACAGCATACATTACAGGCAATTCCTTCATGCTAAACATCTTTAACAAGAAAATTTTATACTTCATTACTGTTGACCCATTGACTAGGTATAGAAAGTTAGCCTAATCGTCAAAATATTTCAAACACTTATAAAAGGCATATAAACACTGGTATTGTGCAGATCTTACAATAATAATAGTTTCATTAAACTAACTAGCTTATTTCTCAAAACTTGTCAGCTGTTTCTGGTTCTACATTCCCGTCCACTACATTAATAAATACTTCTCCACCTCCAGGACTGTGAAATTCAATTACAGCAGTCTTTGTGCTGTTGGCAAATTCAATCCGCTGACGGAATGAGGTTGCACAGTGGTTAGCACGTTGGACTCGCATTCAGGAGGACGATGGTTCAAGCATGCATCCGCCCATCCTGATTTAGGTTTTCCATGATTTCCCTAAATCTCTTCAGGTAACTACTGGTATGATTCCTGTGAAAGGGCACCGCCGACTTCCTTCCCCATCCTTCCCTAATCCGATGGGACTGATGACCTTGCTGTTGGTCTCCTCTACCAAATTAACCATCCAATCAACTTCAAAATTTTTACACCATTCTTCGTTATTCTTGTCAGAACAACATATTTTTTGTAGTAATAACTCAATTTTACTTAATACACCAAAGCCAGATACCAGTGTAGGAAGGAATGATAATCTATTTCTTTAATTGATCACATGTGCACTCCCACAAAATAAATCTCTACATCCAATTTGGTGAGATCTGCGAAATGAATGAATGTATGGTCGTCTGCTAACCACAGATAGTGAATGAGCAATATATGATCATCTTTGAGATGGTCCTGTGGTCACCTTTGGTGTAACCAAAGAGATGAAATTACCTGAGCTTTGAGCGCTTGAAATGTGGCTGACCAATGGGTAGCATGGTCTTCCCCCACCTCAGCAGAGGTGCGAGATGACCTGAAGAAGGGCCATGTTTCAGCACTCTGCCGCTGGATCTAGTGTTGGTAAGACGTGTCTTAGGTGTGCTCCGTAAAGACAAAAGAGTGGAGACATGGTATGCACATGAGATACTTAAGAGTAGTTTGGAATAATAATTTCTCTATTTCAGGAACTTTTGTAGGGAGAATTAAATGTCAGGCAGGTAATATTAAAGGGCTCGAAGTAATCTTCAGAAGTGACCAATGGTCACAATGAAACCATGTGTAGCAATAAGTTGAAATACTTCCGAGTGCTTAAGTTAAGCTGAATGACTAGTGTGTGTACTATAAGTTGGAAATATTTAAGAAATGGCGTGTGCAGGACTTGAAATTGAAGACGGGTAATTCCACATCGCGAGTACTGTGTGAGTCTCAATCTGTTTATGAGATAAAGGATAAAGAGAAGTACTCGTCCATGGTATCACTTGAGGATTCGCGTGTGTGACGAATATGTTCTTAATATTACTTTGCGTGTTATGTTTCCGTGTGACGCTTGATTCAAACTATAATACTCTGAGAGTGAAGCAAGGTGAGTTAGCCGTCTATCCAGCAACGCCACTTGGCTTGCATTGCACAGGAAGACGTGCATATATCCTCCAGAGTTCATAGTAGGAAAGAAAAGTTACGAAGTGGGGCAGTGTCACGTGTAACTGGGATGAATACGAATTGAAGTGGGAAAGCTGAAAGTGATGTGATTATAACATTGTGACTTTCTATTGTATGTTGCCAGTGTGATGTATTTCATGAAATTTAAGTATGTGTGGTTGGCATGGGAGAGAAACAAGATAGTTTCATATGCAGTGGGTTATGCATGTTCCTTTTTGTACCGCTCGGTCTGGAGGAAAGTTTCGTGATGATGGTTGTGAGAGTCGAAGTGTGAGATATAGCAAAAGATCCACCATCCTATCCAGAAAGTGCACAGTAGCACTGCACGAGACCATAAGATAGAGAATCGCCAATGTAAAACCATGCCCATTTGGCGATATTTCTCATGTGTTATTGTTGTAGGTTATAGAATTTGTGTGTTTAGGTTATAGAATTTATCAGAATAATGAAAAGAAAATGATTGGTGGACTTTTCCTTCGAATTGTATGTTGTCATGATATCCAGAATTTATCATGTGTGCGCCATTCATATTCAGTGCGATGGCCACGTGTTGACCAAAGCCGTTAAATGAGAAAGAAAATGTGGTATTGCCAGTGCATAGTGAACAGTCAGAGTTGTGTAAATTACTAATAGCCATATGTGCGTTTCCGTCGCGTAATATTCAAACAGGAGAACAACTTGTAACTTAATTGTGAATACTAGAGTTCATGTTACTCGATAAATAAGAAAGAGTCCACTCGCTTGGCAGACCACTCATCTTGCAGGCCTGACTGCTTGATGCCACAGTATGAGCAAGGCATGTGGGTGCCTCTCAAACTAATCCGCTGAAAGAAATGTTACATGAAAGCACATAGCTGTATGGTAACTCCTGTAGTTGGATATAAACTTCTCGAGAGAAGTGCAAAAAGTTTCACTATTTATAGTTCAAATTCAGCTCCAGATTAATGAAGGGAACTGGTGTCCATGAGGTTCGTGCAGACACTGGGGATAAACACGAGATTCATACCTATCTGTCTGCATAGTCCTCTAAGCGCAGAATGTGCAGTATTAGTCAGTTGAGATAATAAGAACTGGTACACTTTTCTCATGAAAAATTTCTTGTATATTGGGAAGAATATAAACTTAAATACCTATTTAGTTGCGGGGTATATTTTCGAGAGCTTTTTTGTAAAGTAAACTGTTCGTGCTAAAAACCGCATAAGCGGCTTAGGCATTTCGACACATTGTTAAGATTCCAACAGGCTTACACGAAATTAAAAACTTCAGTAATTAACAAGTCTAAACACGGGAAATGAATGCAACAGTGCCTTGTCCTAATGGAAATGTAATTTTTCACTGCGTGTCACCAGCATGCGCTACGATTTGCAAACTTAAGCCGAACAGAGCACAGCCGACTGGCTCACCCAATCGGCAGCAAGATTTGCTATCACTAGACACAAATTTATTTGTTTCCAACAAGCAGAATTTTAGCCTCCTTGGTTTGCAAACAATCTTATCATATAGTAGAAATACCTCTGGAGTGACCATTACATTCTGAGAATGTTGTCAACAATAATTTGAAATTGTCATGTGATCTCAGAAGAATGATGTTTGTTACACTTTCCGCATAGTTTGAAACTTGTAAAATTACATGTATTTGTTACTTTTTTACCTTTTGTTTATTCGCAATAGCAATGCTGAACTACTATATTTGCTGTAGGAACAAAGAGATATACATGAAATGGGCAAAAGATTGGTTATGTGAGTACTTCGACGTGTTGTACTTTTTTGGTTGCATTTTGAATAAATATTTTAGATCTCTTCTTATGTGTGCAAAATGTATGGAATTGTTGAACAAAATCTTTTTCCTTCTGCTGCAATCATTTCTAATAGCGAATTATAGCTTGTGTTCACATACATAAAAGCCAACTGAAATCCACACCATGAAAAACGTCCATTTCTTTCAACAGTGGCGATTACCAATAGAGATTATGTAGGAATTAGAAATGGTTCAAATGGCTCTAAGCACTATGGGACTTAACATCTGAGGTCATGAGTCCCCTAGACTTAGAACTACTTAAACCTAACTAACCTAAGGACATCACACACAGACATGCCCGAGGCAGGATTCAAACCTGCGACCGTAGCAGCAGTGCAGTTCCAGACAGAAGCACCTAGAATCACTCGGCCCCACGGCCCGCTGGGAATTCGACTTTTGTCCTCTTCATACATTTACGATGTGTGTGTGTGTGTGTGTGTGTGTGTGTGTGTGTGTGTGTAAGTGTAAGTGTGTGAGTGCATAAGTGTGCATTAGTGTGTGTGTGTGTGTGTGTGTGTGTGTGAGAGAGAGAGAGAGAGAGAGAGAGAGCACATGTGTCACTTGGACGGTGAAATACGTCATATATTTTTAATATTTGTAGTCAGTTTTATCAACTTGTTATTTGTGGGAACAACAATTTCGCTGACCAGCAAGAGTGACTGTATAGACTGTCTCTGACTGTTTCATGTACACTATGTCTTTGTCATATCCGGATGTTTTGTGTATGCTTTTGTCAATGAAATCGTTATCACTCTTTATACAAGTTTTGATCGATGATTCTACGCCCATCCATATCAGAGGTCCTTTAATAACACACGAAGATCATTCTTGATGCCTACAATACGTATTCAAACATCGCAATGGACCGACAATACAGTACTGATTCGACATTGTGCCGTACATTAGCGCCCAGAAAATCGCCCTCTGGATATGGAATGTCTACTCGATATGTTCAGAAGTTCACAGCGCTCTCCATAGGACAAACGTACATGCACAGTGTAATAGTGCAGTGGTACACAGATCTGTGCCTTCACAAAGGGAAGAACCCAAAGGATCAGGCGTGATCTGTAACATGCATCTGTGCCATGCCTCTGTGAGAAACAGTCTGATAGTATCTCGCTCACATGCCTGCCATAGCAAGACTAGTCACACGTACATGCACACGCTGCTGTATGCTGACTCACGTTGCCCATAGTACTCCACACTCCTACCGGGAAGGAGTGAAGCTTGCCACATATTTTTAATATTTGCAGTTATGTTTATCCACTTCTTACTTATTCTGTTAAGTAGTGGGAGCTTGTACCTCGAATGCGCTAACTAAATACAGTAACTGTGCAAAATGATGTTCTAGTTTGAAAAAAGACAAGAATACACAAAAAATTGAGAAGCAGTAATGAAGAATCAGGGTGCCACTATCTGGCAAATTCGCGGTTTTTCAGGCATTGCCCTACTATCACATCGTATTGTAATGTCATCACAGAAAACAGGCTCGGCAATATCATAAAGTGTCATATAATTGCCATGGACATCCCAGAAACCAAAATTAGGGGCATTCTGAGTTGTGGCACTTGATGCAAAGAAGCGAAATTTCTGTTCATTTTGCTCTTCAAAGCTAAGAACCCAGTTTATTACAGGCAACAACCGCAAATTATTATGTAGACTACAAGACACCCATACCAAACCCAGAGCACCTATAAAAGAAATCTGTCTGCACTAGAGATGGAGTGGCATTCAGAATTTACATGGACCATTAAGGACAAACCTGAACTGTCCCATGACCATGTTACTAGGGTGGTAATGTATGCTGACAACACAAATGTGAATTCTTATTCTATGAATCTTACAAATGATTATATCTCAAGTGGCAACAGATTGTCCACCCAGCAACTATGAGGTTTCATTTTGTTTTCCTCCAATAATGACCTTTAAGATTTTACTTCTGGACACAAAGTAAGCTCTTGCTAACAGGTTATCGCAGTAGCAGCGATCAGCGAAACATGGTTTAAGGCCCATTCACACTAGACTGTCATGTTACATAAACTTCAAGCTGTACCAATGAGTTAATATTTAACATTTTGGGATGTGTTCACAACAGATGTCACATAACGCCATGGCAGTTCACTTAGCACAGTACTGGACAATGAAAACGAGGTTATGAGTTAGCATATGTGATACAAAAATTGGAGGCATAGTATCTGAATTGACAAACTAAAAACAATAAAATTTATTAAGGGTCAAAGCTAATTTTATAATAGATATTCTTGATCAGTTTTGTACGCTACATTTCTGAGAAGTGAAACTTTATTTCAAAACATTACTTTTTCTTGCTATACCCATCAAACAAAATTTATAAGTGAACACATTATCCTTTAAGGTGAGTTTACACTGAAGTTTGCAAGATGTTTTATACAATGTTTTTTGCAATTAATGGGTGGCTAATGTTTGCAACATGCAACATCACAGACGTAATTTGTGCAGTGAAACGTGTGTCCAAGAAACAGCAACATAACAGGAAATAATATTTACAAATAAATAGGAGTAAACATTCAGCTTAACAGTCTAATACATTAAAAAACTTGTGAAAGCTAAAGGCTATTAAAATACCACAATAATGGTGTGCTGTACAATTGAGACATGTGGCTGATTTTAGTTGACAGGCACAGGAAGGAAACAATCTAAAACAAAAGGAAACTAGTAAAGAACCCACTAAGGATACTGCAACTGTAATGAAACGTGTTTGGGTGATAAAACAAAACAATAATCCATATAGTTGTAAAAAGGTGGACCCATCCTTAATTCATTATTGTTGCAAACACTTACACATCTGTCCATGGCAGAGTCAATAAAGACTAAAGGCCACACTGTTTCTGGCTGGTTATCAAATATAGCCACTATACAGTACTAGTGTTTCTGATTTAGTTCTGATGGTGTGTGGTTCTTTTGCGAGTGTGGTTGCGCTGATTATTGTTACTGCAATGGAGTGAAAGAGGCAACTAGTGTTGGAATTAATACCGATGTATGAGGGAGAGAAATTTTTGTAGAATGCATGAAGTTCCTATTATAAGAATGCAAATAGGATACAGAACTCACTGGGGGGAAAACCTGTTGCTGTATTTCACATCAGCAACAAAGAGATAGAATATGGCTGCAAGTAGTACAGCAATGTTTCTTAGATTGTGTAAAAATCGTTCTCTTGCAGATGAACATTGTAGAAAGTGCTTTAAAATATTGAAAACTGGCCTAACATGTAGGGAACACAATCATTAGTTCCATTTTTGATGTGCAAAAAGATTCATTATGAAAGCATACAACGAATTTGTGACAAGCTGTAACTGTAGCCAATACTGCCTTAAAAATTGAGGCAAAACAACAAACGCAAAAAATTGTGGCTTTAAGTGCTAATTATTAACATTAGTTGAAGATTTAATAAGTGAAATTCAATGTGTAAGGGCTGAGGTTACTCTACTGAATAAAAAGTTAACGAAATTGTTTAACAGTGCCTGTTGAATGACAGTAGTTCCACATAAAAAAAACGAGGAAAACTTTCCAGCTGTTATAACTCAAAGTAGATATGATATTCTAGATGAAATGATAGAAGGGCATCGCCTGAATCCATGAAAACTAAAAACAACATTTCAAACTGAAAATTACTGCCAGTTGTAGTTCAAAAACACCAAGTCCCACCCATTTGTCCTAACCCAGTGAGTAAACATAAACAAACTGTTTAAGTTCATGGCAGTGAAATCAGTGAAAATGTATGCAAGAAACTATCCCAAGAGAACAACAAAATAAGCAAGGAGAATTAGAAATACAAGAATGGTTGGATTCAATACAAGGCTGATTAGCACTTTCTGTCACGTCACATTGCATTACTTATCATCAAAACACTCTGCAATGAATTTGAAATGATGGCATACATATTCTTTAATTGTATGTATTTAATATTTTACAACAAAATGGATTGGAAAATGAATGCAAACTGAAGTGAAAAAAATACTGTGGGTAGAATCAGATTGATTAGTAAGTGAAATTTATATATTTATATATTTAGCTATGAGTAGGAGAAAGAGAACTTAATTGTACAGACCTCGACATAGCAGCATAGATATTTTCTTTGAAGTTTTTAACAACCTTCTTTTTGACATAGACATTTCTGCTCACTCCTTTGCCAGGGCTATCATACTGATGTAGTTCGTCTGCTTCACTATTCCAAAGGTAGTTACTTCCGATAGAGCCCATTAATTTGATTCTCAATTATTTTATGAAGTAGTGTGACTGACAGGTTGCTATCATTTGCAGACTACGAGCTACCATTCCTGTAGTAATGGGATCGTAGAATGTATGCCCCTGGCCCTGAAGGGTGTTCTGGCCTCTCATGCTGGAGCACAAATGGCTGCCCAACCAATGGTTTTGCTGCGATTTTATAATATGTTAAAAGATGATACTGAATGCTCTGCACCTCGATTAGTCTGTGGTGAGGACTGAAAGGCGCCAGGTAAATTTTTTGACTCATTCCTTCTGCGTGATTGGGGAATGGGCGAATATGCCCAGCTTCTGCAAAAATTACAAACTTCCATGCACCTGCTGCATCCTTAACCCCCATTGTGGCGTGGATATTGACCATTCTTTTTTCCCAAAGACCTTTTCACCTGTGCTAAGGTTTGGATCAAGGATGGCCCCTCTTCCTGGACCAATCACTGTGAACATCCACAACCACAAGACCTTTGTCACTGATAAAAAAGAAAAAATGTCACAGTCTCAGTTGACCACTGAAGCCAGCATTTTCCAATTTGCAGCAGCTGCCTCATGGAATCTTCAGCCAACTATCTCAGCCGCCAATGCTAGTTCCTCTCCTCACCACAAACCCATTCCAGCAGTTATATCAAGTGTGACTTCCATGAGGTCCAAGGTGCTCCATACTTTTGTCGTGACAAGGACTCCCAAACGTCCATTCGAGCATAGCTCTCCCAAATGGTTGGCTATTCTGTGTAGAACAAATGCAGTGATCAATGACTGAGATATATCGAATTAGTATAAAGTGTGTGTGTGTCATGTCTTTGAACTGATGAGTCTCCTGTTTTGTACCTACTTGTGTTGTGATGGCTGCTGTAGATGTGCTCCTCTTCTATGTAATTAGATTGAACAATGTTAAATAAAGAAGGTGTGTCAAAGTGCTTGTTCCGAGTCTCATAAACCCACACATCAGTAGCAGCAGCAATTACAACACTGATATCAACAGACAACGACTTGCACTCTCCATAACTGTTTCCAAGGGTACAAAAACTTGCACATACATCCCTACACTCCTACACCAGCAAGTCAACTGGCCTGTGGAAACACGCTACTGACTAACTGTCATTAATTTTGACATTTGTAGCTCATCTCATATAAACTGTTATTGCGTAAAGTCTGCGGGCGGTAACGACAGATAAGAGAAGGATGTGAGAAGAGGTCAGCCAATCACACACTGATCGACCTCCCTCCAGGTCGACAACGTGACAGCAGCGGCCCCTAGGTGAAGACGACATAAGCACCACAACTGGCTGGTTGCTGCCCACTTTGATAGCAGCTTCAAAGTTAGCCACTTCGTTAGCCGACATGTTGTAGCCTCTTATTAGCAATCGCTATGTAGCACACTTAGAGATCAGCAGTCACTGCAGTTCAGTTGACAGACTTTTGTTAGTAGCGGTCGCTAGGACCAGTAGTGTTACTTGTACTGTCTGTGCTGAAGAATATTGATTTTTTTTGTATGTCGCCCTTTGATTGTGATACATCTGTGTAATTGTACTTGCGGATCATCATGTATAAAGGACTACAAGAATTCTCAGATCAAAGTTAAATATTTGAATTTCTCTTGTTGTAATAAAACTCATTAATACGAGTTGTATGATTGTTTGTCTAGCAAACCGAATGTGCAGGATTCCTAGACCCAACAACATGGCAAAGACGATGGGATGTACAAATAACATGGTGCCGAAGATATAGGAGCAATAACATATCGACAACGTGTTAATGTTTCTAACCCAGAGCTACCAGTTGCCACAGATTGTCTGTTTTGTTTTGTCATGGGTTTTTGTGTTTTGCTGGCACCTTAATTCTACCTTGTCTTTTCTTTGCAGGGGTGTGTTTACATGATTTTTTTAACAGTGTCTCTTTTAGTGCTTTTTCTACTGTATTCAGTGTTCTCGGGTGAGCGTTGCAGAGATTTTCTTTGCTTGTGTGCCTCTTTTTATTGCTGGCATTGTCTGTTTATTGCATTTGCATATTCCAAAATGAGCAAGCCACCACTCCAATCCCTTGCTCAAGAGCCTCAGCTGCAAAAGATAGATGCAAAGCAGCTTACACAGATGTTAGCAGATTGCAACCCTTCTAAGCATAGTACAGTAGTTACTGGCAAACCAAGTATCAAATGCAGTGCGACCACCCAACCAAGATGCAACCACTGTACCAGCAACTGCCATACCGCCTTTTCCCAAGTCCAATGAAAAATTATGGCCAATGCTGACCTTCCTTCTGATTTTATTTATTATATGGTCGTTGGGCACACAGCACTCTGTGGAGTCGCCAATCAAGAAAAAGAAGAGGAATGACTCAGGTGTTTGCAGCAGAATGAAACCCACAACATTGCTCTCAAAGTATCAGGTACTGTGAAACAACATTACTTTTTGTCAGTGGTAGGAAGTGCAGCCTTTCGTTTCATTCAGAAATTGTTCCTCAACACCACTGCGAGTGGACTTTCCTATGATCACGTAGTAGGATCTCTAACTAACTAACTGGTGCTTTATATTCAGATCTTACGTTGCGTGATCCAATCGTGTTCACTGTAGCTGATGTCAAACTTAGAGAACAGATTCTGAAACAGTCAGCTCCATCATTTCATCACGAAGTGAAAATTCTAGATCAGTATGATTCAGGTGCCATATCGGCTGATGTATGTGACCAGACACCAATTAGTCTGCTTGAGTCTTCCTTTGCTAATGACTGACCCAGTAGGCAGCAGTTGTGATTGGAATTTCGTTAGAAGATTCCGTCACAACGAAAAACGCCTTCTTTTAATGATGTCCAGCCCAAATCCTGTATCATTTTTGTGACACTCTCTCCCATATTTCGCAATAATACAAAACGTGCTGCCTTTCTTTGAACTTTTTCGATGTACTCTGTCAGTCCTATCTGGTAAGGATTCCACACTGTGCAGCAGTATTCTAAAAGAGGATGGACAAACGTAGTGTAGGTAGTCTCCTTAGCAGGTCTGTTACACTTTCTAAGTGTCCTGCCAATAAAACGCAGTCTTTGGTTAGCCTTCCCCACAACATTTTCTGTGTGTTCCTTCCAATTGAAATTGTTCGTAATTGTAATACCTAGGTATTTAGTTGAATTTATGGCTTTTAGAGTAGACTGATTTATCGTGTAACTGAAGTTTAACGAGTTCCTTTTAGCACTCATGTGGATGACCTCACACTTTTCGTTATTTAGGGTCAACTGCCACTTTTTGCACCATTCAGATGTCTTTTCTAAATCATATGCAGTTTGTTTTGATATTCTGACGACTTTATTAGTCGATAAGCGACAGCATCATCTGCAAACAACTGAAGATGACTGCTCAGATTGTCTCCCAAATCGTTTATATAGATAAGGAACAGCAAAGGGCCCATAACACTACCTTGGGGAACGCCAGAAATCACTTCTGTTTTACTCGATAACTTTCTGTTATTTAATACGAACTGTGACCTCTCTGACAGGAAATTACAAATCCACTCACAGAACTGAGACGATATTCCATAAGCTCGCAGTTTCACTTCGAGCTGCTTGTGTGGTACCGTGTCAAAAGTCTTCCGGAAGTCCAGAAATACCGAATCGATCTGAAATTCCTGCTCACTCGTTTACAAAAACGTACCGAGTGTTAACCATACGCTAAAATAGTCATTTATGCGTGCTGCCATTACCAAAAATCGCCGTTTCGATATCTTGAACCGTTTATGAGATACAACGATTTTTACGACCACTTGATTCCCGAAGCGGAGGAAAGGTACGGACGCGAGCTACCTGTCCACGGATATAACAACCAATATCTGAAGAATGAAAATACGTGCCTTTCCGATCTCAACTTTAAATACAATTTAGGTAAATTGGTTCCATTTCATACGCAATAATGAATGGCCTTAAATGAACTATACGGAAAGTTTACGCAATGTCATTTTACCTCTTCAAGTTCTTAAAAATTTCGTGCAGCACAGTAACTATGAAGAAGAAACAAAATAAATTCAGACTTTTATCGTTTAAAGATATCAAGCTATAAGATGCAGATGAATCAAATTTTTTCTTAAAATCGCATGGTAAGTATTTCATAGCAGCCATCGCGTCCG
This sequence comes from Schistocerca gregaria, assembly GCF_023897955.1. Taxonomy (NCBI): domain Eukaryota; kingdom Metazoa; phylum Arthropoda; class Insecta; order Orthoptera; family Acrididae; genus Schistocerca; species Schistocerca gregaria. The sequence continues at coordinate 86,156,766 of NC_064926.1, read as the reverse complement.
CTCCACTGCTTTGCCGAAGAGACATGTTAAAACGTCCCTTAGAAAAATTATACATAACTATGCTTAAACTGACACACAATATTTTTAGCGCAACGCAATCTGACTTTCAAAAATCCCTACAAAAGAATGACCCTGACTAACATTAACCTATATGTTTCACAAATCACTTACCTCACAAAAATCTTCGTTACTCAAACTACTGCAATACAGAGAGCGCCAATACTGCTAGCTAAATAAAAGATTCAAACTACGGAAGGCACTAACTACTGATAGGCATAGTTAGCAAATGAAAGATTTTAATAGAGAACAAACAATGTATTTACCTTAGTAGTCATAATATATATAGCAGATCGTGACATCCATTCTTACAAATTTCAAAACTCCGCCATCTCTCTCCCCACATCTACCACTGCTGGCAGCTCACCTCCAACTGCGCAACGCTACTCGCTGTTAACATCCAGCTGCCCGACACTACAATGGCGAGTATTACAACAATGCCAACCAGCCACTGACTGCACACAGCACAGCCAGTGATTTTTCATACAGAGCGCTATGTGGCGTTACCAATAAAAAAACCTAAACAGCCTACTTACAACGTGGATGTCGCTCTCTGTCGCACGTCCTGCAGCGACAAGATTTAAATACGTTTGAATCCAAACGTGGCCAGCTGCAGCGGGGAACAAGCAGCGACACAGATGTCGCTCACATAGGATACTTCTGTAACTATACCTGCAGTTGCGTTTTGTCGCCTGAAGCTGTCGAGTACTGTCGCTCGCTCTTGTCGCTTACGTAGGATGCGGCCTTATGCGTACCTCCGGAACTGAACATGTATTTTCTCCAACGTATTGTGGGTGAATTAAAGTCACCACCAACTATTATTGTACGAGTCGGGTACGTGTTTGAAATCAAACTCATCTTTTCTTTGAACCTTTCAGAAACTTTGGTCTTCTGAATTGGGAGGTCGGTAAAAGGATTCAATTATTATTTTATTCCACTTGCCAACAATGACCTCTGTCCATACTAACTCAAAGGAATTATCTACTTCAATTTCGCGACAAGTTTAACTACTTCTGACAGCAACAAACACGCCACCGTCAACTGTGTGTAGCCTATACTTTTGGAACACCATTAAGTTCTTCGCAAAAATTTCGGCTGCACTTATATCCGGCTTTAGCCAGCTTTCAGTGTCTATAACGATTTGAGCATCACTTTCTTCACAAGAACATCCGCTTTGTTTGGACAGATGAGTGCCAAGAAGCTTTTCAAAAACTTAAAGTGCATTGGTCAGTGATCAATGCTTGGTTCACTTAGATCCTAACAAACCAGTTGTGCTGCAAGTTGATGCTTTCTCTTACGGAACTAGTGCAAAGCTTTTGCACAGAGTTGTGATAAGGACAGGCCTACTGCTTTTGCATCAAAAGTGTTGTCGAAAGCTCAGTGTAACCATTCACAAATAAAGAGGCACTGGCTATTGTGTATGATGTCACCAAATTCCACCATTATTTGTATGGCAAAAAATTCTACTTAATAACGGATCACAAGCCATTGCAATCCTTGATTCATCGGATGAAGCAGGTTACTGTATGACATAGAGTCGGTCAACAGCCCTCAGTTCGCATCAAATGACTTTGAAACAGTCTGTGCATGCAATGGCATACAGCGTTCAACTAGTGCACCATCCTATCCACAGTCAAACAGCGAAGCTTAACGTTTTGTCAAAACCTTCAAGCAGCAGATGGCCAAACTTCGCATCAGACACACCAGGGTCAAACATTGCAATTGTTTCTCACCTACTATCATTCACATCCACAAGATGGACCATCACAGGCGGAACTGCTTCACGGCCGCCGCCATTGGACACTGCTCCACCTACTCCGTCCTCCTCAGCATTTGGCGCCGAAGGAAGGTTGCAAGTATCGCTTCAAGCAGCATGATATTGTGTTTTTAGCAGCAGCAAAATGTGGGCACAAGGCGAGACCCTTCATTGACTTGATGCATGCCTGTAACTCATTTCAGGCCTAGACGGGTTGCAGTGCTGACATCACAATCAAATTCGCCACTCCAACTGTATGGTAATCCTTCTGTATCTCTTTCCCCAGATTCATGGATTCAGAGGACAGCACGACCACAGCTGCCGCCAGAGAGTGTCATCATGAGAGCATGGAACGACCCCGCCTCCTCCGCCTCCTGTCGTCCTATGATGGAACTGGCCCTGCCCACCCCACAGCAGCCAAAGTCTTCTACATCTTGGTATGGGCCTCAGGAGATAGATGCGTACCGTTATGGGCGTTTTCCAGTGGGTGTTTCAACTAGAGCAAAGGCCAGATGGCGGTGTATGACCGAAAGTCTTAAGCCCCTGAAGCCACACCTTCTGGTCCATCAGAGCGTCCCGAGCGACAGAGAAGAGAAGACTGTGAGAAGGGAAGAGGTGAGCCAATCACACAATGATCGACCTCCCTCCAACATGACAATGTGACAGCAGCAGTCGCTAGGTGAAGACGACATAAGCGCTAAGCCCGACTGGTGGTAGCCCAATTCGATAGCAACTTCAACTTTAGCCTCCTCGTTAGCTGATGCATCATAGGCTCTTCATTAGCAATCTCTATGTAGCACAGTTAGAGATCAGCAATCACTACACTTCAGTTGACAGAGTTTTGTTAGTAGCGATCGCTAGGACCAGAAGTGTTACTTGTGTTTGTCTATTCTGAAGAAAGTTGATTATTTTGTATGTCGATCTTTGCTTGTGACGCATCTTCTGTGTCATTGCACTTGTGGATGATCATGTATGAAGGAATACAAGAATTCTCAGATCAAAGTTAAGTATTTGTACTTGTTTTGTTCTAATAAAATTCATTAATATGAGTTGTCTGATTGTTTGCCTAGCTAACTGAGTATGCAGGATTCTTAGACACAACACAAACCCCTCTCTGTTTGACAAAGCAATGTAGCACATTAGCTAGCAAACTGGCCTCACATTCAGGAGGATGACAGATCAAATCTACATCCAGCCGTCTAGATTTAGGTTTTCCATAATTTCCCTAAATCACTTGAGGCAAATGTCAGGACGGTTCCTTTGAAAGGACATGGCCAATTTCTTTCCCCATCCTTGAAGCATTCCAAGATTGTGCTCTACCTCTAATGACATTAAACCCTAATCTTCTTCCTTCCTTCCTTTCTTCTCTTTTATTTGGTGCTCAAGTGTTAAATATTTAGTTGTTGTTGGTTAGCTGAGTGTAGTATAACATTAGTTGCTTGAGTTTGAGAATAAAAATAAAAATATTGTACACATAAACATCACTAACCTACATTATTTAATTTTGAAATCTGTTATTCCTTATTGATAAAAATAACTATCTCCATCCACATTAATAGACACCACAGACAGGCGCTGTTATTACTGGTATGTTTTTTGTGTACTGTGAACTTATAAAAAATCTCAAAAAATGGAATCCCAGATAGAAGTCAAAAATTACAATAGAACCTAAGTTTCCATCAAATGAAATTACGACCCACTCAACTGTACAAGACACAACAACACCAAACATAATGGAAGTTGCTTCTTCTAAGTGTTTAATGGCAAATAGTGGGGATTTTTGGTGCCTGCAGAAGCATTTAATGCCTTTACAGACCACATGGACATGAATGTGAGTGCTCAAATCATATAAAAACCCAAAGAAGTGTGTCACATTTTATCATAGTTTATGAAAATGTCCAGTCTATGGTAAACAATGTGAAGAAAATCGAGAAACAGCAGTAAAATAAGGTGAAAAATGAATATTTAATTTGCCTGAGTTAGCACTGATTGACAAAAGAATATCTAGCATTAAGATACTTTCTAGTCTTAGTATCAAATAATACACTTGCAGAAAAAAATTGTTCCAGGATGAACACATGTGTTTATTAGAAAAAATGTCAAACATCAGCAGCTACTGTTGACTGATAATCCAACTAGAGAACTCATCTTTCTGGTATCTGTAACAGAGCTTTCAAAATTAAATATAACTATCATATGTTTAACAGAGGCTGGGATGGAAATCTTATCGTTTTAGTTAAGTAACTGGATAATACACTAAACTGGTTCAAAAAAAATAGTCTGTGAAGACTTGAATATTGACTTCAGTGAGGATTCTGAAGGTAAGTTAAGAGTGAATGTCTTGTGTGCTAGATATAATTTATATGTGACAATAAATTCCGTAGTCAGAGTTGTGAAGCATTATAATTGCATTGATAACTTGTAAGTAGGCTGTTTAGGTTTTCTTGTTGGTAACGCCACATAGCGCTCTGTATGAAAAATCACTTGCTGTGCTGTGCGCAGTCTGTGGCTGGTTTGCATTGTTGTCTGCCATTGTAGTGTTGGGCAGCGGCAGCTGGATGCTAACAGCGCGTAGCGTTGTGCAGTTGGAGGCGAGCCGCCAGCAGTGGTGGATGTGAGGAGAGAAATGGCGGAGTTTTGTAATTTGTAAGACTGGATGTCATGAACTACCATATATATTTTGACTATTAAGGTAAATACACTGTTTGTTCTCTATAAAAATCTTTCATTTGCTAACTATACCTATCAGTAGTTAGTGCCTTCCGTAGTTTGATTCTTTTAGTTAGGTGGCAGTTGTGGTGCTCGCTGTATTGCAGTAGTTCGAGTAACGAAGATTTTTCTGAGGTAAGTGATTTGTGAAAGGTGTAGATTAATGTTAGTCCGGGCCATTCGTTTGTAGGGATTTTTGGAAGTCAGATTGCGTTGTGCTAAAAATATTGTGTGTCAGTTTAAGCACAATCTTGTATAATTGGTCTAAGGGGCGTTTCAAACTGCACTCAGTTAATTATTCCACTTTTTAGAAATAGTTCTTCCTCATTCAACTCTGTTGCCTGTTGGACCCTCATTACCCACGATAGACACAGACATGGAATCGAAAATCAGCCTGGGATTGAATTTTAATTCATCAGAAATGTTTATCAGAAAATTAATTTCAGTGAGAAATAGAAAACATCAAAAATTGGCATGAAGGAGCTATCTCAGAAAATATAGATCACTGAAAACTTAAAAGCATCTTTTCAATATGAAATAAAAGTGTATGTAACAGGTATGAAATCTTCTTGTTGGTGATTTTCTCTGCCTTTTTTCTCTTGTCAACAAAAATTATTTTTACATTTTCTTGTGCCTTATTTATTTTTGTTAGACAGATACATTAAACTTTTGTCACTACACTGTGATTCTAATAAACTGAAGCAATGTGTTTCAAAGGAAACACATTTTGCTGCTTCACCCTTTTATTTGCTTCTTCACAATTTTATAATCAGTGTTATACAAGTTCTTAAATTGTTGTTGGAGTTACTGCTAGTATCGACACTAATCCAAAAGTTAAGTTCAACTATTTTAATCACTTTCACATTCCCCGTCTCCTTTTTATGAAAAACGACCAAGAGGTGGCATCAGAGATTCAAACGCTCAAGTGAACTTGTAACTTGTTGCAAAATTTATAAGTTAAAAAAACGTAAAGCTATTGCAGAAATCAATCCATTATGGCTTTATGTACTGCTGCAGCTTATTTTCACTTGATACCGTTTGTTTACGTTGTATTTAAACTAATTAAAATCTGCCCCTAACCGGCTTCTACACAATGTAAAGACTTTATTTCTCTCTTCAGTACACAGTTAACAATACCTTTTCAATTGAAACAAGAAAAAATGAAATAAATAACTGTTACTTTCTACTCAATGTATGTTATACTGTGGCATCACACTATAAGATTTGCATGTACACAAAAAATGTTTTGTATAAAACCAACATGGCATAATACAAGTTGTGAACTCCCTTCTGTTTTAAAGTCTTAAAACAATTCAAGGTATGACAAAGCAAAGCAATGTACAATTTAAAAAAAATTAGTTTTCATGAATTGTCTATGATGTACAAGTTTTGATGTATTTGTGCATTGGTAGGAAAGTTTTGGTCAGTGAGTTATGAGGCTTCTAGTGTCTACTTCATCTCAGTATTCATCTCTGCTAGTGACTTGAAATGAAGCCTGCAGAAATCATATCCCAACATGGGAGAAACCTTAGCTTTACAATCTTGATTCTACACATATAGTGGATGAGATAGATTATGGTATTCCATCTTTTAGCCTTCTCTTGGGTTCACCTCATAAACAGCTATGAGCATGAAACAGTTATTTATTTAGTCTGCATTCCATAGATCCAGGTAGCAAGTGAATCGCATGTCAAATTGTTCAGACTTCAGATATAACTTACACGAAATAACGATATAATGGAAATTAAAATTCAGTTACAGACATACACAGGATTAATGGAAAATGATGTTTCAGTATTTGAAGGATGAGTAACATATACAGGGAGCAAAGTTATGCTAAAAATTGCAATAAATAAATACATGAAGACAAAAATAAAATTTTCACATATCTGTTATGTCATTAAAAATAATATAAGGGTGGAAACAGTTCGAACTTCACATACACAGCACTTAGGAAGAAAACAAAGATGAAGAATATGATACAGATATTGTAGGTTACACTGTTCCTGAGTGGAGAAACACAATGAGGTTTAAAATAGAATTTCTGACATCAATTAAATCAACTAGTTGCGAAACAACTGTAATGTTAGTTATGACAACAAGACGAAAAGTATGACACAGACATTGTAGTTTACACTGAGTGTTAAATGGTGCATCACAATAATATTTAGATTAGATATCCTGACACAGAATAAATCAAATATAGTTCTAATATATTTGTAGGTTTAGCACTGTTGATCATTTTGTATAAGAAATTTAGCAGTTATGTAGATATATTTCTCTATTAGATTCTCTTTGAGAATTTGTTTGCATATGGGCAAATTTTAAGAAGATATTTAATATTTACACAAGAGTATGCATATGGTGACACACTCGTGACAGTCTCCTTCCTTAAAGTGATAATTAATGTTAATGCACTTACAGTCATATAACTAAATGTTTTCTATGATCATGTGATGCAAAATATCTCTTCATCATATTCAGTTCAACATCAAACATTATTTACACATATTAGAGCAGTAATGCTAAAAAAGAATACTCATTGTGAGAGATAAAATAACCAGTCATATTACTTCTTATACATTAAGAAAATAATTGGAACATACTTGTGCTTTAGTAAACTGGGACAGTGTGTTCAGTGTACTACAATACTCTGTTCCACAAACCTTGTATCAATGTTGCAACAATGCTATTCACTGTAGTAAGTACTTTCTGTTGCAGTGTTATGGTTATGGTTAATGATTCTACTTTAGTCACTCTTCTCAGGAGGCGCAAACACATTAGGTAAGTTGCCAGTGAAATTCTCTCAGAAAACTGTAACTTGCTCCAGCGATTCCCACTTGAATCCCTGAAGAGTCTTTGTAAAAATTGCACATTGTTAAAACCTGTACGTAACAAAATTTAGGAGCTTGCCTCAGAATTGTTTCGATGACTTCCTTTAATCCGACCTGGTCCAGTTCCCAAACACTTGAACAGTACTGAGTAATGACTCACACAAATGTGCTGTATGCAGTCTCCTTTACAGACGAACCACACTCCCCTAAAATACTCCCAATAAACCTAAGTTGACCACTCGTCTTTCATACTACAATCCTTACATTCTCATTCCTGTTTAGACTCCTTTGCAGCTTTGTATCTAGGTATTTTATCGATGTGACTGTATCAGCCAGCACATTGCTGATTGTGTACTCGAATATTATAGGTTTGTTTTTTCTACATATCTGCATTAACTTACATTTTACTACCTTTGGAACTAGCTGCCATTCATCACATAAAATATAAATTTTGTCTAAGTGATCTTGTATCCTCTTGCAGTCACTCAACGATGATACATTCCCACTCAACACAGTATCAGCAGCAAACATTTGCAGACTGCTGCTTACCCTCTCCACCAAATCATTTATGTATATAGAAAATTACAGTGGTTATATCACACTTCCCTGGAGCACTGCTCATGATACTCTTGTCTCTGACGAAAACTCATCATTGAGGATGAACTAGTAGCATTCTGACTCAAGGACTATTCTATTAGGTATTGAGGGAAATCTTATTGATTACATCTCATAATTATTCTTGGTACTTTCACTTTCTCACAAAGTAATAAAATCAGGGCCCAGATTGCACCAAGTCATTGTCAACCATTTCTAAATAGATGGTAGTACTACACATAGATAATTAAGATGAATTCTCTTCTAGTTACACTACATATTTTTCCTAAGAAGTACTTTACTAGAAATGCAGCTAACCTCATTAGTCACATTAGCTATTTACACATTATAATTTCACCAAACGATCTCTTCAGACATGATGGTCTGCATAAAATCAACATGTTTCAAGAAATTATCGTCAGTAATTCATGTTAGATACATATATCTGGAAAAAAACATAGCAAATACAAATAAAGAAACATATTAGAATGTACTGAACAGAATTGGGAGAAAAGAAATTTGTGGCACAACTTGTCTACAGGGTGTTACAAAAAGGTAAGGCAAAACTTTCAGGAACCATTCCTCACACACAAAGGAAGAAAATATGTTATGACGACAAGTGTCCAGAAACGCTTACTTTCCATGTTCGAGCTCATTTTATTACTTCTCTTGAAATCACATTAATCATGGAATGGAAACACACAGCAACAGAACGTACCAGCGTGACTTCAAACACTTTGTTACAGGGAATGTTCAAAATGTCCTCCATTAGCGAGTATATATGCATCCACCCTCCATCGCATGGAATCCCTGATGCGCTGGTGCAGCCCTGGAGAATGGCGTATTGTATCACATCCGTCCACAATACGAGCACGAAGAGTCTCTACATTTGGTACTGGGGTTGTGTAGACAAGTGCTTTCAAATGCCCCATAAATGAAAGTCAAGAGGGTTGAGGTCAGGAGAGCGTGGAGGCCTCCTCTACCAACCCAACGGTCACCGAATTGAGAAGCGTACGAACACTTCGACTGAAATGTGCAGGAGCTCCTTCGCGCATGAACCACATGTTGTGTCGTACTTGTAAAGGCACATGTTCTAGCAGCACAGGTAGAGTATCCCGTATGAAATCAGGATAACGTGCTCCATTGAGCGTAGGTGGAAGAACATGGGGCCCAATCAAGACATCACCAACAATGCCTGCCCAAACATTCACAGAAAATCTGTGTTGATGACGTGATTGCACAAGTGCGTGCGGATTCTCGTCACCTCACATATGATGATTGTGAAAATTTACAATTTGATCATGTTGGAATGAAGCCTCATCCGTAAAGAGAACATTGGACTGAAATGACGATTGACACATTGTTGGATGAACCATTCGCAGAAGTGTACCCCTGGAGGCCAATCAGCTGCTGATAGTGCCTGCACACGCTGTACATGGTACGGAAACAACTGGTTCTCCCGTAGCACTCTCCATACAGTGACGTGGTCAACGTTACCTTGTACAGCAGTAACTTCTCTGACGCTGACATTAGGGTTATCGTCAACTGCACGAAGAATTGCCTCATCCATTGCAGGTGGCCTCGTGGTTCTAGGTCTTCCCCAGTCGCGAGTCACAGGCTGGAATGTTCCGTGCTCCCTAAGACGCCGATCAATTGCTTCGAACGTCTTCCTGTCGGGACACCTTCGTTCTGAAAATCTGCCTCGATACAAACATACCGCGCCACGGCTATTGCCCCTTGCTAATCCATACATCAAATGGGCATCTGCCAACTCCGCATTTGTAAACATTGTACTGACTGCAAAACCACGTTCTTGATGAACATTAACCTGTTGATGATACTTACTGATGTGCTTGATGCTAGTACTGTAGAGCAATGAGTCGCGTATCAACACAAGCACCGAAGTCAACATTACCTTCCTTCAATTGGGGCAACTGGCGGTGAATCGAGGACGTACAGTACATACTGACGAAACTAAAATGAGCTCTAACATGGAAATTAAGCGTTTCCAGACACATGTACACATAACATCTTTTCTTTATTTGTGTGTTAGGAATGTTTCTGCAAGTTTGGCCGTACCTTTTTGTAACACCATGTATAAGAAGGGGTTAATCGGTAGGACACATTCTGTGACATCAATGAATTACCAATTTAGTATTGGGGGGAAACGTGTATGTGTGGGAGAGGGGGAAAATTGTAGAGGGATACCAAGAGATGAATACAGTGAGGAGATTCAGAAGGGTGTAAGTTGCAGTAGTTACTGAGAAATCAAGAGGCTTGCACAGGATGGGGTAGCATGGAGAGCTGCATCAAACCAGTCTTTAGACTGAAGACACCAACAACAACATATATACATTAAACTGTTGGCTCTGTATAGCTGCTTTCCTTCTCTTCTTCTCAGCTGTAAATTTATTTAAGGTTCTTATAAGAATAGTACCTTAATATATCATAAAGGCGGATAACATTATAAAAATGCTCCAGAACACAGCATGTGACCAATCTTATAAGGTTGTTTTACAACCATTTTAATTTTCCTATGCATCTTGCTGTAGATTATGGCTTTAGGTAATATCATAAAAGAATTAGATGACCAGATTTAAAGTTGCTCTTTGTGATGTTTTTCAATCTAAAAACCTTCTCCTTCAGCTTGATTTCACTGCCTGTTCCGATACTTTAGCCTGAAGTGTAGCAAATGTAGGGAGGCCCTTAATGTGTTGGAAAAAGTTCTAGATACCATGTAATCAAGATACAATACTGTAGGATAAATTTATTTGTTTGCATGGACATAGGTTTATGAGACAAATGTTAGATGTGTGTGAGAGCGTAGCCACGTCATAAAATTCAAAATCTGCAGAGTTCTTATGAGCAAACCTCATACCTCACCAAAGTCCTGTGAGTTTGATGGTTGTGTATGCTTTCGAAAAATATCCTGTCTTGCACATTTGAATGCTGCCATCATAGATATTCCTCCTCTATGGTTTGACCTCACCATTGGTGTCTAGTTTTCTCATCTTTACTGACATTTTGTGTCTCTTAGAAATTCTGTCAGCTTTCTGCTCTGTGATCTTCTGTCATCAGCTCTATGTTTTCGAGAACAACTAAAAATTCTTGTAAGTCATCTACGCCACTATTTGTAATATTTCCTTACTTTCAAAGGGGAGTTTGCCTTTCAGTATTCGCAAAATATTCCCTTATGACATATCTTACTATCAGTAGTTTACTTTATTCAAATACATCTTAAAGTATATGTGGAGCGTGTCTTGCCTCACGTTGTATGTATTTAAATAGAAAACATTTTTGTAGGAGCTTCTCATGCACCCTACATCACCAGAGAGCCTTCCGTGATACATACAGAAAACAGAGCAAACACACTGCAAAAGTAGAATATGTGGTTTTAGGTGACAGAATGCATTCGAGAACAGTGCTATAATATGCAGTCCGACCAGAGAAATAGTGCATTTGCGCTATCTGTTGGCAACTGTACCACAAGCAATTTTGGAATACGGAATGAGAAGTGGTGTCACCATCACACGGGTAGAAGCGACATAAAATCGATAAAATTACGAAAAATGATGGAAAATACATATAAATTGAGGGAATATACGCTAAAATGTCGGAAAATTGAGGGGGTACTTGCACGCCTTCTCCTTGTTGCAGAACAATTCTTGTACTTGGAAGTGAGTATGCGACAGCAATGAGAATACGAGAAATCGTTGATATGGAAGCACCGGGAATCAGGGAAAGTGTCATTTTTTTCGTCGAGGCAGCATTCTACTGTATGTCTATTGAGGTAATAATAATACATATGAGTTGATTGCTGTCTTTTATGTTTTTCTGGAAAAACAGACAACAATCTGTCTCTAAACTTACTTGCATCTGCGTTAAAGGATAACAGAGAGTGGATGGCGTGATCGATTGACACGAAGTCGTAATGAGGTATGACTCAATGGTAGACTGATAATGCATTCTAGAGATATAGGGAGATGTTGCTGCAGGTCATATGACCATTTTTCCGTTGTTCTGTCGGGATGCATCAGTTGTGTGAAGTAACCATCATTCGACTCGTACATAATTGCGTGTTCTGTGTGTGACTTAGAGCACTGTCGTTAAACAGCAAACCTCTCAGTCACCAGAGGACTTCCATCTCATGTGTGATGAAACATGTCAGTCCTGTTTCGATACATTCCTCTAGACGAACAAAGATTTATGCCACGTACTCCATTCCCCTGCCGCATCTTGGGCATAAAATCAAGTCTCCAGTTTCACAGCTAAGGTGATTCTAAGTTAGCGACAGGTGTTAGTGAGGTACTGCAATCCTGGTGTATACATCTGCTTGACAGATTTCCTGTATATGGGGATAGTGGCGACATGACGTGTAATTTCACATTTCGAACACCGCTGCTATGTGCTTCTCTCTTTCTCTGCTACTATCGATCATTTTATATAGGACTGATGCGAGCTTAGTACAATTTCTGAACCGTAATCGGATGTGAACAGTGGACGCTATACAGCTCTGGAAAGCTATATTGTGCACATGTCACAAAGAATCGATGTTTTAAAGGACATAGTTTTTTCATTTTACACTCTGTCTCCATATTTATCGTAGAGAAACCTGCAGAGAAAATGTATGTCATGTGCTGGAAATACGTTTCTTACTTTGGAATATTAACTGCGTTGCATTCCACGTGACTAATATGTGGGAAACTGCACTGCTCTAGCATCATAGCCTGTTTGAAGTGCAGAGCCATGTAGCCTTAGGAATGCGCTTGTTTATGTTCTCTCTTACAAATCTTCTTGCTACTGATCCCAGACACTAGAAAATACTTTAGAATTAATAACGCAGTTGATTTACGTAAAATGCTTCAAAATCATGTATAAAAATTTCCTGTTTCTTCTCCTTCTTAGCCATCTGCTATTACATCACAACACTGTCATATCTCTTATTATACTCCAATAAGGGGTACTAACCTCTTCGACATGCGAGCATCTGGAGAAGTCTCGTGCTCATGGATGAGTGCAGAACAGCATTTATGGACTCGGTTCGCTCTATTGCTTCACGAGACGTGGAATGTAGTGGCCTACTTCTTGCCAGCTCCAGATTAAACCGGTGACAGAACTGGAGGGAGGGCTGGTAAAAGACAATGCGAGGAGATCTTTCAGTTTCTAATTTTATCTTAAGAATGTGAAAACGCCCTGTGACTCCCTTCTGCATAGAGAAAAGTCGTAAATTACTTACTGTGCTCGAAGTGCTAGAACAAGTAGATCGTTGTCTGGTATACTTTGATGTATATGTTCGAGAATTAACAATGAATGGGTGTACTGCACAGCCATCTGTCTACATTCGCAATGGTACTCACAAAGTAGAGGAGGGGAGGTTTAACAATGATACAGAAATTGGGAAGCATGGTGCTGCACCATTGATTGGTGTTGAAATTTCGGCAAAATTGCTATAAACTGTGATGCTTATTACAGTACATCGATGGTGTCTTTACCATCCCACCTGTTCACAGGTATGCTGTTGATTACCACATAATAACTGACAGAGATCGCTAGTCTGAGATGGAAAATGAGGTTTTGTGGAGGGGAAACACCTTCCAGGGCTGGCTAGCACCGAAACAGTCATCACATACATGACTACAATACGAGGAATCAGTCGAAACAGAACACTGAGCCATCAGCTATTCCGTCACTGTGAAAAATGAATTTAAATGCAGAGGCCGTCAATCAGCTTCAGATAGCAGCTTGGAAGTGCTCTACAAAGCCACAAACCTCTGCTAGTTTCCACATGTTGTGAATGTCTTGTATTTAAAATCATGCAGTGTATGTGTCGTAGTAGCTTCAGCAACATGATTTACACCGTGCGACTTCTACTTTTTCTGTGAGAGCTAGTGGATCGAAACGTGTTAATGTCAGTTTAGAACCTGACACAGACCTCTAAGTCGTGGCGGAAAAAAGAAAGTGTATGGTGGTGTACAAAGTGTGTTACAGCAGAAAAATACAACGTTTCAAACAACAAAACAGGGACCTTCTCCTGCAACTTATTGTTTTTGGGATATGGTTCTCCTACGCTACAGGCAATGAAAGTTTACAGTAGTCTGTGCAAGCGATTTCGATCACTGGCCACCTGTTCCAATGGATCATCAATACCTGGATATTTAAGAGTCACCACATATGCTCGATGCTGGAACGCAGACGGTATTTGCTTCCAATGTATCAGAAGAGAGAGATGCGGCGGCAAAAATCTGATCGGGTTCTCCGTCGGGTGAAGTTAGCGGAGCCTTTAAAGTTTGTAATTTTTCTCTGTAGGATGGTACAGAATACCGATGATAGAATGTTTGGGTAATATACTTGAATGGACCCCAAGGGACGCAGATCTGCTTTGTACTGCAGTGCCTGTATGATGTGGAGTCTTCCTAATTTTCTGTTGGATGGTACAGAATAACAGTGATAGAATGTTTGGGTAATGTACTTGTTTATACTAACTTGTGTTGCAGGAGCGGGCTTCGTTTGGCGCTAACCTACACCCTTTATACGGTTGTCGGAGCTGCGGCATCATGTTCCCATTTCCACTCAGCTCACTCTGTTTCTACACAGGTTGCAGAATGTGGTAGACACAGTGCTCTCCAATATCCGTTAAGTTTCGGCTTAAATTGGGGTGATCACAGGGACAAAGCTGCACGGAAGCCAGGGCAGAGACCGAGGAATAGTTACAAGATGCAGAAGAATTGTCTCGTTTCGAGAAAAGTGAGTGGCACGAATATTATTTGCCAGTGGCTGTAATCATCAAAAGACGTCTCCACAGCATCCAACACAAGTATGAGGCTGAATGGAGAGAGAGAGTTGATTCCAAAGCTCTGACAATTTCTACCAGACAGCGTTATACTACCAGCGATCCTTGCGTGTGCCTGTAGGACCAAGACAGCTTTTTATGCAGGGTGACAGTAACATAGTCGTGGTAATCATGTTTTTAAAAGTGCGGCCCTTACGTACGTTGCCGGCCGTAGAATCCTTCTGTAGTCACCTTCAAATGTCGATTCTCAATAGTGTTCCTCGAAAAGAACGTCGTCGTCCCTCCAGGGATTCCTATTTGAACTACTTGGGGAGTGTAAACCGACTACTGGAAAAGAAAAATTACTTGTTATGCAAAGTGACTCTCATGATCAATTTAATTAATTAGGCTATCGATTTGATACCAGTAACATGCCGCCTGGCGGGTGTATGCAATGGCTAGGGCACCACAGATATGCTTCGTCAATTGGTGTTTTTTTCGTTGCGGTGATATCTTTTAACGATATTTCAATCGTTCATATATACAGGGAGCGACAACTATAATAATAAGAACAGATATGTTACCGAATTTATAAAGTGATATGTAGTATATTGTTGTTGTTGTTGTTGTTGTTGTTGTCTTCAGTCCTGAGACTGGTTTGATGCAACTCTCCATGCTACTCTATCCTGTGCAAGCTGCTTCATCTCCCAGTACCTACTGCAACCTACATCCTTCTGAATCTGCTTAGTGTACTCATCTCTCGGTCTCCCTCTACGATTTTTACCCTCCACGCTGTCCTCCAATACCAAATTGGTGAAACCCTCGATGTCCTAGAACATGTCCCACCAACCGATCCGTTCTTCTAGTCGTGCCACAAGCTCCTCTTCTCTCCAATTCTATTCAATACCTCACATTATTTATTTGATCTACCCATCTAATCTTCAGCATTCTTCTGTAGTACGACATTACGAAAGCTTGTATTCTCTTCTTGTCTAAATTATTTATCGTCCACGTTTCACTTCCATATATGGCTGCACTCCATACAAATACTTGCAGAAACGACTTCCTGATACATAAATCTATATTCGATGTTAACAAATTTCTCTTCTTCAGAAACGCTTTCCTTGCCATTGCCAGTCTACATTTTATATCCTCTCTACTTCGACCATCATCAGTTATTTTACTTCCTAAATAGCAAAACTCCTTTACTACTTTAAGTGTCTCATTTCCTAATCTAATTCCCTCAGCATCACCCGATTTAATTTGACTACATTCCATTATCCTCGTTTTGCTTTTGTTGATGTTCATCTTATATCCTCCTTTCAAGACACTGTCCATTCCGTTCAACTGCTCTTCCAAGTCCTTTGCCGTCTCTGACAGAAATACAATGTCATCGGCGAACCTCAAAGTTTTTACTTCTTCTCCATGAATTTTAATACCTACTCCAAATTTTTCTTTTGTTTCCTTTACAGCTTGCTCAATATACAGATTGAATAACATCGGGGAGAGGCTACAACCCTGTCTCACTCCTTTCCCAACCACTGCTTCCCTTTCATGTCCCTCGACTCTTATGACTGCCATCTGGTTTCTGTACAAATTGTAAATAGTCTTTCGCTCCCTGTATTTTACCCCTGCCACCTTTAGAATCTGAAAAAGAGTATTCCAGTCAACATTGTCAAAAGCTTTCTCTAAGTCTACAAATGCTAGAAACGTAGGTTTGCCTTTTCTTCTTTCTTCTAAGATAAGTCGTAAGGTCAGTATTGCCTCACGTGTTCCAACATTTCTACGAAATCCAAACTGATCCTCCCCAAGGTCCGCATCAACCAGTTTTTCCATTCGTCTGTAAAGAATTCGCGTTACTATTTTGCAGCTGTGACTTATTAAACTGATAGTTCGGTAATTTTCACATCTGTGAGCACCTGCTTTCTTTGGGATTGGAATTATTATATTCTTCTTGAAGTCTGAGGGTATTTCGCCTGTCTCATACATCTTGCTCACCAGATGGTAGAGTTTTGTCATGACTGGCTCTCCCAAGGCCGTCAGTAGTTCTAATGCAATGTTGTCTACTCCAGGGGCCTTGGTACGACTCAGGTCTTTCAGTGATCTGTCAAACTCTTCACGCAGTATCGTATCTCCCATTTCGTCTTCATCTACATCCTCTTCCATTTCCATAATATTGTCCTCAAGTACATCGCCCTTGTATAAACCTTCTATATACTCCTTCCACTTTTCTGCCTTCCCTTCTTTGCTTAGAACTGGGTTGCCATCTGAGCTCTTGATATTCATACACGTGGTTCTCTTCTCTCCAAAGGTCTCTTTAATTTTCCTGTAGGCAGTATCTATCTTACCCTTAGTGAGATAAGCTTCTACATCCTTACATTTGTTCTCTACCCATCCCTGTTTAGCCATTTTGCACTTCCTGTCGATCTCATTTTTGAGACGTTTGTATTCCTTTTTGCCTGCTTCATTTACTGCATTTTTATATTTTCTCCTTTCATCAATTAAATTCAATATTTCTTCTGTTACCCAAGGATTTCTAGCAGCCCTCGTCTTTTTACCTACTTGATCCTCTGCTGCCTTCACTACTTCATCCCTCAGAGCTACCCATTCTTCTTCTACTGTATTTCTTTCCCCCATTCCTGTCAATTGTTCCCTTATGCTCTCCCTGAAACTCTGTACAAGCACTGGTTCTTTCTGTTTATCCAGGTCCCATCTCCTTAATTTCCCACATTTTTGCAGTTTCTTTGTTTTAATCTACAGGTCATAACCAATAGATTGTGGTCAGAGTCCACATCTGCCCCTGGAAATGTCTTACAACTTAAAACCTGGTTCCTAAATCTCTGTCTTACCATTATATAATCTACCTGATACCTTTTAGTATCTCTAGGGTTCTTCCATGTATACAACCTTCTTTCATGATTCTTAAACCAAGTGTTAGCTATGATTAAGTTGTACTCTGTGCAAAATTCTACTAGGCGGCTTCCTATTTCATTTCATATTTAGTATAAAATTTACATTTAAAACTTCTCTGTACTGTTACCTTAAGAGACTTTGTACGTGGCGAGACATTTGGTTACCTTAAGAGCGAGTTCGAAAGTGCGGGACGTCCTGTGACAGTGGTAGATCTTAGCACTCCGTCATGTGCCAAAAACAAGTTTAATATTCCAGTCCTGTGATGCATGACGTGACAGGTAAGGAAAGATATTTTTCTACTTGATGAAAGAATACTTAGAGGGAATATAGTCTATCCCACGGTCCTGTACAGGATTTTACAAGCAACGACACTTAAGCGACGTGAAAACGAGTGTGTTGTCGATTTCTCTTTTATCTTCGAAAATAACTCGTATAAACGGGGGGAATGTACATCGCAGTGCAATTCGGGGTGTATGGTCAACAGTGTCGTTGCCTCGGATTGGATAAAACTGGTGGGTCGATATGGGGGTGGGATTGTTGAGAACTATTGTATACTTCCAAGCTGCAGCTTTTTGTTTTGCAGTACACCACAGCTGCCTGCAAGGGCAGTCACGAGCAGTCGTCGGCTGAAAGTAATGGATTAACTCAGCCTTTGATGTGTATAAAGAATGCACCTGCCTCATCTTGCCTGTGTTAGTAAGGGCTGGTGAAGTGACCAGCGTGCTGGGTGAGCGACTTAGCGACAGTCCCAGACATTGCAAAAGTCCCCCCCATTCAGCCCCCTCCACATCTATCCATATGCTAAACCCCGCTCATCGTATGCTGCATCTTCTGACATCAAAGATGCTAATATCACAAATATGCCAGTCATATAAACAAAGGAGAAAATCAGTAATTAGTACGAAATGCATTTTTTCTGGTACCATTGTGAAAACAGCGTATTATTAAAGTAATACAAATATGTATATTGAATATGCGACTTAAAAAATCATCAATAAGAAACAAAAATAAAATTGGTATCCATACTGCCTTTTTTATTTCACAGGCTTTCGTCTGCAGTATACAAAAAAGTCTGATATTTGTTAACGACAATGAGCGCCAATTTCCATCAACTCACTTACTATCAGAAATTCTGTTGGGAAATATTTATTGGTAGTAACGACAAGGATACAGTCTATTATCTCGATTGTCTAAAGTCAAAGTTCTGCATAAACAAGCCAAAACCGATGTCTTGATTTGTTTTTGATTACCTCATCAAAATTAAAGAGTATTAGAGTGAGACAATGTTGAATTGAGTAATGCAAGCAGTCAGACATTTAAATATGTATTTGCAAGTGAATTTTTACTTGTGAACTCTTGTGACCGCTTTGTTATTGCAGACACGAGATTACTTTGAGTACTTCTTTAGTGTTTGAGAGATTTAGAGCTGTCTGTTGTTAAACATTTGTATATAATTTCGTCATTGTCATTCCAACCCATCTGTGTGAGCAAGCAAATGTAGCAGGTTGACAAAGATACAGGACGACGGCCAAAGATCATATCGATGCGCTACATGGGACGACGAGCAAAGATCATATCATGCGCTACATGGCCTGTTGATGTGGAGGGGGTAAATGGGTGGGGCATGTGCAATGTCCAGGGCTGTCGCTAACATTCCCTCATGAGCACGGCAGAAGCAGATGTGTGTGTGTGATGTGAGAGAAGGTTCGAAATGATGAACGTTTGCGCTGGAGGTATTGATAACATCCGAATTCCTATCACACTGTGGCCAGGCACAGTGTATCCTTGCATACACGCATGTCCACTACTGTGGCTACGGCGGAAATTTTCACATGTCTCTTCACGTCATTGCTGGCAGTGTAAATGGGGAGAGGTGCGTTGCGTGTGGACCTCGGAATAGGAGCATGCAGTATGAATGAATTTTTTCAGCTCTCTCTGACATCTAACCATTACAGTTTTTTTTCTATGGGCTGGATCGTAGTTTAAGAGTGTCATGTTTAGTGCTTCTCAATACATCGCACCACTGTCATGTATTGAGAAGCACTAAACATGACAGTGGTTTTTGCTGTTATCTCTATTCTATAATGCAGTGGAACCTCGATTCTGTACTTCTGAATGTAGCGGAGGGAACCAATTTAGGAATCCTATAGTACTTTTCAAAACTATCATGTTTCCAATCATTGTATTGTGCTCACACATGTGTGCGGTTATGGGTCTCTCTCTCAGCCGGTGCGGATGGGGGCTATGCTGTAGACAGTGAACGGTGTGCGCCTTGCGATCGCTAATTTGAGTAATCGGTAAGATCTTTTTCTGTTTACTGTATATATTTTGTGGAACATTGTGGTGGAGGTGTGTGTGTGTGACGTCAAACGTTGGCGCACATAAGACTTTTGATATCTTAAGTGCTACGATCTACTTGTGGTTGAAATTACGCTACTTGATTTGCATAATGTTTGTGTGTGATACTCAAATATTGAAAATATGTTTTATTCTGAAGAAAGATCATCCTAAGGTGGAGGTGAGCGTTTTAAGTGATCTATTTGACTGTTGTAAATTGATAAACAATTAATTTGAAGGGTGGTGTAAATGGCTTATTTAACTCTATTTTTGATATAAATTGTGTCAGCTCTCCTTCTGTCTCCAGCATTATCCAATAGGATTTTTGTATTTTGAGAAGAGACGCAAACCTCAGTCTCCATGTGTCGTGACAGAGGTTCATGCAGACAATCAGGGAGTGGCCTCTGGAGAACGACAGAGATGGAAAGCTAGTCTTGAAATTCCCGATCAACAGCATGCCGCCACTTGGTGGTCGGTCGTATTTAGTATTGTGCTCTGTAATTAGGACATTAGGCGGTTTTGACCTTCGTTGCGCTCCATTGCCGATAGAGACACGTATGGGAAACCCCAAACAGTGGCTACTATAATGCACTTCATTCCATTCATGACTGTAGACCACTTTTGCAGAGTTTAACTGTCAGTGCAAATATGACCGCTATATGTTTCTCGGTCTGTACAAAATAGTTTGCTGCTGATATTCTAGTAATTTTCCCGTCTGTGGAGAGTGACTATGGGTTTCGAAATACGTCACTAACTTCTAGATATGTAATTGTTCTGATTTTCCCGTCTGTGCTTAGACACCAATGTGCTTCGAAAAGTGAGGAAAATAAGAGCATTAACATACCTGTCTCCAGCAGCAGACATAAACTAAACGTTTCCAAGAGTGATCAAAATAAAAAAGCGCCACAATTGTTTAAATGTTCCATGCTGTGATCGTTTTCCTGACAAATTCGTTAAATAAACTATATTCCATACACCATCCTGTATCCAGTTAATTGTTTAGATAAATGGTATTTCATAGAGTGCAGTCAATTTCCTGACAAATTCTTTAACTAAATAAATAAACTAATTCCAAAGGTAGCCTTGAATCAAGTAAATTGTTTAAATAAACAATATTCCACCCTCTGTCTAAATTGTTTAAACAATATTCCATACACTGCAATCGACTTCCTGATAAATTCTTTAATTAAATAAATAAGCTACATTCCATACATTGGCATAAAAATAGACAGTATTCCACACATTAAATTGTTTAAACAATATTCCATAAACTACAATCGAATCCTTTCCAAATGACCTATCAACTGAGTATTTTTCCTGCCAAATCCCAGAAGGGGGAGGAGATGGGAGGGCTAGTGGGTTTTCCAGCCTGTGGATTTTAGTAATTGACCGATTTATTTAATTAGTGAATCAATTTAATATCAAAAGTGTGCTTGTATCGGTGATTTCCCTGAGACATTGGGGAGGAGCAGGTGGAGAGGGAGGAGGGGGAATTGGTAGGGGAACAATAGGTTAGGGACCTTTCAGTCAAAATGGTGGATTATCACCGGAGGTCATAACCTTTCAATCAAAGGCTTGGATTATCCCCAGGGGTCTTAATCCTTCTAGCAGAACAAGAGGTTAGGTACCTATCACCCAAAAGAGAACAATAGGTTTGCCTCTGAGTGCATACTTGCCTCTGATGTAGGCAATCATCAATGTGCTCTAATGTTCTTGTTGCCCTACTACTCATCCGTACTTCGAATTCGTGATATATCTAAGGTGCTTCTGTTGGCCACAATGCGACATCTCCGTATGTGGCCTCCAACAAATTTCGTCTTTCCAGTTTTTCAGCGTTACACCTTGGAAATAATTTATGAAAGTAACTAGAAATAATAGCATTTCATACTTTCAACATATGACTCTGTAAAGCTGCCGACACTGTAACATATTGTTTCCATACTGTTCATCATCAACAGTGTTTTTTTCTTTTTCACTTTTCATTCCTTACTTCAAGAAGCAGATTGGACAGTTTGAGATGTGACTCATTACAGACTTGTGGTTCTTTTAAGGCAAATGTCCCAGCAGGCTGAGAGTGGGAAGATGCAGCCTCAATTGGGAATATTTAGGACATGTTTCCAATTCTGGTGTTTGTCGGATAACCATGGGAAACCTCCCCAAAACTTAGGTCGGAACTGAGGGATTGCGTTTAGGTATTTTAATTTATTTCTGGGACAATGTTATCAACTTTCCTACACAAAAATTAGTATATATGTAATATGAAAACAGTTGTTCTTGCAATATTTCCTTTACTTTTGGTGGATTTCCTACCTGGAACTTGAACTTACACATTTCAGCCACATACCTTACATTACTGACTCAGTTACTTTTGACACACCAAATTTTTTCACATGTGCTCCAGTTTCACAATAGAATTTTGCTTTACCCATTTCAGCTGTGACGGCATCTTTGTCAGTTTTAAATTCCTTGTGAATGGCATCCTGAAACTTACCTGATTTCTTTCACATTTCGAGCACATGCTCCATCTCATTTTCAAATGCATGTAGCTTAGTTCTTCTTCAATTTACACATTAATTCTCGTCTTGCAACCTTCATATACTTTCTGAAAATCATCCTGTACTTTTTTGTCTTGCAGCTTTCATCTCTCAAATAATTTTTATCTCGCACTTCATGCTATTCTCTAAATTTGGTGTCAGACGTTTTCATAACCTGCTCCTCTTTGTGCTCTACACATTGTAATTATTCCCCCTAAATCACTGTATTTGTATGGAGTGTAGCCATGTATGGAAGTCAAACATGGACGATAAATAGTTGAGACAAGAAGAGAATAGAAGCATTCGAAATGTGGTGCTACAGAAAACGCTGAAGATTAGATGGGTACATCACATAACTAATGAGGAGGTATTGAATAGAATTGGGGAGAAGAGGGGTTTGTGGCACAACTTGACCAGAAGAAGGGATCAGTTGGTAGGACATGTTCTGAGGCATCAAGGGATCACCAATTTAGTACTGGAGGACAACGTGGAGGGTAAAAATCATAGAGGGAGACCAAGAGATGAATACAGTAAGCAGATTCAGAAGGATGTATGCTGCAGTAGGTACTGGTAGATGAAGAAGAGTGCTCAGGATAGAGTAGCATGGCGAACTGCATCAAAACAGTCTCAGGACTGAAGACCACAACAACAACAAATCACTGTGTGTATACTGTTATTAATTAGGAGACACCTCACTGATTTGTATTGTAAGTTAGGTGATGGACTTAGAGACTATATCCACTAACAACTGAAAAACCTTATAACTGACAGCCTGGTAGTTTTTCAGTTTCAAGCCCAAAATAGTTAATTCATTCAACATAATACTGCGCATTGTTGGTTGTTTTCCAATGTCCATATGCACAATATGTGTTAACTGAAATTACTATCTGATGCTTCAACTAGTAAATAATGAGCAGAAATTTTCCATCCTACAAAAAAAATGTTAAGGATCCCAAATACATTCAATTCTCATGTACTTCGACTTATAGCTCAAATAACTATTGATCATACATCAATATAAGTATATATTCTAACTTCTGTTCTTCTTGGGGTTGGCTCGATTGTAATAATACTCAGAGAATGAAATAGCAGCATTGAGTATACAATCAAATGTTATTTGTTCATTGCTACAATTAGCCTAGTATTAAATTATGTATCTGCAAACTGAGTAATCTCTGGGCATGTTAATTTCTTTTTTACCTACCAAGAAGGTTCAAATATCATCCTTGGTACTTACTAAGAGCCAGCTTTACAAACTCTGGTAAATAGTAAGTTAAGCTCTATTCTGGAAACAGCACAGGAAAGATGTAAAAACTCGGAATAACACATAATCAGAGTATAAACTCAAGGTTGCATTAGCGAGCTTATCTGTAATAAGTTATTACAATGGTATGAATAGTTACACAATCAGATAGTGACGAGAGGTTATGGACTAATTGTTTGTCAGAATGGAAAAGGAGGAGAAGGTAATACATCACATAATCATTTTAAAGAATACAATGGTTTCAAATTTGCTTTTAAATTTCGTCTATTGAAGAAATCCATACCTTCTCTTCAAGATCCTAGAAATGATAAACTGGAGCATATCACTGACAGGTGAGACTACTTATGTATTTTCTAACATTTACTGTTTATTTGTAGTAATGCAATTAATACTTTGAAATTTTGAAGGTAGTAGGAGTAAAATACAGGGAGTGAAAGACTATTTTCAACTTGTACAGAAACCAAATGGCAGTTATAAGAGTCAAGGGGTATGAAAGGGAGGCAGTGGTTGAAAAGGGAGCAAGAAAAGGTTGTAGCCTACACCAGACATTATTCAATATGCATATTGAACAAGCAGTAAAGGAAACCAAAGAAAATTTTGGAGTAGGAATTAAAGTTCAACGAGAAGAAATAAAAACTTTGAATTTTTACAGATGATGTGGTGCTTCTGTCAAGGATTGCAAAGTACTTGGAAGAGTAGTTGAATGGAATGAACAGTGTATAAAAAGGAGGATAGAAGATAAAATTCCACAAAAGCAAAACAAAGATAATGGAATATAGTCGAATTAAATCAGATGTCGCTAAGGGAATCAGATTAGGAAACGAAACACTTAAAGTAGCAGATGAGTTTTGCTCTTTGGGTGGCTAAAAAACTTGTGATGTGTAGTGACCAGCGAGCGGATCAGGATGGGAGACAACGCTATCTGCAGTTCTGAAGTGGTTCATCCAACTTGCAGATCTGGTACCTGAGAAAACAAGCTGGAATATTTTCAGATAAGTTAGACCAGTGGGAAAAAGAGCGAGGAACTCTGAATAATAATTGAGACTGAACAACAAAGTAGGACTGGAAACTACTGTCGAATCCTGTGAGGCACTGACACATTGACAATGTTGTGGAATCCTGCATATACTCTCTGCAGCTAAGTGCAACGAAAAACTAAGTCTTTTCCCAGGGTGAGAGTGACGCAGGTTCAGCGTCTGAGACAGACTGAGATCGGAATTGGAATCTGAATCTCCAGGAGCTCTGGCAGTGTCGCTTATATAGACTTACATGAGGATCCTCCCAGGCTATCACACGCTGTCCTCTTGAACTTAGCTCTTTCCAGAAGCTTCTATGTTGCTGGTCACATAGCCCACACTATCATGACCACAAAAATGCAGTTCATGCTGCTTCCTAGCGTCCCTGCTGATGTTAGGTAATTCCTTTACTGACATACCTTGTGCAACATCTTACCCTTATCTGTAAACTCACAATACTTAATTGCTACTCATTCACGACATGTACAGGTTTATGGTCAAGGTAGAGAGGATGTAAAATATAGACTGTCAATGGCAAGAAAAGCGTTTCTGGAGAACAGAAATTTGGTAACATCGAATATAGATTTAAGTATTAGGAAGCCTTTTCTCAAGGTATTTTTCTGTATTGTAGCCATGTATAGAAGTGAAACATTGGCGATAAACAGTTTAGAGAAAAAGAAAATATAAGGTTTCGAAATGTGGTGCTGGAGAAGAATGCTGAAGAGTAGATGGGGCGACCACATAATTAATGAAGAAGTATTGAACAGAACTGGGGAGAAAAGGAATTTGCTGCACAACTGGACCAAAAGAAAGGATCAGTTGATAGGACTTCATGTGAGACATCAAAGGAACACTAGTTTAGTGTCGGAGGGAAGTGGGGGGGGGGGGAGGGGGTGATAATCGTAGATGGAGACTGAGAGATGGATACAGTAAGCAGATTCAGAAAGATGTGTGTTGCAGAGTTATTCAGAGACGAAGATGCTTGCACAGGATAGAGTAGCATGCAGAGCTGTATCAAACCAGCCTTTGGATTAAAAACCACAACAACAGTAGCATGCAACTAATATCAGTACTTCGTACATGATTTAATACTGTGTTATTTATATATGCTAGGGGCCTAAAAATGACCATTCGTGCCAAAATAGTCTCGTTTATTTGGCATCTGTTATAAGAGGGTGGTTAGGAAAAGTTCTCGGAATCAGTATGAGAAGTCAGCTCTAGCGCAACGATTTGTTCACGTGATATTGATTGGACTGTTGCCAGTAAACACGTACCACATTAGTATTCATGGAAAAGAGCTGTGGCGGTGACGTAGCTCTGTTGTTGTTCACGAGTAGTGATTTGCGAAGAAAAATCAAGATTCAAGCAGTGATTAAGTAGTTCGTAAAGAAATGTATGAAAGCAAAGGACATTCATGCCGATTTCCTGAATACACTGTGGGACACTGCTCCTTGATATTCAACTGTTGCCAAGTGGACAAACGAATTTATATGTGGTCGGGAGAGCTTAGATCATGATCCGCGCAGTGGCCGGCCGAAATGTGTCACTACTCGACGAATTATTGTAAAAGTGTACAAAAGGGCCATGGAGGATCGCTGATTGAAAGTGTGTGAAATTTCTCACGCTTGCCAGATGTCATCTGAAAAGGTATATCACATTTTAACTGAAGAATTAGAATGAAACAATTATATGCAAGATGGATGCCGCGAGTCTTGACAGGGTCAAAAATGCTGGAAATGGATGTATCGGAACAACGTTTGGCCCGTTTTAGGAGAAATTAACAACATTTTTTGCGCTTGTTTGTGACCACAGATGAAACTTGGGTGCACTACTATACCCCAGAGACAAAACAGCAATCACAGCAGTGGAAACATGCTGATTCTCCGCCACCAAATAAAGAACAGACAATTCCTTCGGCGGGAAAGGTCATGACATCAGCGTTCTGGAACGTGAAGGGGATTCTGTTTGTAGGTTATCTCCCCTCTAGGCAAACAATTACTGAAGAATGGTATGGTAACCTCCAGGACAAACTGCAACAAAAGATTCGCGAAAAAAGGCCAGGTTTAGCAAGGAAGAAAGTTATCTTCTATCAAGAAAATGTGTGCTTGCACACATGTGCTGTCGCCATTGCATAATTACATGAACTAAGGTAAGAATTGTTGCCATACCCGCTTTATTCACCTGATATGGCTCCGTCAGACTGCCATCTGTTCTCAAAACTGAAAATTTTCCGTGATGGACGAAGATTCGCTTCAAACGAACAATTGATAGCTGGAGTTGACAACTATTTTTCAGACCTGGAGGAAACACATTTTCGAGATGGGATCAATGCACTAGAACATCGTTGGACTAAGTGCATTAATTTAAAAGGAGACTACATTGAAAAATAAGAAAGTACTTTTTTTCTATTCCATTCTGAGAACTTTTCAAACCACCCTTGTAATTGCTGTAGTACTAGAAATGTAAAAGGACTAATTTATAAACGATACTTGGTGCCATCAGAGGAGATCCATGTCGAGCCATTGCCAGGTAGGTCGGAGCTAGCGAAGGGACTATGAGGTCAGTAGCTTTGCATCACATTTGTGATGACAGACCACTCTTGCTGCAGGCACAAGCTACAGCCTGCACGAGTATTGCAAGCCAGTTATGACAGCCAGGGGTCACCGACACATTCCACGCGATTCGGCGCAGCACACTAGCTGATGTGAACGGTAAAAATAAGCATAGAGATGCAAGCCAGTCCATCATCGGCAAACAGCCGGGCAGTAATGTGATGTCGAGTCTATGCTAGTCTGACCTGTGCTGGTGAGGCTTTTGCCTCAGCTAGGACACAAATAGCTGCCTGTCTACCAAAACAGGAAAGGGAGAATTTGGGGAAACAGGAAAGAAGAGAAGGTTTAGGCAACAAAAGAGAGGCAGTTCTATAGTTAGCCCAATTTAAGCCACATGTAGGAATAATAAGGTAAATACAGAATGGCAAGGTAATTGTATATGCAATGTGTTTATGAATTACATGTGTTTTCTTACTAATTATTTGGTTTGGACTCTTGCTGTCCATCATCCTCTTCTGAGCTGCTCTCATTTTGTTCATCAGGCCTCTACATTACATTACATTGCATTGATACTTGTTCCATGGGTCATGAATAGAACATTTCGTAATGATGTGGAAGTGTCAGTCTAAGGTAAGTTTTCTTTGCAAAATATTATTAATTTTTTTAACAGTTACTAATTCATCTCTAAAAATTCATCTATTCAGTAGAAGGAGTTTTCATTCAGAAATTCTCTTAATTTGTTTTTAAATGTTGGTCTGTTATCTGTCAGACTTTTAATACTACTTGGCAAATGAATAAAGATTTCTGTGGCAGCATTGTTCACCCCTTTCTGTACTGAAGTCAGATTTCACACAGGATAGTGAAGATCATCCTTTCTTCTAGTGTTGCAACTATGGACATCATTATTGTTTTTTACTTAGGATGGGTTATTAATAACAAATTTCATAAGTGAATATATGTGCTGTGACGGTGCTGTGAACATTCCGAGTTCCTTAAATAAGGTGTAAGGTGATCTTGAGTGGATTCCAGATATTACTTTGATTACGCGCTTTTGTGCAATGAAAACTTTTTCCCTTAATGATGAATTACTCCAAAATATGGTGCTGTATGAAAACAGTGAATCATAATAAGCACAGTAGGCTAATTTACTAATATGTTTATCACCAAAATTTGCAAATACCCTAATAGCATAAATAACTGAATCTAACCATATGAGCAGACCATCAATTTTTTTCCAGTTCAATTTCTCTCCAATGCACACACCCAGAAATTTTAAATATGTTGCCTTAGCAAAAGGACTTCTCTTAATTCTAATGAGAGTCCATTTGCAGAGAACCACTTAATAATTTTTTGAAGGACATTATCTACAATTCCCTCAGCTGAATCTTCTTTGCCAGTGTGATTAAAATACTTGTATCATCAGCAGAAAGAACAAGCTCTGCATCTTCATAGATATAGAGTGACAAGTCATACATATATATACTCGATATATATATATATATATATATATATATATATATATATATATATATATATATATATATATATAATGAACAATGAGGGACTCAAGACTGAACCCTGTGGGACACCATTCCTAATACCTCCCCAGTTAGAGGACTCTGCTGATTTTTTGAGACTATCTGCACTGTTAATTTCAATCTCCTGCATTCTTCCAGTTAAATATGAATTAAACAATTCTGCACTGTCCCACTGGTACCACAATACTTAAGCTTTTCTAGAAGAATTTCATGATTCACACAGCCAAAGGCCTTAGAGATATCATAAACTATCCCAATAGATGATGTTCAGTTGTTCAGAGTATTTAATGTTTGATCAGTGAAAGCATATATAGCATTTTCTGTTGAAAAGCCTTTCTGGAAACGAAATTGACGTTTTGCCAGTACTTCATTCTTACAAATTGTGATGATATTCTCGAACACATTGCTTTTTCGTGAATTTTGGAGAAAGCTGTTGGAAGTTGTAACCTCCCAACACATAAAAAAATAATTATGTACAGCATTCATATTCAGTGTAACTTCCCAACAGAAAAAATATGTATAACATTCAGTAACCTCGCAATAATAACGTGACTAATCTCTCAATAAAAATTTGGCTCACATATACCCTATCAATAATTGACTGTGAATTTAAACTGGTAAATTTTGGACATCAGCACTGCTGCGTCATGGCCCTGAAAGATCATACTTACCTCAATAAGGTCGCCGGATAACGCCTATATATCTGCTCCTGTAAGAAATTTTTCTGGCGCAGCCCAGTGCAATGCTTGCCAATAGATTTGCCATGTATAAAAGAAACAACTGATTTTTCTTTACAATAATTGGGATGACCACGGATTGAAGAAATTAGTAAATTCTTTAAATTGAGATGAATGATTGTCAAAAGTTAATTTTTATAAGAAAGATTATTATTAAGAATTTCTAAAAGCATATACATGGGACTTGATATAACAATAGCACATATGCGCCAGGCTGCTTTTACCTTATACTACTCGCTCAGGCACCGACATCGCTCCCCACGACTGGCCCAGCCAACTCGACACACCAGATTGCTAGCTGCTACTTACTCCTACTGCCACACAGTTCCTACTGCAGCCAACACTGCTCTCTGGTCTGAGATTCTCTTATAGCTTACATATCGCAGGTAGTGTGTGAGCAATCCATCGAAATTACATCTGCTGGAGTCTGCTAGCAATAAATTCCTTAGTAATGAACCTCTTACAAAGTGAGATTGGGTGGTAGTTGTTAGCATCAGACGTATTTCCTATTTTATACAATGGTTTAACAATAGTATATTTCAGTCTATATGAAAAAATGTCCTATTTCAGTGAGCTACTACATATGTGGCTAAGAATCTTACTTATCTGCCAGAAAAAAGTTTTTTGTGCTCTGTTGGAAAAGCCATCAATTCCATGTTAGCTTTTACTTTTGGATGAATTTATTATTTTCCTAATTTCAGTAAGAGAAGTGGATTGAATTTCAATTTTATGAAGTTCTGTAGGTATTGCCCCTTCCATATACTGCCTTGGATTTTCTAATGAATAGGTGGATCCTATTTTCACTACAACACTTAAAAACATTATTAAATATGTTTTGTACTTCTGACTTTTTGTTAACAAACTTTTCATTGAGTTTCATAGAAATACTTTCTTCCTGTGGTCTTGGTTGCCCTGTTGCGCTTTTAGCAATATTCCAAATTGTTTTAATTTTATTATCAGATGTGCTGATGTCATGCATAATATACTTACTTCTGGAGTTTCTAATAACTTTTCTTAGTACAGTCCAGTAGTTTTTATAATGTTTCACGGTTTCTGGATCACTACTATTTCTAGCTATAAGAAACTTTTCCCTTTGCTGTTTACAAGATATTTTTGTCGCTTTAGTAAGCCGTGGATTCTTCGATGGTTTCTTACTATTACACTTTTCTGTTTTCATAGGGAAACTATTTTTGCATATACTCGCAAAGGAATCATGAAATACGTTTTATTTTCCCTGTACACCTCTACCCAGTCTAACTGTTGCAAGCTTCCCCTAAAAATTTCAGTGTTAAGTCATTAATTGAATGCACTATTCTGGAAGTGTGCTTTGCATTTCTGTATGGAGCTATGTCATATAACGTAACTAGTTGTGCATCATGACCAGACAGATCACTGATAGCAAAAAAGTTTTTATTTGATTACATTTATTTTGATTTATAAAAACATTTTTATCAGAGTGCTGCTTGCCTGTACCACCATGTAGGAAAATCAATAACTGAGGTCAAATTGAAAGAACTGAGTAATACTTCAAGGTCCAGCTTTCTATCAGGCTCTTTCAGCAAATCTACATTGTAATCCCCACAAGCAATACCTTGCTTCCCTCTATCTGACAGATAGAACAACAAAGTATCCAAGTTTTTCCAAAAAAGCTGAAAATTTCCCAATGGGGATATATACATGGTTGCAGTTATAGAAGTACTATTATTCAGTTTAAGTTCACACACACATGCTTCTGTATGTTGCTCTCCACGAAACTTTTTAGTTCCTAAATTTTTCACACTGTAACAGATTTTAACATGTATGGCAATTCCTTCTCTCTTCACATTGTCTCTATTTACATGTGTTGAAAGCTTATATCCACCTATATTTACCTTCTCCATATATATGATTACAAAAAGTTCACACAGGCATAGTTCATCTATTCCATCCTCAGATTCCAAATCTTCTAAACAAACAAGAAGTTCACCTCCTTTGTTTTTTGAATCCTCTGATATTCTGATGCAATATCCTAACCTTATTTTTCACTGTCATTTTGTGAGACTCTTGTGACATACTAACATTATTTTTCAGTGCACTTTTATGATTATCTTGTCATATTTTCACATCTCTAGCCTCTGGGCTTTTCATTACGCTTAATTTCATTTAATTGCGAATCATTGGCCTAAAACGTTCTCGTAAGTTTGCATGCCCCCCATAAATATTTTGCTGTCATCCCAGCCATTTCTTGTGAAGTCCCACCTACCAATACCATCAACATGAACCAGCTGATCTAGCTCCATATTGACCGTACTGACAGAGCTGTTCAAATGGGGCCGATCATACTGCATGAAAGCAGGAACCAAGTCAACATTGTATGGTTAATTGCAAATGCTACTTGTACCAGTTCACACTCAAAATTGTAGCCCTGATCCCTATCAATACTGCTTGCCACTTCTCCCACTACCACAACATGATCCTCCTTTGTAAAAAAAAAACCTTTGCCCAATGATCCTACATCCTCTATCACTTGGCTAAGACATGCACTGGTCTTGTACAAAATTGTGACCTGTAACAGTCAACTAATTTTGTCTTCCAAGAGCTGGCCCAATCCTCTTCCATGGCTACTACCTAACAACGAAACTTTCCTCCTACTTTGTGCTTTTTTTGAAGCAGTTTCCTGGTGAAAGTCCGTTGAGTTCTGACTATGCTTACATCTACCTGAGCCTCTTCCTTTGTTAATGGAGGTAGCAAGGCAAATCTGTTGTTTGTGACAATGATGGAACTGTCAAATAGCGTTCTCTTCCTGTGGCCCCTGTTCGTTGCTACTATTTCCCACATGTCTTCAACCTTCTCCCCCATTAACCTCATCAATTTGCCCCTAGCACTCTCCAGTTCAGCCTTAAGCATACTATTCTTCCCTTACTGTTCAGTTATTTTTCAATCCCTTGAACATAGTTTGCAATACCATGGAACAGACCCATTTACTCCCTCAATAGTTTGCAATACCATGGAACAGACCCATTTACTTCCTCAATTACCATGCCACTAAATTACCAGCCAATATAACCATTTATCAGAAAAGCTGCATAGATCCACAGAACTAACTTTTCTATGGCAGCTCAAACACTTCTCACTAATGGTTGTTTACAATACTTTTACAAAATTTCTAACAGTAATATTCTACTATCTACAGATCTCAAGAGTCACTAAAGCTGTGTGGAACACTAATATACATATACATTATTAACATAGTAACATAATGCACTTAAATTAACGTTTAAACTCAAAACCGGTATACCTGAAAAATTAGGGCTACGATCAATTGTGTGCAATACGGACTTTATAGATTTTGAAAGGAAATAAAAGATAGAAGTTAAAGCTTTAATTCCCCATGTAGATATAGAATTACTAAATATAAGTGTAATGAAAACAACATAAATTCTTTACTTACATACTACATAAACGTCTTAAATTTGAATATATACTTATGTCCAATGTACGCGGAAATCGGCCCTTACATTAAGCTTTATTTGTTCGATAAATACTTTGAAAGGAGTAAAACCTTCAGTAGATAATATGAAGTAGACCATAATTAACA
The DNA here is from genome assembly GCF_023897955.1 of Schistocerca gregaria. Lineage (NCBI taxonomy): Eukaryota > Metazoa > Arthropoda > Insecta > Orthoptera > Acrididae > Schistocerca > Schistocerca gregaria. The sequence goes on along the minus strand of NC_064926.1, from coordinate 86,123,579 downwards.
TCCTTACAGTGTAATATTAACTTAATTGACAGTTATTATAGACTTGACTACTTATCTTCTCGAGTCCAATAGTCAAGCATGTACAGTCTGCACCATGGCTGCCGATTTCATTGAGATCATATTTTGAGCAACATTATGTTTAAATGCATAACACTGCATTATATCCTTCTTGCCTATTTGTTTTGGACGGCCTCCTGTCTGTATTATAGCAAAGCAGTAGCTATATCTAAGTCCACAAAGCGGCATCTTATTTTTCTTGCCCATTTTTTCTCATCCACTGGGGGTGTTGCAGCCCGGACAACTTAATCAGCATGGTCTTCTTCTTCAGATCCTTCTGCATCAGAGGTATTTGGATCTGTCACCCTCAAGAGCTCCAAAATCTCATATTCAGACAGGCCTGCATGCAATTAGAGTGTGAATATAATCTCAGTTATGGGCTTCACCATTGTATGAAAAGAGATTCTTTTAAAATTATAATGTCAAAGGCATGATCTTTAGGCTTAAGTAGTTCATAATGTGCTTATAAATCGATATGACCAACAAACATAACTGAGTCATAGAGTCCCGAGAAATCGTGGGTGATACCATGTAGAAAACTGTTTGTTAGTAATAGTAATATCACTTTCGAGCAGTGGATTTTGTCTCTTTTTGTTCGAAAACATTTTAAAAACAAGATACAAAAGCATTCAAGGTAATAGCAGTTGATAAAGCTATTTAATTTACCTTTGTTGTAACACATGTCGTTGCAGTCGAAAATCCGCTACTACTCAACAAGTCTGACACCTCCTTGGATCGTTGAGAATGTGAAACAAGTGACAGATGGTAAATGCATGACCTAAAGCATATGATAACAGTGGCCCAACTCGCAAGCAACAATGCTCAACGAAACGATAAAATAAGAATCTGCAGTATTCTGTGTGGTACCAAAGGACACAGGAGCTAATGTTTTATTTGTGGTTCTTATGTGAGATGTAGTTAGTGGAGTAGAACTGTTCTGTATTCAATAGCTGGTACTCAAAGTTTCCTCAAACGTGTTTCACAAGAAGAACGTTATCTTCCCTCCAAGGATACCCATTTGAGTTCACAGAGCTCTTCCATAACACCTGCATGTTGACTGAACCTGCCAGTAACAAATCTAGACGTATGCTTCTGAACAGTTCCAGTGGTTTCCTTTAACTTGACATCTGAACAACTTCCCAGCCTACTTTATTCAACACTTACATGGTTCCACAAACTATGCATAACTGTGAAAGTACTATTCATTTTTCTGAAGTTACCATTACTTTTATCTGTTCCTCAATAAACCACCATTTCAAGACATATTTAAGATATATATTATGACATGTCCAGCAGAACAGACACCACATATGTAAATATACATGAACAAGGATGGCTCTAGGTGTTGAAAGGTTCGTTTAAACGTTATTTTCGTTTGATCCTGAACTCATTCTGGCTTGATTGGTTTGTTCTAATTTTGCTGGTGTTGAAGTTTGGATGACTTTGTACATTTTCAAATGCAAGAGAAAACAAGTGTATCTGACTCCACGAATACAACACGAATTTGGCCCTGTTTCATAATATTTCTAAAAATGTGCAAAATGATTAAATTCTGACTTTTACTATTAATTTCTTTAATTAAACAAAGTGGTCACTGTGCCTATTAATGCTCTTAACGAAATGGTCCCTACGTATTGATAATTTTCGTAGCAAACTGATCCTGAAATGAAAATATCTTAACTTATAATGTAATTGGCTGGAAGCACATTCACTGCTGCTCTCTGTGCGCCAGCTGCAAATTTCTAACTACATTTGCTGAGAGATTAGTGCAATACTCCAGACAATAAGTAAACTATTTTACACACTCTTTAAATAAAAATGACTTGGATTGAGGATGAGTGCAATGCTCTTAGGTGAAATATTTATTTAAAGAACTGTTTTTAAATTATCTGATATATTACTACTTGTACGAAATTCAGGTCACAACACTATCACTGACAAAGGGCAACTGACACTCTCACAAAGGTTAGACAAATAATTAATAAACATGAAAATCCCTTACAGTTAAAATTATTCAATCTTTGATGAAAAATCTATAGTTCGTCGATGTGGATGTCTCCTTCAACAATGATTCCAAACAATGCATGACTACAATGCAACTAAATAAATAATATTACCTTCCCTCCACTTCATATGCTTTTCTAATCTCATTTCAACATAAATCATTAATCAAATCTTTCTCGTCTGCTTAACAATATTCAGACACAGATCATTTTTTAAAACATAGATGCACTGAACTTTACTTCTATATTGCTGTGAATTCTCTGCTCGACATCTGTCTCACTACTCTCCAATGATAGGACTGCTGTGCTCCTTGCTGCCAAGATGCGATGACAAAACAAGCACCCTTTCTATTGAAACAGTTGGATAATTTCTGGTGTTCAAGTCCACTCTTTGGCTTTGTTCAATGACGTCATACTTAAGGCAAAAACGCTACATAAATGTAATCTATAAGTGCAACAAATCGTACTCCTAAACATATGTATATTACAATAACATTTCTCGCAGTTATTTACTTAGTTATTAATGCTATCGAAACGAATTGATGATAACGAAAATAATTAAGACAAGAATTTTGAAAAAAATTCACATCTGGCAAGAATTAGTCTCGTAATATGAGAGTAGAAAAGCACAAAGAATCTGTAAATTGCGTTAAAGTAAAGCACATGGTGAAGTCATACTATTGTAAAGTAGGGTTAATTTTACTATTAATTATTGAATCTGATGTGAGAAGAGTCCGAAAGTAGGGGTTTTGAACGGGGAGGGACTAAAAAGTAACAGAAAAATGGAAAAATGAAATGAATGACAACAAATACGAAACATTAGCATGAAATGTGGAGAAACCGACACACTAAATTCTAAAAGAAAAGCCAGTAAATATCTAAAATCCACAAGAAAGTAATGAATATTGGAATCGATAACCAGTTTAACCTATATAGGTAAATTCCAGTCACCGATTCTAACCTTTCCATGATTCATATGTAAATTATTTCTGCAAGAGTAGTGTAAACTGAAGCGTAATAGCATAGCGTAATAGCATTTCTACGTTTGTAATTCCTCTCCAGAACTACTGCAGTGAAATAACTTTTTGCTGTAGTTTAGTGAGCACTTAGAAGTTCAAAAATCCTATGAGCCTACATTTTAGTGCACACATCTGCTGTAAAAACGATCTAATTAATGAACCATCGACTGGTTAGAATCGGTAACTAGAACTAAACACTATAAGAGGTCAATTCTAGTTACCAATTCCTGCTATTCTATCTGTCATAATTTTGGATATTCTGTGAACTATGGTTTTTGTAGGATTTCTAGATTTCTTATTAATCTAAGTACTAGCACATGAAAGTAACAAATTTTCTCTGTACAGTTTCCAAATTTTTATCTTTTTCATAGTAGTGAAGAAAGTAATACCAAATGTAGAAATCCTGTAACTCTTTAGCACACACATTTGTTGTTAAAACAGTCTAAATAACGAACAGTGGAATGATTGGAATCGGTAACTAGAATTAACCTATGTAGGTTCCAATATTAGTCTTTTTCCACAGAACTTTAGAGAGCAAATACAAATCCAGAAATCCTATGAAATTTCAGTGCACATATCTGCTCAAAAACCGAGCTAAATTATGTACCATGGAATGGTTGGAATCGGTAACTAGAATTGATCTATTTAGCTTAGTTATGGATTCTGATATTTATTAGACCCTACTACTTGTGATTTTTCGTTATTTGTGTACAACTCCCATTACATTTAATAACTATTAATAAAAATTAAACTGATTTCACCGTTTTACGACTTCGTCATGCCCTATACTGTAATGGATTTGAAGTTTCTCTGCATTTTTCTTACTCGTGTATGTCAGAATAATAATTTATTTCAGACATGTATAATTTTATTTTTCTGTTATTATTAAATTTTCATTACCTTCAGTTCTTTTGATGTAATTTGTGGCTAAGTAATTAATAATGTGAACTGTAGTTGTAATTTTATCTTATGCTAAATACATTTGTTAATGAATATGATCAGCTGCTTTGAAAGATTGTGTAGTGTCTCTGCCTTAGTGTGACATCATTGTTGAAAGTCGATGAATGGAATCAGACACTAGAGTTCACCCCAACAGTTACTTTGACCAAAGACTGTGCACGAATAATAAGCAATTCAAAATTATCACTAAGCGTTTCTGATATCTAAAACATGTACAGATTCCAGAAATGCAAATAACAAATTACCAATAGACCTGTTTCACTATCCCATGACCTCTCGGGCCAGAATTTTGCATGTTGAATTTTGCGTGTCGAAAAAATAACATAGAAAAATTGCACGAAAGTGGTAGTAAGCTAGGAAATAGTACAATATATCAGAGAGAAACATAAAATGATTACAGAATATACAAAACATAGCATATGTGCTATGTAAAGAAGATATGAAAAACTTTTTTTGTTTCACAAGTTGTGGTGCTTAGTCATATATAAATTAATCTTTCGAAACACTTTGCACATTGCATTCTCAGGTGCACTCCAATTGAAATTACGAATGTTGCTTACACTGGCACTTAGGAGCACTTAGAATATGTTACATTTCGTTTGAAAGTTGAAGAACGCTGTCCTTTAGATTATTGTGAACGAATTTTAAAGTAATCAATTGTGGATAAAAATGAAACTCATAGCGTTATTAGTTTTGCAGCTATTCTGCACAAACGCTTGTGAAATTGAATGTGATTATATTATCTTTGAGTCTTATCAAACTTGTATTAAAGCAATGTGATTTCGTGATTGTTGTGCATGAAGCTGTTGATATGAGTGTGCATAGTACATAACCTAGCACATGTTGCATTGTATTTTAGTGCTTATAATGTTGTAATAACTCATCAAATGAAAGGATTGTATCATGGTTGTTTTTGAGGTAGCTATGAGCAGAGTCTATGGATGCAGTACTTGTCCATAACAAATCCAGTGAGAACTCAGAGCCAGACGACTCACAAACGGTACACTAAAATCGTGACACTCGATGGGACATGTTGTGGGGTAAAGGAAATCTTCATAATATGTCGAACTTTCTCACAGTGCAGAGAGTAACTCTAAGTGAACCTATGAATGTGTTGCTTTTACAAAGTATGTATACTGTGCTACAATACAGTGAAAGAAAATAAAGCTAAATGCTTATAAGGATACAGGGTAAAAAGGAAGAAAAGGAAGGAATGACCACAATGTTTTGCTGCTGTAAAAAAAAATTATTACATTTGTCTGTCGTCTGTCAGACGAAAAATATTAAGGGAATCAATATATATAGGAATACAGACCAGGGGAAGATCCAGGATCTGGGTCAGGGGGGAAGGCGCAAATTTTTTTGTATCTGGCTTCCAAAAAATTAATTGCAAATAAAAGCATTAATATATATACATGCGCACACACACACACACACACACACACACACACACACACATATATATATATATATATATATATATTCTGCTTTTAGTTTAATTGTGTATTGCTATGTGTTAAGTGTGTTTAATGAAATAACTTACTGTATTACCTAAAAAATATTCTTCAAATACGGCATGTGCACTTGAAAAACTCCGTGTTTGTCTGCTAATGTAAAATAATCTATAAAAATGCTAATGGTCGTTCCCATTCTTAAATCTTCGAAATTAGTTCACCAACTGCTTTCATATGACAGAATGTTGCCATCGAATTCGCGCATGTGTTTACACACAGCAATGACGATACGACTGCAAAAAGTTATTATAGGGTATTTGACTGTGTTCAGGAAATCATCTTATATTGTTAATTACTACAGTATGTGTTTGAATCTGCTGACCGTAACATTTATATTCTTACTGTATGAGAGAATGGATTGTGAATGAATCCACAGCCGTTATTTTCGTGTACATTTTTACATTTCGCTAATTAATGTTTGTTTACATTCTCCATCAAAGTGAGAAGAAAGCCAAAATGGGGGAGAAGCGTTCATCCAGATCGAAAACGTGCAATTGCAGAATAAAAGGGACTGTCGTAAGGTTCTCACTATTTGCAATTAATGAGAGTATTTTCAAGTATTCCTTCGGTGTTCATCGCTTAATTATCAACACCATCTCTTTGCAAATTGCCACTAGAAACAAAATCTTACATATGCACTGCAGGGAAAGTGTTAAAAAAGGGACACAGATCGCTCATGCCTCAGCAAATATTATCATTTATTTCAATCTGGAACTGCGCGACCGCTACAGCGCAGGTTCGAATCCTGCCTCTGGCATGTACTCGTATGTGTGTGACGTCCTTAGGTTAGTTGGGTATAAGTAGTTCTAAGTTCTATGGAACTGATGACATCAGATGTTAAGTCCCATAGTGCTCAGAGCCATTTTTTTACTAGAGAGAGTTTATAAAAAATCAAAAAACTCTACAAATAACTGAAAGTTTTTCTTTCATTTATCTGCTTCTTACGGCGCATTCGTAATTAACGTCTTTGCTAATGCTTACATTCGATCGGTGTTTCATTTTTTGCTTTTTTTAAATAAATCTTAATTTTACGATATCCTGAGGTCTTTTATCATGTACATACACAACTGCCGCCACACTTCATGTCGACACGGTATGGAGATGAACAGCGTTTTTTTATTTGTTTGTTTGTTTTTACATTTGCCGATATGGGTGGTTGATGCCCTTTACTGTCAGCTTCTTTTTTGTTTAATGGAATGGCTATGTCAGCTTGGCCTATGTATGTTAAATTTGTACAAGAAATTAAAAGATTATATACATAGTATGATTTGAATTTGGCACACTAAAAATAATGTTCAGTTTGCTTCATTCTCGCTGCCAGGTTTCGCGATAGCACACTGGCCGATTTGGTGGCTAAGAACTAGATACTAATGGTCAACATGCTAGATGCTACCGTCGCAAGTGCGTGTACTTGCTTTCTTAGTGTTGATTTCACACTGAGTGTCACGCTTTCACTTGAGTGTCACATATGGAAGAATTGCCGTGGCATTTGTCTTCATTCTGGGTGCAGTGTTCAAAATTCGAAGCTGTAGCAGAAGATCTCCATTATTACTGCCCGTCATTATTACCCATCGTACTCGCATTTTCAGTGGAGAGAACACTGACAACAACATCAGTCGATGAGGTAATTACTGGCTCGAACAACTATAGTTCACTTGTCAATGTGTAAAGCATTGTGGGATACGATACTCAGACGTTATTTCATTGCACACATATGCATGTTCATGTTACCACACTTGTCTGTCCATTTGTTGAAAGACACATATAGCCATCCAAAATATTGTAGAAGTTGCATATCCTTAAAGTTCATTTTTCTTTATATGGAGTTTGGTTTCCAACGAAAATTCATACAAGTACTGAGTTACAAAAACATACTTAACATGATAGCTTATACCTAAGGCTGACATTCCTGCCACTGCTTATACTATGAAAATAAATTACTTAAGTTTTAAAATGCATAAAATTTTTATTAACTGGGTTCTGTTACTACTGTTTGTTTGTTAGTTTCAACTTCTCTTCGTTCACATCACATGTACAAATTAATTACATGCACATTATTATGATGCAACACAATCATATGATAGATTTATGTTTCATTTTATAGATAGGCTTTTATCACTTATGGGGGCTCATGTCTTCCTTAGGTAGAAGAGGGAGAATAACATTGGCAATAGGACTCAGGAATCACATAGTGCTGGCCTAACTACACTCGCCGCTATTCCTTGTTTGGGAAGGAGAAAGGAAATATTCATCTATGGCTTCAAGGATTTGTGTGGAAATGTTACTTGTACAATGATAAACTAGTGGCCATGGAACTTTTGTTTCATTGAAACAATGGGTACTGACTAATCAAGTAGTATCATGTTGTTTCTTCATGTGTTAGTGCTGTTTACTTCAATTCACATGTAGCTTAGTGTGAAACATGATGTTTTAACCATCATAGACTTATTTTCTCAAATACCTGAAAATATCATTATTCAAGCTTTCATGTGACGCGATAACATTAATTGGTTTTTGTAAAATCTCAAACTTGAGTGTTTGTGCGTACTCTGCAGTGAATAGATACTGATAACTGTCACGAAGATACACTGCAATAATGCATATTTCATTTTTCATTTGCCCTATAACCTTTGTATAATTACCCTTATAACTATATTGTTTGCCATGTGGGATTAGCCGAGCGGTCTAAGGCGCTGCAGTCATGGACTCTGCGGCTGTTTTTGATGGAGGTTCGAGTCCTCCCTCGGGCATGGTTGTGTGTGTTTGTCCTTAGGATAATTTAGGTTAAGTAGTGTGTAAACGTAGGGACTGATGACCTTAGCAGTTAAGTCCCATAAGATTTCACACAGATTTTAACATTTTTTGAACTAAATTGTTTACTCGATGAGCAGTTCATTTCTTCATTTGGTACCTGCTACTCTTGGCATAATTCTCTTCTTCTGCGCCATGACGATGCATAGGTCGTTGAAAGAAAAAAACTTAAAACTAACTTAAACTAATTGCATTTTGTAGCTTGGTGGCCACTGATCAGATTAGAATAGATTAGAATAGTTTTTCATTCCACAGATCCATGCTGGGGAGATACTCATGGATGTGGAACATGTCAATGTTTTTTTAAGCTGAAATAACAATACTAATAGTATGAGTATATACAATACATCATTTTTTAAGTTGAAATAACAATACTAATAGTATGAGTATATACAATACATAATTTGTTTCTATTTAAGAAAATCGTCAATAGAGTAGAAGGAGTTGGCCATTAGTGAGTATATCGGGCTCCTTTTAAACTGATCTTTATTTGTAACTATATTTTTATGTTTGCTGGCAAATTATTGAAGATGAGTGTTTCTGAGTAGTGGACTCGTTTTCGAACTAAAGTAAGTACTTTTAAGTCCTTGTGCAGATCATTTGTGTTCCTGGGATTGTATGTATGAACTGAGCTGTTTGTTGGAAAAAGAGATATGTTATTTAGGACAAATTTCATTAAGGAGTAGATATACTGCGAGGCAGTAGTTAGTACACCCAGTTCTTTGAAGAGTTTTCTACAGGACGTTTGTGAATTTACTCCACAAATAATATATACTACACACTTTTGGACTCTGAAAACTTTTGTTTGACTTGAAGAGTTACCGAAAATATTATACCATATGACATTATGGAATGAAAGTAGGCAAAGTATGCAAGCTTTTTCATTTTTATGTCGCCTATGTCTGCTAACACTCGAACTGCAAATACAGATTTGTTAACGCGTTTCTGCAGTTCTGTGGTGTGCTCCTCCCAACTGAATTTATTATCAAGTTGTAATCCCAGGAATTTAAGACTGTCAACCTCTTCTATCTGCTCTTCTTCGTACTTTATGCATATGCTGGGTGGAAACCTCTTACAGGTTCTGAATTGCATATAGTGAGTCTTTTCGAAGTTTAATGTCAGTGAGTTGGCTTTAAACCATTTATTAATATCCATGATAATATCATTAGCAGATTTTTTAGAACTGCACTCGACATACTATTTATTGCAATACTTATGTCATCTGCAAACTAAACGAACTCTGCTTCTGGCAGTGTAACTGATGAGAGATCATTAATGTGCACATGAAAAAGCAATGGCCCTAAGATGGATCCTTGTGGGACACCACATGTAATTTCTTCCCATTCTGATGATGACTGATGACTTAATTCACTAATACCCTGCACTGACACCCTTTGTTTCCTGTTAGTGATGTAAGACTTGAACCATTTTGCAGCACTGTCCATGACGCCATAGAATTCTAATTTATTTAAAACGATGTTGTGGTTCACACAATCAAATGCCTTTGACAAATCACAGAAATTACCTGCTGCTTGTAATTTGCTATTTAATGAATTAAGTACATTTCCACTGCAGGTGAAATAGCCTTCTCGATATCAGAACCCTTTAGAAACCCAAACTGTGTTCTTGATAATATGTTATTCGTGGTCATATGGTTGAGAAGCTGCCTGTAGATTACTTTTTCTAAAATTATTGAGAATGTCGGAAAAAGCTAAATCGGTCTGTAGTTTGATGGTATCTCTTTACCCGCTTTCTGGAACAGAGGCTTAACATCTGAATATTTTTGCCAGTCAGGAAATGTCCCAGTTATAATTGACTGGTTACGCAGGTAATTTAGAATTGTACTAAACTCACAAGATCATCCCTTAATTAACTTTGTTGATATTTCATTGTAACCACTAGAATGCTTTGTTTTTAAAGATTTTATTATGGAAGTTATTTCATTTGGTGAAGTGAGTGACATATTCATGTACCTGAAGCTATTTGTAAAGGCTAGTTTTAGATATTCAAGGGCATTATTTACTGATCCTGACAATCCCATTCTATCAGTAACGGATATAAAGTACTTGTTAAACAGATTTGCCACACTATGCCCATCGGTTAATAATGTGTCATCTACCCTTAGTGCTATTTGCTCCTGTTCCTTACTGGTTCTACCAGTCTCCTCTCTCACTATATCTCATATTGTTTTTATTTTGTTCCCTGACATTGCTATCTTCTTCTCGTAGTGCATTTGTTTAGATGTCTGAATTACTTTTTTTAATATTTTACAACATTCTTGTATTTAGGTAAACCATCAGCATTGGAGCTATTCTTGGTCGAGAGATACATTTTCCTTTTTGTCTTACAGGAAATCTTTATTCCTTGTGTAATCCTTGGTTTTATTATAGACTTTTGTTTAATTTGGGTAACTTTTAGAGAAAAACAGTTTTCAAACATGGTACTGACATTGTTCATGAATGTGTTATATTTTTCATTCATGTCATGAGCACTATAAACATCATTGTAATTCATATCTTTGAGCAGTTTTCTAAAACACGCGATTTTTGGTTGATTTAATACTCTCCTGTATTCAGATTTAGCAGTCTTTATAATCTGCTTAGAATTTACATCTAAAACAAGGAGCTGCATGTCATGATCTGATAGTTCATTTATTACAAATTTTATGAAATGATTTTGTTCCATTGATTTGTATATAAAAATGTTACCAATTGCTGTCCTTGAGGATTTAGCGACCCTATTTGGAATGTTTACAGTGTGAGTTAGATTGAAAGACAACATTACTAACTGCAGTAAATGTTTACTGGAAGATTGCATTAGAAAATCAGTATTAAAGTCACTAGCAATAAAAATTTCTTTGTTTCTTCCTGTTAAATAACCCAAAAGAGCTTCAGATGGTTTATGAATAGATTATAATTTCCTGCAGGTGCTTGGTAAATAGTTATTAGTATATAGGATCGGTTATGGAACTAAATTCTGGTGCACATGCTTCTAGATGCAGCTCTAATTTATTAATGTCAATGTTCTTTAATTTATAGCAGTTTTTAATAAATGTGGCAACTCCTCCTCCATCCATATATACTCTGCAGAAGTAGGAAGCTAGCTTAAATCCTGAAATGTCTAACAGATCTATACCAGTGGTCACTTGATGTTCAGAGAGGCAGATTATGTCAATTTGGTTAGATGAATTGATTTCATCAATACAAATGAGTAGCTTATCAACTTTATTTCTGAATCCCGGAATGTTCTGGTGTAATAAAGATAATTGATACTGCATACTAATGGGATTATAACTGCTTTGGCAAATATGAACTGGCTGTTTCTGATTACTTTCTGTTAAACATTGTTTCTATGGCGGCTGTATGTTAAAATCTGACTCCTGTTCATCTTTTTTCTCAAATGGCTCTGAGCACTATGCGACCTAACGTCTGAGGTCATCAGTCGCCTAGAACCAATTAAACCTAACTAACCTAAGGACATCACACACATCCATGCCCGAGGCAGGATTCGAACCTGCGACCGTAGCAGTCGCTCGGTTCCAGACTGCAACGCCTGGAACCGTCTGTTTTCTCAAACTGAGTGTGTCTGCCAATCTCTCTTAAAACTCGTTTTCTTTCCCCCTTCCCTATCCTAAAAAAGTCATCTCTCTGACACCTGTGACCACTGGTATTTTACCACTTGTGACAGTGTCCCCCTTTAAGTTTTCTGCAATCAACCCAGACAGTTTTTCGTTCCCTTTCCTATTGAGGTGGAGGCCATGTCTAGTGTAGTCCCTATCGATAGCATCCAGAGGAATCAAACCAATATGGGACCCTATATCCGTCTTAAGCAGCCACTCCAACTCCAAGTTCACCCTCCCAACAGAAGAGTTCAAATGAGGCCGATCACGGCGTCTCAACACAGACACAAATCCCACACTCGTATGCTTCGTTGCTGATGGTATCATCGCCAGGTCACTCTCTATGGAATGTTTAGAATCTATGTCTATGCTATTTCCCGGACCACCCACTACAAACACGGCATCCTCCTTTGTATAACCCTTGCATAAAAAAACCTATTCCTCTGTTACCTGACCCAGATCTTCACTAGGCTTGAAAACGTTTGTGACCTGGTACTCTGGATCTAGATTTTCCTGCAGTAGTTGGCCAACACCCCTACCATGGGAACTATCTAACAACAGAACTTTCTTTCTCTTCACAAATTTCCCTACCTTTTACAACTCCTTGAATGCTTGTTGTGCCCTTTCTACAGCTACAGCTACATGAGGCTCATACGATTCTGACTGAGGCAACAGGTCAAATCTATTTTCAAGATTTATGACAAAGCTGTCTGATGCTCTATTTTGCCTGTTCCCCCTATTATCTGTTGCCACTTCCCACCTCTGTTCACCCTTCTCCATCTTTAACCTGTCCTGATCCTCCCTTGCCTTGTCTAAGTCAGATTGAAGAGCTGCAGTTTTCCCTTCCTGTTCCAGTATTTTCCTATCTCTACTGTAGATCCTACAATACCACTAGTGAGCCTCATTTATGTCCCCATTTCCCACGCCACTACATTCGCCCCCAATGAAAGAAACTACAGCACCCATCACACCACACCCCGGAACTAACGATCCTACGGCATGTCACACACTGCTCACTCATGGTAAAAGAGAAATCGTATAAACTGATTTCAGTACTGACTAAAACATAAACAAAGAACGCTAGAAACTGTTCAGGCAGATATAAAGAAATTGAAAGAGTACTGAATAAAAAGACTGATACATTTGGTCATTGCATACGTCGACAGATATTTCCATACCTTGTGTAAATACATAGACATTCATCTATTCTGTTACCCATGATGATCATTTACTCTGCAAAGAAAATGATTTGACATTTCTCACGGCTTAAATGTCTCGTATAGTTCTTCATAATGCTTCATTATTGTTGTAAATATGTTGTATATAACTTAGTATTTAAATAAATATCTGCCCATATATCAATATGTTCCTTAGTTCTTAAATAACAGATGTAATTACGTAGAGTTTGCATTTACCTAAGTACTTGCATATATGAAGGGCTTATTTCAATAATGGTGTAAGTCCATTACCTCCAGTATTCTCCTATAATGCTTCTGAAATTAATGATCCAAAGAAACAGAAAGAAAGGTTCATCTCCAGCAAGAAGCTATATGCTTGAAAATTTCTGTTACCTCAACGGCAGATGTTTCAGCTCTCATTTAACTTTAGGGCTCGGTACCTCAAAATGAACAAAAATGGACTTATACCACTATTGAAATGTGCCCTTCATATTGCATTCCTATTTGGTTGCACCTTCTGTCATCATGTTGTACATGAGGACAGGTCAATGCCTCCTCTCCTAGTACTGATGTCAGCATGTATTGTTGAGCGTGGACAGCTGAGCCATAAGCTAATTTCGTTTATACTTCTGCTTCACATGAATCAGTGTGTTGCTTCTCATTGCTATTAATTTTATGCCTATGTGTACAAATCAGAAGAATTACTTATGTCTATACATGTTACTTTATCTTAAAATACTCTCTAGAAGACTTAGAGTTATGTACACTATGTACAGATATCTTATGGAAGAAGGAAAAAATGACACCTAGCTTCATCATTCTATAAAAGCTTTTATGTCTTTGTCAGACTGGAGGACCTTGTCTCTTCCTGTTTTCTCATAAAATAACTTGAATGTCCCAGGGTGTGGTATTTTGGAAATTACATATGGTCCTGAAAAGAGTAATTGCCACGTCTTATTCAGTTTGCCAATTTTTGTCGATTTAGGATGCATCCGTAAAAGTTGATCTTCAAAAAATTGTCTAACACGTTTCAGTTTCTTATCATAAATTTTCTTTCTATACTCGACCGTGTTTTCTAGTGTAACCATGGTTTGTTTGATTTTGTTTTATAGTGTCATTTCTGTAGTGGTTACCTTTGGTATGGGAAACTCCCAGTCATTCTTTTGTTTTGTCCGCAACATCAATTCATTATGTGTGAATTCTGTTGAAGAATGTGGAAAGTTATTGACAACTTGCATGATGGGAGTTACATACTCTACCCATTTGGTGTGTTTGTGAGGGGTGTACGCCTGCCTTTACAAAAAAGTGACATTTACTATTACCTATGTCAGTCTGTGTTTTGTATGTTCTAAATGTGTTAATGTCAATTAAACAATTAACTTTACGAAAGTTCCACTTCACTGTAAAATGTTAAATTTGTATTGGAAAAAATGACTGATGCTTAACCAATTTAGTCTTACTGCCTGTAGCAGTTTGCACGTTCACAATTTTGTACAGGAAATGTTGTGAATTTGCCTCTCTTTTTCAATTCACCAAAAAAAATGCATTTGACATTAGGTTGGTAGTTGAACCTGTAACTAAAATTAACTGTGTGTCAATATCAAATATTTTCATCTTAATGATTGCTTGTATTTTTTCATCCTGGATTTTATCTACTATTTCTAATTCATGCTGATCAAATCATCCTTGTTGTCACCTTGTTTGTCAATCCTTATGAAACATGTTTGTAGTTTTACTTTGCCTCGACTCCCTGAGAAGTCAATAGCCTGGGTCTTAACAACGACCGGTTAGTGTTTTCCGACTGCATAGTGTGGCTTAGTTCACTACTTGGAGTAATTTCAATGAGTTGCACTGTGTGTTTACCTTGGAAATTTGTGTCATTAGCTGCTGAACAGTTATTCTGCTGTCCAAAGGTCGGCTGTGGTACAGCGTAAGGCATGGAATTGTTGAGAAGCATCGGCCACTGCTGTGGCTAATTGTTTCTGTTCATGTTCAGTATAGGGCTTGGTAATCGTGGATTGTAATTCGCTTGTGCATTGAAATCACTCCTGTTGTTTTGCAAATTTCTTTTACACCGTTTCTTTTTTCCTTCCCATTACTGTACTCGTTACCTCTGAGTATGTAACTTTCCTGTTGCATGTACCATCCTTGCTGTGTGTTTCGATCACCTTTTACTGTCTGATTTACATAAATATGTCCTTGTTGTGCCTGATTTTCTGTTGCTCTATTGGGTACAGGTTTTTCCATATAGATCACGTCGATAGAATCAAGCTCTGACAGAAGATATTCAGTGTCATTCTCTGGCATTGTGACTAATTTTTCTCTAATGTACAATGGTAAACAACTTTTCAAAATTTTTAACACGTTTACCTGTGATATTGGGTTCGTCCAGTAACGTATCTTGTTCAGGTATTTTTCAAAATATCCATGTAGGCTACTGTATTTGCTATTGAACGGTGTGGGATTGAAAACCTTGCGTCTGAGTCTTTCTTGCACCATCTCAGACGAGTATTTGTCGAGGATAGCTCGTTAAAATTGGATACAAGTACTGCAACGTTCGACCACTTCAGTTCCCCATAAGTGCACATCACCTTGCCTATATCCCAAGACAAATCTGATTTCCGTGTTTCCTTCCAGTTGAGTGGAAATACACGACGAAAAGCACTCATAAATACAATGGATTACCGTCGACAGTGAATATAGGAAACTATCGATGTCTCAGCAAACCTTGATCTGCAAAAATAGTTAATAGTAACATGGCATTTTCGGTCGTATTTGTGTGGTTATTGTAGTTACCTGTAATTCCGGTAGGTAATTACTCAGGAAATGGAGTTGTGGGTATGTTTACATTTTCACTCTACAACTTTCACTGGTACCTGCTGTGGGACTCGTGACAATTTGTGGATGAATACCAACAGGTTGCGGTCGGTTCACTGTAGCCTGTGTATTATTTACATGCATATTTCGAGATCCGGTAACATTTTCTTCTAAAAGATTCCAGATCCTATTTTCCACAGCTTGCAGATTACTGTTTACCTTGTTCACTAGTTCATCTTCTTTTTTTCTGAATAGCCTTTTCTACCATATCTGTGTATAACTTGCAGTCGGTTACTAACTTCTCTGCAATGGCATTACCCTTATCTAACATACCTGCTTCAGCTAGACTAATAATATCACTCACATTTTCATTGATCTTCTCTCTCTCCTTCTTGGCACATGCTGAGTCAACTTCAAATGTTGCTACACTTAAAGTAAGATCTTCTACAGTTAGGTATACACCTTCATGGTCTCTATTTAGTTTGTTAACAATAGAGGTTACCTTTTTTCTATCAAAACCAACTGGCTTTGTGTGGCTACAATGATTGTGTTTGCATCTGTGATTTGCCTTCCCTGTTGCTTTACTCGATAATGATGGTCGTTAAAAGAATCTACCTTCTGTTTAACTCCATGATGTTAATGTTAACATCAGAAAGTATTAAATGTTTTACCCGATTTATCATATCATTCAATTTTTAACGATTTCAATGTGAAAATTTTTGGCTAAGTCTTTGAATTTCTGTGAGACCTTGTCTTGCAAATCTTTGAATACTTATTTGTGTTCTTATTTCACTATATTTAGATCTTGTGTGATGGTGTTCAGATTGTCTGTCAAATTATCAACTTTGGTATTCATATCTTGTTTCATATCACTGAAATTGGTGTTCATATTGTTTTTCATATCATTGAGATAGGTGTTCATATTATCAAATTTCATGTTTTTGTTAGACAGCAATTGCCATAGTTGTGCTTCAGTTGTACTACTATGATTGTCATCAACTGTACTTTCGAAGTTAGTATTTGTGTTGTGAATGAGTGGTATTTGTAACGTGTTGTCAAAATTCATACTGCATCACTCTCCAGTGTTTCATCCATGAGTGGTATATTGCTCTGGGAGATGTGTGACATAGTCTCATCAATTGTAAACTTTGTGTCCTACAAAGAAGGGAGATTGGAGTGGACTGTCAGTTAGTGGTTTTCCAAAATACAGCAGTCCCTAGCAACAAGATTATATCTCTGCTTGGTTAAAACTTGGTTGACAAATAAAATTACTTATGCTTCAACTTGGAAATTCAATATTGCATTGAACAAAACTCAAAAAGCACTGTTAAGTACAATAGCGTAATATTATACACTAAAGGCAGGACAAGGTGAATAATGTAGATGATTAATGTGTAAAATATGTCATATTAAGTATAAAAAATCAGCATATGTAATAAGCATGAGTGTACTTCCTGTAAGGTGAGAATATGCAAACATGCATAGGAAAACTACGGTTATATGGTATTATAGGCCATGAAATGAATACTACCAGAGTATGAAAAGTGTATCCAACATACATAAAAACATGCATCTGAATGGAGAATGTGGCTTAAATAATAATTATAACCTAAGTGATTTTGGTTGCAAGTACTCTGTAAAAATGTTGATTTTTTTACATTTTTTTGCAGTTGTCTATCTCTCATAAATTTTAACTTCTATTTCTGCAACCCAAATAAGTAAACGAGAAAATCAACCGTTAACTTTTGGAGAAAACTACAAGAGGAAAAACGATTTCACAACATATACCTTATAATCTTCCACCTTACTGAGAGAACTGTTTCAGTACGATATCAAGGTAGGTAGAGACCTAAAGAAACAAACTGAAAGAGAAAACCGTCCACACAACCTCTCTTGAAGTGTATTACAGAAGATCAGAACTGCTACCAGGAATAGATGAAATCATTAAAAACTGGAGAAGAAATCATCAGGAGAATTTCAATAAGATACCCAAATTGGAAGTTTACTTTGAGAATAAAGTATCACAAATCGAACTTTTAGCAGAGTATACAACACGTTGTGAGAAATGTTGGTATGAAAGTAATTCTTCTGCCCTGTTAATTCTGTGTTGGTTTTTGATAATTGTGATAAGGACTTCTATCCAGACATACGAAATCTTTTGTGTGTACTTGCATCTCTACTAGTATCAACACACAAAGCTGAGAGGCCATTTCCACAACGAAGTGAGTGAAGCCTTGTTTCAGAACACAGTGGATAATGAAAGATCGACCAGACTAGCCTTAATGTTAGAACACTAATCTCTTCCATTTGTGGCAGAAAATGTCTTAAATGTCATGACAAGAGAAGGAGACTAAAACTTTTACTGTGGTTATCAAATCAAATTATGTGGTAGTTATACATGCATAGAAACAAATTTAATGTTATTTCAGAAAATTTGCTACAAATTTCAGCTAGAGCATCAATATTTTTAAGCAATTGAATGTGTACAAAGTACACATTTTATGTAAAATAAATGATTTTTTAGTTGACAGACGTATCTAATCTCTGATTAATACTCTGATTTTAGATAACATGTGTGGTGCACGGAAATGATATTTTCCTTTCGTTGTACAACATTAAAATACACTCCAAGCCAAAAGAAAAGATGAACCATGAAGAAATTGTCTGAATGGGTCGGAAATCGGTAGATGTGATGTACATGTAGAGAAAAAAAATGATTACAATTTCGGAAAAATTGGATAATTTATTCAAGAGAAAGAGCTCCACAAATTGAGCAGGGCAATAATGCATTGTTCCTCTTCTGGCACTTAAACAAGTAGTTATTCAGCATTGATGGATAGAGCTGTTGGATACCTTCTTGAGAGACATGATGCCAAATTCTACCCAACTGCCACATTAGATCGACAAAATCCTAAGATGGTTAGTGTGCCCTAGCCACAACGTTCCAATTGCTCTCAATTGTGGAGAAATCTAGCGACCTTGCTGGCTAAGACAGAGTTCAGCAAGCATGGAGACAAGCAATAGAAATCTCACAGTGTGCAGGTGAGCACTATCTTCTTGAAATATTGTGCCAAGCGGGCCTACAATTAAGGACAGCAAAGCAGAATGTAGAATAGTATCCACGTGCTGCTGTGCCATTACAGGTGTCACAGATGGCAACCAAATTGGAAATGATAACACTTCTAGATGTCTGGCCATATGGTGGGTCACTGTCAGGTTGGTATCCCGGAGGTGTCTCTAGACATGTCTTTGGCCTGGAATCTTGTTTACAGGAGTAAAATTCATCATTGAATTGTGCAGTGATGACAGCAAAGATACGTCTGGAGATGTCTCAGTCAGCGGTGGGATACTAACCTGACTGTCACCCAGAATACAAACCGACAACCAAGGGTAATGGTCAGGGATGCCATTTCTTTTCATAGGAAGACTCCTTTGGTTGTCAACTGTGCATCTTTACATTATAGCGGTACCTCGACGACATTCTTCACCCACATTGTGAGCTTAGATATCACCAAGATAATTCCCACCTGCATGCAGAGAGGGTTTCTACTGCTTGTATTTGTGCTTACCAAACCTTTTCTTGGGCAGCAAGGTGGCAGGATCTCTCCCCAACTGAAAATATCCGGAGTGTTACGGGCAGTGCTTGCCAACCAGCACAGGATTTTGACGATCTAATGCGCCAATTGGACCTGTTGGACCCGTGTGGGGTTTGCTAGTCCTCCACTGGTCGCGTCCGGGCATGGGGTGGGGATATAGAGGGTACCAGTTAAATAAAATATCTGGGGTGGATCCCGGGTATTTTAGCATGGGCAGGAGACGCTCACTGAACTGCAGTGAAGGCAACCCTCCTAGGGTAGAGAACCCCAAAATCAAGACTCCTGGTCCTCCAGGGTGGGGGTTGGTGCATGGAGCTAACAACCCTGCTACTTCAAAACAGTATATTGTTCAGCAAACAATTCACAGAGAGAACCGGACTGTCTCAACCTTACGATTTTAGTATATTGGAACATGAAATTTAAGAAGTATCTTCCAGTTGAGAGTGAGCAGGAAGCTCGAGGAGGAATTACTCAGGCACTGAATTGAAGTTGTAGCATTACAAGAGATAAGCTGGAAACAGACAGAGGTGGTCGATCTTCAGCATTATGCCTTCATCAATAGTGGGGAAGAATAAAATAGATTAGGAGCAGATTTTATGGTAAAGAAGTCCATCAGTCACGCAATGGTGGAATATGAAACAATAAAACCCAGAACGTCGACTGGGCTGAAGGAAAATATTTCTAACTTGCCACTGATTAGCGTGCGTGTACTAACAGATGATGCAGCTGAAGAAGAGAAAGAAGAATTTTATGAAAAATTGGCGCAAGTATATGATAAGCTGCAAAGATACACTGTCAAAATTATCCTGGGGATTGTAATGCTAAAGTAAGTAAAGAGAAAGAGAACCAACTGGTGGCAGGACTTCATAGTAAATACCTGGATTAAAATAACAATGGCTGGAAACTGATTGATTTTGCTTTTAGCAAAGGACTGGTGTTTAAAAATACGTGCTTCCCACACAAGACATTCATCAGATCCATATGGGCTGACAAGAAATCAAATAGATCATGTACTGACAGATGGACGGCATGCCTCAGATATTTTGGATGTGATCAGCCGCCGAGGAGCGGATATTGACTCAGACAATGGATTGGTAAGAACAAAAACCTTAGATAGGATTGCAGTAAAAAATGTTCAAATGTGTGTGAAATCTTATGGGACTTGACTGCTAAGGTCATCAGTCCATAAGCTTACACACTATTTAACCTAAATTATCCTAAGGACAAACACACACACCCATGCCCGAGGGAGGACTCGAACCTCTGCTGGGACCAGCTGCACAGTCCATGACTGCAGCGCCTTAGACCGCTTATCTAATCCTGTGCGGCGATTGCAGTAAAAGCCAGAAGGGCTGGGTTGGAGAGAAATAAGGCGTACAACATGGAGGTGCTTGAAGACCAGAAGAAAGAGGAAGAGTATCGGAACAAAAGGCAAGAGAAGTGGCAAAAGATCAGCAAGATGGAGGGAAAGAATATCAATGTACTGTGGGAGGAAACTAAGTTAGCATTAAATACAGCAGCTCAATAGGCACTTGGAGGAAAATGATACAGGAAAGAACTGGATGATTTGATAAGGAGATGTCAAAGGCGCTGGATGATAGAAATCAAGCTCAACACAAATGTCACAGAAACACACATAAAATATTTTGGTTACGTTTAAAGAGAAACGACGATAAGGATAGCTAAGAATTTAGTGCAGAATAAAAATAGAGTAGAGGAATGGGAAAGGATGGATGAAATACAGAAGAACTTTGAAAATAAGCAGGGGCAGAAATTCTTTGATGGAGAGGTACAAACAAAGAGAGGATATCAGCCAAGGGTGGACATGCTGAGAGATGAGACAAACAGTTTGGTAGTTGGAAAGGAGAAAATATTAGAAACATGGGCACAACATTTTGGAGTGTCACTGTCAAACAGACATATCATAACTGAAGACAGAAATGGAGGGGCTACAGAAGAAACTGAAGAAGAACAAGATGTGGATGGAGATGCTGATGTAGCAGACACAGAACCACCCTTGATAGAAGAGTTAAGAGAAATTATAAAGCAGTTTAGGAATAACAAAGCTCCTGGATATGACCTCATAATGGTGGAAATCGCAAAACACGGAGGTGAAATATTAATATGGAGGATACATACACTCCTGGAAATGGAAAAAAGAACACATTGACACCGGTGTGTCAGACCCACCATACATGCTCCGGACACTGCGAGAGGGCTGTACAGGCAATGATCACACGCACAGCACAGCGGACACACCAGGAACCGCGGTGTTGGCCGTCGAAATCTACTCTGTAGGAATCAGCATGGGTTTCGAAAAAGACGATCGTGTGAAACCCAGCTCGCGCTATTCGTCCACGAGACTCAGAGGGCCTTAGACATGGGTTCACAGGTGGATGCCGTGTTTCTTGACTTCCGCAAGGCGTTTGACACAGTTCCCCACAGTCGTTTAATGAACAAAGTAAGAGCATACGGACTATCAGATCAATTGTGTGATTGGATTGAGGAGTTCCTAGATAACAGAACGCAGCACGTCATTCTCAATGGAGAGAAGTCTTCCGAAGTAAGAGTGATTTCAGGTGTGCCGCAGGGGAGTGTCATAGGACCGTTGCTGTTCACAACATACATAAATGACCTGGTGGATGACATCGGAAGTTCACTGAGGCTTTTTGCAGATGATGCTGTGGTGTATCGAGAGGTTGCAACAATGGAAAATTGTACTGAAATGCAGGAGGATCTGCAGCGAATTGACGCATGGTGCACGGAATGGCAATTGAATCTCAATGTAGCGAAGTGTAATGTGATGCGAATACATAGAAAGATAGGTCCCTTATCATTTAGCTACAAAATAGCAGGTCAGCAACTGGAAGCAGTTAATTCCATAAATTATCTGGGAGTACGCATTAGGAGTGATTTAAAATGGAATGATCATATAAATTTGATCGTCGGTAAAGCAGATGCCAGACTGAGATTCATTGGAAGAATCCTAAGGAAATGCAATCCAACAACAAAGGAAGTAGGTTACAGTACACTTGTTCGCCCAATGCTTGAATACTGCTCAGCAGTGTGGGATCCGCACCAGGTAGGGTTGATAGAAGAGATAGAGAAGATCCAAAGGAGAGCAGCGCGCTTCGTTACAGGATCATTTAGTAATTGCGAAAGCGTTACGGAGATGATAGATAAACTCCAGTGGAAGACCCTGCAGGAGAGACGCTCAGTAGCTCGGTACGGGCTTTTGTTAAAGTTTCGAGAACATACCTTCACCGAAGAGTCAAGCAGTATATTGCTCCCTCCTACGTATATCTCGCGAAGAGACCATGAGGATAAAATCAGAGAGATTAGAGCCCACACAGAAGCATACCGACAATCCTTCTTTCCACGTACAATACGAGACTGGAATAGAAGGGAGAACCGATAGAGGTACTCAGGGTACCCTCCGCCACACACTGTCAGGTGGCTTGCGGAGTACGGATGTAGATGTAGATGTAGATGTAGATGTAGAATGGCGCTAGCTGCGCAGCATTTGTGCACCGCCGCCGTCAGTGTCAGCCAGTTTGCCGTGGCATACGGAGCTCCATCGCAGTCTTTAACACTGGTAGCATGCCGCGACAGCGTGGACGTGAACCGTATGTGCAGTTGACGGACTTTGAGCGAGGGCGTATAGTGGGCATGCGGGAGGCCGGGTGGACGTACCGCCGAATTGCTCAACACGTGGGGCGTGAGGTCTCCACAGTACATCGATGTTGTCGCCAGTGGTCGACGAAAGGTGCACGTGCCCATCGACCTGGGACCGGACCGCAGCGACGCACGGATGCACGCCAAGACCATAGGATCCTATGCAGTGCCGTAGGGGACCGCACCGCCACTTCCCAGCAAATTAGGGACACTGTTGCTCCTGGGGTATCGGCGAGGACCATTCGCAACCGTCTCCATGAAGCTGGGTTACGGTCCCGCTCACCGTTAGGCCGTCTTCCGCTCACGCCCCAACATCGTGCAGCCCGCCTCCAGTGGTGTCGCGACAGGCGTGAATGGAGGGACGAATGGAGACGTGTCGTCTTCAGCGATGAGAGTCGCTTCTGCCTTGGTGCCAATGATGGTCGTATGCGTGTTTGGCGCCGTGCAGGTGAGCGCCACAAACAGGACTGCATACGACCGAGGCACACAGGGCCAACACTGGCATCATGGTGTGGGGAGCGATCTCCTACACTGGCCATACACCTCTCGTGATCGTCGAGGGGACACTGAATAGTTCACGGTACGTCCAAACCGTATTCGAACCCATCGTTCTACCATTCCTAGACCGGCAAGGGAACTCGCTGTTCCAACAGGACAATGCACGTCCGCATGTATCCCGTGCCACCAAACGTGCTCTAGAAGGTGTGAGTCAACTACCCTGGCCAGCAAGATCTCCGGATCTGTCTCCCATTGAGCATGTTTGGGACTGGATGAAGCGTCGTCTCACGCGGTCTGCACGTCCAGCACGAACGCTGGTCCAACTGAGGCGCCAGGTGGAAATGGCATGGAAAGCCGTTCCACAGGACTGCATCCAGCATCTCTACGATCGTCTCCATGGGAGAATAGCAGCCTGCATTGCAGCGAAAGGTGGATATACACTGTACTAGTGCCAACATTGTGCATGCTCTGTTGCCTGTGTCTATGTGCCTGTGGTTCCGTCAGTGTGATCATGTGATGTATCTGACCCCAGGAATGTGTCAATAAAGTTTCCCCTTCCTGGGACAATGAATTCACGGTGTTCTTATTTCAATTTCCAGGAGTGTATAATAATTACAATGGGCTGGGAAACAGAGAAAATGCCAGAGGACTGGACGTTAGCAACCATCTGCCCTATACATAAGAAAGGATCATTGTTGCAGTGTAAGAACAACCGAGGAATATCTCTGCTGAGCATCGTCTACAAAATCCTTTCCACCACTATAACAAAGAGAGTAAGTCGAAGAGCAGAAAGGATTCTAGACGAGTACCAGGCAGGCTTCAGATCTGGGAGATCTATAGCTGACCATATCTTTACAGAATGTATGATGATGAAGAGGACCTACGAATATATTGTACAATTAGAACATCTCTTTATAGATTTTAAACAAGCCTATGACAGAGTTCAAAGATCAGCACTGTAAGAAACAATACAGACACTCAAATTTCCTGAGAAGTTAATAAAATTAACTAAGATGACCCTGTAAACAGCAGAAGCCAGGTTAAATGTCTGTCGAGATCGTTTCCAATGGAAGAAGGCCTTAGACAGGGAGCCCCATTATCCCCAGTACTATTCAACCTGGTATTACAGAATGCAGTAAGATCAATAACCACAAACACAGGAGGCAATATTTACTACAGACATCTTCAATTTTTAGCCTATGCAGACGATGTGGTAATAAGTGCTAGAAGTACAGAAGTGCTTACACCAGTTTTCAAAGAGATTGAAGTCGCTGCCAAGAACCTTGGTTTAGAAATTAGTGAGACAAAATCTGAGTACATGGTAACTGAGAGAGTTTGAAGAAACCTAGATGATCTCCAGTTACAAGGGTACAGCTTCGAAAGAGTAGACAGTTTTATATACCTTTGCTCAGTAATAGCTTCAGAAAACAAAGTGGAGCCAGATATAGCAAACCGAATTAAGCCTGCCAACAGATCATATAGAGCACTTTACTCCCTGCTCAAAAGTAAGAACCTAAGTAGGAAATTAAAGCTGACTCTTACAAAACAATGATCAAACCAGTTTTGTGTATGGGAGTGAGGTCATGGGTATCAACGGAGGCTTTGGAGAAGAAGATAAATATCTGGGAAAGGAAAGCGCTGAGGAAGATTTTTGGTCCTGTAAAAGAAGGAGAGGTATGGAGAATTAGGACTAATGGCAAAATAAGGTCTCTGTACAAAGAACCTGATTTGTTAACCTCAGTTAAAATGGGAAGGCTAAAATGGTTAGGATGTGTCCAGCAGATGACAGAAGAAAGGCTCCCAAAGAAGATGATGATGGGACATTCTGGTGGTAGAGAAAGGAAAGGATGACCACATGTGAGATGGCTGGAAGATGTGGAAGCTGGCCTGAGGGCAGTGGGAATGAGGAGGTTGAGTGGGCATGCTGATGTCCGAGACGACTGGAAGTCTGTGATAGAGGAGGCCAACGACCTCAGAGGACTGTAGTGCCATGGGGTAAGTAAGTAAGTAATGCACCAATTGGACAGAATTTGGCAAGATATTCGTCAGAAGGACACCCAACACCTCTATCAATCAATGCCAACCCTAATAACTGCTTGTTAATGGTCTTAGGTGGATTAACACCTAATTGACTTTCTCAGTTGTGAAGCTCATTCTATTGAATAAATCACACAATTTTTTCTGAAATTGTAATCATTTGTTTTTCTGTACATGTACATCACATCTATTGTTTTCCATCACATTCACATAATTCCTTCATGATGTGTCTTTTTTGTCTTAGAGTGTATTTTTAGCTAAATTGGTTGACTCCATTTATAGTTTTCCTGTTACTGTCATGTAAAGATAATTGATATAAATGACATTCACATAACGATGTGTGTGACTGGCTCTACATTAAATATTTCTCCAATCTATTGAAAAATGTTCAAAATCATAATTTTTACTCATAGTCTTTGGTTTAGTAGTTTTTTTAATATTTTTCAGATGTTATGTTATGTTCAAACTGTAATGGTTTTCATTTGTAGAAACTATGATATAAACATTATTTTTTATTTTTGTAGCAGTGCATACCTTGATTTGGGTAATCAGGCAGACTTTGTTTTATATTAATGTTGCATTATATAAGATTTCGACGAAATACATAGTTCAGGGATGTTTATTGTGGAAGGTTGCAACTAATAGTCATTTTGTACTATATACCTGTGCATAAATATGGCTCACTTGTGGAATGGCAATGTATCATGTCTTCAAGATTTACTATGGTAAAACGTCTAATTCATAATATCCTAGGAACAATGAGTCGAACTGTCAAAATTCTGTTGTACTTGTAAATAAACGTCATAGAAATGGCGACATACATTATAAATCTCAGAAGAGTTTTTTAGCATCGAAGACTTTACTTGAAATTCGTTTGGGAATAGAGTGAAGTTGGCGGATAAATATTTAACTGGGGATTTGGCTATTTATCATGTATATTTAGAAATTATCAAATTTGTTTTCAGAATAAATGAAGAAAATGATCCTTTT
Organism: Schistocerca gregaria; assembly: GCF_023897955.1. Taxonomy (NCBI): domain Eukaryota; kingdom Metazoa; phylum Arthropoda; class Insecta; order Orthoptera; family Acrididae; genus Schistocerca; species Schistocerca gregaria. Next base: position 86,096,805 of record NC_064926.1, on the reverse strand, counting down.
TAAGGTCCTCTTTTACAAATCGGACCCCCCTTTGGCAAAATCCTGGCTAGGTCCTTATGGAACACCATAAAAATTAGTATAACTTACCAAGTATTGACTAACATTCTTATCGTTTTCGATCAGCTTCTTTGTTTTTGTAATTATGTTACCAATATCCAACATGTATTGAATTATGGTTCCAAAATCATAGTATATATAAACTGAATTTACTATCGCTATGGTACTATGCGCAAACATTGTACTAAACCAAAATTTACAGGACTGATAAATAAATACAAACAAAATTAATATAGCTACTAATTTACTTTGCTAGGCACAGACCGAACTCAACAACTGATGCAATTATGCAATTATTTGCATATGGATGTAGAGGCATATGAACATCTACTAACATTTGTAACTTTATACATAATACAACAAAGTATTACTGTGAGAAAAGAATTTTTAAACTTTAACAGCTGATGGCAACATTGTATTTCCTGGCAATGGGGAGGAGTTACAGAGGATTAGAAGTTTCGACTGCAGTGTCCTAACACTGAGCGAAATAATAGCTGCCATACGAGCCTGACACAGTATTCTGGAGAACAATTGCGTGAAGGCAGGAGAAAGTACCTCAGTTATTAAATATATCTGTTTCGACAAGTTACATAAAATAGTACATGCATCTGGCACTCCATGCATTCTAATACATTATAGGAGCTGCCACTGAGGTGTCTTTCACCTCTTTTTGACCGTATCGAAATTCTTTGCCTGAACTCTAGCAGGAAACTGTTACAAAAATTTTTAAACTTATAAGCATCTCCCATCTTTACCCTATTGCTGTATTCCTCTCTGCTGATTTTGCACAAATTTATATGGCCACTATGTGTTATGATGGTGCATAACACATACACATAACAGACACTTTAGTCAGCAATAATATTTTCTCCTTGACTGTTTACAACAGTCGGCGAATGTGTGGGTAACTTTTGATTTCGCAGCTGTAGAAATCACATGATTTACAGGTGAAGAGCTCATTGAGTCATGTTTGGACCATATTTTCATCCGGAAAGTATGTTCCTTGTAGATTGTTCGATAGAGAGGGGAAAAGGTGAAAATCTGTGGGCCCAACATCAAATAAATAAGGTGGATGTGTGATGACTTCTCAGCACAGCTACTGTATAGAGTTTGTTGTCAGTTTAGAAATAGTTGGGCAGGTGTTATAGTGGAGTAGCATCACTTCACATGATAGATATTTCAGGTCGTTGTTCCTGGACTGCATCTGCGAGATGGCTCAATTGACGACAATAAATGTCAGCAGTGATGGTTACACCTGGGGGAAGCAATTCGTAATACACCACACAGTCGCTGTCCTACCAAATGCATGACATTATCTCTTGTGGATGTGTACAGGTCTTTGTATGGGGGATGTTGCTTTGTTTGGGCTCAACCATTCCTTTCTTTTTCTTATGTTAGCATTAAAAACACACCATCTCTCGTCACCAGTAGCGATAAGGGACAGCAATGGTCGATGTTGTTCATGAACCAATTGATGGCGAGCAAGCAGAGATGCATATATGTACACCAACTGGTTTTTATGATTTTGGATTAGAGCATGCAGTAACTATATACTTCCCTAATGCTTGCAAATGTTGCATGATCACAGTTGCCAGTTCTCAAGTTCACTTACGCTGATCTTTGTGTATTAATGAGTTTAAACGATCGTCATCAAACTCCGAAGGTCTTCCTGAACATGCAGAGTGACTAATGTCAAAACAATTCTCCTCAAAACAAGAAAATCATTTTCTAGGCATGCTCCGTGCAGTGACATTATCCCCATAGACAACACGAATGTTTCTGCCTGTTTTATCTGTTGTCACCCCTCTGTTGAACTCAAACAGAAGAATATGTAGGAAATGTTGCGTATTCTCCACTGCGCACTCCATTTTCTAGTGTCCACAGCTCCACTCACTACCTTCAAATGACAAACAACAATATGTGAATTCAAATAGCAACACTGAACCACAAAAAAAATGGAAATCGATTAATAAACCCATAGCGGCCAGAATACGAACATGCAAACAAAGAAGCTACGATCGTGTGCTCCGAAACTCCGTCCAAATAGGCCTTGAAGGCCTTATGGTACTGACCGAGCGGCTTATCATCTTCAGCCCACATGCGTCATTGGTTGCAGATATGAAGAAGCATGTGGCCAGCATACCACTCCCTCGGCCGTTGTCAGCTTTCGTGACCAGAGCCGCTACTTATCAATCAAGAAGCTCTTTAGTTGACCTCACAATGCCTGAGTGCACCTCACTTGCCAAGAGCACTCGACAGGATGGTCACCCATACAAGTGTTCGCCAAGGCTGACAGTCCTTAGCGTCGGTGTTCTGATAGGAAGCGGTGTTACTACTGCTGCGATGCCGTTGGAACGAGGTTATGCGCCAACCGAATATATCAACAAATTCAGCAACGAGTCCTCTAGAACAGTGATGCATGTCAGTACTTTTAAATCTCATTGTCTACGAAAAAACGAGGAACACTAGACTCGGTAAACAGCTGCCTCGAACTGCTTTTCGCGTTCGATGTTTGTGACTTATTTGCAGTCCTCAAATGTCACAATTATGTATGCAGAGATGTTTTGCACGACTAATTTTAACATTGTTGCTCAGACCAACAACGCCATCTTCCAGGTTGCTCACATCTTATATCCGTGCAAGTTTCTGGTTGATGAAACGATTTATATGCAAAAATTTGGTGTGTATATTGAGGAAATGTGTGGGCGGGACCCTTGATCCAAATTTGTAATTCGTGTGACAATCCTTGAAAAACAAATGGCGCCAATGAGATGGATGTGTCGTCTTTGATGATCGTCAAACAGAAACTTTGATATAGCGAGTAGCTGTACTTCCGGAGCAGCCATAGTGCTTTCTTTCTAATCGGTTCGTGGCGAGGAGGGAGTTAATGTCGTTGCCATGAAGGTATTTCTTTATGAAGTTATCCTTAATGACCTAAAATATTGTTATACAGCGGAAAATATGTGGTATCTAATATAGAAATTTGATTTATATTTAAAATTTAATTGACGATGATTTACGATGTTGTGGATTATACCCGCAAATCGTGTGTTTGGTACATGTGCTGTAGCTGATGGAAGTATCAATAATTGTTTTCTTTTGCAGCTTAACGTGTCTTACCCTGGCACTGGGTGCCAGAAATTGTTCGAAGTTACCGATGAACACAAGCTTAGAATTTTTTATGAAAAGCGAATGGGAGCAGAAGTTGAAGCAGATGCACTTGGAGATGAGTGGAAAGGTTATATAGTACGTATTTCTGGTGGAAATGACAAGCAAGGTTTCCCAATGAAACAAGGAATCTTAACAAATGGTAATTATCAGTTCATGTTCTGTGTTGTATTTGATTGAATTTGCTGTATATCGTTGTCGACATGCGAGTACACGAAGTGTGAGATGTTTTTTAGAACTATAGAGAATTGTTAGTGATCCGGTACAGCTTAGAGCGGTGGCGCATTATGTTTACAACAGCGTTATGTTTATTTCGTGTGCAGGGGTTTTTAAGAGAAATGTGGTGTATGTAATGTTTACGTGTGGAGAGTAAAACTAGTTTTCTGTGTAACTGTCATTCGTATCGTTCTATCCTTGTGTAATGGGTTACGCAAATTATCGGATGATTATTACTTTGGTGTTCTTAACTCCACATTCAGTTCCAAAATTAGGACATACGTAGACATATGTTAATATAGCTAGTTCCGAAATGCGGTCAATGAAATGCCTATAAATTAAGAGCTCGGATTGATCGCATATAGGAAGTCCTGCAATTAAAATCTCTAAAATACCTTTTTAAATTGGCACCATACAAAGAACATAGAGTATGAGATGGTAGAAAATTGAAACTGCTTTGCTAGCTAGCTGAGCAATTAAGGTAGTTCTCAAATGGAGGTTAACGTAAAATGTGTGGAATGGTTTCAGAAAGGAAATTGTGTAACTGGGTTTAAAGTTACCTAAGCTTTAAATTGTTTTGCTTATGGTAAAAAATGGCTCATCGGGTCTATGAAGAAAGTGCACATTAAATGATTTATCATTGTGATGAAAGGTGCTTAAGGCACCACAGTTTGAACTGCACTATAGTCTAAATTATACAGATTTAAGAATTAGATATTTCAAGGGTCCTGTAAAACATTGTTTATTAACTTCTCCCTTTTCCAAATCAAACACTGAAGATTCCAGTCAGGAATGTCAACAATGTAGGGAAATATGTTCTTGTTGTAAAGACACAGTATATTGTAGACCGGCACAATTCAGGTATTTACATAAGCTGTTGTATTTTATAGTTTATTCTGAGTTTTGGGGAAATAGGTGGTATTATAAGGTTTGGCAGTTTGTGTGTATGGATATGCTTTTGCTAATAATTTTTGTTAGGAAGAACTCTGCTTATAGCTGGAATTTTTTAATTAAAACATCAGTTTTATGGCGTAAACCTGAATCAGGTGAACCTACATGGTAAAAGCAAAGTACAGTGTCATCCCATCATGTGGATATTAAAATTAGTAAAGGAATGTCTAAAATATACTTAATATTAAAAGATGAAAGCCACACCCATTGCTCCTAGTCATAGTTAATTATTCAGAGAATCATAATCAATACTGTGATGCACGAAAGCTAAAATTTGTGTGCATGTAAAAAGAAAATATTTTATAATGAGCAGACACTAAAATGTTAAATTTGACAGCAGGGCAAGGCAAAAGCAGTGCGCATGTCAGACTAGCTGTAAGCTGATGTCATTAGACTAGGAATGCTGGGTTGCTGCCTTCACAAGTGATAGTAGTACAGAATTTTGGTACATAGTAGCACTGAATCTTGTAACCAAGCAAACAATAACACAGAAGCTGTTTGTTATACTTCAAAGTATAGATGTGAACTACTTTTGTGACATTGCTGAAAAAGTTTTCATCGAATATTTGCATTATTTACTGGTTTTGGTTACAATGATTTCATTAAGTTGTTATATTCTGAAAAAAGTACTTACATTGTAATGACTTGGCATGTTACACATCTGACACACTTTCTAAATTCCTGGGTGATGCAGTTAACTTAATTGAGAAATATCAGAAATTGATTTTGGCTAGTTTTCTTTTGTGCTGTTTGACCTATCACTGCTCTCTCCCTGGTGTAATTATTTGTCTTCCACTGAGCGATGTGGCGCAGTGGTTAACACATTGGATTCACATTCGGGAGGACGGCGGTCAAAACCTGTGTCCAGCCATCCTGATTTAGGTTTTCTGTCGTTTCCCTAAATCATTTCAGGCAAATGCCCAGGGTGGTTCCTATGAAAGGATATGGCTGACTTACTTCCCCATCCTTTCCTAATCTGACGGGACTGATGACCTCACTGTTGTCCCCCACCCCAGCTAGTCTTAAACTCCATAATTTAGGCTCCGACTCTGACAACTGCAGTGTTGTTTTAGTTTCCTTCCAGGTCTCACTTCACTGACACCTTCCACAATATCTGCTTTGAGAGATAGTGAATAGTCTGCAGCGTTCTAATTTATTTGTATGCACACCTTCAATGGTGTTAGTGACCGTGATGAAGCTGAACTGTTTCATGCCTATTGCCTGCCTTTCAGCAATCTCTTCAGTGGTGTGTGAGGAAAATTGTTTTCTTGGCACCATAATTCCATGCAATTCAGATTTCTTCAAATTGTCTTAAAGATAATGTTTTTGTGGTTCATGGTGGTGGGTTCCTGTTATGTCCTAGTTCATGAACCACAGCCAATGTATGATTGGTCAAGTAAGTGGTCCTGACAGTCAGGATACCAGTTGCTTTGGAATAAGACTGGGCATCTCGGGCATATTCAGTCGTGGTCACCTTTGTGCTTGGACGGCAAAGACTACCAAATCCACTGGTTAGTCCCTCAACTGTTAGGGGTAAAATCCAATGGGACCCAGGGCAAGTGAGGCTAACAACCTGCTTCCCTGGTGCTTTAAATTTGATGCTGGCAACAGAGCAAAATGCCTCGGACCTTTGGAGGTGACAGAGCCCCACCTCCAATTGACAAACCTGGGACTCCCAAGATAAGACTCGGCAAACAAATGGTAACAAGATGGGAGCTATTACTATCAGTGGGGGCTACTCTGGGAACAAGGTAGAGCCGGCAGTGGCTACAAGTAAGATGAGGTTGGATGTTTTAGCTGTTGGTGACATTCAGGTAAGGGATGAGAAAGTGGGAGAGTACAGGGTCTACCTGTCAGGAGTCGAAGCAGGAATAGCACAATGGGGTGTAGGGCTTTACATCAGGAAAGAAATGGAACCTAGCGTAGTTGCAATAAGGTATGTAAACGAACGACTGATGTGGATAGGTTTGACAGTGCCTAGCAGGAAAATGATTCAGTATATTCGCATTGTGAAGGGACAGATCAAGATAAGATGGATAGTTTTTATGATGCACTCAGTGATGTAGTTGTTAGATTAAAGGACAAGGACAGTGTTCTGCTCATGGGTGAGTTTAATGCCAGGATTGGAAATCGAAAGAAGGGTATGAAAAGGTTATGGGTAAATTTGGAGAGGCTATGGAGGCCAACAGGAATGGGAAACAACTCTGGGGTTTCTGTGCCAGTATGGGCTTAATAATCACAAGCTCCTTTTTTAAACATAAGAACATTCACCAGTATACTTGGGGACTCGGGGAACTAGGTATGTCATTGACTATATAACAGTTCAGGAAGGCTGTGAGGGACACACATGTATTCAGGGGATTCTTTGATGACACTGATTACTATTTAATCTGCAGTGAAATTGGTATTGTGAGGCCGAATGTGCAGGAGGTCAGGTCCATATGTAGGAGGATAAGAGTGGAGAAACTTCAGGGTAAGGAAATAAGGCACTAGTACTTAAGTGATCTCAGAAAGGTACCAGTCAGTTGAATGTAGTCAATTAGTCATTGGAAAAGGAATGGACAAGGTACAGGGACACAGTACTAGAAGTGGCTAAAGAATGTTTTGGAACAGTAGTGTGTAAAGGTAGGATGAAGCAAACAGTTTGGTGGAATGACACAGTCAAGGCAGCCTGTAAAAGGAAAAGGGTGTATCAAAAATGGCTACATACTGGAATTCAGGTAGACAGAAAAAGTTATGTTGGGAAAAAACAGATAATTGCAGCATCCAAGAAGAAATTTTGAAGACTTTGGAAACAGGTTGGAGACTGCTGGGAAGCCATTCTGGAGTGTAATCAGCAATCTTCGAAAGGGATGTAAGAAGGAAATGACAAGTATTTTGGACAGGTCAGGAAAACTGCTGGTGAATCCTGTTGATGCCTTGGACAGATGGGATTATTTTGAAGAGTTGCTCAATGTAGGTGAAAATACAATCAGTAATGTTTCAGATTTTGGTGTGCAATGGGATAGGAATGGTGATGGAAATAGGATCAAATTTGAGGAAGTGGAGAAAATGGCCAATAGACTGCAGTGCAATAAAGTGGTTGTGGTGGATGAAATTGTCTGAACTCGTCAAATACAGTGGAATGTCAGGTCTTAAATGTCTACACAGGATAATTGAAATGGTGTGGGAGTCAGGACAGGTTCCATCAGTAATCACACCAATCTTTAAACATGGAAACAGTAAAGATTGTAACTACAGAGGTATCTCTTTAGTCAGCATTGTGGGTAAAATCTTCTCAGGTATTGTTGAAAAGTGTGAATATTAGTTGAGGACAAATTGGATGAAAATCAGTGTGGGTTTAGGCCTCTTAGAGGTTGTCAGGACCAGATCTTTAGTTTATGACAAATAATGAAGTGTTAAGAGTGGAATAGGGAATTGTATCCATGCTTTATATATCTAGAAAAAGCAAATGACCAGGTTCCAGGAGGAAGTTATTGCGTGTTCTAAGGGATTATGGAATAGGAGGCAAACTTTTGCAAGCAATTAAAGGTCTTTACACAGTCAGGCAGCAGTTAGTTGACAGTAAATTGAGTTCATGATTCAGAGTAGTTTCAGGGGTAAGTAGGCTGCAACCTGTCTCCACTGTTTGTATTATTTATGGATAATTTGTTGAAAACAATAGACTGGCTGGGTGAGATTAAGATATGTGAACACAAAATAAGCGGTCTCGCATATGCGGATAACTTAGTTGTGATGGCAGATTCGATTGAAAGTTTGCAAAGTAATATTTGAGCTAGATCAGAAATAAAAGGACTATGGTATAGCATCTCCAAAATGAAAGTAATGTCAGTGGGAAACAGATATAAATGGATTGAGTGCCAAATAGGAGGAACAAAGTTAGAACAGGTGGGCAGTTTCAGGTACTTAGGATGCATATTCTCACAGGATGGCAACATAGTGAAAGAACTGGAAGTGAGGTGTAGCAAAGCTATTGCAGTTAGTGCTCAGCTACGATCTGCTCTCTTCTGCAAGAAGGAAGTCAGTACCAAGACTGTTACCTGTGCACTGTTCAATCTTTCGACCAACTTTGTTGTATGCGAGTGAATGCTGGGTGGATTCAGGATACCTTGTTAATAAGGTTGAGGTTACTGATATGAAAGTAGCTAGGATGATTGCAGGTACTAGTAGATGGGAACAATTGCAGGAGGATGTCCACAATGAAGAAATCGAAGAAAAACTGGGAATGAACTCTATAGACGTAGCAGTCAGGGCAAACAGGCTTAGATGGTGGGGTTATGTTACATGCATGGGAGAAGCAAGGTTACCCAGGAGACTCTTGGGTTCAGTAGTAGAGGGTAGGAGGAGTCGGGGTAAACCAAGGAGAAGATATCTGGATTTGGTTAAGAATGATTTTGAAGTAATAGGCTTAACATCAGAATTGAGGCACCAATGTTAGCACTGAATTAGGGGATCATGGAGGAATTTAAGTGGGACTATGCTCCAGACTGTATGCTGAAAGGCATAATCAGTCTGTGGTGGTGGTCATCATGATGTTTTTTCAACCACTGAATAATATATTTTCTTTTTGCCAGTGTTACGCCTCCAAATGATTTGGGGCATTATCTAAAATTGCTCATAGTCTTGTTAGATTTTTCATAAGTTTGAAACCACATCTGGGAACTACACAGCTCATAATGATAAATCACTAAATTTATTCCTGTAAAACATAACTAGGCAATTTGACACTATTTGATATACCTGCATGCTAGACTAATTCAGCCTTTCATGACAACCTTTGTGCCTTAGCATTCAGTTGCTCTACATAGTGAGTGGCTAACATGAACACTCGTATTGCCTAGACACACTAAACTTCTGAATTTCACACCTGTGATACTGTGTGGGGAATCTGCACCTCCAGGTGACTACAAATGATATTTCCATTACTTTTTACAAGCATTAGACAATGAGTAACTGAAGCCTTTTTTTTTGTAGCATCTGGTTTTGGCCAAATTAGCATATATTTTTCAAGCAATAATTAGTGAGATAAAATCTGATTACATCCTTGGCAACTGTTTCATTTAATGCTACAGTTTTTGGTACGAAAGATAACTGGTGTTGGCAGAAAAAAAATACTTCCACATTTAAGAACTTCTTAATGCAGTGACATGGTGCACTATCTACAAAAAATGTGATTGTAAGTTTCTGCTCCTTTCTTTGTTATTCAGCCAAGAATGAAAAATATCACATCAATTTCTATTTGCATGTTAAGAGACACCAAAGGAGGAAATGTCATTGTTTTTGAAACCTGTGGATGATTTGCTGTTTGTATTATTAGTGGTTCATTTTCACAGCAGATGTTAACACTTTCTGATCATTAATCTTTGTTTCACCATTTTGTCCTGTGTGTGCTTATCACCCTCCAGTTTAGTTAACATTGTTCTGTTCTGTAACATACCTGGGCAATTTGCAATTGTATTCTGTATTTGACTATTTCCACAATTACTCACACTAACTGATGCTGAGATTTTCCTTTTTCAGTCTGATATTAGCTGTTCTAGTGAAAGAACAATTTTAAGTTTGAAGCAGCCCTGATTGTTCACTATGGAAGAGACATTGTAAGCCACAAACAATAGTAAACGTAGTTGACGAGATCACTTACACTAATACAGTATTGGGATTTCCTCTTCTGTGATTGTTTGTAGTCATTTTAAAGGGAGGACATTGTCATTGCTCAGGAAAAGGGGTGTTCATCTTAAAGGGGATAATGATGCATTGGTGTTACAGAAGTGTCTTTACATTCCTTGAAAATATTTTTGTTTAGGTGGGGGTCTGCTTAAAGAGGCAGTCTTCTTGAGATGTTTCTGAATATGCAGAAAATAGTTATCTTGAAATGCTGCAGATGAATAGTTTATAAATTTTGCATCAAAGTAGCATTTATTAGGCAGTTTTGCATCTTGAGCAAGAATTCCCATCTAAATTTGCATTCTGTCACAAATTCAAATTTTTTGAACATCATGCACAGTGAAGATTTGCTGCTTTCGAAATAAGTCTTTCTGGAATAAGTCATTTCAGTAGTGTAGGATGCTTGCTTTTCTTAAGTGTTGCATATGTATGATTAGCATCTTACTGAAAATTGTCCAAGGTGGTTTTTTCTTTGGGCACTTTTCTATTTACTGAGCAGCAGGAAATGCTTAACTTTTTTCCTTGTCAAAGTATTCCCTCACCAAATGCACTTGCAGATGTGATTGTGCAGCACACTTTTCTTCCCCCAATTACATTCAACATGTAGGGCTTGTGCACTTGTCACTGGGTTTGGTTTGAAGTAGTATATAATGAATTGATACTAAAAACACAAAGTATACTAAGAACTACACTGCATAGTTGGTATGCACCAATCAGTTTTGCAGTGTGGTGTGTGCTACCTATTAAAGTGTAGTCTGTAATTGTTTGACTTCCTGTGCCTGTCAGTGCTAAAGATTTGTCTCCCAGATTTAGTGATCAGTTTTTTAATGGTCATTACATTGGTTTCCTTCATGCCTTTTCTTTTTGGTAACTACTCTAAACTGATGTGACAAATTTAAAAATAATAAAGTGCATTGAGCATGTTTCCAGGTGTTGGGTTGTTTCCATTTTATTCACAGTACTTTGATGACTGGCCCAGCATTCTTTGTGCTGTGGGTTGCTATAATGTGCACCTCAGCCCAAGCAGCAAGTGCACATAACACAATCAAGTGCCTGAAGAAGGCTGTCCATTGTTGAAATATTGTGCATAAAATGGAAATGGCTTGAATGAACAACCACAATAGCACCATTAATCAGTCATGCTGAGAACCAAGAGTCAGATATTTGATGGAATATCAGGTAAAAAACCCTTAATATAATTGTTCCATTTACCAACCATGACCCAAAAAATATTTTTTATTGATGGAAAAGTTCTTGAATGACAGTACGTATCAGATGTTTCTGATGTTACAAACTTTCAGCAATTATGAATGAATGATGAGGGATGAGGGACACTGGTCCAGAAATGAGTTGAAAGTTAGGTGTGGAAATATTCCTGGGCACTTTTACTGCTAGCTCTTTGCTTTGAATAATTTGGGAGGAAGTAGTATGGGCCAAAACAAAAGTGTCTAGTAAACATGGGTTTAAGCATATCTTCAGAGCTATGAGCACTTCAGCAGAAGAGGTTTCAAAGTGCAAATATGGAAAAAGTGATCATAGTTTGTAAATATTCACTCTAAAGCCCATGTTTACTAATTGTTTGCTCCATACTATCTCCTCCCAAAATATGGAAAATAGAGCTTGCAGTGGTGGTGGTTTGTGATCAGAGGTATCAAAGATTGACATTTACCCATCTTCGTCCTTCTGTATCATCACAGAATTGTCCTGTATCAACATAAGTGGCTTTTAAAACTCAAAATGAGTTAAAACTTCTTGAAGGTGTTAGTTGATAAATTTGAATTATACTTGTGCACTGGTAATTAAGTATCCTGGAACCTTACTTCTTACTTTTAGGTGTGAAGCCAGCATATCCCACGTAGTTAATGGAAATCTTCGAGGAGCTGGTTGGAGCACAATAGATAAAGTTCACATACTGCTGGCAAGTGTTTAGACATCTTTCAAACTGGTGTCAGTAGTCTCCAATGTAGTAGTATCACATTCTTCTTCAATTTTGAGCCACTAAACTGTCAGACCCAGGATTACTAAAGTAATCCATTTTGATAGTGATGCCTAAGCGAAGCAGGTCAGACTGAAACCTGTAGGCTACACAATAAATTTATCTAGAACAGCAACCAGTTGAACAAAGCCTGACAGTCTGGCTACAAATGCAGGGCTTGATGCTATCTAGAAGCCAAATGACTGTGCTGAAGCAGATTGAGAGATTTTTTTCAGTGGTCTGCTCTAAAGTTGCAAGATTGTACCCAGGTTTAAAGTTTGTCAAAATAGTAACTTGGCACTTTGTGGCTTAATGAGTGCATTTGGTGAAAATGTTACTTAGTGTGAAATATTTGAGATTTGAACATCTTTGTGCATGTTGTTTAAGTTTGTTGAATAGGTCTTCACTAAAGCTTTGAAAAATTACAGGTAGAGTGCGCCTCTTGTTGTCAAAGGGTCATTCATGTTACCGCCCAAGGCGGGATGGTGAAAGAAAACGTAAATCGGTTCGTGGGTGCATTGTTGATGCAAACCTAAGTGTGTTGGCATTAGTCATCACCCGCAAAGGAGAACAGGTAAGTTGGCCATGTGTTGTTTCTATCAGACACTGAATATTCATGGTGAAGCAGGTCATTTGTAATTCTTAATAAGTAGATTTATTTAGATAACATGGTGGTCTATTTTGTTAGATATGTAATGGTGCACACTGCATTAAACACTACTAGCTCTTTGTGTTAAGTCTGTTACGAAGGAATTAGTAGATTCATAGATTCAAATTTTTCTCTAATCATGTCACCTTAATGGAATGAATGTGAATGGCTTATATCCACAGCACCAGCACTGTACTAAGTGGCCTTTGCTGGTACAGTTCTAGAATCTGTGGTAAAGTAATGCAGGTACTTACCACACTGCTCTGCAACCATTGGTGCAGTGGAATTTATCTGGCAACAATGAGGTTTAAGTTATGCATAAAAGTTTTTACAGAAAAACTGTTTAATAGACATCTCCAGGTTTGTTAAATAAGGGCTGAGCACAAGTGTACATAACTAAAATATGAATAAATTTGGTGTACAGCCTTTTATAGTTGCTTCAGGCCTAACAGTTTACAGGATCTGTGTACAGCATCTGAATGACTGGTGTAGTGAGGCAAAATGTACAGAAATTTTGAGATGTTGCTGTCAGTGGGTTTTGTGTATATCAGTTAAAAATTTAAGCTCACAATTGAACAAAGGCTGTATTTGTCTTAAATTTTATTGTGTGCTTTGAGGGACAGGCATGTTTTTTGTGTGCAGTATACTCATTAAATTGGCGAGATAGAAATGGACTCTGTAGGGATCTCGGGTATGGTGGCTGTTGAAGACTAGATGCCGTACATAAAGATTAAAACTTTAAATGGCAAAAACCCTGCAGAACTTCACAGTTCAGTGGACGGTAGTACAGTTTCACATTGGCTTAATCATTTTTGTGATGGTTGTGTGAGCATAGACAATTCGGGCTCAGAAGGCCAAAAAGTCAACAGATAAATGAATTCTAAAACTTGGGGCAGATGTTCTTGAAGATCACAGGAACACTCTAAAAGTCATGGGATCCTCCTTCTCCCCCCCCCCCCCCCCTTCAAAATTACTGTTCCGTATTCTGACAAGTGATTTGAAGAAGAAACATTTCTAAGATGTCATACACTGACTGCTGAAAAGCTGAAATGTCTGCACATTGAAACCTTGTTCAAATTTGATGATTTGACCATGAAAGATGAGTTCTTTGATTAAATGTGGATTACAGAGATGTTGAACCAGAGCTGATATCAGCCCAGGTGAAGTGCTTCAGATTCTCAGTCCAAAAAAATTGACATGCTCAGTCAAAGCTCAACTATATAATTTTGGCATACAATCACCAAGAATCATCATGACAGATAATCCTGTATGGAATAAGTGTCACAGCAGTGTACTATTGTAACTTCATGCAGAACTTGGGCAGAAAATGCACAAAATCCGACCTCAGTTGCTTGAAGCTGGGCCACGAATTCTCCATGGTAATGCTTGCACGCATGTTGCAAGTGTTGTAGCCAGAAACTGTGAATATGGGCGGAGAGAGTTGCTGCATCCTCCCCATATCCCAGATTTGAGTCAACCTGGCTTCGACTTGTTCCTGAAGCACCTGGCTTCGACTTGTTACTGAAATCAAAAAAAACATACATGCGGGTGTGTTACCTTAGCCATTTGAAAGATGAGCAGAAGTGATGTTGTGGATGAAGTAATAGGGCTTCTGAGTTTGGGATTGTCATAGAGAAGGGAGAGCATATTGAAGGACTGTAAAGAGGTATTGAAAAAATAAATGTGTAAGGAAAAGTGTGCTTTTAAGAAATGTCTAATACATGCACTAATTTGGGTGATGACCTTTAGTATTCATAAGTGTCCTATTGGCTATTCATTTTTGCAGACATCCCCACTGTGTTACTAGACAGTTGGCACAGTTGCACACATACAGCAAAAGCCTTCTCCAATGTTGTTATAGTTTTGCTTGTAGAAGCATATGACAAAGAACTCATGTGTAGTGTGAAATTTGTAGAGTGAGTGCTAATGATGGAACCAACAAAAAGGAAATACAAAGCAAGATTATTGTTCAGTCATAAAAAGGCAAAAGAATCTAACAGTTCTGCTTTAGCAAGGGCTTTCGATGTAATGGAAGATAAGTAATTGGTGAAAGAATCAAGATGCTGCTTAAAAAGTGTATTCTCGGAGGAGTGGCTTGCGGCCAGATTTAGAGAATATTGTTGCAGAACTGGTAAGAGAGGAGGCAGAATTGTTACTGCGAGACATAAGATTAGGGCTTGTGCATTGAAATGGGCACCAGATAACAGCGAAGAATTTAAAGCAACAGTAGATTGTTGCAGTTTTTTCATGAACAGAAAATGATAAAATGGCAGAGAACAAAAACTGAGCAGAAATTTCTGAAAGATTTTGACCGTACAGTTAGAGCTTTCACAAGTTTTATTTGCTTGAGGCAAAAATTAGTTTCTGGGGTCTCATATTGGAAATATGAATGTAACAACGAACTGCAATATGATTAATACTGTGGGAACAAAAGGTGTAAAAACTTAGTCAAATACAGGCCATGAAAAAGCCAGGTTTACAGGAATATTAACATGCATGGTAGATGGCACAAATTAAAAACCTACAATTGTTTTCAAGCAGAAAACCTAGCTTAAAATTTCGACCAGGAATTTTTGTACATTATCATCAAAAGGAATGGAAGAGAAAGGTGTAAAATTGTGGATGGAAAATATGTGGCAGAAGTCAGTAGGTCTACAAAGTTTGTTAATTTGGGATCTTTTGCAGTCATACTGAACTGAAGACCAAAAATCACATAGCACAAAGCAACACTGATTGTTACACTGGGTGGTTAGACTTAGATGCTGCAAGCTTTAGATACCTCTTAATGAACCAGCCAAATCACATCCATGAACAAGGGAATGGTTGGATGGTGAGTGGCAAAAACTCATGTACAAGAGGTGGAGTTACGTAGACTGCAGCACATTTTGTGTGATTTCATGATCAAATCGTGGAAAAGAGAGAAAGTGAAAATAGTGATAAAATCCTTCAAGAAGTGTGGCATTGCCAGTGCTATGAGTGGCACAGAGAATGATTTGTTACTGATGACTTAAGTGGATATTGACGAGATGCCAAATGGACCCATATGATGATCTTTTTAACAACAAAATTGAGGGTGTTCTTCAAGAGCTCCTTTTTTAGATAATTGTATTTTGCATTGTTTTAAAATAATTGAGTGATAATATAAAGGTTTTAATTATTACAAAATATAAATCTGATCTTTTATATCGTATAAGGCAATACTTTTTCATTCTTCAACTATCATGTTATTTGCTTAAATGTATCGTAATTACCAGTCATAACATAATTCTGATGTTTCCACAGCACCAGCGCTGTACAGGCATGTGCTTCTACAGTTCTAGAATCTGTGGTAAATTAATGCAGGTACTTACCACACTGCTCTCAAACTATTGATGCAGTGATATTTATCCAGCAACAAAGACTCTGCAGAAGTATTTGGGGCATCTGATACCTTGAATTTACACGTCAGGATGTTTTTTTTTCTTGTTAGTGCAATGCATATAGCACACTTTTAGTCTTAGTATAGGATACTTGGAGCAGAAGCTTGTGTTGTGAAAAATCTTGTAGCACATTTGCTGCTGAGGCAAGCCCCAGTGCCTCTTCCCAGAACAGTCAGTTTATAGCTCTTAAAAGAAGCTGACATGTAATGGTTTAATGTCACAGAAGTGAAAGGAATGTTGGCGAGTTGTTAGATGAACCAGGTTTAGCCACTTTGCCCAATTTTGTAGATGTTAACAATTACTATGCTCAACTCTGCACACAAATCAGCTCTATAATCACAATGGCACTACAGTTGAAACACTGAGTCTGGCATAAAGTGTAATTATTTTGTAGCTGCATGAAGTCAGCACTTTCACTAATCAGGAGGCACCAAGATAGTGTGCGACCAATATAGTATTTGTGTGCTTGTCATACTTTCTAGATAGGATCTAGATTGGGTGAATAATTTTTACTGCAAGTTCATGTTGGGGCATGTTGAGTGGTAGATTTTAAAGTGCAGTGAAATGTCACAAGTCACGGTTTTTGTGGCCATCTCAGTAAGTCAGACAAGTAAGATTCTAAATTACTGTCTAGTCACATTGTGACCACCACCTGTTGTTAATTTCAAAGTGTAATAACCACTCGCAGGTGGCAGCAGTGGCAGTGGAGGGCATGTGAAGCTTGTTGGGTATGTGAGGAACAGTACAGTCATTCTTGTAATGTGGAAACGGAGTTATGTATCTGACTTGGCTTTTGGGCAAAGAGTGGAAGCATTTCCAAAGCAGCTAAGTTTTAAACTGTTCCTGTGCTGTCATGTTTAACAGTTAAAAGACTAGCCACTTTGAGGAATATTGAGTCTAGAAGGTTGGCCATATATGCCATTATTTAAAGCAATTTCACGTGTTTAATACATATATTTTCAGAGCTAATGCACACTAAAAAAAAGGTCCAAGCCTAAAGATTATTCAATTTACTATAGTTTGCTAGATAACAAATTTTAAAATAAAGGTTGTGTGTAGTTGTCCATCAAAACTGTTCCAAATGAGTTATTGAGCAATGTCCTCATTAGCTTCCAAAATTTCTAACTAATCAGATGTGACCTATTTGTGAAAGTCACTGGAAGTTGTGAAACCTAAAGTGTACATGCATGAAATTCAGTGTTATCACAAACTGGTTCAGCCATTTGTGATGGCAGCTGGTAAATTCACTGTTTCTTTCAAATAATACAGAAATTAGCAAGGGGGCAGCACCTCTGAATGGACAACTTGCAAGGGTCTGTACATCATGTGAAATGAGACCAGTTTTAGTGGTGCCTCACATATTGAGAAAATTGTGGCCAGAGCTATACTGGGGCATGGTCTTTTAAACAGTGATGTTGCTCAAGCTATGCTAGGACTCATTCCCCAGAGTGGTGAAGTAGAGTGTGCATAGCAAAATGTTGCTGCCCAAAACTGGCAACTAGACAACTGTGGTGTGCCTTGGGCCGTTGTCAGTGGGATAAATGACAGCTGCACAGTTGTTTACTGTAGAACAGATGAGTAACTGATGGCTGAGATGAACCAAGGAGCATTGCTACATATGGGTGTCGACAGCATATGCCTGGTACATGCTCCCACATTGACTGCTGTTCATAGGTGATGAAGGCTGGAATTTACAATGGCAATGCAACTAGACATCCACTGTTGACAGGTGGGCATTTCAGGTGAATCTCATTTTGTGCTCTATCAGATGGTAGTTGGCGTGTGCAGTGTGAAATTCTGAAACCAAATGCTCTGCAACACTCATCTGAAGTGTCCAGGCTAGAGGAAGGGATGCTGTGGTGTGTGAAAGTTTTTGTGGCATTCCCTGGGTGATTGTGTCATTCCGAAAGGCACAGTGTATCAACCAGAGTATGGATCTCTTTTGGAGCCCATGCCCACACCCATACATGCAGTTTGAGGTCAGCTGATGGCATCTAACAGCAGGATAGTGCAGTGTCACAGTTTAGATTTGTGTGTGCATGGTCCGAAGTGCACCAGGATGAGTTTACTATACGCCTGGCCATCAAACAGTGAATTTAAACAAAGTTGAGAATCTGGGACCACCTCAATTAGGCTGTTCATACCATGGACCCTCAACTGAGGAACCTATAGCAGCTGGCCATGGCATTGGAGTCAGAATGACTTCGTATCCCTTTTGGAACCTTCCAGAACTGCACTGACACAGTTGCTGCATTTCTGTGCCACAGTCACCCTGGGGGTTTGCAGCTCTTTTGTGAGGTCATGGGTGTCACACAGGCTACCAAGCTGTTACGGCCCATTCTTCCTTCCCGGGCTGCATTTATGTCCTGTCCTCACTTGTCCCTCTCTCTTGGTGTTCTTAATTGTCGACCTGACTGTCCAACTGTTTTCTTATTTTCCTTCGGGTTTTCACATATCTTTTTCAATTTTACTTTTTGGTGTTTTGATTCCCTTTTGGGGGTTTGGCATTCACTTGTAAATTTTCTTTGTAATGTGAGCCATTTGATAAACTCTCAGTAGAGCACCTACAGTGTGGATTCCACTCCACCTCCTTCCTCACTGTTGCCCTGCTAGGTCACCAGCATATGTAGCCATCCTTGGGAGGTGTAGCTGAGCCCCTGACAACACAGGGACCACACTTCTTATAAGTGAACAGTTATCTTCTGGTGCATGCCTAGGAGTGATTGCTTATTGTGGAACATCAGAACTCCCAGCAACACCCTTGCTAGGTGGCCCTGGGTGGTGCTCGTGGGAAGAGCCCGTGTTTCGAGAAGGTGGTATCAGGGCTTTGTGTATGAAATGTAATAAGCTCAAAAAGCTGGCCATTCTTCTATATCTGTCTTTTTGGTTGGTAATGAATCATGCAGTGCTGCTTCATATAATGCTGTGGCCTTCCCTTCCCTGGCTACACACTGGAAGGCCAGGCTTGCCAGCTTGGGATCACTGTTTCCCTTTCTACCTGATCTGCACTAGGACTGGGCAGGTGACTTTCACTGGTGCCAAACATCTCTGATCAATCATCTGCTTAAATTGTAACCTCAGTTTGGCAGGGCTTTTCTCAGTGGTGCCATGTTGTTTTGTTCGATCTCCGTAAGACCTAAGATACAGCTTGGTGCCATTGCATCCTACTTAAGCTTTGAGTGAGGTCTTTGGGGCCTCTCCCAATTTTTGTCAGTACCTACCAAATGTGCCTTTTGTATTTGTTGGTATTGTTTTCAGCTCTCTAGAATGGTGTTCTACAGGGCTCCATGTTAAGTATATTTTTTCTCATTGCTATTAATGGACTGTTGGTTGCCCTTGCTCCGTATGTGGATGATTTCTGTATGTGGACTAGCTCCCACTCAGTGGCGTCTGGAGTGACAGCTCCAGGGTGCCATCCAGTGCACTTCTGCATGGATGCTCTCACGCAGTTTTAAATTCTTAAGTTTGGGTGTGGTGCATTTATTGCCATACTGCAGGTGATTTGCCATACTGCAGGCAGTTGATTGGGAGAGCCACCTAGATGCCCAACACCAGACTATAATCCCCCATTTCCATTTCTTGTCTTCCCTTTGACAACCAGTTTACTTGGTTGCCTTGTATCTGCCTTTTGAAGGTTGGCTTTTTCCATAAACTCAATGTCCTTTGCTTCCTTGCCCACACATGTTCGGGTGCAGATTGTTCAACTCGTCTCTGCCTTTGTCAGACATTAGTTCTGTCTTGTATGGACTGTGGTTAAGTTTATGAATCAGCTGCCCCTCCATGGTGCTTCTTTTGGATCCTGTTCACCTTTGTGGTAACCCTGTAGCCACTGGAACCATTTGCACTAGCCATGGTGTTAGTATTTTGGTTGATGTTGGGATCCCTCCCCTTTTAATTTCGTGATTCCAGCACCTGGTTTCCTATGCCATCACTATCCCCATTTTTTTCTGCTCATATGTCATATTCTTTCTATGGTGTCAGTATGTTGCTTGTCTGCTGCTAATGCTTTGATGAGTTTACCAGTTGGTCATTGCCTTGCTTCTCTCCAGACCACCCCCCACCCTCCCCTGGTTAGTTTCTTGGCCCCAGATTTGGATGGAGCTCTTGGGGTCTGAAAGTCATCACTCCAATGTTGTCCTGTCTGCTTGTAAGCAATCTTTGGTATGCTATTATTTTTCACAACAATGGCTCTAAATCAGTCATGCTTGGGATATGCTTTCACATCTTGTGTTGGCAGGGAACACAATCTCTTGCTTTATTAAATAGACATCCCTCATCTGAGTTTTGTTATCGATGGAGCCAGTGAGTGGCCTTCTGGTTCTTGGTCATTTTTTCCCCCACCACTTAGTTTCTTTGTTCAAAGATTTTCTCACCAGGCTTGGCACTGCTGCTAGTTACGTTGATTTCCTCTGGTTCCCAGCCATGAGTGTCATGAGTAATAAACTTGCCAATCATTTTGCTTGGGGGGGGCGTTATGATAGAGGATAGCCGCCAACCCCCCCCCCCCCCCCCCCTTTTCTGTGACCCCTGGTGGCAGATTTGCAGCTTTGTGTCAAATCTTGCTGTGTTAAATTGTGGGCTGACTCTCGGGTGGTTATCTCCCTGTCTAACAAACTTAATGCAGTAAAGCAGACTCCCACCACATGGAACTCTTCCCTCTGCCTCTACCAGTAGTGATCTATCAGCCTTTGCCATAACTGTATTGGCTATACTAGGTTGACCCTTAGTTATTTTACTCTGTGGTTTCCACCTCCTCCTTTGGTTATTTTACTCTGTAATGTGGTTTCCCCCTCCTCCCTGTTTGTAGTTGTGGGATCCCCTCACAGTGATCCGTATTTTGTGGAACTGTCACTGTCTCTTTCGCCCTTCACACTAAATACACCTGCTCACCTTCCTTGTGCCAGGTATTTGTGGGTGACCCTCACGTTTCCCTTTTGTTTTCTTTTCAGAAGTGATTGTCCACTGAGATTTAAGTACATGAATGTAACTTCAGGGTTTGCATTGATCATGGAGGCCTTGGCCTTCCCTTTACATTGCCCATGGCTTTGTGGTGCCTCTGCTCTCGCTGTGTCTCCACACCCCTTCTTGTTTTTCGATCTTCCTGCTGCTCCAATGTTCCTTTTATCTTTTTGTCAGTCCATTTTCCCTTTCCTTTGACTAGTGTGGGGTTAGTGTAGTTCCTCTTCCAGTTTCTGCAACATCAAATCATGGGATTGATGACTTCTGTTTGGTGACCTCCCCCAATAAACCAACCATCCATAGCCAACCTACACACATTTAGTTTGTTTCCCAACTAAATGGGCAATATAGCAACATGTTGCCAGAGGAGCAGCTAAAATGTGACTTTAGAATAAATTGCCTCACATGTCAGTAATATTACAGTAGTTGGTAATGACTCTGAATGGATTTTATATCAACAGCACCAGTACTGTACTAGTGGCCTTTGCTTTCCAGTTCTAGAGCCTGTGGTAAATTAATGGTAGGTACTTACCATACTGCTTTTTAACCACTGATGCAGTGGAATTTTTTTGGGTGACTGTGACAGTGACTGAATTTGGGCATTTATACCAGGTTGTTCAGTTAAAATTGTATTTAGCATTGACTAGTTTAAAACTTAAGCTCATATTGCAGTTGAAATTTGAATTTGATGCTGAGGCTGTTAATACCATCCAGAAATCAATGGGAGAGATCTTAGATTAAAATTGTGTAGCTAATATTGTATACTAGTTATATTGTTTACATATGTGACCAATATTTCTCACTGATGTTTTGTAAGTTAAGTTTGTGGTTGGGCACATATTTTCAAAAGTTGGATTTTCTGTAGGGGTAGTATTTTAGATGAAAGCTCAAACTTCAGTTTGATAATAGTATATAATAAATGTTACTAGTTGAGAAAACAATCAAATTTGAACTATATGTTAATATTTTAGTAAATTGCATGTGTACAATACTGTTTTTGAAATCTATCATTAGAAAACTGCGTTAGTGAAAAATTTGAGTCTTTACAGAAATGCTGGATCCCTGCATTGGCAGGGCCGAGACAGCATCTGGGGAGGGAGAGAACTTAGTCTATAAATTATCAATTTGCATCTGTGACCGACCTGTTTTAAAAGTAGGTATGAAGATACTCAAAGGCTTGGCCAGACAGAACATGGACTGGCAGTGTGGCTCATGCCACAGCAGATGGCGGAGGCATTCAGCAGCAAGAAACGTCATCAAAGTGAGAGTGGCTGGCTGTAGTGACTGCTGTTGGTGTCAGTCACACTATGGTGGTGGCTGAAACTTTGGTAGAAGCTTGCTTGTGTAGTGCAGTTGATGATACCTTCAGCTGTCAGTGTGAGAACACAGCAGTTAAAGCTGCCAACAGGTGCTGCCAATTATTGCAGTGAATTGTATTTTCTGAGACAACATGGTACTGGTCGGTGTAGCAGGCTAGTTACTGCATTGGTGCTACACTTTGTGTGGACTGCATGATAAAATAACAAGCATTTCAATGATGGTTCTGTGGCTGTAGGTCTCTGTCCTTACTGCCAGGCCACATTCTATCTGGCTAAGCCTTAAGTCTTGAGTGTCATCAGCATGAAAATTTCATAATTCATCTGAATAAGGAAACAGTAAGTTTGAGATATTGGTAAATTACATACCTGCCAAGTTTTATGGTTTACCTGGAAGATTTCTTGATTTCGGGGTAATATCCTGGTTCTCCAGATTTTCAACTCCCAGGCTTGTTCCTGCCCTCTGCATTCATATCGCATTTCAATTTTGACTAGTAACAGCTGCTATTTTGAGATGAGTGTTTGAAACTGGATTGAAAGTCTGCCGATAATATCAATAATACCTTCCTGCACAATATCGCTGCGCTTTTGTCATTCTCTGGTTTGAAACGCTGCTGGAGAAAGTTGATCGAACGTTCTATTGATAATCAAAACTCAGATTATTGCTGCATACTCCTTGTGCTTTGACTCCATGTTAGGGGGAAGGCTTTGTTTATGCTTGGTTTTATGCTGTTTGCTGTAGTTCTGGTATTCGTGCAATTCTGTAACGAATTTTTGTGCAATTTAGTGTTTTTAGTTCTACTAAGAAGCAATATCAGGCTTTCAGGGATGCATAGTCTGCCGAATTTCCATGCATTATGTGAATCATGGAAAGTTGAAACATTTGTGTTCTGTTCTGTGTGTTCATGTGATATAAACATTGCTTATGGAGGAAGAGCTGAATTACTAAATCATGTCAAATCTGTTAAACATGTCTCGAATAAATAAAGGAGGATAGCAGTAGGAAAATTGTTTCTTACAACTCCTTGAGCTGACTGTGATGTGATAAGAGCAGAATGTTTGTTCACTTCATTTTTAATTGAACATAATTCCGTTAGCTGCTGGTGGTCATGCTGGTGCCCTTTTTAAGAAAATGTTCTCTGGTTTGTAAATCGCAAAAGATACTGTTTTGGTCATATGAAGACTTAACATATTTTGAAAGAAATGGCTACAGATTCAAGAAATGAACTCTTCAGTTACTTGCAGTGTGAACTATTTACTTTGGCTACTGATGGGAGAAATGGCAGTGGTGCTAAGTTT
The DNA here is from genome assembly GCF_023897955.1 of Schistocerca gregaria. Classification (NCBI taxonomy): domain Eukaryota; kingdom Metazoa; phylum Arthropoda; class Insecta; order Orthoptera; family Acrididae; genus Schistocerca; species Schistocerca gregaria. The sequence continues at coordinate 86,073,132 of NC_064926.1, read as the reverse complement.
CATCCCTTAATTGTTTTGAGGAAAAGATAGTTACTTTGGTGCTGTCTGTCCCAGCCTTGGTGGGTGATTCAGTGGTACATAATGTTGGAAATTGTTTTTCACAGTTGGCGTATTATAAAAAACCAATGGAAAATTGTGTAGTGTTCATTCACAGTGCTCTGGTCATGATTGGAAAGAAAAATGGGAGTTGATGTTTTAAAGGAAGCACAGCCATGTCTTTGTGCTGGGTTACTCATGTCATTTGCTGAACTTGGCTGCTGAGAAATGTGAAAGTGGTTTGCCTGTTAAGATTTAGAAAAGAGTTGCAAGAGGAAGGAAAGTCTTGAAGTTCCAAGAGCTTCATGACAGGGAAACTAAGAAAATATTAAAAGATAACTGCACAAGATGGCTGTCTTTAGGAAAGTGTCTGAAGAGACTGTTGGAGCAGTGGGATCCTTTAGTTGGGTTCTTTAAAGATAATGTGCATATTAGTGCTCGGTGTGCATCAAGTAGCTTAACATTGTTTACAATTTCAAAAGCTGAGCTTGGTAGTTCTAAAGACCATAGAAAGAGGAAGGCTGTCACCAGAATTGGTTGCCCCAAAGAGATTTGCATCTGACACACAATCTTACACCTGTCCTGAAGAACCTTGTGAAGAAAAACTTTCTCTTAATGCTTAAACAAGCCATACTGTGCTTTCCTACTTTCATTCCTGTATCGCAGAATCTGTTCTGCACTTGAGTGTTTCCCATTTAAATTCATAAACAGTTAAAACTAATGATAAACCTCTTACAACAGCTTCTTTCCGGTTTGTTAAACATAAAGTTATACTTTCCCTTTTATAGACAGTTCAGTACCATCTTGTTGAGAATCAGAGACAATGATCTAGTAATTAATGTTCAATGAATTTGATGAAGAAACTTAATGATAAAGATAAATCAACATTCTTTTTGTCTATCATGGCTTGCTTCAGCTCCACATGTGATATCATGAACAAGTATCCCCTCAGTGATGAAGTACTGAAGCATGCAAAGGTTGCAGAAGTTTCTAAAATTGATGATGCAAAGTTTTCTTCTGTAGAATTTTTTGTAGAAAGGTTTCCAGCATTGCTGCTGAGGAAGGGAAGCTAGTCAGCGGAGGATGCAATGAACATGCTTCAGAGCCAATTTGTGGCTTTGCAGGTTGATGATTCTGCTATTGTTGAGTGTGAGAACTTGATAGATGATACCTAAGGGCTTGCCTGATAAGCATTCATGGAGCTGATAGTGTTCCTAAGTAAGAGTTATCCAAGCTAATGCTTTGTTTTGATGGGACCGCACAGCTTTGGTGTGTGTGTGTGTGTGTGTGTGTGTGTGTGTGTGTGTGTGTGTGTGTGTGTGTGTGTGTGTGTGTGCGTGTGTGTTTCAGTTTGGTGAAGAAGAATTGCAATCAGTTTAGGTCCTCCATGTTGAATGAAACTTTAGGATCCAGTTCTGTTTTGAAAACAAGAAGCAGTGATCCATGTTACATGGATAGTTTTCCTTCAGAATTTATGAAGAAATCTAAGAAAGCTACTCACCTTCATGTCTCTTCTGGAACCTGTGATGGGATATAGCCAGTGTTCTATGAACTTGAGAAAATTTTATAAATAAGTGTAAATGTTCAGTTTAGTAATTTTGGCAGTGTTGTCCATACTGCGTCTTGCAAGATAAAGTGCAGAAAAGCTCATTTTCGTGCAGTGTTAACTGTTCCCAATGTTAAGTGACAACAAATGAACTCGCCATGAAGTAACTTGTGTGAGTACATAACTTCAGAGTTCGAAAATAGTGATCTTAAAATGTAGCCTACATTATATGCTTCAACACTTTGAGACGCATGCGTGCATTAAATTTTTGTGATTTGGGATCTTCTGGATTTGTTTTTGGAAGTTGGCTGGTATGAAATTGTCATTTTGGTCACATATTCCAAATTTTAAGTAGGATTTCAAAATTATCAGAGAATGTTTAAGGAAGTATTAGTTTCTTCCATTTTATCAGTGTAATGCCTGCCATTCATGGTCTAGTGGTGAGTTCACTGCCTCTTAGATCGTGGGGTCACAGGTTGATTCCTGGTGAGATTTTCTTTAGTTGTGGGCTGAATATTTTAGTCATCTTAATAATTTCCTCTCAAGACACAAGTCTCCAAAATGGCATCCGGTATATGTGCACTGTGTGGTTTCTCCGCCAGTGGTGCCATACAATAATTAGTCAATATAGTTATAAGTACAGGGGGAGGGTGCTTCACAGATTTGATGTGTTTGTGATAGTTCAATAAGAATGGCAATCGTTGAGCATTTTGTGGTGGACAGCTATAGATTCATAATTGCAAATATGTTGTAGGAAATCCCTGGTCTTACTGACAATACAATTCCACGTCGGTTGGGACCAAAGCGTGCTTCAAAGATTCGGAAGCTCTTTAATTTATCAAAGGAAGATGATGTGCGACAGTACATTGTGAAGAGACCGTTGCCATTGAAAGAAGGTAAAACTAAGCAACGTTTCAAGGCACCAAAAATTCAACGGCTTATCACTCCAGTTACATTACAGGTAAGGGTTCCTGTTTAACATTACTGTGGGATGTTTCTAAAATCCTGTTGTGCAGTCTAGATACTTGTCTAAAACTGTCTGGTGTGCTGGCTGATGTTCTTAATGCCTGATTTTTTATTTTGAATGCTAAAAAAGTTAGTATTTTGGTCTTTGGGTATGACTGCAATACTTTTTCTAATTATTTTAGAGATAAATGAATCACTCCAATTGTGCATCTCTATGTATAGTTAGTGTTATATACTCTAAATACATACACTACTGTCATACACCAGTATAATGCCCACACTCAGGCAGCTGCCAGTGGATTTAACTGTGTGGCGTTCATATGTGTGGAAAAGTAAAAGTCTCTCCATGATTTAAGGGTGCTTCAGAATGTGGTACCCTTAGTGTACAAGTGAGACATTAATAAAAGAGAAGTAATGTATGATATGTGTTCAAAAAGTATTGGTAATTTTCATTTTTTGATCTAATTTTATCTACATAAGTATTCTTCTGGGAGTCCCCATTAGATATTATAAATTTATGCCAGTACTTCTTTCAATCCCCTAAACACTTCTGAAACTAGAGCTTTGGGTAGCATTTAAATCTTTTAGTGATGGCTTTTTAATCTCTCCTAAGCTTGTAAAGCAATTATCCTTTAAGGTTTTCTTCAATTTTGGAAACAGTCACAAGTACCTTCTCTGGCAAATATGGAGACTGGGTCATCATTAATGTTGTTTACAGAAATCCACAAACAAGCAATAAAGTGTGAGCAGGGGCATTATCATGATGCATAAGCTGTGAATTGTTTTCCCACAAATACTGGTCTTTCAGGCTGCTTCCTGAAAATGGCTTTGCACTTCTAGTACTTCTTTGGTCATTCAACATTTTGGCAAGAATCCATGGTGTGCTATGCTTTTACAGTTGAACAGTGAGCAGAACTTACACATTCAACTGCAGTTGCCGAGATTTTGTAGGTCTTGGCAAACCAGAATACATCCACTGGAACAGCTGAGCCTCAGTTTTGGATTTCATACCTGTACACATTTTGTCACCTTGTCAAACATTTCAGTAGTTCTGCATCTTTGCTGTCTTCATTTAGTGACTCAAGAGTAACTTTGACTTGCCACTGTTTCTGCTTTAAATTGACAATGTTTGGCAAAAGTTTTGCTGTTTCATACTCAAAACATCCTAAAAGATTTCATGGCTTGAGCCAGTTCGTATGACATCAGCAACATAAACCTTCTTAACTGGCAACAGGCTAAAAATCTGATACAGTATACACATGTTTGGCATGTTTGCCAACACAATTAAAATTGTGCAAATTGGATTAATGCATGATGTGATGTTCCAAAATTCCCAATACTTCTGGAACACACCACATAATTAGGCATCTAAGCCAGGAATCCAGTAGATCATGTGAACTCTTCCTTACGTAGCAAGAGGAGGCATTATGTGTAAGATAGGTGAGATTAGTTGAGGGGGGGGGAATGTAGTTAGCAGTAAAATATAAGGTTTCTTTGAATATTGTGATAACAAGCTCTCTGAGCATCTTGATGTATTTCTAGTAAAGTTCTAAAATTCCCTCATCAAAATGTTGGGTTGTTGGAAAAAGTGATCAGGGAAAAGTGTATGCACAGTTGATCAGGGAAAGTTGCACCAGTAATGTAGCAGATGGGTAGTAGTAGTAGTAGTAGTAGTAGTAGTAGTAGTAGTAGTAGTAGTAGTAGTCAGCTGCAATACTTACAGGTTATAAAACAACAAATTAAAATTCTGTGGAAAGTATTTGAAGTTAAATGAGCTGGTCAAAGCATTTAAATGACTTTTGGAGGGCAAATAGTAATTAACTCACTGTGGATGCAGTCAAATTTTTTAAATGGTAAATGTGTAATCGTTTGTGACTAGTCATTTATCTCATACTTCCATTGCAATTTTCTACCACAGCGCAAGCGGCATCGCCTGGCATTGAAGAAGCGCCGTGCATTGCGTCGTAAGGAACAAGCTGCAGACTATGCTAAACTTTTGGCTCAAAGACAAAAGGAGGCTAAAGTAAGGCGCCAAGAAGAAATAAAACGAAGACGGTCAGCGTCACTGAGAGATTCAAAGTCATCTAGCCAAGGAGCACCACATAAATGAAGTTAATGATGATGTACTTGTTTGCAAAATAAATTCTGGAAGTGACTCGGCTCTTTGTTTGTGCATCCTAATAAAAGGTTTCAACCATTTGCTAAAAAATTCCTGTCCTAAAGTTTTATCCAAAATCAGATACTTTAGTAGAAAAGCAGAGATGAGTTTTTGATTCATTGTCAAAAAGACCATTAAGAGATTAATTTATTCAGCTATTAATGAGAAACATGATTATTTTTAATTTGCATCTTGTAAATGCATTATTAATTGCAATCAAGTATTGCAATTTGTAATAGAGTAGTGGACAAATCTTAGTTTTCTTGACGTTTAACAAAGTTAGGTTGGAATCTGTAATTTGAGGAGACTATGCCACTGACAAACAGGAGGCAGACATGTGGATCATTGGGCATGAATTTTCCTTCCAAATACATTAAAAATCAGCATATGAATTTGACTACATGAGCTCAGAAGTGTAAGAATCTAAAATGTAACTATACATTTCTTTATTGTATAATATATTAAACTTTAATTTGTGTACTTCTCATAAAGTAATAGAGCATTTCCACTCTGCATTGCACACACCTTATGGGTAGACACTAAACTTCATTCAGATATCTAGGTGAACTGAATACATTCTACACTTAATTTGTGTGAAGGTAGAACAGAGGAATGGAATGTTAGGCATATGAAGTGTACCAAATGTGCATGACCAAATTAGGTAACTGCCAGTCCATCTCAAATAATTGTTGTCCAGTGAACCGTGCAAGATTACTGTACAAGGAGCACTAACTGGTCTGTGCATTTTCCTCCTGCAGTTGTTGACCCTCACAAATCCAGTGTAAGTATACCCTTAGATGCCACACGGCAGTGATACTTGTGTGGTTATCATGGAACAGTTTTTTACATTTTGGTGGATGCATAATTGCAGCCCGGATATTTTCATGGGGGTATTGGTGAACTTAAGAGAGAGAGAGGTTCTAGTTTCTGTAGTTGCCCACTGCCTTATTTCTTCCGGATGTGCTTTGCATCAGATTATCCATGCCTCCAATAATTCAGCCTTGCTTTATGTACTGTAATTGGGCCAACATTTTCTGGTTTGTCAAGATTAGTTTATTATGTCCTCTATTTTTGCTTTCAAATATGCAAAAATAAATAAATATCTGGTAAAATGGACTGTGTTCAGAGTAAATTTTGACATGGTGCATAGTCAATCGTTTGCGAAAAAGTTTTCCTAAATAGTCTAATGCCCCCATTGGTCAACTTTACCCCATTTTTTGTTTTATAGCAGTTGGTCACTGTTGTACACAAGTTATGAAGAAATAATGCAAGTTATGTAACTAATTAAAATGGAACACACATTCATGGGTCTAATACAGAGGAGTATTAGGTTAAGTGTAGAATTCTGTGTACAGATCTTTAAGCTGTGATTTGAGAAACATAGGCTGTAGTCTTTTTCAAGACCTTACTGCAATTGCAAAGTACTCCTGCGGTAGTTGTATCGGTAAATGGCTTTAATTGCTATATTTTTTGGTTGACCTTCCCAGACATGTAAGTTGATGTGGAAGAAAGCTTGAGTAGGAAATGACATACAACTAAACCTAGATTTGGTATTCAGGCACATACGAAGGGGGACCCAAAAGTAACTGGAATCTTAATGCTGCACATTGTGTACTTGTAGTAGCAGGTTGTGCCGCCAGAGGGTTGTAGTAGCAGCTCTGCTGAGTCATTCTGCTATGCGGCATCACCCAACAGGTGAGAAGTATGGTTTCTTTGGCAGTTCTTTGAGTGTACGTACAGTGCAGACGTAACAAGAGGAAATGGCTAGTCTTACGAACAACGTGCGGCAGTGAAGTTTTGTTTCTTGCTTTGCGAGAATGCAGCAGAAACTGTTGTGATGATTAAGACAGCCTACAAATACCTTGCTCTTAGTAAAACACAAGTGTAAGAATGGTTTTCCTGGTTTAAAAAGGGAGAAATGGTGGTTGAAGATTAGCTCCGTTCCAGTCGACCTTAAACTGCTCGAAGTGAAGACATTGACAAAATCCGTGATCTCATCAGTGAATATAAACGCAGGACAACCAACCAACTTGTCCGGGTTGGCCTGGAGCTCAATTCGGCGCATCTCGATCGTTGATTTGGGGATGCGAAGAGCGGCAGCAAAATTTGTGCCGAAACTTCTTACCGGAGATCAAAGGGATCGGTGTTAAAGCCCGTCTCGAAATTGACACGTTCAAAGATCCACATTTTTCAACAATCATTATAGGTGATGAGTCATGGTGCTATGGGTATGATCCAGAAACTAGTCATCACAATGGAAGTCACCTGGCTTACCTCCACCAAAAAGCTTGACAAGTGAAATCGAATGTGAAAAGATGTTGATCTGTTTTTTGACATCAAAGGGATTGAATTTGTCCTTAAAAACCAGACAGTAAACCAACAAATCTATTTGGAGGTTATGAAGTGGCTTCACAGCAGTTTTTCACGAAAATGTGCGGCATTGTGTGATTCTGGCGTGTGGTTCCTGCATCATGACAACGTCCCCGCGCACATGGCTCTCAGCATTCGCCAGGTTTTGGCCTCAACGAAGACGAATACCTTGACCTACATGCCCTATTCTCCGGATTTAGCACCTTCGGACTTCTTTCTATTCCCGAGGATGAAATGAGACTTAAGAGGGAAGTGTTTTGGGGATGTGGAAGACAAAACGTCATGAGTGCTAGCAGGTATCAAAGAGGACAAATTTAAAAGGTGCTCCGAACACCGGGGTGAACGTTTGGACAAATGTATTAGTGCTAATGGAGAGTACTTCGAAGGAGAGCAAGGTTGTATTTGAAAAACAATAAAGTATGTGCTTTTTAAAAAGAATTTGCAGTTATTTTTGGGTCCCCCTTGTAATCCACTTTTGTTTTGTTGTAGGAAAGTTCTTTTTGCATGTAAATAATTCAGGATTAAAGGTGAACATTCACTAGAAAGATCTGCCGATGAGAATTCTCTCTCTCTCTCTCTCTCTCTCTCTCTCTCTCTCTCTCTCTCTCTCTCTCTCTCTCTCTCTCTCTCTCCCCCCCCCTCCCCCCCCTCCCAAAACATCTACTCTAGCTCGACAATGGATGACTTGGAAAGCTAGCAAGTATGTGCCTGTTGACAAATCAAAGCTTCTGGTTTTCGGTAAGTGGTCTCCTTTAATTGTAAAGTATTATTTACACTGAAATATTTGATCTTCCTCTGAATTGGTGTAAGATTTGTCTTTGTGGTAAACTTCAAAATTGGTACTGTTATGTAAGTGACTTATTCTGTGTTCTTTGTCATATGTTTATTACTTACACCACAAAAATACATAACTTCACAGGCCAAAGTCCATTCCGATAGTGTCCCAGTAGTCTGACCAGGTGTGACAGTGAAACAAGATGCACCGACTGTGTGCTCGTGTAAGGTTATCCATGTTTGTCTCTGCCTGAGCGTGATGGTGGCTATGGTCGCAATGGTTTGCCCTCTGTCAGCCATATTGCCCAGCTGTTTGGTCTTGGCATGCTGTGGCTAGTGTTGTAAATTTTTAAGCTTTACACATAGCACATCCATAACAGTAGTCCAAACATGAAAAATAATCTGAGACAATACTGATTTGAGTGTTTATTTGGGGGGGAGGACGGAGGAGATAATTTGGTTGAAATCCGACTTTAGATTCTTTTTCTAAATAAAGATCATAATATAGTGAGGGCACAGATGTGTGTGACAATGGGATTAGATGTTTCTCACTTCTGTGCTATAGTAGTTGAATTGACAAACTATATGGTTCAGTTCATTCAGTCCATTGTGTTACTGAGTTATGATAGTGCTCCTTAGCAGTTGCAGTAATTAATCTTGCAACCACTGTCAACTTGCCTTCATGCCAGAAAGATTTGTGTCCAGAGGCATAACTGACATGCTTATGAACATCAGCCTGCAACACTGCTCTTTATATTTTTATTTTATAAATCAACTTGCAATAAGCCAATTTTGGCATATTGCTCTTGCATGTAATATTGTGGCTGTCATGTCCTGTCTCTTGGAATTACTAGTTACTCATTACAAGGTAAATTCCTGATTGCACCCCTCAGATTTAGTGCAGTGTGTACTGGACTGCAAAAAAATAGCAAAATAGAAACAGTGAACAGTTCACTGTAGCAAAATAGAAACAGTGAACAGTTCACTGTTTCTATTTTGCCTTTTTTCAGTCCAGGACATGTTCTTCCTGTTTTCAAGTTACATCTGTGTTCAGTTTTTTCCACACAGCCATCTTACCTCTAAATCTGAGAGGGGTGCAATGGGGATTTTCCCTTGTTAGCTGTGCCTTAGACATATATATTTCAGGCTTAAGTGATTGTGCTGTTGACACATTTCCATTTATGATTCTGCTTAGTGGCCCATCAATTAAGAGTCTGAGTGTGTACTCAGAGCATTGTGCAATCATGACATAAAGAGCCTGTTTAGTCTGTCTCGGGAGGCATATTTCAAGAGAAGTGCATAAAGTTCATGTGACACTCATTTTACATTCAGGTGTGGGGGTAAGAATAGGCCAGAGATATTCCTGCCTGTTACAAGAGGCCGCTAAAGGAGTTTCACAAGTTTCGGCCTCTATGTGATGGTCCCATCTAGGTTTGACCTTTTTTCAAAATTTTCTCGAAGAGTGAGACAATTGGGGAAGGGCGTCTTGCATTGTGTCCATGGTGCATGGAGATCTTTAGCCCATGTTCTTGTCGTACCATTGCAGTCCTGCCCATTCTCCATCTCCTGGGCGAGGTCACCATGGGTGGATTATAGTGTGTCGCTTTGTGTCGACGATGAACATGGTCTTTGCACCTGATATCCAGCACAGTAACCAGACTGTTGTGGTGTGGCTGCTATGTACATTGTTGGTTGTATCCCGCTGACCACACAGGGATCACACTGCTGATGCCTGCACCATTTTTAACACCCCATGTATGTAGATGCCCTCCCTCCCTGGGGCATCGGGACTCTCGGCAATTTGCTGTGGCTGGGTGGCAACCGTGGGGAGGGCCCCTGGTCAGAGTGGGTGGCATCAGTGTGGATGACATGCAATGAAACAGTCCATAATCTCTGCTGGTGGTTAAACACCAGCAGTCTGTAAGCGTTCACAAGCTCAATTCAATGCACAGAAGTATGACCCGAAATTGTTCCCCTCCCTGGCTACACCACGGGAGGAATGTCAGTCTAAGGTGGCAGTGGATCTTATTTGCCCGGTACATTGTATGTTAGAGAGCTGATGAGGATTCTTTCATGACGATGAAGCCTCAGTTTTTTGTTGAGCATTTAGAGGACAAGTTTGGGGAGGTCGAGGGCTTGTCCAAAATGAGATCTGGGTCAGTCTTCATCAAAATGGCATCTTCTGCCCAGTCAAGGGCATTACTAGCTTGTGACAAGCTGGGGATATTTCTGCTTCTATAATGCCCCATAAGAGCTTAAATATGGTGCAGGGTATCCTATTTCACAGGGACCTTCTTTTGCAGTCTGACGATGAGCTGCGTGCTAATTTAGAGCAATGAGGTGTACATTTCATCTGGCGTGTCCACCGGGGTCTGAGGAATAATCAGGTTGCCACGGGTGCCTTCATCTTGTTCTAGGGTGGTACATTGCCTGAGAACGTCAAGGTGGTGATCTACTACTCTCCCAGTGCGGTGCATAAAGTGCTGGAAGTTCAGCCATATGTCTTTCCATTGTACTCCCTACCCCATCTGTCGAGATTGTGGATGTCCATAACATCCCAATACTTCATGTGCCCAACCTCCTATCTATGTCAACTGCGGAGAGCATGGTTCGCCTTGCTCGCCAGACTGCAGGGTTCTCCAGAAAGAAAGGAAAATCATGGAGTACAAGACTCTGGACTGACTGACCTAAACTGAGGCTAAGAGAATTTGAACACCTGCATTTTATGCTGCTGCTACAACAGTTCTGGCACCATCAGCTCTCGCAAATCGTCACCTCGGAGCTGGAAGACTATACATGCCCCTTGATGTTGAGCGGCATTTCCCTCCCTGAGCCAGTGATGTCCTCTCAGCCAGGGAAACCCAATGAGCAGCAAGAGAAATCCAAAAAGAAATCCCTTAAGGCCAAGGAAATTGCAGTGGCACCCACACCACTGCTACCTATAAGCTCTACGTCTGAGAATGGGGTGGGGATTTTGGCGTCTGCTGAGGACCTAGATCTTGTCAGACCCTCGGACACGATGGATATAGACTGCTCACACAATAAGTTGGTGGCAGCAGGTGACTGTGGTGTAAACTACTCATTGAACATTCCATGCCTTCCCACTCTCACGATGATGTCACTCCAGTGGAATTGCGGGCGGTATTTTCTACTGCCTGACTGAGCTATGACAGCTGTTAAGCTTTACACCTACTATCTGCATTGCCCTCCAGGAAACCTGGTTCCCAGCAATGTGGACCCCTGTCCTCCACAGCTATAAGGGATACTACAGGAACTGTAATGACTTTAATCGAGTATGGTGTGGAGTTTGTGTTTAAATCCTAAACTCAGTCTGTCGTGAACCTGTGCCACTTTAAACCCCTCTTGAAGCTGTGGCTGTCAGAATATGGGTGACACAGGAAATAACTGTCTGCAATGTATATCTTCCTCCAGATGGTGCAGAACCACTGAATGTATTAACTGCACTTTCCTACTTTTGGGAGATTTTAATGCCCATAACCCCTTGTGGCACGGCATTGTGCTTGCTGACTCAGTTTGACCTCTGCCCCCTAAATACTGGGGCTGCCACACATTTCAGTGTGGCTCATGGTAGTTACTCGGCAATTGATTTATCAATTTGCAGCCCAGCACTTCTCCTATCTATTCACTGGAGAGCACACGATGACCTGTGTGGTAGTGACTGCCACCCCATCTTCCTGTCACTACCCTGGTGTCAGGCCCACAGACGCCTGCCAAGATGGGCTTTAAACAAGGGGAACTTTCATCTCTACTGTCCCCGTTGAATCTCCCCCACATGGTAACATCGCTGTGATAGTTGAGCAGGTGAGTACAACAATTGTTTCTGTGGCAGAAAATGCGATCCCTCGCTCTTTAGGGTGCCCGAGTTGTAAGGCAGTCCTTCGGTTGTCGCTGAAGCAATTAAGGAGCTTCGGTGAGTTCTACAGCGGCACCCTTCCCTGGTGCACCTCATAGCCTTTAAACAACTCCGTGCCTGCATTTGCCAACTTAACAAACAACTGAAGCAGGAGTGTTGGGAGAGATACGTGTCGACCATTGGGTGCCATATGTCAACTTCCTAAGTCTGGGCAAAGATCAAATGTCTTTACGGTTATCAGACCCCAACAGGTGTTCCTATAAATGGTGTGTTATCTACCAATGCAAACCCCAGCCTTTAGCACTGTCCAACTGCGGCTGGAAGGGAACATCTCATCCACTACATGCCACAGTAAATCCTGTAATGTCCCATTTACAGAGTGGGAGCTGCTCAGTGCCCTTGCACATTGCCGCGACACAGCTCCTGGGCCCGATCGGATCCACAGGCAGATGATTAAACCTCTCTCGTCTGACAACAAGCAACATATCATCTTCAACCGGATCTGGTGCGGTGGCGTCTTTCCATCGCAGTGGTGGGAGAGCACTATCATTCTGGTGCTCAAACCTGTAAAAACTTGTTTGATGTGGATAACTATCGGCCCATCAGCTTCAACAACGTTCTTTGTAAGCTGCTGGAACGTATGGTATGTAGGCAGTTGGGTTGGGTCCTGGAGTCACATGGCTTGCTGGCTCCATGTCAGGGCAGCTTCCGCCAGGGTCGCTCTACCACTGATAACCTTGTGTCCCTCAAGTCTGCCTTCTGAAAAGCCTTTTCCAGACAACACATGGTTACCATTTTTTTTTTTACTTTCATAAAGCATACGACAGGACCTGGGCGACAACATATCCTTGCTACATTGTGTGAGTGGGGTCTCTGAGGCCTGCTCCCGATTTTTATACGAAACTTCGCTCCATACTTTCCGTGTCAAAGTTCGTGCCTCCATAGTCAGAATAATGGAGTCCTGCAGGGCTCTGTATTGAGTGTGTCTCTATTTTTAGTGGCCATTAAAGGTCTAACAGCAGCTGTTGGGTCCTCTGTCTCACCTTCTCTGTATGCAGACAACTTCTGCATTTCGTACTGCTGCTCCAGGCTGTCTGTGTCGCACCGTTCGTCTGGACCCATAACTTTACCTTCATGATGATCCACTCACTGTAGTAGACACACATTGATTCTTAGGGTTGGTTTTTGACACTCTAATTTGACTTTGCTTCCTCATCTTAGTAAGCTTAAGCAGAAGTGCTGGCAGCACCTCAATGCTCTCTACTGCCTCAGTAACACCAACTGGGGGTGCAGATCGCTCTACTCTGCTTAAGCTCTATAAAGCCCTTGTTCAGTCCCACCTTGATTATGGGAGTGTGGTTAGGATACGTGGCTCTCACCCAGGATGCTCGGGTTCGATTCCCGGTAACAAGTGAGCAAATGGAATACCACAGACTAACACAAGAATGCCTAAATGCATGTCGTACCTTCCCACTATGAGACCGACACAGTTTCGAGGGGAGAAACGAGAACGGAAGCCGAGAGCAGAACCATGTTAAGCTAGAAGGCCATATGATAAGGGACGGACTGGACACCCAGGGCGGCAGCCTACCTCTAAGACTACCACCCGCAAGTTTTGGTGTGAGCCTTTTCGCGTGTCTGTTACATTAGGACCATCCTCCAGCCCATGTTAAAAGATAGAGCCCTCCAGAAGAACAGTATAGATCTTACGATAATGCTAAAAGGACCACACCAGCTGCAGGTTTTAGCGTGAGACTTTTTAGCGTCTCTGTTACGTTGCAAACTTTAAAAAACATTGCCCCACCATGAAAAGTATAACGTTTCTCATTGGATAGACACAATTTTTGTAGGCGGAGCTTAAGGTTAACATTGAGACCCTGATTGGTCAGATGAAAACACAGCCAGATAGTTTTTTTAAAACAACTTCAATACATTTTAGTAAGGAGAAGTTAGGGCAGAGTTGCTTTCGAGATGGTGAGCGGAGCTGTGCTGCCCACCGCTGCCCTGACGCTGCCTAAACACCGACAAGGTAATGAACGCATGGGATGCAGCGTTTTTGAGCCCATAAGGCTTCACTCAGAACTGCAGAAGTCTCATCCGTTACAACCCCCTTTTTGCGTAATACTAGTGTCGATCGTAAATTAAAGCTCATGGTGTTCACATTTGCCACTTGAAGAACAGATCTGAAATGCGGTGATTTTTCTTTTATATAGTTATTGAGAAGCCACATCAGCCACTGTAATTTACGACAAGTTAGATAAGTAATTAGATAATTGAGGGTCACTGTAGGCCATTTTGATAGTTTTCTCTTTTGTGAAACTTAAATTAAACCTAGATTATAGATGTGATAAGGCATAGGTCATCCTTCGATTGATTGTAGAACTTGGAAACCCATTCAGGGAATATTCGTTCACATTTTTGTTGAATGGCAGTTGGTTTTTACCATCCTGTATTAAAACATTTCCTTTTATCAATAGTGCAATTTATAAACGATGTTTTGCGAGTGGAATAAAATTTACAATGGTAAACTTAACTGCTTTTCGACGTTATTTTACCAGCTAACTAAAAATAGGAAAGCCTTGAACACTTTCCACTAAATTTTGTTAGTATTAAGATTCTTTTACAGGGAGTGCAGTGGAGCTGATGCCGAGATCATTAAGTATCTGGTTATATCATCGCTAGTCTCACTGAACTCTTCTGAATTCTACATGTCATGTGTGGTCTGGCGTCTCCTTACCGGCAACAGGTCCCAGGTTCAAACTAGTTAATTCCCTAAAAAACACGCTCAGAGCGTTGTTGCGCGAAAGTGGTAGGGAGACACGATATAGTACAGACACCACCCACAGTGTTGCATTTACTCGACCTTATGTACCACTGCGAGGTTTGACTAGCAACAGGAGCTTTTAAGACGAGTCCGGTGACCAGTGTACCGGTGGAGGTTGGGGTTCCTCCATTGCAAAACAGACATGCACAACTGCTCGCTAGTTACGTAGCACACATTCATAGACTCCTGAGCATCCGAATTTCCGTCTCCTTTTCCCGCCCACAGCAGTCCATCTCCCGCATCGGCAGCCCATGTAGGGACTAACGATTGCGGTTTGCGTGCAGTCCCTTCTGTCCGAACTAGAGTCCTTCCCTTCCCCACCTCTACTTGCGTTCACGTACGCCTCCATGGTGTACGCCTCTGCCACAGCTTCGTCTGGACCTTTCACATGGCCCTAAGGACTCCGTTAACCCTGCAGCTCTCTGCTGTAGCGTCCTCTCGATTCTTGACGTGTCCCGGGGCTCTGAAGTGGTTTACCCTGATGGCTCGATGGCTGATGGTTGTGTTGGCTTTGCCTACATTCACAGCGGCCATATTGAACAGTATTCCTTACCCGATGGATTCAGTGTATTCTCTGCAGAGCTGGTGGCTATTTTTCATGCACTTCAGTATCTCAGTTCATGCCCTGGGGAGTATTTTCTTTAATGTACTGGCTCCTTGAGCAGCCTGAAAACTATCGACCAGTGCTAGACTAGTCATCCTTCGGTAGTGTCCATCCAGGAGTCCATCTATATCCTGGACTGGTCCAGTCGTTCAGTGGTGTTCGTCTGGACCACTGGTCATGTTGGAATCCCAGGAAATGAAGTTGCTGAACAGGCTTTCCAAACTGGCTACACAGAAACCACTTCTGGAGATGGGCATCCTTGCAACTGACCTGCGTTCGTTATTACACCCCCAAGGTTTTTCGGCTTTGGGAGATGGAATGGCAGAATCTCAGTATGCACAACATACTGCGAGCCATTAAGGGGACCACGAATGTGTGGAAGTCTTCGATGAGGGCCTCGGTGGTTCTCTGCTGGCTCCGCGTTGGCCATGCCTGGGCAACCCTCGGCTACCTCCTGCACTCTGAAGGCTCGCCTGACTGTCGGTGTGGGCCTGGTTGACAGTGACCCATATTATTCTGCTCTGTCCTCCTTTGGCTGTCCTGCAACTTCTTTGATTGCCGGACTCATTATCATTGATTTTAGCAGACAATGCCTCATCAGCTGATTTGGTTTTATGTTTCATCCGTGAGGGTGGTTTTATCATTTGATCTGAGTTTTAGCACATGTCCTTTGTCCCTCAGTGTCCTCCACCCTAGCGCTTTTAGAGTGGAGTTTTTAATGTGTTGCAGGGTGGCTGGCTTTTCCTTTCTATTTTCGTGGTCGGCTAGCCATTCTAATCTGCTTTCTTGTTTTACTCTTTTCTGTTTCTTGTGTGTCTCTGTTGTTTTCTTGTCCCTTTTAGTGATCATTGCCTTTCCTTCTGTTTTGTGTTATATGTCTTGTCTGTTTTATTGTCACACTTGTGGCATTGTTTGTTTAGGAACAAGGGACTGATGACCCATTAGTTTGGTCCCTCCCCCCCTCCCCCCCAGACACACACACACATTTTTAAAGCAACCACCCATTTTACATTGCTCTAGTGGTTAAGGCAAGATTCCTATTTTCTGAGACACAATGTTCCTCTAAATTAAATGCAGTCAATAAGATGCAATACTGAAAAACACGCAGCTTCAGAATCCAGTTCCACCCAATTCAGACCAGCCAATAAATGTAGCTTGTCAAATGCTGCATACAACTGTGTATTGTATATCACTAAACACCAGTAACTTTGTTTTTTGACAGTTTGACACGTGAAGATAAGATTTTCATCACATGCTGTAGTATTTCCTTTTCTATGGTAGATGAGAATATTTAAAAATAGACTAAGCAGTTGAACAGAGGCCTTTGGATGTAGAGAAATACATTGCCATCATCTGCAGACAGTAGGTCTCAATTCAGTGAGCAACTATCTCAGGTGAAGTCAACAGTGGGGGGGGGGGGGGGGGGGGTTGGTTGGTTGGTTGGTTCAGAAGTAGTGGGCGAGGAGGTATAGTGGTGTGTCGGGGAAGATGCTTTAGTGGTGCCTGTGGGAGTATGCAGGCATTTGGTAGGGGCAGGATGGTGGGCCACTGGGTGTAGCATCGCAAGGCCATGCGATGGAGGGGTGTGTAAGCAGGTAAAGGGATAGAGAGACAAGTGGGGACAAGGACTAACATGAATTTTGAGGCCAACAAGGTCGCTTGGTCGAAGGATATGTTGTACGTAGTTCCCACACGCACAATTGACAAAAGCTGGCATTGTGAGGCAGCACCCAGATGGCACAGACTGAAGCAGTCATCAAGCACAAAAGGTTGGGCAGCATGCTCAGAACTGGATGGGACAGTCATGTCTTGGCCTCATGTTGGTGGTGGGCAGACAGACAGTTTCTTAGTGAAAATGCGCATGTAGAATTCTGGTTGGTGCAGCTAAGTTGGTATGACTACGTAGCATCTTTCACAAGTGGTCATGCTCCACTCTTCTCAGCACTGTATACATTTTGATGGTGTGCACAAAAAATTGCAGAACGTCAAACAAAATTTCCTGTACACCGACATCAACTCAACCAAGAAATACAAATTAATGCATAGTACAGCGTTATATAATGTGCTAAACATAGTGGAGGGTGTTGCCACTGGTGAACACATGCCATCATTCATGAATCTCTGCTGTGTCCGCATTTGGGCCTAATAGCAATCAACATGTTGTTATGAGGAGGACTTTCCTCTGTGTCCAGTCAGTGGATATGTGGGGAATGGTAAGTGTCTGGGCAGACATGATGGAAAGAGTAATTTCAGTCTGTGAAGGTCTCATTTTCCCTTCTGCGTCTCTCCTCTCCACTTTTCCCCCAGCACTGCTTCTCGTGCATTTAGCATCACCTTCGTGTCCTTTCACATCTCCACAGGCAGCACTCCAGCATCTCCCCCCTTCCATACCCTGCTATCTGTATCCCTTCCACCCCACTATGCATGGCAACTGAGATTGTTGCTCACTGCAGGGGATAAGACTGACACTTACTGACACTTCAAGTATGTAATTACATCTTTTTTCAACTGAGCCAAAGGTTTGCAGTAGTGAGGAAAATTGATAATTTTTTTGTTGTCATTCAGGGCAGCTGTAAAAACACAGGCTACCTTACCAATGACAGTACTTGTTGCCCACAGTTTGATTTTCTGTATAGAAGCTATTCATGCCTTTTGGCACAATATTGCATGACGAGTTACAGTTAAAAACAATATGTGTGGTTTCAGAATGGCCATGCCAGCCCAAGACCGATAATCGCTGTAGCAAAAATTGTATACTCCTGCAACAGAGATGAATAAAATAAAACTTATCCAATTTCAATACAGTGCAGCTGCAGACCTTCCATCCCACAGCAGCACACCTCAAACCCACAAGACATGCAGTAGTCTCATTTAAGTTGTGTGTAGCATTTGTATCTCCTTGTGAGTCAAAACAGTTGCTTAGTAATCATGTGCAGAGATGTTCATAATTCATAACAGACAACTGCTGAGGCACTGAATGAATTTAGTCAAATATGCAAAGATCTGTTTATTCACTTAGTCGTATACACAAGTGTTTCAGAAATTTACAAAAAGCACTCACAATGAACAAGATGAAACAGAAAAATGATTCTGGCTGCTGGTACTGCAAAGAAAGCAATGACATGCCTTTTTCACTGCTGCAATTCCCATAACGCATATCTGGTAGCATCTTCTAGTAATTTGCTATGATGCCTGCAACTGACTGTAAAGTATATCACACACTATATTCTCACAAAAACATTTTTCCAAATGCATATCTAAAGCTCCTAGGCAAGCTGTCCATATATGAAAGAAGCCCTTAGAAGAAACTTCATTTGTAGCTGTAATAAAGAATTACAAATATAGATAGCCATAGGAACAGTATGTCACAACTACATGCTATAAATATTTCTCAACACAATTAAGTGAGATATAATCAGATGAAACTGTCCCAGGGTGTTCCAATATTGGAACAGTATTAGTGCCCCATATACAAACATATCAACTAAGGAAGTTAATGTACAGTATCTATACCTGCCATTACAGAACTGTGATGTATAATGTGAAGTGGGTTGCTCTGAACAATAAATATTCGTTTTGCAATGTTTCTTCATTGTCTACCTTTCCGATTGGCATTATCAAAATATAAATGAAAATTTTACGTACCATCCAAGCATTCTCATTAATGTATATGTTCAAGTATACATCCTTATAAGTAGCTACATTGTTTCATATTAAGAGCACTGATATTATGTAAGCAGTTAGTAATTTAGATTTTTTTACATTTAATTTCACTGCAGGTCATCAATTTCTCTGTAACAAAGAAAGCTAAACTATTTGAGAGGCTCCACAAATTCTTTGGCCGTCATTTAGTATCTCCGCAACTGTCATTCAAACTGCTGAAAAGCAACTGCAGAGGAAAGAGTATGGTGCTTAACACATCAGTTGTATCATCCAGTTTCAGCACCGGCAGTAGCTGCAGCAGTGGCAGCTGATAAAGTACCAAGTCCTTTCTTTTCAATGGCAACAGCCACTGCTGCATCCAGGAAATCACCATGTTCAGCTACCACAGGCTCTGTGGGGGCTGAACACACAGGAACTGTCTGGCGGTGACGCTGCTGCTGAGTCAATGTGGAAGGCCGCTGCAGACCATGACTGTGTATTGCCATCAGTACAGCTTCATCTTCTAGCTCAGTATGTCCACCTCCTCTGCTGTCGACTGAACTTTGCTCTGTGCCATCCTCAAGAAGCGGTGGAGGAGGAACATTTCCAGGAGGCAGTGGTACCAAGCCCATGTCTTCAAGAACACGATTTATAGTGTTGTCCACAAAACAGCGTGCCACTTGCCTTGCTTGCCATCTGAAAGGATAGAAGTAAAGATTCAAATGTATTTGTGATTCATCATGAGACATCCAGAAATGAAAATGATAAATTTACACTGAGAAATAAATAAAAAAAAAAAAAAAAAAAAAAACTAAAGGCGTACTTCCATGAAGGGCATGAGCAGGCAAAATGTAGAACAAAGATGATCTGGGAGAAGGCAAAGGACCAGAAATAAAAATGGGATGATGCTATGGGAAATTCTGCCAATTGAAAAATCACAATATATAGGCAGTCTTTCCAAGCTTGCCATTGGCTAGGATTATAATATTTCTGACATCCATTACATCTACTTCAGACTATTCACTCAATCATTATTCATCAATATCCATAATATTGTGGCAATACTTTTGCTGGAGTTACAGGGATTCTATGTAAAAGAGAATTCTTCCATCTTTTGGCAATTTTAAGGACTGTTCAGCTTGCTCAGGTGTTGTCATTGAATACACTGAGCCAGATTCTAAACCTATGTCATTGATTTTATTGTGGTAAATCTGTCTCCTAACCATAATAAATTCATTTTGATATGGATGTACCATGTGCAGATTCATAATCTGAACACTGGATATTGATTGGTAGACAAAATAACCTGGTGATCCTCAAACTTTATCTCATCTAAGGAGCTCTCCCACTTGTGTATGATGTCCCACTTGTGCCCACAAACCATACACTCTTCATGATGTGCTGTGTGAGAGACTTACTATGTGATGTATTACTCCATAAAGTTACGAAGAAACCATTTCTAGCATCCCGAGGTTAATCCTCTGTACTGCTACACAATTAAACCTGTCTAAATACGGGCTTCAATTGTCACTACTCATACACCACTAATAAAACACCCTGCATCAATTCAACTACTTTAAGAACGATTCTGCAATCTGACCTTTAGACTAGAAAATATACACTATTAACAGTTCAAATACTAACTCCAGCTGACTCCCTTCAACTTCTAATGATTAATCGACAGGAATACAGCTGGAAGTAAATTGTGAGAAGGACACAAGAAATACCACACTTCAAGTTTCCACTAAATCAAATGGAATTTATTGGTTTCAATTAGACCTTGCCAAGCCCTCATCCATTACACATACCTTAGAGTAGCTAATGTCTCCACAATTAATCTGAACCCTCTGGCAAATGAGCATGAGCACGCACTCTGAAAATTGGAAATTACTCTATCAGAATTCCATATCCATGTATGAGAACACACTTCCAAATTCTTGTAGGCTTTCAGTACTTGAAAAATTAACTTGCTCAGTCACTGACTACCAACTTCACAAACACACTTCAAAATTTCACCTCTGCCCCAAGCAGTCCAAAAATTGCTGATACATCTACGAGGGCTGCTGGCTGACTATTCCATTTTGCAAGCTGCAAACCACTCCACAAAAATATTTCAGCATTCAGGCAGTCAGCCTTACGGAGCAATATCTCGGCACTCTCACAGGTCATTTCCTGCTTTCACTAACACCATTACTCTGCACAATTCTGCTTCCCACCAGGGCTTTCAAAAGTTTACTTCCAACATGTGGTGGAAAACACATGTCTTCAAAGGAGACAGTCTTGTCCTTGAGCTTCTATTGTTGGTTCCAACCATAACTGCTGATTCCAACTGCAACTCGTTTATAAGTATTACAGAAAGACTGAGCCGCAGCTGGCTGAAAGCCTTCTGGAAACTGGTCCTGGTGTATAGCTGAAAGGACATGCCAGCTGGCATGGGTACTCTACATAGTCTGGGGGTGGTTCTGATCAGGGATCTGCGTGATTCACTTTAGTGGTTTTGGTCTGAAAGAGATATCCATGTCTGTCCCACAAGCAGCTAGATAAACACATGCAGACTCAGGCAGAGTTATCCATCTATGAGATCTTCCATCTCCAATGACACACTACATTCTGTCACCACTTCACACAATGCTAAAGAGTGTATTGTACAAAGTTGTTGGGTACAAGGACTGATGGCTTTTGCTGGTCTTCATCTTTTGAACCTTGGGTTCACTGAGCTCATTCCGAGTCTAAACTGACAAAGTTCTCTGAGTGCTCACCATTTGGTGGTATTCTAGTGCATTAATGAATGCAATGGGCTTAGCAAGTTTGTAGGTTAGACAGTGTGGTATGCCTGGAGTCAAATTTTATCAAAATGGAGACTTTAATGTAAGGTTTACAGAAAAACAGAACACAAAAGAGTACTTACACTAGCTTTCAACCGCTTGCTCTTTTTCCAGCAAAAGTACACACCACACACACACACACACACACACACACACACACACAAAAAGAGCGGTTACCTGGGCAGATGGAGGCAGGGAGTGTGTAAGGAAGAATGAACGAAGCATTTGGTTGACTGATAAGTGGGGGTTAGGAGACTAAATAGGGAGGTCATCAGTCCCCTTGATTCAAATGTTACTTGCAGAAGATAGAGGGTCCACTGAAGTGGGCAGGTTCAGTCACAGGTGTCACACTACAAAGTGAAGAAGTTAAAACACACACAGGGGAAGACATAAAAGGGCACATCAAATCTACTGACAGATAAAAGAGTGGTCTTTGCATGGGGGAGCAGACATGGGTCCCAGACCTAGAAAACCGGAAGGGAGGTCCTAACCACAAACAAGCTGCCCCTGCTCCAGGTTCAGAGCAAAACCTTATAACTGAAAATAAAAACCACTTTCACATAGGAAACTGAGAGCAAGTTCAACCAACTGTGAATTGTCTGCTAATATTAAAGACAAGGAATCTGGTAGGCTATACTTAGTACAAAGGACTAACATAAGAGGTTTTTCCACCAGTATATGGGAGACCGTTAGTCTGGCTCCACAGCCACAGTGTGGGTGAACCTAGTATGACCAATACTTAGATGGCATAAGACAGTGGACTCCTTCTGAGAGAAGCAGCAGAAGGACAGGTGCCAAACTGCATTAGTCTCCTTGATGGTGCGGAGCTTATTACTGGGAGTGGTAGTGCACCAGGTACCATTCCACTTTCAGGCAAAGAGGGATTTGATGTGTATCTGCATATCTGCACCTGGAATCATCAAAGGAAATGGGGGAGAAGTATCTACCTCTCTAGCCAAACAATCAGCCAGTTCATTCTCTGGAATGCTCACATGACTTCAGACCCAGAGGAAGACAATGGAGCACGTGCCACAGCCAAGAGCAGAGAGGAGGTCATGAATAGCAAAGAACAAAGAGTGACATGAGTAGCAAGTCACTAACCTGCAAGCTACTCATTGAGTTGGTACTTATCAAAAAAAACTGTGGAGAGAGGTCTGAGAAACTCAATGGAGGGCCCTGTTAATGGCCAGCTGCTCTGCTGTGAACACACTACATGATCCCAGCAGTAAATGGTGTGCCATGCCAGTAGGAGATGTAAAAGCGTATTTCGCCATCTATTGTTTTATAATCATCAATGCAGAAGATTGCGCGCCACATCTCACAATGATGAAAATGGTCACAAAGTTTCAGAGTGGAAGGAGCCACTGAGCCGTATACCTGACAACCATAATCTGGTCTGGACAAAACCAGAGTGCAGTAAAGACGGAGAAGAGCACAGGATCTGCACCACAAGATGTATGGATAAGGTGGCAGAGAGCATTAAGCTTCTGCATGCAGGTAGTCTTCAAGTTTTTATCAAAAATAAGGCCCAATAAATGGGTCTGTGGTACAACATCTGTGTGCTGGTTGCATAATAAAGTACTGCATCAGGTGTACTATGGGTCGACAGCAAAAATACATAGCCCGCATTGTGGAGGGAGAGAGATGAAAGCCATGGGAGGGTGCCCATGCAGAGGCCTATCGGTAGAGGTCTGCGCGGATAAGGAAAGTGCAGTCCCCATCCGCAAGGTCCCAATCCGCAACTGCATCCGCAGCAATTAATCCGCATCTGCAAGTTCCTTATCCGCATCCACATATATATTTAAGTTTTGAATGAGTAATTAATACTAACAGACAATAGTACTTAGAATTAAGGTATGTAATGACATAGTTATTGTTAGGGTGCCATTTCTGCGACAACTTAACTACTTTTGACTTCTTAAATCACAGGAAATGCTCTATACCTACTCTAAAGCAGACCATTCCAAACAGGAAAGCATTGGCGCTCCGGAGCACACACAGTAGTGGCTCAGATCTCGTGAGATTGAAAACGCTATTTAAAAAAATAAAATCCAATGTAATAGCATTAAATGATGAAAACAGTTGTATAGAAACTATTATATTTCACTGCTCTTGTGCCAAGGCAACTGAAAATGACAATGGTTTTAAACTGTTACTAGCACGTTGCATCATTTACCGACAGTTTTTTTTTTTTTGTACTCACTGCTTGGATGTGTCAAATTTTGAAGCCATTCATGTCAGCTGATGATTATATTATAGCTTGCGTGTTCAGTCCTCGTCATTTCCAGGTGAAAATGTTTACAGTATTAGGCCTACACTGCAAAGCGCTGGCGCACCTGTGAAAAAGTTAAACTGCCAGCAATAATTGACGTTGTCTGGAAGAAATAACTCGTCTTCCGAAGAGTGACAACAAAACCAGTGGTTATAGAAATTGCGAGTGGTTGGATGAGGTAGCAGTTCCTTAGCACTCACTGCACCGTACTTGGCCCCCACATCAATAAGAAACTGTGGCGTCTCGAGAAACCCAGATCACACGCAACTTCGAATGGTAAAATGTCTTTGCTGAAAAGATTGATAAGTTTGTCTGTCGCAGCTGTCTTCAAATTTGGTGGAACTTCAGGAACTTTCACGTCTCTCTTGGTATTTAAATAAGTAATTATGCTACTTTGCCGAGCCTCACACTAATGTTTTAGCAAATTTGAAGTTCCACTTTTGTGTCCAGTGTAGCAATATACTTTTTTACATGCAAAACAAGCCACTATATCTTTTATCTTTTCGTTTCCATCAAATACGTATGCAAATTTTTTCCAAATCGGCGATTTCCATTTGTGTTCCGTCACTAATGTAAAATCACCTTTTTTCACCTTACACGAAATTGTATCCATCGAAATGGTGTTCATTTGAAGAATGAACTCTTACTGATATTTGCTATGATGCACGTTGTCACTCGGTCACTACAAAGCGCTAACTGAAGTCAGCGGAAAATTGCAATGGGCACCTGTCTGGTAGACAGTGGGCAGGTTTGCCACGCAGAGAGCACTTCACAGGCCACACAAAAGACACAGTCGCGGAAACGGATTAGGCGCAGGTCTCTTGGGTACAGCTACGTTGGTCGTAGCCAGGGGCTGAGGACAACAGACATCCGTTCTACCCGGGCCCTGCAAGATTCCAAGAATGTCAACAGACTTGAAGTTTTCAACTAACATCGCAACATATGTACTGGGCAGATGCCTTGCTCATTATCTGCAGATGACCTGCGGATATCCGCGCCAGTCACGATTTTATCCACCAAGTAACAAATACCACAGATATCCGTGGATATCCACATCCGCGCAGACTTCTACCCATTGAATAGCGCCTTAATGCTGGTGTTCAGCAGATGCTACCAAGTGGGAGATGCACTAGTTGCAAAAATCGTCGACTTGCAAAGCTGGAGTTACCAGAGGCCCAACAGAGGTAACAAATCCCATTGATGGTGATGAGGAAGAATGTGACACTTAACACATAACCCTGCGGGATACCATTCTCTTGGACCTGCAGGGTGTTGAGTGAAGTGACAACCTGAACCCAAAAGAGTTGGAGGGATAAAAACACGCAGATAAAACTCTGAAAGGGGCTGGGAAAGCCCTAGTCATGGACAGTAACTAAAATGTGACAAAGTCAAGCCGTGTTGTCGTTTTATGTAGATCAAAGAACACTGCGAAATCTGCCAGTGGTTTGTAAAAGCCTGTCACGTTGCTCTTTCCAATCTGAGTGAATGGTCAGTTGGAGATCATTCTTCCCAGAAGCCACACTGATACGGAGACGAAAGGCTCCAACATTCAAGCACCCAATGTAATTGGAAGCTAATCATTCTCTTGAGCAATTTACAAAGTACATTCATCAGGCTAACTGGGCAGTAGCTGTCAAGAGATGTTGGGTTCTTCCCGGGCTTAGGAATGGGGATAACTACATTGTCTCGCCATTGCAAGGGGAAGGAACCTGTGAGTCAAATGCAGTTAAGACCCTGAGGAGATGTTGCCTCTAGGTAACATCCAAGTGTTAGATCATCTGTTTGTGGATGGAATCCGGTCTGTGGCTGTATCCTGTGAAGAAATAAGAAGCTGCAAGAATTCTCATTCAGTGATGGGTTAATTACAGGATTTGGCTGTTTGTTCAACTTGGTGTTTGTGCCGGAGAAAGGCAGCAGTATAGGAAGAGGATACTGATGATGTCGCAAAGTGTGTCATGAGGTGTTCTGCAGGGACCAATGTACCAGTACACAGAGCACCCTGTAAGATGAGACCCTTGACAATTGACTGTTACTGGTGGTCCAGAAGGCAATGGAGCTTGGACCAAACCTGTGATGAAAAGATACACCCCCAGGGAGGAAAACAGTGCTCACAGCATTCCATTTTACTCTGCTTAACAAGGTAGCGAGCCTTAGCACAGAGATTATTAAAAGCGATAAGGTTGGTCTATGAAGGGTGTCATTTAAATTGTTGCAGCTCCTGTCAGCAGTCCTGGATAGTAGCTGCTACTCCTTGGTCAACCACGGTACCAGTTAAGGACTAGGGGAACCTGTGGATAGGGGGACAAGCAGTACCAGTGGCAGGAAGAACAGTAGCAGAGACGTCTTGCATGAGCGTAGCAATGTGATCCGAGAGAGAGGTGTCGCACTTCATAGCATATATAAAGGCTCTGCAGAATGGCCAACATGTGGGCCTGTTGGCAGCAAATGATGGAATTACAGGAAAGTGCTTATTGTCACAAAGATCATCATGGGGTGACCAATACAGGGAAGCCACGAGAGCAGGGGAGGAGACAGAGATGGGTAGCAGAAAAGGTACCATGGGCGGTAATGGAGTAGGTAGAGGAACTATCACTGATGAGAGGCAAATCAAAGTCTGTAATAAATTGGTCAATTAGAAGACCCCAACCCATTGGAGTGCATTGAAGTCCCTGAGGAGGAAGTATAGAGGTGGGAGACGCTGTATTGAAGTAGGCAATTCAACATAAGGAAGTGGCCTACATGGAGGGGGCTAGACACTGCAAATAGTGGTTGTTGGGGTCATTTGCACTTTTACTGCTATTGCTTCCTGGTTGGTACGAAGGGGGATCAAGTTACTAATGATATCGGTGTGAACCAAAGTGCACACCCTTCCAGATGCTATCCCAGGGCCATCAAGGTTCTGACAGAGCACCTGATAATCATGAAATGTTGGATAGTTATCACAGGAGTGCATTTCTTGAAGGGCAAGACAAAATGCAGAATACGAGGAA
The DNA here is from genome assembly GCF_023897955.1 of Schistocerca gregaria. Taxonomy (NCBI): domain Eukaryota; kingdom Metazoa; phylum Arthropoda; class Insecta; order Orthoptera; family Acrididae; genus Schistocerca; species Schistocerca gregaria. The sequence goes on along the minus strand of NC_064926.1, from coordinate 86,046,251 downwards.
AGAAGTTGTGGAATTTCTGCTAGTTGGCAGTAATACCCATTACAATTCCACTGGATTATCATGTGGCAAGAGCCCAGGTGTGACAAAAAAAAAAAAAAAAAAAAAAAAAAAAAAAAAAAAAAAAAAAAAAAAAAAAAAAAAAAAGAGAGAGAGAGAGAGAGAGAGAGAGAGAGAGAGAGAGAGAGAGAGAGAGAGAGAGAGAGAGAGAGAGAGAGAGAAACAGCCGAGGGGAGGTCATGTCACTGAGTCAGTGGTCATCGGTGATGAGGATGGGCTGACATCTATAAAAACTGTGTCTGATACAGGATGAGGCGGAGGTGGCAAAGCCCCATGGGAAGCCCTATCCTCGACTTCTCTGGCTGAGGAGGAGGCGGCGGGGCAGTTCCTTGAGGGGAAGGGACGGAAGGCGCCAGGGGGGCAAGGAGAGAGGGGAGGTAGGACGGGGTTAAGGAGGAGGGGAGAAGATGAGAAGATGTAACTGTCGCAAAGGTAGAGGGGAGTCGGATTGGAGGATAAGGTCCCTATAGAAAATTAAACACTTTGTGATACTGAGCGAGGAGTGATATTCTCTGGGACATCTCCTAAATGATCACAGGCACAGCGGAAGGCTGACTGAGTGGCAGACTTTGTCTTTATAAGGGGGGAGCCAGATCTCATCTTGCTCAAGGACTCAAACTTCCCTGAATTTATCCTCAATGTGTTAGGAACCATGGAAAGGGTTTCGCCTCAAGCTGGGGGACTTGGCCCTCCTTCGTGGGTGTAGCCAAGAAGGGCAAGGCCAGGAAGGCAGAAACAGGAACTGAGACAAAACTATTCCTAGGAAGAGACGCAGCCACAGATGAGTGGCCAGAGAGCTTAACACATTTCATGTGCCAAACATCCACCCTGGTACCACCCACTCCGTACAGGGGCTCACTTCATTGATGTCAGCCAGCCGCAGCAACAGTTACCTGTCAGGACGGTTGTTGTTGTTGTTGTTGGGAGTTCTGGTGCCCCAAAAAGATGGGGAATCAATCCTAGACTTGCACAGCGTGTTCACGGTGCAGGAACCAGCAGCAGGATCCCTGTGGTGTCATGGGGCTCAGCCAGATGGGTACATAACAGCCCCACCACCAAGCTGTTGACCTACCAAGAAAGCAAAAGGGCTTTGGTGGTTAGGGAGAGGAAGCAGAAAATGAGAGAGGAGAGGATGAGGAGGAAGGGGAGAGGAATCCTGTGAAAGACACTACGGAGGAGCTCTTCCCCATCTGGCTCACAGCATATTTCAGCTTTGTAGATGAAGTTCAAACCCTGTGAGGGGGACCAGAAAAAGAGAGCCAAAAAAGAGGAGGAAAAGCAAACAAACCAAAACCGCAAGACAATGTGAGGTCTGGAGGCTTGCTCGGCCGACATAAATAAGAACACCAACAGAGGGAAAGGAAGGGGCTAAGTGAAATATTAAGGACAGGGAAGGAGAAGGAAGGGGAAAGTAAAGCAGTCCAGTAAAGAAGAAAGACTGCAATAACTTGGAGATCTGAGCATGCCACACACTTATCCAGAAAAGAGCTGTGGGCCCCCTGGGAGGAATGCACAAGGCGAGGGGGGGGGGGGGGGGGGGTAGTTGGATAGTGAGAGCTATATCTTTACACAGATCACTCTGCAGCTGCCCAAGATGAGTTTAGAGAGGAGAGTGTATAAGAGACAGAAAAAGGGAGTGGTTAGGGGGAGGCAGGGGAGGAAATGAGAGGACGGTGAGGATGAATGGGGACTGAAGAGACAGAGGAAGAGGGATGGGAATGGGAGAAGGGAGGAAAGAAAGAAAGGAGGTGGGGTGGAAAACAGGAGGAAGAGGGGTTAGGAAGAGTGGTAGGAGAGGACAGTACACAAACTGGACAGCGAAGAAGATGTGGACAGAAAAAAGAATGAAAAAGGTAAGCTGAGGCAGTGGGAAACAGGTTAGTGGAAGTTTAGGTCAAAAGAACTGGTAGAGATTAAGATATGCTGGAAACAGATTCCTACCTAGTGCTGGATGATGATGAGGATAATTTGGGTTGAGGGGGTGTTCAACATCATGGTCATCAGTGCCCTGACAAGAAGTCAGCACGCAAATCTCACAAGTGAGAACGAAGGCTGTCCCCACATGTGGAGCAGTTTAAAAGTCTTCTGCTCTTTCCCACCAATTTAGGGATGAGGCATGATAGTTCACAAAATTTCACCACCCTTGTAACACTGGAATCGTTACCTGCGAGGATGGTAGGCAGGTCTCCAGCAAGACTAAGGGCTGCCCTAATATCAGTATGTAGGACACGCGTAGCCACAATATGCTGAACTGAAAGCAGCATGCCAAAGACCTCGCAGAGTGGTGGTTCCTCCCACCGGAGGAGGAAGCCACGTGTTAAAGGACTATACCCGATGCACAGTCTGGCATGTAGAACCTCCTTCCAGCGGGGAGGCTGACATTAAGTCTGCCATGCCTTTTTGGTCGATTTGAGTGACCGAAGTTTGTTGTCTGTCACCTGCAACCGTTCAGTCTCCCACCGATGCATCTGTCAGAAAATGAGATGATGGTGTGCAACGGGATGGGACATTTATGGACAGCATTATCCCAATGTGCTTCCTTGGCAGCTTTGTCGGCTATGTCATTGCCCTGTATCCCAATGTGGCCAGGTACCCAGCAATCACCACCTTGCCACGGCGTTGGAGCTGCTGTAAGGAGTCATGGATGAGGTTAATCAGCAGGTCCACTGGATACACTTGGTGAAGTGCTTGCAGTGCACTAAGAGAGTCTGAAAGGACAAGAAACCTGTACGGTAATGTCTGAACAATCTCCAGTGATATAATAATGCCATATAATTCTGCATCATAATTCGTAAATTGTTCTGAAGGATGCGCTTCAAAAACCCGATCAGGGAAAACAGCAGAACAACCAAGAGCATTCTCTTGCTGGGATCCCTTTGTTTAAACAATGATAAAACTGTGGTATGTACTTAAAATGGACGAAAACAAAGTTGTAAAAACAAAATCTGGAGTACAGGTTTTCTTATACTGTGTCAAGCTTAAAATCATTTTGGTCCCCTGAAGACGCCAAGGCGGCAATGCGTTCCATCCCTGGCTGTGTATTTTGATGCCTGAGAGAGCCAGATCACAGAGTGTCTGTAGCATGTATACCAAATGGCTTGGTCACATGGGACCGATTCCTGAACAGTCGTTCAAAGGTGGGTTGGATCACTGAACTAAATGTCCATGACTGAGGTCAAGCTGAGATTTTCAGCATCCGTCAAGACATTACCGAATCCAGAGTGGTAGTTCTCCAGCCTCTGCACATAGACGCATAACTGGGCTGGTCCGAAGGCTCCAGTCAATATCCGAATACCTTCATGGCAGACAACATCTAACATACTGAGGTAGGAAGGATAGGCCAATCCACAGACCATGCTGCCATAATCTAAGTGTCGTGGAACAAATGCCCTATAAAACTGCTGGAGGAGGGACCTGTCAGCTCCCCATGTTTTTCTGCTACTGCATTTCAAAATATTCAATGACTGGAAGCCCCTCATTCATAGGTCTTTCAGGTGTGGAAGCCAAATTAATTTAGAGTCAAATAATAAACTCCAATGAGCATGGTTAAAATTGACACATGTAGTCCTCTCAGGTGAGAATCTAGAACCAGTTGTCTGGGTCCAGGTTTCCAGCCTCCTAATGGTCAGATGTAGCTGCCTCATCAGTGAAAGAGCAGAAGATTGCAAAGTCATCCACAAAAAAAGAGCATTTGACAGGTCTCCTGACTGTGGAAAAAATGCCATTGACAGTGATGGCAAACTATGTGACACCGAGGCCACCGTCTTGGGGCACCCCACTCTCCTGAACATAGCAGTCAGACACGGCATTGCCAGTGTGATAACGAAAATGCTGGTCCTCGAGAAAGGATTGGATCAGAAGTGGCAGGTGTTCACATAGTTCCCATTCATGAAAGTTGGCAAAGGATGTTGTATCCCCATGAAGTGTCATACGCTTTATTGAGGTCGAAACCTAGTCTGGAAGAGAGTATCCAAATGGCTCACATAGTGAAGTAGCTGCAAAAGTCATTTGTGTTACTGTGCATTGCAAGTTCGGCAACTGGATGGTCATGTTTGTGGTTTGCCACAGTTTGGCTGTGGCCATTCATGTGAGTAGGGAGTTGGTTGCTTGTCATGCCCATACAGAATGTTCCACAGAAATCGAGCATAGCTGATACACAACACGGCCGATTTCACATGTGGCCCTGTCTTTTGTAGGGTTGGAAACGCCTGTGACTGGACTGTGGTAGCAGATGAGGGAAAGTGTATGGGACAGATCTTGCAACTGATTTGCTCATAAGGAAATGACCCATAGGTTGCAGGATTGGAATAGGGATGGACAAGGATAGTCTGTAAGTTGGATGGGTGGCGAAACACTACTTTGGGCTATGTGGGTAGGATTTTGGATACGATATCTGTCATCTCAGGGCATGACAAAAGGTAGCCAAAGCCCTGGTGGAGGATGTGGTTGAGCTTTTCAAGGCCAGGGTCTTATGGGGTGATTGAAGGAGTGCTGGCTAGTGGCTGGCATGGGAGATCTGTTTATGGGTGAGATGTATAGGATACATTTTGAAGTTTTTCACCTCAGCTGTTTTTGAGAAGTATTCATTTAATTATATTTTGCACAATTGGCCAATTTTTAACATACAGGCTATTTTAAAGTGCAGCAAGTGTTGCTGTGTTGTACAGTTCGTAGTGGTACATGTTGTTATAAAAGATAGCAACACATCTCACTTTGCTTTGCTAGACTGATGAAAAATGTTACTTTAATTAGCAGAAGAGTAAAGAGCATCTACTGTGCCCCTGTTTGTGGAATTTGTGTGTAGACAGGAGAACGAAAAATGGAGGCACAGCACAGAAAGCGACAGTGGATGCATAATTTGTACTTGCCTATGATGGGTTACTTGCACTTTGCAGTCTTGCTTTGGGGAGTGCTGTGAACTCCAAGGAAGAAAGAGGTCTGTTGACAATGGTCAAGCACTAACGAAAAATGAAGGTTGCCATACAGAGAGTATCCCAGGCTATCTTGAGTTAAGTACAAACTTATGGTTTTGGCGAAGCATTGAAGCATCATCTATGAACATGTCTGAAAAGCTTTGTTAATTATCAGTTGTTGTGAGTTAATAACTTATTTATATATAGAAGAATGATGGAAACAGTGTTTTGTGAGTCAATAGTGAGGTACTTAAGTATAGAATCTCCCTTATAGTCCCTGCCCCTCTGCAAATCGGAAATAAAGTCAATGGTTAAATACGCGGCACTGCATAGCAGAACCACAACATCAAGAAAAAGCAAAAGGGAAATCAGGAAATTTGGAAAAGATGGTAACTGTTATTACATGGGAATGTATAAAAACTTGGCATCTCACAATATATTGATCACTTAAAGTCAACCCACAACAAGAAAAACACCCCATGTGGCATCCAAAGTGAATGATACAGATGAGAGAAAATAAAACAAAAGAGCTATAACAAGAAATTAAAACTAAAATTTTATGAAAAATGGGACAATGTACGTCTTTGCCCACGGCAACATAAGTAAACACGCCAACAAGAACTACAACACAAGCACATACACAGTGACAGTACAAATGATAGCAATAATGTTCAAACTAAAGGTGTTGGGACTTTAATTAAACCCAAATAATTTTGAATGTCACAATCTTTAACAAAAGGAATACCACTTTGTCGTAGCACCCCAGTCAACAATAAATATTATTTATGTGTTGGAGTACATTCTTGGCACACAAATCTTGATCAGCTGACTACAGAGATTTTAACAAGCAGTTTCAATGGTGATGGGTGTTGTGATGGCTTCCGATAGCAACACTCCATCATTTTGCAGCTAGTGGCACTGCAGTTGTTTACATCAGCGGCAAAACAGCGACTGTCAGAGACTGCGCTATACACACAATGGCATCAGAAGGGCGCTACAGCAACTGGTGTGGCAAATTAGGTGACCTGCACAGTGTACTGCCTCCAGAATTGTGTGTGTAGTTATTTTATCTGCAGCAACTGATTGACGTCGTTAACATTGGTGTGGTGTAAATAAATTGATAAACAATAAAGTTTTTTAGTACAATAAACACTTTACACTGTGCATTACTTTACTAGTTGTTTTGTAAAAATAAATGCTTTTTTCTCAAAACCAATTTGTCTCTCTAATTATTGAATGACCCTCATATTATCACTATTTCATAAGACTTAACACTGCACCTATGACAGGAAAATTGATACATACTATCATATATGCTTTGATATTGCATCAAAATGCCTTATTTGAGTTGTAAGCAGTTCCCACAGTGGACCAGAAATTGCTTCATTATTCACTTGACAATACATAGTCCACCTAATTGGTAGCACAGCACAAAAGTAACTATGTCATGGTTACTAAATTGCTGTAGAGCTTACACAGTGTTGTTGTCATTGTCGTTGTTGTTGTTGGTGGTAGTAGTAGTAGTAGTAGTAGTAGTAGTAGTAGTAGTAGTAGTCATAGTAGTCAGACACAATGCACTAGAAGAGTAAGGTCTTCCAATTTCTACCAGTTCAGAAGTAATGAGTCTAGCAATGAAGTAATTAACAAACAGTAAGTGTAGCACACGTTTTAATTCAGTTGCTTTTTAAATGGGGGTGTAGAGTGTGGGTGAAGCAAAAGTTGCTACGGAGGGGAGTGGCATGGAGAAAGCACATTTCGTAACAAGTGTCTATCCTCAATGTGGACAGTTAGCTTTCTTTTCTGAATAGGAGTTGTAGGTAGCACATTCGATGCACTGCTAAGTGTTTCATTATTTTACAAAAAAGGTTGTCAGAAATGAGCAGAATGATTAGTTCATTATATAACAAAACATATACATAAATGATATTTCCTTATTCTAAACATAAAAGTATTCAAATAAAATTCTTTTTCATTCTAAAAGTTAGTTATCCACTAATGTTGATAATGTTGGAGGTGGGGGGAACTAGCTAATATCTGACTGCACTCATGGGCAATGACTTCAGAAAGGCTGGGAAACTAGATGAACTCTCTAAAAACAAGACACAATAGAGAAGCTATCTAATAAAATAAAGCAATTAGATGAACTATATCAAAATAGCAAAAGAAAAGCAGATAAACCACATGAGCTACCTCAAAATAATAAAAAGTTAAATGATTTAGCCACAAAACAGATAAAATTTCCAAATTAGTGAAACCTTAGCTAATTTACCAAAGGAATTCAAAATGCAAATAGTTAAACATTGTAATATAGTTAGAAAAGAAATACAAATGCAGTTTAAAAACGTAAATGACAATACGATACTGTTACAGAAATCATCTTCGAGCAATTACAAAATTATATGCAATCAAATCTCAGAGACTCACATAGGGTAGAAATGTTAAAAATAAATTAAAAAAACTTCTTAAAATTTCTAGCATTCTGAATACTTGAACTAATTTGGAGATGTGTCTAGAAGAAATGGTAAATCAAAAAGTACATGGAAAAGTAGATACCAAAAGTGCTATATCTAATTCTGTGGATGATAATTTAATAATAGGAGTGAGTTACAGAAATTGTGGAAGGAATCAGAAGACACTAAACAGTAACTTAGAAGCAAAATAACTAATGTAGCATTATCAGCAGAATTATTAGAAGGACTACAAACAGGAGGTGGAGTTAGTTGTATTGAGCAGTTTCCAAAGTTAAGCTGGAAGGAGAAATACATCCAATGTATTTCTTATGAGTATTTTCTCAATCTATACCTCAGAAATGGGGTGATAAAAAATTTTAAAAAAATTTGCACTAGCACATTTACTAGCTGATGCAGCGAAATGGAGAACAACTCATTCACAGACATTTAAATTGTTGAAGATTTTCAGGAAAAATTTAGAATAAAATATTCATCTACAAGTTTACAAGAAAAAGTGACGCTAAAGTTATTAGATCCTAAATACTAAAATAGTTCATGGGGTACACATAAGAAATATACTAAGTGGCATCTGCCTAGATCTAAGTATTTAGATAACACATCAGATGAAAAACTTTACATCAAAAATGTTTGAGTCTCAGGATAATCTGCCCTCTTTGTAGAGTAGGTGGTGTTATGACTGCCAAGTTCCAAGGTAACAGCTTCACATTTTCACTTAGTTTTCTATAAACCAATTTCTTTCTCTTTGACTATTCTATTGTCTTTTAACTTATACACTTATATTTCAAATACATAAGTATAACATTATATTAGTAATTTGTTGCAGGAAGGTAAAGACTTACTATAAAAATTGAAGAAAATACTAGAGTACAATAAAACAAGATATTTATTTCCACAATTTTTAGTATTGTGGTAACCCTTCTATTATCTGGACTGCACAGTGACAAGGAAACCCTTTTTACACAGCTACAGCTGGAGATCATGAAAAACATGACATAGTGACATAGACTGAAGTTGTCTTTCTTTCTTTTTATTCTTTCTGCTTTCTCATGAAAATGTTCAGTTTCCTGCAGTAAGTTGAATAGTTGGAGCTTGTATTAATGATGTCATCTGAATGGTGGGTGGGGGGGGGGGGGCGGGTGTTTGGAGATAAGGCAGAAAGTTGTACAAGTTAAGAAACTACAAAGTGACATACTAATATAAGATATGTTATTCAGAAGCACTTATAAACACATAAATAATAACAGAATATGGAGACACAGGAATGGTAAGAGAGAAGAAGGAAGTAAGAAACTAATATTTTATACAGATTTTGGGTAAGACCACTATGCTGAGGAGAAATCAATCTCTCTCTCTCTCTCTCTCTCTCTCTCTCTCTCTCTCTCTCTCTGTGTGTGTGTGTGTGTGTGTGTGTGTGTGTGTACACGAGCACCTACCTCGCAATACAGCATGATCAACGTACCTGTCCAGAGACTTAGATGAGAATGAAGGGAATATCAAAATACAAAACTAGTAAAGTAAAATGAATGAAAACAGGAAAGTTTTTCCAAAACAGTTAAAGCATATGGGCTTACCGGGATTAATTGATTCCTAAGACTTTTTCTTCTTTAAGTAGATGTTGAAAAAGAACAATTCTGAGATTTGTAAAAGTGGAAAGTAAGATAAGATGAAATGCCAACATGTAATTCCTTAAGGTAAATAGCAGACTAAGTTAAGCACCTCATGCTAATTAAACAAACCATGTTATTAGAACAATTACCTTAAACAAGTATGGTGTGGAAGCTGGAGGAAACGAAAGAGAAAAACTGCCTCTACAATATTAATGAAGTTTCTGAAATACAAAGATAGAAATATTTACAGGGTCAGAAAATAGACGGGTTATGCTGTGGTGACAAGTGTAAGAAAACTGATGATGACAGTATGTACTCATTTGATGTTGAAAGGAACACACTGACTTTCGGTCACATGAGACCTCGATATAAAAGTGACATTAATTTATAGATTGTTTATGAGATAAATCATTGTCTCTAGTTGTGTAGGTTATTCCACACAGCACCTTTCATCTTAGTGGGGGAATCTGTAGTGGTACATGTTGCTATAGAGCAAAGCAAAATTTCTCGCTTTACTTTTACTGGATTGATAAAAGATGTGCATGTGAAAAATGTGACTTCAATTAGCAGTAGAGTGAAGACCATCTTCTGTGCCTGGATCTGTTGGAATTTATGTGCAGATATGAGAGAGAAAAATGTGGGCATGGTACAGACGACAGATGCGCAATTTGGACTGGCCAGTGAGGGGTCACTTGCACTTTGCAGTCGTGCTTTGGGGGTGCCGTAGACTCCAAAGAAGAAAGGGATCTGATGACAATGGTCAAGCATTAAACAAAAATGAATGCTGTATAGAGTCTATTCTGGAATATCTCAAGTTAAGTATGAAATTGTGGATTTGGTGAAGCATTGAAGCATCATGTATGAACATGTTGTCTGAGAAGCTTTATTAATTATCAGTTGTTGTGAGCTGATAACAAATTTGAATACAGAAGAATAATGGAAACAGCATTTTGTGATTTCATAGTGAGTTACTTAAATCTACAAGCTGTCTTATAGGCCACACTCCTCTGCATACTGGAAACAAAGTGTGTGGTTAAATATGTGGCACTGCATAGCAGGATCACAACATCAAGAGAAAACAAGATGGTGGCCAGGAAATACAGGAAAGAAGGTAACTTTTATCACATGGGGAACACTTAAAGACTTGGCATCTCACAATACATCGATCACTTACAATCAACCCACAATACAAAAAACACCTCAAGTTAGCCCATCATTGGACAGTGGATGTAGCCAGTCTCCCACATGTCCAACCCCTCATCTGCTTTGTGGGAGGTGGGCAACAGCGTAAAGTAGGGGATTACCTGTAGGGGGCGAAGTACAGTGAGGACAGATATTTAATTTTATTTACACATCAAGTTCCATAGGACCAAATTGAGGAGCAAATGTCCAAAGCCATGGAATGTGTCAGTACACAAAATTACAACATAAAAGTAATAACAGATAAAAATAAAATGTTTATGAGCCTGAAAAAAGTCAATCCTTTCGTACTGTCAAGCTCGTTCCATATATAAATACCTTTGTTAAATGGTAAAGTAACCTTGGGCCAAACAGGTCAACTACAATCAGTAAGTTGGCATACGATGGTGCTATATGAATATCAATGGCAATACTACTCGTCTGTTGATAGATTTGGCTTTCGAAAGGGAAATAATTATGGGCCAGAAAGTCACTGGGTAGGAGGGTTAAGAAAGAGGTTGTGGGTTTTGTAACACAAGGACATTAGGAAGGTTGGTATCCATCAGTTTGGAAGTGTTGGTCAACAAAGGTGACAGCATTGTACCAGTAGGGAGACCTGCAGGGTTGGATTTGTGGAGTTTGGAGAATAGGTATAAGAAGTGTGTGTGTGCACGCCATATCAGAAGGTATGTGTTGGTAGTGTCTGTCCTTATTTAGTGTGTTTGTTGTGTTGTGAGTAAACGCTGCAGTTGAAGGCTGCAGTAATAAAGCGGTGTTAGGAGTTACAGTTACCCATCTTAAAATAAGAACAACAAACAATGCCTCCCTGCGTCGTCCCAGCACACAGAGAAAGTAAGTGTAATTTTTTTTTAGACCTCCAAAAAACAAAGTAGAATTTTCCAATCGATGAGAGCAATACTTTGGAAAGACAGAGATGTGACTCATTGTTATGTGTGAGATTCACATTTCGCTGTGGAACTTATCACATAAACAGACTTGTTTGTCATCAACAGTAAACTGCTAACTGCCCAAGACTTACATTGTAAGCATAACTTCGTAACATGAGTTACCTCGGAATGACACTGTTGAGCTTTTTTATGTTGATGTGTGTACCAGTTTGTTAGCTCAAGACTTCGGAAGAAAGAAAACTGTATTTTTTTGCTTTATCTATTGGTAAGTTGAACACATTTATGGTTTATAAAGTTATTTTATCAGTCCTGAATCAGATTATAATACTGGAATTACTTAATTTCACACACAATAAAAATGATTGCATGTTTAACATTATCCCCTACAAAATTACAAAGTGGGGTAATTGTGTAAAGATACTGAGTGGAGATTGTAAAATGGTATGATGATGATACTCCATATAATATTTTGAAAAATGCCAAGGACCTACATTAAAAAGTGTCTGTATTGCAGTTAGGCCTACACCATAAACAATGTGTCATGGGGTTGTGCATAGTGTTATAATAATATCAGTCATACACCGCAGAGGGTGGAATTTATATTTTTCAGAGAGTCCAGAATTAAATCTGATGTTTCTACAGGACTTGCATAGTTTTGTTCTAATTTCTTCTTTAGGTCAAAGGGTACAACTGAATAAATTAGGCCTTGAGCATCCCCAAGATCTTCCTCCACATGGTATCAGGCATTTATGAAACACAACACGTATATTTCTTTGGAGAAACCTGAGCACCTTCAGAAGTGCCAAAACAATACCAGAGATTCATTTGTAGTTCAGACCTTCTACAATGAACTGAATAATTTGTATTAAATATGTGAGCTAAAATATTAGTGGAAATCATGCTTTGTCTTCAGCAGAACCACTGAAAGTATGTAAGGGTGGGGCAGTTCAGAGTTGATGAATGTCTGAGTAATAGCTGTCCAGGAAAACTATGCTGCTGCTTCAACAAATGGGTTGATGGAGAAGGCTATGGTTCGTCATTGGTTCACTACAGATTTTATGATTTGTATAGAGAAATATTGTATGTATGCAGTCAAAGTGCCATTTTCAACATTTGATGGGCATGCTAGCCATGTTAGTCTACAACCAGTGGAACTCGTTTAGTGTGCTCGCCGTGTCATTCACTTGACAGACTACAACCTCTTGACAAATGTGCGTTTGCCTCTTTTAAAATCAAATGAGGAAAAAAAAAGCTTGGCCATATATTTTTGTGTTCTCTTTACGTGTACTGTCTCAGTTTGAATGTTATTTGATAAATTTCTTTCAAAAATTTGTAACAAACTCCTTTCAAAAATTGCTTGTTTTGGAACTTCCATTACGTATTGGTTGGGGTAATTGAAAAATGGTACAATTATTCAGGGAAATGTTCAAAAGTTGTAGAAAAGTGCTGGCTTCGTTACCCTTGACGGCAAATCAATACTCAGTCCACAATATGATATTGCAGTTTACTTTTACCTCTGACCCAGTGGGAGAAACGTCAGTTAGAAACAACAGATGAACGAACCCAAGAGCAGTGCTTGTATTTCAGGTCTATATTTAAATTTAGCAAGCTAGTAATTACTTCAAATCAAAGTCAGAACTTCTCAAAATCGTTTACAGTTGCTCCAACAGAGCCACAGATGGATAAAGATTTTTCTGTATTTAAAAATACCAATAAATAATCAGTAATACAGACATGCAACTATTGTGCTGAAATCCATTCACAGGACGCCAGATTACATTCATGTCCTAAATTTAACTCTGAAATAAGAATAAGTTTGATTACCTGTGTAGCTGCCATACATTTTGTGTGTGAGGTTGTGGCATCTCCACTGGGTAAATGCCAAAGAATGGATTTACAGATACTGTTGGCTTCCTATCTGGAGGCTGATCAATCACATGTGCATCTTTACTTGTACTTGGAAACTCACTGCATGTGCAACGTACAGGGCCTCCTCGTATAACTGAACGTTCCTCTTCTGACTTTTTTAGGTGATATTTTCCTTTAATCTGCCATACATATCTTGCCTTTTTTAGTGGTCGCAAGTCTTCAAGGCTGTCTGATTCCGATGCATGTGCTGATGTTTCACCTTCTTCGTCACTTGTCCAGCCCATAACAATTTTTATAGGCCCTAAAATATTATGCTAACTACACAGTCACAAATTTCAGACTGTGTGATTTGCTATAGGCTGTACCTGATCATTTACTACCACTAAAGTGTGGTACCATCATCAACTTTATAACGGTGAAGACACTGTAAACAATTAATCCTAAAAGCTTACCTCACAACTGTAATTGCTCCTACAGCTTGCGCAATCTCTACATTACACAAGTAACACTAAACTGAACTTCTTTTTTAGTTTGATCCACATCCCTACTTTCCACTAGGAGCATCAAAAAACTAGTCTTTCATCTACGCAATTCCTTCTTTCATTGATCCAGCCAGTCACCTTTTAAACGGAAAGGTACACACACACGGGCTAAACAGACTACCGAGGTGCTGAAGACTCCTGAGCAAATAACAAAGTTATTTCATTTTGCGCTATTGCATGAATTCACACAATCCATAATACTTCCTCCTCAACGTTCTGGAATCAGCCTACACTCATACTGCCCAATGCCCATTTTCTGTCGCTGGAGGCAAATACATCATCGTTCTTTCAGTCTACGAACAGAGAAGTAGCAATTGCTATTGGAATGTAAGAGTATTGGTGAAATGTTTTCATAAAATGAAACAGGTCTGTATAATTTACATACAAATATTATAAACAAATATCACAACACACCGCTTGCCAATCATTAACTTTAGCGATTTTTCCCACTGCCTCCTATACTGAAATAAGTATCTCTGCTTACAAGACGCGTCGTCCGAAACGATAGGATCTTCCTAAATACAGCTACTATATGCCATCAAAATTTTCTGCGCAACTGCGTTTCGCTTACAAATTTTGACATGCACATCAAAATATGACACGATTTTCGTACATTCCTTTTTATATATTGGCAGAACTGGTACTAATTGTTTTCCATCTCACGTTGTTTTCGTCTTGACCTGTTTGGCCCAAGGTTACTTTACCATTTAACGAAGGTATTAAAGTTGTAATGATTTATATACGGAACGAGCTTGACAGTACGAAAGACTTGAGCAGACGGAAGCGCAAAAACCCAAGGAATACGTCAACAACGTCAGGCTCCCGTGAGTTTGTTTCTAAAAACTTAATTCAATATTGAAGCCGAGGTCGTGAAATGACTGTTGTCAGCTATTTTCGATTTTGAATTAAATTCACCTATTGGTTATGAACCTGTCGTTGAAGTTTGTATCTAAAACTGAATTTTACCAGGTGCTGTTACGCAGTAAAGGATACAAAGCCATCACAGTTCAAAATAGAGGTATATGTAAAACCGTTGCAAAACAATAGTATTTTAAACTGTACTAGGGAGTAAACTTTTGATAGTTTTTTTTATGTCTGCCGATTAATGGGTATACTAGCGCGTGATAAGTGACTCAATTTACAAGTTCTAATAACAAAATGCTTCTGAATAATTTTACCCGTGTGGTCTCACCTCGACACATTCGTTTGTAAAGACCTGTCCCTAAAGACTAAGTTCCGTCCTGTAACTTTGATATTAAATGCGCTTTTGCCCGGTCAGACAGGGTAGTCTTGTACTATTTTAAGCGCCTGTTTATACCACTAGATTGTCTTTCAGATTAAGATAGCCAGTGGAACTCCTTACTGCCGTTTTGAGTCTTTTCTTCATTCCGTTTTTCATAGAGTATGTTTAATTTGAAATCATGTTCTCGTTTGCAGATGGGGAATGGAGTCACAACTAATTTCACAGTTTATGTCAAACACGAGCAGTGATACAGAAACAGCAATAACCTGCTTGCAAGCCAGTGGCTGGGATTTGAAAAATGCTATTGAGCTCTTTCTGGAAAATGGGGGCAATGTTAGAACTACTTGGGAAGAAAATGGCAACATCCGACCAACACTGCGCAAAACTCCTGCTGTTGATTTAGCTGACTGTAAGAGTAATTTTTCATATTCATTCATGTACTGAATTTCTAATAGGCCTACTGTATTTCTTATAACTATTCAGTAAGTGTGTGCTTAAACTGTACATTTGTAACTTCTAACCCCTTCTTAACCAGTTATGGAGTAAAGTTGTTATTGGATTCCCCCCTTTCTTGAAATCTTGGTTGTGTTGACAGATAAATCTGTGGCACAGCCTGAGGTGTAGTAAGTTCGGAAATCTGGTTGTGATAACAAATTGACTGGTAGTGAAGCCTAAGGTTTACATCTGTGCCACATTGAAAAATGTGAGGGGGAGGGGGTCCAATATGTAAATTTATCCACTTCTTTTCATTTTGCTGATATGTCTTGAGTTAAGAGAGAAATCATGTTTTTACCAGTGAGTGAGTGTAGTAGATATTTCATTAATAATTGTTCCATAGATGCTATGCACTTTATTATATTTGAATTAGGATATGTTATTAATAACTAATTTCATGAGTGAATATATGTATTTTGAAGGCACTATGCATATCCCATGTTTCTTCAATAATTGTCTGCAAGGTGATCTTGAGTGTGCTCTATCTATTTTTCTGATTACAAGCTTTTGTGCAATGAATACTTGTTCTCTTTATGATAAATTATCCTAAAGTATATGATTGCTATAGAAAAGCAGTGAATGAAAATGGGCTTAGTAGGCTAATTTACTGATGCGTTTGTCATTAAAATTTGCAATAACTCTAATAGCATAAGTAGCTGAACCTAAATGTTTCGGCAGATCATGAATGTGTTTCTCCCAGTTGAATTTCTCATCAGTGCACACAACCAAAAATTTTGAATATTCTGCCTTAGCAACAGACTTCTTCTGTTCAGTCTCTCCCCAGTTAGAGGACACTGTTAATTTCAACCTTCTGCATTCCTCCAGTTAAATATGAATTTAACTGTTTGTGCACTGTCCCTCTCATATCACAATGCTTACCTGATTTAGAAGAATTTCATGAGTGACACAGCCAAATCTTCTGACAGATCACAAAAATTCCCAATGGGTGATGTTTGGATATTCAGAGCATTTAATATTTTTATCAGTGAAGGCATATATAGCATTTTCTGTTGAAATTACTTTTTCAAGAATTTTGGGTAAAGCTCTCAGAAGTGAGACTGGGTAGTGTGAGCATCAGACCTTACCCCCCCCCCCCCCCTTTTTTTTGGATTTAACAATAGCATATTTCATTCTAGTCAGAAAACCCCACTTCAGTGAGCTACAACATGTGGCTGAGACTCCTACTTATCTGTTGGGAACAATCGTTTAGTGTTCTGTTGTAAATGCCATCAGTTCCTTGCTAGCTTTTACTTTTGAGTGAATTGGTTGTTTTCCTAATTTCACTAGACGAGGTGTGTTGAGTAATTCTGTCAAATTGCGTAGGTATTGCTTCTTCCACGTACAACATTGCATCTTGTAATGAACAGCTGGATCCTATTTCCTCTAGAACTCTTAAAATGATTATTAAAAAGATGTTCTACTTTTGACTTTATGTTGACAAACATTTCATTGAGTTTGATAGAAATGCAGTCTTCTGGCGCTCTGTTGCCCTGTTTATCTTACAACAAGATTCGAAATTGTTTTTAATTAGAAGTATTAAAGTTCACTTTATCTGGTAACTACATGTAAACTATTATTATTTTGTATTTATTTCTTTAACTCTTAGATTATAATAAAAAGAAGTCAGTACTTAGTACCTTATATTCTATGATTTTACGTACCACACCTATTGGTCAGGCAGAAGATATAGATATGAATATCTTTTACGTATTGTGCTTCAATTTCTGTTCCAGTGAAGAAACTTTCAAGAGGAATCTCAAGAGCAACAGATAATGTGAAGTTGGTATCACGTGCCCGCTCAGATATTGCTCACGAGTTTGGAGATACTGCAGTTTTCAACGTTAATCAGTTTTTCATCGAGACACCTGTATGCACTTTCACTTTGCCGGATTTGACAGTGTATCCTGGTATGAAAACACTTCACTGTTTGAAAAGTAGTAATAGCAGGTAAAATGCAACTGATGATAGGAGCTGGCTGATTCCATCAATGCCCTATTGTAGGCTTTCAATTATTGTGTAAGAGGGTAGATTGAAACAAACCTATACTGGACATCTGTTTTGGCCTGTGATGTAATGATGTTCGGGAGTATGCCATCCTGTGTGTGTGTGTGTGCAGACATAACAAACAGTACATTGAATTTTTTGGAATTTTGGCCATGGTGACAAACTGAACATACTGATAATAGATCTCAGCTTCAAAGAGGGTGACAATTATTGAACTATATGAAAAAACATAAATCAGTTACAACCTATGGTATGCACACACTATATTCAACTTGTAAACTTCACTACAGACATTTAGATCTAGGTTGTGACATGTTCTATATGCCTGGCGTCCTTGGCGTCAATATGGTGCATGACCCATTGAAATGTCGGAGCATTGATGCTGTCGATGACTTCCTGAATGGCTGTATTCAGCTCATCAGTGGTTTTGTGGTTATTGCTGTACACCTTGTCTTTAATTTGGCCCCACAAAAGTGAGTCTCATGTGTTCAGATCTGTAGAATATGGTGGCCGATTGAGGCTCATGCCAGTGGCCTCTGGATATCCCAAAGCCAGAATGCAGTCCCTATAATGCTCTTCCAGGACATCAAACACTTTCCTGCTTTGATCTTGTCGTAATCAGGGTCACTTTGGATAATGGGTATGGAATCATCTTGCAAAACATTCACATACTATTGGCTATTCACCATGCCATCATGAAATATTGCGTAGATTAGTCCATCACTGGTTCATTGCACACCACACAATCACCCATTGAGGGTTGAAGAAACTTCTCAATCGCAAATGTGGATTCTCAGTCCCACGAATGTGCCCATTTTGCTTATTGACAAACCCATCCAAATTAAAGTGGGCTTCGTCGCTAAACCAAACCTTATATGCACATACTAATTCCCATCGTGCCCCACGGTCAACTGTGCAATTTAAATGTCCTAATGCAAACCTTTCAGAAGTTATGACTATATTATTTCACATAGTTAAATAATTGTTACCCTGTATCAAAATATAATGTTGTTTCATGTAATAGTGATATATGTGTAGAGAGAGAGAGAGAGAGAGAGAGAGAGAGAATATGTCTTTCATCTAAGTTATATTAGTTTCTGGAGTGTAGTTTGTTGTGACATTGATCTTTAGTGCAGCCCGAGGCCTGTGTTAGGTTGTTGAAAGGCTACAGTTTGGTTGAGAGTGATATTGATTGCTTCAGTTAATCCAGTAGCTTTACTTGTAGAGTAACCTGTGGTTTACATTAAGTTGAAAGGTGACAGTCAGATTGTGATGACACGAGAATATAATTCTTGTTAGGTTATGAATCACTGGGATTCAGTGCGTGATTTATGTTCACCCTTTTTATATTCAGGGCTAAAGCAAACAGGTTGTGCTATAGAGGTCTTTCCTACCCAGATCAGAGTGTGACTTCTTTGCTAGCTGCTTGATCTACCTCTGATCTTGCAACATTCTTCTACAGCACCACATTCCAAAACCTTATCTTCTCTTCTTGTCTGTTCTGTTTATAATCCACATGTCACTTCTAAATAAGGCTACACTCCTGGCAAATACTTTTAGAACAGGCTTCCTGACACTCAGTAGTCAGTGCTTGTTAGTGACTAATTTAGTACTTCGAGTAGAGAAATGTAAAAGTAAATGGCACTGTTCTAACATTTTGAACTAGTCTATTAATTCCTACCTTGGAGCAGAGCGGGTATATGTTCGAAAGGAAGGGAAGGTCACTGCTGTAATGTGTTTATTGATAAACTTCACATAATATTATTGTCTGTAAAAATAATAATAATAATAATTACATCTAAAACTTTTTCATTTTTTTTTTCTACAGAAGACTTCCGTTCATTTTTGGAAAAGGATCTGATTGAAAAGTCAACCCTACAGTCTTTGGAATCTGCTGGTAGACTTAATTGGTGGGTTGAGCTTGGAGCATGTCAGTCTCTGTGGCCACTTGCTACGTCTGGAGATGGAAATTGTTTGTTGCATGCTGCATCACTTGGTGAGTTGATGTAGTACTGTGGTAACACTACTACAGTGCTTTACCACCTAAGATAAAACATTTTCTTAAAAACATTTGTTAAAAACTGGTGCCAAATTTTACTGTTAGCCAACTCTTATGGTGTGGCTCAGACATCTGCTGCTGCAGTTGCAGAAGCAACAGCCGCAGTAATACTGATATAAATAAAAATAAAAAATGACATCTCATTGAATTGAGTGTACTGCAGGTGGTCTGTTTTTCTAACACAATATTTCGACATCGTAGCGCAGCGTCTTCATCAGGTGCTTCCTGTGACTGAAAAACACGCTCACCGTGTCCCATATTAATGTCTGGGTGGTGTCTGATGTTCCCTACGCCATCCACTCCCACTACGACCGTGTTGGTTGGTCGCCAGATGTTCCATCTTCTGTCCGCGCCCAGTTCTGCTGAAGCGGGCATGGATGGAAGATGAAAACCTGGCGACCAACTGACATGGTCGCGCTGGAGAAAGTTGAAACGGTTACCAACAGCCAACGCAGCCTGTCGACAGTGCTAGGAACGTGCCTGGTGGGTGCGGACCTAGTAGGGTACGCTGTGAAACGGCCGCCACCAGGGAAAAGAGTGGAATTGGGCATGAACGGAAGACAGAACATCTGGCGACCAACTGACACGTTCGCAGCAGGAGGGGAAGGCATAGGGAATGCCAGACACTGTCCAGACATAAATACGGGACACGGTCAGCCTGTCGTTCAGTTAAAGGAAGCACCTGATGAAGACGCTGAGGTATGGCGTCAAAATGTAATGTTAGAAAGACACAGACCACCAGCAGTACACCTGATTCAACGAGATGTAATGATGATGACGACAATGATAAATCATAAGATTCAATCAACAACCAGACTCTTTCCCATTGGCGAAGAAAATAACTTGATTTTAAGAAAATGTAACTAAACAAACATACATTCACCAACCCAAATTCTAAAGTAAAATTTATGGGAGGAACATCTGATCCTGTTTCGGTCATTACCAGCTAGCAAGTGCAACATTCTGTCTGCAGTCTTTTATATTGTTCTGGATGCAGTTATCCGAGAGTGAGTTAAGTAATTGAAAATTCAGAGCTATCCAAAACCCATACAACAAGAGCAACAGAAAAATGTTACAGAATGGTATTCCTAGCCTTTACAGATGACCTGGCCATACCAACAAATGAGGAGTCCATTCTAATCGGATAGAAACCCTCAAAAAATAAAGTTAGCTTTCAAATGTCCTTAAAAACAGTTCAGATGCTCAAAACTAAAACATTTTATACAAACTGTGGTCAAACAGAGTCCTTTACTTACAGTACGTAGGTGGGATCCTAGAACCTAATGGGGAAGAAGAAATAGCACAGAGAATTTGTCTAAAGCGACTAAAGATGACCTGCAGAAGAACTCAATACGTATACAGAAAAAAAGTTTCTCCACACATACCAAAATAAAGCAACAAAACAGTTAGCAAACCAAGAGCCATGTATGTTCGTCACTCTCCCGCCATTCATAAAAGGCAATGTGGATAACCTCCTGAAGAAAGAGTAACATAAAATTATGAGGGAGACTCTTGCCCCAATAAAACAGAAAGTGGCTATTGACTGATGATCCAGGAAACAACAGAAAACCTCAACCCAGGTATTGCAAAGAGAAGATTAAAATTTTGTGGGCCCATTCACTCCCTACCAGCAACAATACTTAACTACAAAATTTTAATACAAACAAATTGACAGGACAGAAGACTATACTTTGGATTCCATGAGTCAGAAAAGATCTAGAAAGGACCCATATAAACTCCCTAGAAGTATAGACCAACTTGTATGGACATAAAATTGAGAGACAAGTGCATCCAGGGAGTGGGACTACAAAGGAAATGGGAACAAAGTGGGGTGAAGAAAGAAAGGAAGAAAGAAAAATTCATGAAGGAAAATTTAGAGCTGCAGGGAAACTGTGGAACTCAGAGCATTGAATCATAAATCTCTGCTTTATCCAGTGGTGGCCAAACATACCCAGTATTATTATTGTAGTAGTAGTATCTTTGACATTGATTTGCATTAGGATTTTTGAACATATACTGTGTAGGGTTATTGAGAAGCACTTCAAAGAAAAGTGTATCACATAACCAACTTGGGTTCAGAAAGCATCATTCTTGCGAATCATAACTAGCTCTTTATTCACCCGAAGTAATGGGTGCTATTGATAGGGATCATAAGTTGATTCCATATTTCTAGATTTCCAGGAAGTTCTTGGTACCATTCTTCACAAGCACCTTCTAATCAAATTGTGTGTCTATGGAGTATCATCTCAGTGGTGTGAAGAGATTTGTGATTTCCTGTCAGAAAGTCCACAGTTCGTAGTAATAGAGGGAAGTCGTAGAGTGAAACAGAATTGACTTCTGTGCTTCACCAAGGATGTTCGTAATCTATATAAATGATCTAGGAGAAAACCTGAGCATATAATGCATCATTTACCATTTAGTAAAGTCATCAGAAAATAAAAACTAATTGCAGAATGAGTTACTCAAGATATCTGCATAGTGCAAAAAGTGGCAACTGACCCTAAACTATAAAAATGAGAGGTCCCGTGCATGAACACTGAGAAAATCCATTAAATTTCAGTTACATGGTAAATCATATGAATTCAATGGTTGTAGATGTAATAAAATTCCTAGGAATTACAGTTAAGAACAACTTAAATTGGAACCACCACATAGAAAATCTTGTGAAGAATATTTTGAAGAATCAGCCTCAGTAGGAAAATTTTCTAGTCTTTACCAGAGCCATCTTCACAAGCATAAAATTATTATAACATGCCAGAGTAAGGCACAGTCAACATTAAAATTGAAACCTATAGTACTGTGGTACCATGTCTAATTAAAACTTCTTAACTGAAGTCCAGCCCCAGCATCTCTTCACCACACAGTCGGTTGGCAGTGGCAACTATGTTACTGCAGGGGCTGGACTTCAGTTAAGAAGTTTTAATTAGACATGGTACCACGGTACTATAGCTTTTAATTTTAATGTTGACTGTGCCTTACTCTAGCAGGTTATAGTAATATTATGCTTCTGAAGAAGGCTAGATTAATTTAGCCAAAACCTGGTAAAGACCGGAAAATTTGCGCAACTGAGGCTGATTCTTCAAATTATTAGTCTATCACAGTTGCTGACGGGGCTGCAATATGCTAGAAATTCTTGTGGAGAAGGTGAACCAAAGACTACCTTCTAGTGACAGAAGGCTGAGAAGGTGCAACAGATCTGCCAAAGAGACAGCCTATGCTACTTTTGTCTGTGCTCTTCTGGAGTATTGCTGTGCAGAATATTATTCTTAACCAATAAGAATGACAGAAGGCATTGAAAAAGTTCAAAGAAGAAATGGTAGAGGGTATCATGAATACAATGTGGAATGGCAATAGAAATGTTATAAATGTTCAATGTGACCACCATTGGCTGCACAACAAACATCAATAGGTAACGAAACTCGCCCCACACATGCAAAAGAGTGTCTGCTGTTACTGAGTGCATGGCAGCAGTGATCCGGTTCCGCATATTGATCAGAATGGTAGGTAGAGGCAGGATGTAAACAGCTTCCTTCACATAACCTGATAAGAAATAGTCATAGGGTGTGAGATCAGAAGATATCGGTGGCCAGAAGTGCAGAGCAATGTCCTCAAGTCCCCTGTGACCGATGCAGTCCTGAGGAAGGGAGTCATTCAAAAAGCTTCATACATCATGGTGCCAATGAGGCTGAGCTCAATCTGTTGGAAAATGAAGCCTGGGAATCTTCCATAACTTGAGGGAACAGCCATTGTTCCAACATCATCAGGTATGTAATTCCAGTTACAGTTCTTTCCACAAAGAAAAATGATCCATAAACCTTTGTATGGGATATGGCATAGAATATGTTGATCTCCGTTGAGTCTCTTTTGTGTTGCAATGATGAATGTGGATTTTCCAAACCCCATACACAAACATTGCATCTGTTGAATTTTCCACTAAGGTGGAACGTCACTTCATTGCTAAAAATTACACTGTAGAAATGCATCATCCTCCATCTTTGCTTGCACAAAACCACAAAATGTGAGATGCTTCTCTTTGTCATTGGGGTTGAGAGCCTCCACAGGTTGTAATTGGTAGGGCTTGTACAGCGAATGCCATGTCAGTACTTTCCTTACAGTTGGCTCTATTGGAAGACTTACTGGAATTGCACACACAACTTTCTCAAATCATCCTCTGACAAACGTGGTTGGTCTGTGCTTTCTTCTTTGCACACACTACCAGTCTGTTTTAATTGCTTAAACCAACGGCAAATTTTTTTGCAATTTGTGGTTGAATACCGAATGGGGTATGAAATGCCTGCTGCACTGTAATTTGCATCTCACTTTTCGTGAACTCAAGAACACAGAACCTTGTGATCCACAGTTGTCATCTTACTCACAACTGACAGTGAAATTGAATGTAGGCCCTATTGCCATGCGAACTCTACTGGATGCTACTGAAACCATCACCGCAAGCCTGCTTCCTCTTTTCATTGGTAGAAAGCTTGTTGATTTTGGATTTGTACTTGAATACATACAAATTTTTGAAAATGGGTCCATCATTTAGAATAACCCTGTATAACAAAATAGAAAGGACAGTTGGGCCCTAGTGCGTGGTGACAGCAGCCATGTGTGTGTCGTATTGTGTGACTTTGTGTGTGTTTTCTGTTTCAGAAGAAGGACCTTGTCTGAAGGCTTTATTATTTTAGCAGTCTTTTTCATTGTATCATTCTGTAAATAAGTGCTGCCACTGTGTGTGGGACAAACAGGAAATCCAAGGAAAATGTGAAAATTTTTTATCTGAGAAACCTGTGATTTTTTTAATTTTTTTTTTTAATTTAGAATTCCGGCAATTTTTCATTGTTCTACTTTCAGTTAATTTTTTTGTAATTTTGATTGGTAGTAACTGATACTCTGAGTTTTACTTTAGCCCACTACTATAGAATTGTATTGTACCAATAGAACATAAATGAGAGACTAACACCAAAATAAAACAACAAAACACAATCCACTCACAATGGTCTGCCGACAGCAAAATGTATGAAAGGCTTTAGGATGAAGACCATGGAATACTTAATAACAAAACATTGCTTTTGATGAGTGCTTACATTTCTAACAGGTCACGGGAAAATATTGCGAATGTTGGTGTGAGAGGTGTCATTTTTAAAGTAAATTTCCTTTTACACAAGATGAATTAAGCTATGTCTGATGAATTTCTTAAAACATGGAATGTTTGACTCTCATTCAAAACTTAACACTTTGAGCGCCAAACACTTAGAAAATTTCAGGCCCCGAAGACTAGCCATTTATGCTATTAATTAAAATTTTAATGGCATGTATCTTAAAGTGTAATGCATGAAAAAAAGGTCCGATATTGTATATGAAATCTTAGCTTTTGTTTTAGATGTACTGTATATATACTAATTTAAACCATTAACTTCTCCTGTTTCTGTGTTTGTGCGGCTGTCATTGCTGACGAGATCATCGGGCATGTGCCATAGCTGGCTGACGAAAGCCTATCACTCAGCAAAATCTCGATTTCAGCACTTAGGAAATTACTGTTCTGTATTTGGTGGATTTCGTATTTATACATTTGTAATATGAAAATATGCATTGTACAAGATGCCACGCATCAAAGACCTCTCCCAGGTGTGTTATTTTTTTGCTGAGTTTCATTTCCTAAAATGCTAGTAAGTTCTACACTGGTGTATTAAACCTTCACCATTCAAAGGGTTGAGAAGTTTTACAGTGCTGAGGGAATGAACATTGTCACTTAAATCAGAAAAATGTATTTTCACATGGAAAAAAGTGTGTTTTTAACCAGGAAAAATCTGGGATTTTTTTTTAATTGTGTGCGCGGACACACTGGATTTAGGTGTTCAGTTCCATGTCTTCTCTGTCAAGCACTTTAATTTAAATTACAGATAGATGTAGAGTAGTAGTAGTAGTAGTAGTAGTCAAAGTCAGTAACTGTCTAGTAAAAAGCTGATTATTGATTTGATGTAGCCAACTGTTAATTCATCTCCTGTGCCAACCTTTTCATGATGGAGTAGCAATTGCAACCAACATCCTCAATTATTTGCTAGATCTATTCCAACCTCGGTCTTTCTCTCTAGATTTTACCCTATAGTACCATGGAAGTTATTCACTGATGTCTTAACGGATTTTCTGTCGTGTCTCTTCTTGTTGTGTTTTCCATCCATTCCTTTCCTTGTCAATTCTGTGGCAATCCTGACTTTTGACAGTCTATAACACCACATGTGAAACATTCTCGGTATTCTTGCCATGTCAGTTCAAGATAAAATCTTGAGCTTTCAACGATAGTCTCAATTGTCATTGTCGGGAGCAACTGACTGTTCTCGTATTCTGATTCTATAACACCATATCTCAAATGCTTAGGTTCTCTTCTGTTCCAGCTTTCTAACAGTCTGTGTTTCACTACCAGACAGTGATGTGTTCTAAATGTACATTCTCAGTAATTTCTAGCACAGATTAAGGCCTATGATTGATACGTGTAGGTTTCTCTTGGCCAGCGGTAATCTGCTTTTTATGTCGTCATTGCTCTGTCTGTCATGGGTTATTTTGCTACTTTGTGATCGCCAGTTTTGATGTTAAGCTTATTTTGTTCTCGTTTCTGCTACTTATCATTACTTTGGTCTTTCTTTGATTTACTTTCAATCCAATATGTATTAATTAGACTGTTCACTCCAGTGAACAGGTGCTGTAATTCTTCTTCACTTTCACAGAGGTTAGTAATGCCAGCAGCAAATCTTATCACTGGTATCCTTTCATGTTAAATTTTAATTCTGCTCTTGAAGCTTTCTTTAATTCCTGTCATTGTTCCTCTGATGCGTAGACTGAACAGTAGGGGCAAAAGACACTTTTGCGAGAGGCCACTTGTGAGGATGAGCAGAGTCGGATTTCACACACTAGCACTCGGTTATATGTCCTATGTCATTTTTCATCTGAGCACTTCGTTCTTGGTCTTCCATGAACATAGGGGTTTTGTTACGATTATATTGCTGAATTTTATTTTGACCATATGTGGCTGCATTAATAAAAATACTGGCAGAAGCTAGTTATTCTCAAGTGAGGCTGATAGATAACACAGCCTTTGCATGACATAAGATTGGTGCCACTAACCCAGTCAAACATGTGTACTTTAATGAGCTGTCATTGCTGTAATGGTTAATACGCTATATCAAGACTTATTGTTGTAACATTAATGTTAGAAAGACACTTCTGGAGTAAAAAAGAAAAGGAAAAATCAAATTTACTACCATAATAACATGTAGTATGACTAATTATTCAGTACTACTTTAAGTTGCCAAGGGATTATTGAATGAATTTTGCAACATAATTTGATGCCACACCTGAAAATACATAGATGCTTAGAGTTGCCAGACAGTTCCTGCAATGTATCCAAATCTGATTTTTGCTAGCAGTGGGGAAGACATATTTTTCTAGCCGGAGCCTTAGTTTGTGTTTGCTAAGTTGGGTCTACGTTATGTTACTGTTCATACACACGCTGTGCTGCTGGACGATCGGAGACAATATGCAGTCATCCACTAAGCAGAGGGTATTGTCCACCAGCATAGGTACACCATACGCACTGAATTGAAATCAAGAGTTTTTCTTTATTTCTTGGAAACTACAAGGATGTGCACAAGAGTGTAAATAATTTCTTTCTATAAGTGTTCAGTTTAATCCACTTGGTCTGAAATTGATATTTTGACCTTGATTTTGCACCTTGAATGAGGAATCGTAGGTATCTCCACAAGGAACACACAGTTATTTCATTTATAAGGGAAGAGTAATCTATCCCACAGAAACTTCATTCTGCCTCACATTATTCAGTTTCCAGTTTCAGTAAAGAGAATATGACGTACCAGTTGTTCAGATGTGATTTATTTAATTTAAAAATGTTACAGGAAGAAGTAATGCCATTATCACCTTCTTAAAATTATGCCATTAGGCACAGTCAAAAAATCTGTAAGCAAGGTATGTGCTTATTTTTGACTGTGTGTAATGACGTAATATTTTAAGAACTGATGATGGGATTGTATCTTCATAAAATAATTGTGATTTCAAATTAAATAAATTACACAGCTGATGCATCATATTCTGTCCTCTAGTGGAATTACAACTCTTTTGTGAGTATGTGCTTGTCTACCACATGTCCCCAGCCTTTGCAGCACTACTTCCCTTTCTGTGCTGCAAGCCTGTGCTATCACTATCCCTTTCACTTCTGCCCATCCGATGATCTTTCTGGTGTTCATTATTCAGGACTCTGGTTTTCCATTTCACTTCTGACACTCATTACACCTTTTTGTTAATAAATCCATGGTCCCCATTGTTTAATTTGACCTGCAACCAGTTTTCCAGTAGTAGTCCTCTGACCATGCAGAGATCACACTGTTGGTGTCTGGGCTGATACCTCTCCATGTGTATGCCAAGGAGTGACTGAATGTGTTAACTCTTAAGTAGTCATGGGTCAGCGAATGTTTAGGACGACCTTTGCACGATATGTATTTAGTCAAATTTTCATCAATGCCGCGTTTTTCAGATAAAAAAACTATCTAGCATCACAGAGTGAAGGGCAGACAAACGGAAACCTATCCAGGTAGTTGGACTGATTGTTTAAATGATAGTTTTGCATATACAAAAGCAAGCATAGTGAAGCGAACTATGCTCCTTGCTGAATGGATGGATTGTCTTCACTGATGTCAACTATACACTGACAGTTGTTGGATGCTTGGAATGCGGATTGGTGTGCCATAGTTTCTCTGAAGAAACTGCAAACCATAAGGGAGATAACAACCATGAGCAGTCTTCCCTTAGTGGTTCTTGCAGGAAAGCTACTGTAGCTTCACATTTGCCGTACTTGCTAACCCTTGTCCACATCCACTGAAGTGAGGATCCACCCCACTGTCAGTGTGTTGCTCATCTCTAGGTGTCCCACATCCTACTGGACTGCCCTAGTTTGGACACCTTACAGTGTACCTGAAACTTGCTGATACACTACCTCTGGTGCTAGCAGATGACGTCAAAGTGGCAGATTTTGTTTTACATTTCACCTGTGAAAGTGTTTTTACTCATGTCTGTGATGTAGGGTCAGGGTGTATACGACCCGGGAGATCCGGGAAAAACCCGGGAATTTTTCCATCCGGGAGAAAACCGGGAAAAACCCGGGAATTGTTTAGAATTCCGGGAGTTTTACATTGTTTTAGTTTGCAGTTAAATTTTTGTGATTTTGATTTGTGAGAACCAATACTCTAACAAAGGATATTGTTGTATCCTGCTTCTGTAGAATAATACTGCAGCGACAAAACATGAACGGGAGGGGGAAAAAACAAACAAAAACTTAAGTTGCAAAGGAAATGCGCAATATACAACAACAAAACAGTGCTCATACAAGTGTCTGCCAACAGTAAAGTATGTCAGAGGCTTTAGGAACAGTAAGCAATGCTTTATAACAGGAAATTGCCTCTGTTGAGCGTGACGTGACAACTGTTTAAATTAGATTCGTTTGAGCAGTTGCGGGGCGGGCTATTGCGCAAGCGCAGTTGAGTCGCATATGAGTAGTACCTTCTCCCGCTTCTGTTTACGGAAGTGTGCCTGGGCGCCACTACTTAATATTGCACCGGTTCGGAAATATCGTAGATCTGGGGCTGATGCACAGAGCAGTCAGAGTTGTGGTGGGAGGTGGGTCGTCTCCACGTGACCTGTGTTTACTTTGTGATTTTGTTGTTTCCTCTTCGTTTATTGCTCTCACGTTAAATGATGACAAAACGGATTTTTGTGGCCAGGATCTATCAAATGAATTAAAATACGTTCGCATAAGTACGGCAAGCTAAAATATGTTGATAGTTTCAGATTTTATTTCCACCTTTGACAGTCAAGCATTAATCGCCTTACAGAACAATGAAGTTATTTTTGCTGGTTTGCAAAAGAAATTTGGCTTTTATTAATCCTTTCTTCTGAGGCAATCAATTTATTTGAAACGAAGTGTTTAATTTCACACTATTGGCTAGTCTCAACTGTTCGCTGCATTTCAAGTACACATATGGCATTATGCTATAATAAAGAACCAAACATGAGTATTGGTACTCCATTTACATACGGTTGTGCATTTTGAGCCAAATTGTGCATTTTAGCATGGTTCGCGAAATCCCGGCGCTCTTGAAGTATCCTTTAATGTCTTGTTTCTTTTATGACATAATGTAAGATCTTTTAATGTTTTACACGTACGAACATATTGGCTTCCTTCGTTATCGTAGCTGCGCAAGCGTGGTGACGCCAGTTATCAGGCGCTTTCTTGTAACTGCTAAAAGGTTGCGGGAAAATATTGCGAATGGTGGTTTGAAAAGCGTTACATTCAAAGCATATTTCCTTTTATGCAAGATGAATTATGTGAGAGAATGTACGATGAATTTCTTAAATCACAAAACGCTTGACTCTCATTTAAAAATCAACACTTTGAGGACGACCATTTGGAAGTATTTCGAGCCCAGAAGATGACACATTTGCGTCGTTATTAAAAATTTTACAGGCACATTTGTGTGTGTATCTTAAAGTGCAACACGCACAAAAAAGATCAACATTATATGTGGAAGCTTAGCTTCTCTTCTAGCTTATTAATCTTAGAAACCAATATTATATGTGAATGCTATGTATATTAATTTAAGCCATTAACTTTTCTTATTTGTTTATTCACGCTACTTCAGAGTGATCTTGCTATTGGCTGGCTACATCACGTGTCCTATTGCTGTCATCAGCTGGCGAGATCACGTGAATGAGCTATGACGCTTACAAAAGCACATCGCAATCTCAATTTCAATGCTTTGGAAAGTGACGTGTTATTTGGTGGAATTCAAATTTATACCTTCGTAATATGAAAATATGCGGCGTACATGTTGCTGCACATCAAAGGTCTTCCAAAACGTGTTTTCCCCCCTGAGTTTCATTTCCTAAGTGCCGGGAAATTCTACGTCGGTGTATAAAACCATAAACATTCAAAGGATTGATGACTTTTACAGTGCCGCAGAAGAGTGTATTGTGACTTAACATGGAAAAAGTGTGTTTTTACCTGGGAGAAATTTTATTTTTAACTGGGGAAAGTCCGGGAATTTTTTTTTCCTTGTCTACGTATAGACCCTGAGGGTGCATTAGTCTTATCGGCCAATTGAGAGATTGGAGAGGTACCTCGTTGCCTACTCCAATCCAGGGGAGACAACGGCTGCACTTGCTCAGTGGTTTGGCCTGGCTCCTGCCCTTCCCCCTTTTCAGTTCTTCTTACTCTCGTCCATTTGTTGTTGGTTGACAGACTTGTCATCACCAATCTCTTTCCAAGGTTTAATCTTGTCCATGAAGTTAATGTTCGTGTGATAAGGGAAGATGTGGAAACACTGGTTGGATGTAGAGGTCATGTCTCTGGTCACTTAATTTGTCTGGAGCCCTCCAGCTGCTTTCTGAGTGGAGAATTATCCCACCTTCACCCTTGTACCCCTATTTCACTTCTACTTGCTTCTCTCTCTCTCTTTGTTTTCTTGATTCTCAGATACAGTCAAATCCACTGGGATTTCCCTTCCATGTGCTACCTCTCTGGGGACTATTCACAGCTTGACATGCAGGGAATTAAGGGCCCGATGACCTCGTAGTTTGATTCCTTAAAACCTCCATCCCCTCTCCCTTCCCTCCCCCCTCCTGCAGTACAGATTTCGGACTGTGCATCTAGCAACACTGAAAGCTTGAATGTTTAGCAGTCTTCTCATAGTATATCTGTGTCTAAATACCTCCTTTGTGTGATGAGCAGCATTCTGTCCTTTTCATGATGGTGTTATTCCATCTTGAACCTGAAGTTGCTTGGTTTGACTGATTGTTGCACAAAATTACATAATTTGTCAAGTGATTACTTAATTCATTAACATTTCTTTATTTCACACTGTTGCAATTTCAGCTACAGGTGAAACAGTCATTAAATATTCAAAATGTCTGAAAGACATGTCCTTGTCGGAATATTACTACTCATGTGATCATATACAACAGTTGTTGCGTTATGAGTGCAAATTACAAATAGGCATTTGTGCTGACATCACAAACAACAGAAACACACTCTGATGTGCTTATGATGACTATTTTGGCACTGCATTGGCCAGAATCGGCAACCGAACTGACTGTTACCAGAGTGAGAAAATTATGCAGTACCCTCTTTCATATCTTCTTGTAAGTCTATATTTAAAAAGGGAAAGGGATAGGTTGAAGTTAAATATAATGGGAATTAGTGAAGTTTGGTGGCTGGAGGAACAGGACTTCTGATCCGGTGAATACAGGGTTATAAAAATAACAACAGTTAGGGGTAATGCAGGAGTAAGATTAGAAATGAATAAGAAAATAGGAACACTGTAGTGCCTCAAGAATATCGGGGTAAATTTTCTAGAAACACTCGGCCTTCCACCGTCTCGAACACCTGATATTTTAGGTAGAAGTGCAGGAGAGTGAGAATGTTTCTACTGATCTACCTTTTTATATGTGAAGGTCAGAAGGTTGTTATTAGAAGATTGTAAGAATGGCGAGTCACTAACGGTGACAAGTGTTTGCCACCAGCACCACAGAAGACGTGATGAAAACTCTAGGAATAATTATGTAGTATTCTTTGATGTGTTAGTGTCTGTGGTGATTGTAAAAAAGACTGATGAACAGTTGAATATAGATTGCTATGTACATGCATGTCTTGCACTCGGAGAAGTCAAGTTGCATGTTCATATTTTCATATGGGTTTTAAACCAACTCTTAGGTCTCAATGTACTTAATTATCTGTAAAGCTCGAGATACGAGTGAGACGATGAAGATATTTATGTCTAAAAAGAGAATTTTGTTCTGCATAGCAGTTGTAATATATCGTAAATCAAACCATTCCCTCCTCTCTGCCCCCGTCCCTTCCTACCCTCCTCTCTGCCCCCGTCCCTCCCTACCCTCCTCTCTGCCCCCATGCCTTCCTCCCCCCCCCCTCCCTTGCTATTTAAGGTAAAAACAAATGAGGCATATATACCAGATAAAAATAAACATTGCAGATTTATTGATGCTAAAGAAAAAGGTAAAGTAATTAAATTGGTTGTTTTGTGGAACACAAGACAACCAAAATCTTTTAGAGTTAAATGTTCTGAAAATACGATTGTCTCATCATGCATTGTGTAACATGTTGTTAACATATATCTCTTATACTGTACTAGACTTCAAAAATGGGTAACAGAAACAAATGCCCTAAACCTGGATGAAATGTAGTACACACAGCCTATCAGATGAAGATTCACAACAAAAAAGTTTAATAATCAACTGACAGTTTCAAATAAAATTAAGAGGCCACTCCATCTACTACTGGAAACAACAATCTTGCACAAGACATGCCCCAAGTTGGCCCCTCACAAATCAAGCAGCTGTAATGTCAAGAGGCTCTGTTAAAACCAGCTGACATGGCAGTGTTAAATGCCATTCTTGGTCAATTCATGGATCCATAAAATTTATTTCCACTTTGGCAATTTCATAATTTGTGAATGTTCAGCATTGATTGAGATCTTGAGTAACAGATTTTTATTTGAAACTTCCTTGCCAATTTGTGTGTTAATCCGGCACACAGTTTTGGTCTACCAGAAAGTTTCAAATCAGTATGCACCCTCCTGTAGAGTGGAAGTTCATTCTAGATTTTTATTTATTTATTTACTTATTTGTTTGTTTTATCTTGGAAAAGGTGACACACAGTTTGCTTAATTTAATGATACACTGACAGTGTTTGTCATAGAACTGTTTTATCGCTCTGAATATTCCTGTATTGGCAGTATGGACTGTCTGCAAACTGAAGAGCAAACAGGAGAGTCTCCACAGTCAAAAAGTTATTGAAATCTGCAAAGTTTTTGAGCCAGTTTCCCTTTCTTCAGGCGGAAGGGTTGAACGGGAAGGAAAAGGAGTTAAGGAAAAAGACTGGTGAGGAGGGATGAAAAAGTTGGTCTCCTATGACCTGGGATTCTATACAACGTTTCCAAAATCTTCCAATTTACTAAATCCCACCAGTCCATTTCCTTCATTCCTGTTCCTGCCAGGAGGAGCAGCCTCTGGCTCCAAAAGCTTGCAGATTTCAGTACCTTTCAGTACCTCCTGCCACTGCTTTGTGAGTCAATTTTTTATCTCTCCTATTACAGAATACAGAATTAGTAAGTAATATAGCACATGGGCGAAATACTCACCAATATAATCTACATAAATCAGCAAGTGTTGCATTGTAATGGTTATCAGGAAACTGAGTCTGTCATCCTGAACAACAGCTGTTCGTATTTTTCTGGAAAAGCCACGTCCTCCACCACAAGAACTGCCCACTCTTCATTTATAGACAGACTATAACTGGTCATGCCCCTTGGTGGGATCAGGAAAACTTTTCATAGTTCAAAGAAATTTGAATGTATGCAGTAAACATGTGCTCTTGCAGGAATGTGGGGCTTCCACGATAGACTGCTGACTCTGCGACGTGCTCTTCACGGTTTCCTATCGGGTTCTCCATGCCGTGAAGCTTTGTATCGACGCTGGCGATGGCAACAGACACGTGCTAATCTAGCTGCAGGTCTTGTATATACTGAGGAGGAATGGCAACGTGAATGGGACAGCATAATCAGCATGGCTTCAACTCAGCCACGGAAGTCAATGAATCGCAGACGCAGTTCCATTCTTATGGAGCGTTCCCTGTGAGTATACAGTCTGTTTCATACTGTTGGTTCTTAATTGACATATGGGTCTGAGGAAGCACCTTGGCAGTGAAACTGCTCAACTAAAAGTTTAGATTAGACATCATGAATAATATCAGAACCTCTATAATTATGTGTGTTAGTCAGATGTCTGATAATGTTCTGTAAAGCCAAAGCCTTTACACTTAAAAAAAACTGTATGTAGTGGTTGGTAATTAAAGTTTCACATTGCCAAATACATTAAACATCTCTGCTAAGAGATTTCCCTTTGTTTTATTTTAATTTAAGGGAGGAGATACCAGAAAATGCAACGTATGAGAGCCTTGAAGAAGTTCATGTACTTGCATTAGCACACGTGCTGCGGAGACCTATAGTTGTCATTGCAGATGTGATGCTGAAGGTAATAACATTGAGTAAGAATTTTTCATTATTTTGGTTGACTGTAGCATGGATACTTTATGAAACAATATTAAAAGCTTGAGAGCGGAGTTCATTAGAAGACATCTTTAGATTAAGCATTCTTGTTCTTCTTTCCATATCAGATTACAGTAAAAGAACATAAACCATAATTTTAAGGCTGTTTTCCATGAGACTATTTTTGTTGCATAACAAGAGTTTCAGGTTCTTTGCCCATATTGAAGAGTAACATTAAGAATAATAAATTAACATTTCTGCCTTCAATGTTATGTTGAAAATAGACTGATGACTAAAAAATAATGCATTTGAGTGCAAGTGAGTTAAGACATTCCTATAAACTAGACTACAATTAGTATTGGGTGTCAGCACCCTGGGCTTATTTGTGACAGTGCACACAGCTTACCTTTCTGCATTTGGCAAACTTATGATAGAAGTTACAGCATTTTGTCCCTGTGTGGTATCCATTGTAGTAGGTGCCTGTATATTAATTGTAAGTAAGGAAGTTAGTTGTGTGTTGGCAGCTGCAGTAATTGGTTACAAGCTCAGGAGTGCTCTTCAGTTACTGAAAGTATTAATAAGTTGTTAGTTTATTTAGACAATAAGCGCCACTTGTATTTAGACTGCAACAGGCAGAATACTTGCTTTGTTGGTGCTGGCCATTTTAGCAATTTTGATCTAGGTAAACTTATGCTGCAATGTTCTTCTTCAGCACACCAGTGTAGAAGCATGCACAAAATCAGCTAAGTGAATGATTTGTGCAATACACACATTCATTTATATATAAAAGCTGATTTAGGATTTTTTTCTCTTGTGTGAGACTACTTGTACAACAATGTGCGTTGATTTAAAGTTCTAGATTCACATATTTTACTGTTCTCATCACTTCTTCAGTGTAATCTTTGATTGTATCAATACCTGTTTGCATTGTGATATATTGTGAAACTTCAAACATTTCCTAGCGTCGCAATAAACTAGTACTCTTACTGTCAATTGTAGGCTTAAACTAAATTGTAGTCTCTTAAAATTCTTGAAAGCAGTAGGCCTCTCCTCACTCTAAAGAATCTTTTACTAATTTCATTTTACAGTTGAATGAGAAATAGGTTAGTTTCAGAATTTTGGGACCCTTACAAAACTACATTTTCATACGTTAGCAGTACAAGTGTTTTGGATACATAATTTAATTCGTAGCAAGTCATCGTTTGTGGTTCACAGTTGAGCTAAAGTATACATCAACCCTGAATTTCATTGCATATAAACAGAGATAAACATGTGTTTTTGAGAATTTTTGGAAGCTACCATTGTCCTTTCATAATATATGAGCAATTTGTAACAAATTGGCATTGATTTAGTTACTGTAGCATATTTTCTAAGCAACGTATTGTATTACATCTAGTTTCCCCTTAAAGAGAAGTAGCCATATATATTATCTGCATATATCATAAATTAACTTTATTTTCGAGTTTGCTAACTACTATAATTAACATCTAAATGTTTTAGGAAACTGGTAATTTTTACCACAGGTGTTTGAGTTGCCTCAATAGAAAACTTGTTTTGTGTGTTTGCTTCAGTTCTTATAGGGAATTAGCAGCTTTTTAGCTCAACAGATTAAAAGACAATCAGCAGGTTTAATTTAAAGTTATTTCTTCATTGCCTTGTAATACATTGTACCAGCCAAAAGCAGCCCCATTGTGAATGATGTTCTCAAACGCAGGATGAGGTGATTGATTTTCATAAGCAGCTGGAAATTGCCCTGACTAATGTCAAATTAATGGCACCTACTGTGAATTGGTGTGTTGAAAGATGTCCTGAGAGTTGTGTATCTGTGATACCTGTACCAGAGGTGCCTCAAGTACTATCCTCTCCTGTGGATCCTGTCTCTTCTGCAGAAAGTACAGGATCTGTCATTACCTGTCCATTTGACTGCAAGTGGCATCCTTACAGGGTGATTGGGGACCATGGAGAACTCAGGATGCTGTACCAATACCCCTAACCAGCTAGTCTGAGGTGCTGTCTTTCACTGAAAGTGAGACTGATCCAGTGGGACTCACTTCACCTATTTTGGGGAAACCTGTTTTGTCCATTGTCAGGAAGCAGCTAATGCAAAAGGGTAGGAGTCTATTAATCGTTGACAGTTCAAAGGTATAGTGAATGATGGTACCATTTACGGAAGTGACAGCAAGGGACAGGAAAGGACACCAGGTGCACTCGGTGTGTATGCCTGGGGGCCTCATTCAACATGTGGAAGAGGCTATTCTGGCAGCCATTGAGAAAGCAGGATACAACCAGCTGCAGATTGTGGCTTACATTGGGACAAATGATGATTTTCAACGAAGCTCATAATTTGCAGCATTGTCCACAGAACTGATCATAGCTCTGTGGTTCCAAGTTGAGTGGCAGGACTGAACCAGAGACTTCGAAGTTTCTGTGGCAAGCTAGGCTGCAACTTCCTGAACTTGTGCAATAGGGTTAAAATCCTAAATAGGTCAGGTGTGCAGTAAACATTAGAGGCTGCTTCTGTGGTAGCTGACTGTGTGTGGGGTGCACACAAGGTCCTCTTTTTTTTTTTTTTTTTTTTTTTTTTTTGAGTAGGCAACTTTCCATCCAGTTCAAACAATGATTGCTGTGGGAAACCCAGAAGTATCAGTGTAATGTTGAAAGAAATGCCCCCCACAGGTGAGAGTATTAATATCCTAATGGTAAACTGCCGAAGCATTCGCAACAAAATGCCATAGTTTGAAGCACTCATGAAAAGCAGTGAAACTCACATAATACTAGTTATAGAAAGCTGGTTGAAACCTGAAATTGATAGCAGTGAGATTCCTGGTGAAAATTTAAGTGTATATTGAAAGGATAGGCAAATGGGAAATGGAGATGGTGTATTCATCACAATAGACAAGAAATTCGAATCTGCCGAGATAGAAATTGAAGCTGCATGTGAGATTGTTTGGGCAGGGCTTACTATCAGGGTGGGCATAAAATAACTGGATGTCGCTATCACTCATCAGACACATCTCCTGATGGAACTGAGAATATTGGAGAAAACCTTAGTTCACTTGTACATAATTTCCCCAAGCAATCTGCAATCATTGGTGGAGCCTTTACCCATCCAAAAATTAATTGGGAAAATTACAGTTTTATTAGTGAGGGGCATGGTAAGGCATACTCTGAAACTGCCTAGACCAGGTACTTAGAAATCCCAACTATGATGGAAAAATATTGGATTTGTTGACAACGAATAAACTTGATGTCTTTGGGAACATCCACGTTGACTTTGGTATCGGTGACAATGATGCAGTTGTGGCAACAATGGTTACCAAAGTACGAAGGACAACTAAAACACAAAGGTAGGTATATATGTTCAGCAAACTAGATAAAAGATCAGTAGTGTCCTATCTCAGTGAGGAACTTGAAACATTCAGCTCAGGTCAGGAACAGGTAGAGGAACTCTGATACGGGATTAAAAGAATAGTTGACAATGCACACACAGTGTGTTTTATCTGGTATTAAAAACAATAGTCTTTGACACAGCCAACAAAGGGGCTTACTCCATACCCAGATTCATTGTTTCTACCTTGTTTCACCACTGGAACACTACCTTCACTGTCCACAGGAGGAGTCAGTTTTGGCAAGATTTAGCAAACAATGTTATCACATGAAGATCATGGCCAATTGGACCGCTGAAATATTGTATCAAGATTATTTTATAATGTAGCTGCAACCCAGCAAGAATAAACTCATTGACAGCCAGAGGAAACACACTGTTACTTAATCTCGTGTTGTAAAAACTGGGTTTCAGGCCACTGCTATCAATGAAGTCAGAATGGTAAAACGTGAGAATATCATTTCTAACATTCTCTTTCCTTCTGGGTAGAATGTTATTACATCACTGTGAAATTATGTTGTTAAATGGCTGTGTAAATTCAGTGTTTTAATCTGTCGTAAGTAACTTATACATGGACACTATTTGTAACTTTTATTTTTTAGTCACAGGAAATAAAACCTGCAGGTTTGGTGGTGGTGGTGGTGGTGGTGGTGGTGGTTTGTAGTTGTGCTATTTATGTTCCAAATATACAAGCTCAAAACTTTTAAATTTGCATTTTATGCAGGTGGAAATGTACTATTTTTTGTAATAATAAAACATGCAGTTCCATCAGTATTGAAAGTAAGTGTATTTCTAATGCTAACTGCTTGCAGGATATGAATGGAGAGGATCTTGCCCCAATCCCATTTGGAGGGGTCTACCTACCACTGGAGTGCCCTCCAGCAGATTGCCATCGTTCCCCTCTCGTACTGGCATATGACTCTGCTCATTTTTCAGCTCTAGTTGTGATGGAACGAAATTCAGATGTCGTTCAACCACCAGGTTTGGATGCATGTCTAATTCCATTTAGAAGCAAATGATACAGTGTAACTTCTAATTGCTCTAGTTTGAATATATGTGCATTGTTTTGTGTAAGGAATGAGTACTTATAATAATTAACAGTCTAGCTCTCATGTGAAATTGCAGTCTTGAAGTTTATACTAAAAAGAAACTAAAATTCTTCATAGAATTAAGGAGTCGTAATCGAGCTCATTATGACATTGGCTTACAGCTTACATCATATTTTTCCATCAAAAATCTTTGCCCTATGATAAAAAAAAAGGTGCAGATGTCATCATATTTACATGAAACATGTAAATATGACTGCATGTTCGAAGTCTGAGGAATGCAAGTTCAAACACTCACCTGTATGTTACACACATTGTTCATTTGCATGTCTGTTGCTCAACATATTTTCTACTTGGTGAATATTTGTCTTTCCTCATGCCAACACACGTGATCTGCCGAGAATTTGCCATTATAATGTAGATTTATATGAGCTATAATCAGAAAATGGTTTCCTTGTGATGCATAGTAAATCATAAACGAATCCTATACACATGCATTTTTACAAGACCTATGCCCAATTGTTGCAGAAAATGTGATTTGTCAGAAAAATCTTTGGTGAAATTGTCCATTTATGAAACATTAACAATTTCGGGTTTAATTTGGGATTCCTGTGTTGGCCTTCATAACATTCTTCAGGACCAAGCAGCTCAGTGTTAAGTGTATACGAACCGATTATGTCCAGTCAACTTCTTAATGACATCACAGAAGCAATCTGGGATGAAATCGTGATGCTAGCTATCCAGTTGTAAAACCTTTTATTTTGAGTATTTGTTTATTTTCAGCAAAAAGACTGCCACCTTGTTACATTTGTCATGACAACATCTTAAAAGTCTAGGTTTAGAGCAGACTCGATCCACAAAATAAAAAGTACTTAAATAGTAGAGCTGTTGTAGAGCAAGTGATGTCCAGTGGTTGTGAAGTAGTAAAACACATTGTGTTCCTAGCTGCAAATAAGATGCATAACTTATGTCCTGTAGTAATACACCACTCTAATGGACTGATCATTGCAAAACTGTAGATTTTATGAACATTTTTTGTAAATTCTCGCCGGCCGTTGCAGCCGAGCAGTTCTAGGCGCTACAGTCTGGAACCGCGCAATCGCTACAGTCACTGGTTTGGATCCTGCCTCGGGTATGGATGTGTGTGATGCCCTTAGGTTAGTTAGGTTTAAGTAGTTCTAAGCTCTAGGGGACTGATGACCTTAGAAGTTAAGTCCCATTGTGCTCAGAGCCATTTGAACCATTTTTGTAAATTCTCTTTTTCTGTAGATATGCACAAATTCTGTGGATAGCAACTATCATATTTTGTTCGCAAACTTTTTCCAGTCTTCAGCATTTACACATTAAATTGATGATAACAATGTTAGGCATTGTGACTCATATTTGAATGTGCATTTGAGAATAGAAGACATTATCGTTCATTCATTGCTTTGTTCATTCATTTATTAATTCATGTTCAATAAACATTATCAAGGAGAACCTTCAGGGATGTAGAATGAGTCAAGATGTAAGTTAATAAAGTCCAGCAACCATCAGCAGTACCTGAATTTTTGTAGCACACCTTTCACACCAAAACATCACTCCCATATAGCATTGCTACCTGTGGCTGACACATCTGTAGTGAAATCCCGTGCTTGGTGTTGTTAACGTCTCACTAAGATGTTTACCCTCAAACCTAGTCTGCAGAAAGATTTCCCACGCACCTCTAATCCTCTGACCACTCCGAAGAACCAAGTGGGAATGAGCTCACCATTCAGTGTCATACAGGATTGGAGCTACTGAAAGATACCAATTGCCAGGGCTTCTACTTTTTAGCATCATATCTGGAAACGAGAAACATCCTACCTGCAAGCCTTTGTACCCCTCTCAGTGGTACTCTTCCATGCTCCCAATCTCCATAGTATCCTAGTTCAGCTTATGTACTCATCTTATGCTGCACCTATTCCCTACCTCTTGTCACATTTGTCATTTCCCTGTGAAAAACCAAAGTGCAATACCCGTTGGATACACCAACCCATCACTCCCTGCTTCACTCATGAGTGAGGCTTATCCTGTTGTATCAGAGGCAGAACCACCTGTGAAAGGAGGTCATGTACCACCACTGCTGCAATTTCTGCATATTATCTCTAGTACAGGACCAACAACCAGCTGTCCATGCAAACAAATGGCCACCACTAAATGGTGGCCATGAGCAGATTTGACCGTCCAGTGGCTGCTCACAGTGCGGAACACAATAGGCGCCAATTAAATGGCCACTCCACATCTGGATCTGTATCCCCCCTTCCATTGCTAACTTTTCTAAACTTCGCGGGAGAGATTTTTCTTTGCAATGCACCCTTTATCCTCTAATACTCCTGGGTTGCTAGCCTCCTGTCCTATACCCACCTCTACCTTGCCCCCAGACTATAACTTCTATTATGTCATCCCCTCCCAATCCACTCGTACATGTTATATTTCCTCCCTGTAGGTCCAGGGGTTAGAATAGGCCTGAGGTATTCCTTCCTGTCGTAAGAGGCGACTAAAAGGAGTCTCACACTCTTTGGCCCTATAAGTTCAGGTCCCATTTTATGGTTTGACCTGCCAAATTCTACAGAAATGCGGGCCATTTTGGGAAGGATGCTTTACGTGGTGCACCAGTTATCCATAGTGCCATTAGATTCAATCTCCTGAACCTCTTATTGTCATGGCTTTGCATCTCCACCTGCAATTCAACTATTTGGACAAGGACACTATCCGGGGTACATCTTCTTCCGTTGTCACCTGTGCTCTATTAAGCCCATGACGATATTGAATTTCTCTGTGCCCAACATCCAGCACAGTAGCCACTCCTTTGTGGTGAGGCTGTCATGTACCCTTTTGGTGGTCGCCCCCTGGCAACACAGGGATAGCACTGCAGATGCCCAAGCTGTAAACTCCCCACATATGATAAGGACTAGGTGCCTGTCTTCTTGGAGCATCAGGACTCCTGGCAATGGCCATCATGCCAGGTGGCCTTTTCTGTGGCTGGGTTGTGCCT
This sequence comes from Schistocerca gregaria, assembly GCF_023897955.1. Classification (NCBI taxonomy): domain Eukaryota; kingdom Metazoa; phylum Arthropoda; class Insecta; order Orthoptera; family Acrididae; genus Schistocerca; species Schistocerca gregaria. Next base: position 86,004,335 of record NC_064926.1, on the reverse strand, counting down.
GTGGGGAGAGCCCCTGATCAGAGTGGGTGGCATCTGGGCAGAGGACCCGCAATGAAGCAGACCAATTCCTCTTGCTGGTGACCAAATGGTGTCAGCAGTCTCCAAGAAGGGAAAGATCAGACACAATGCTGACAAGTATGACCCTAAATCATTTCTCTCCATTGCTACACCATGGGAGGAATGTAGGGCTACAGAAAAAAATGAGCCATAATTGCCTTGGTATTTAGTCTGTAGCAGAACAGATGGGAACTTCTTTCTACTTACGAAGCCTCAATTTTTTGTTGAACATCTTGAGGATACGTTTGCGGAAGTGACAGCACTGTCCAAGATGAGAAATGGGTCAGTCTTGATTCAGACTGCATACCCAGCCCAATCCCAGGCCTTACCTGTGACCAGCTGGTCGATTTTCCTGTTTCCGTCACTCCCCATAAAGCCTCAACATGGTCTATGGGATTATTTTCCATTGCGACCTCCACTTGCAGGCTTAGAATGAGCTCTGTGCCAATTCAGAATGGCTGAGTTTCATTTCATCCGGTGCCTTCATCTCAGCCTTTGAGGACGATTCATTGCCTGAATATGTCAAGGTGATGGTTTACCACTGTGGTGTTAAACCATACATCCCTCCCCCTATGTGGTGCTTTAAGTGCTGGAAATTCAGGCACATGTCTTCTCATTGCAATTCCAGTGCCACATGTCGAGACAGTGGACGTGCACTGCATCCCAATACTCCAGGTGCACCTCCTCCCACTTGTATCAGTTGTAGAGAGCACCACTCCCCCTGCTCGCCAGACTGCACAGTACTCCAAAAGGAGTGAAAAATTATGGAGTAAAACCCTGGACCGGGTGATTTACCAAGAGGCTAAATGTAAATTTGAAAGATTACACCCCATTTGGTTGATGTCCACATATGCTGCAGCTACTTCAACATCACCACCACAAGTGATGGTAGTTCCACACTCTGTGCTGCGAACTGTGGGCCCTCTGGCCCACCAGAATACATCCGTCCCCTTGGTGGTAGGGGGCACATCTGCTTACGTTGCTCCCAAAGCACCTACTTTGGGAGCAGTACCCCCGCCTCCCACCCCCGGTCCCCCTCCCCCAACCGCAGGGGACATCGGTCCCCTCGCCCCTAGCCAGAGAAGCAATAGCCTCTTCCGGCTCCTCTTGTGCAGAAGGGGTTCCTTGGGACTCTCTCTTCCAAGGTCTCCACTAATGCCGCAATGGACACTTGCCAGTGGCTAAAGGAGCCAAAAGCTGCTGGATGAAGAGCTTTGCAGTGTTCCTCCATGCCTGAAGCTACTTCAGAGAAGCTCTCCCAGCAAGCTGCTAAAGAGTAGTGAGAGGGCAAGCAAACCAAGAAGAAGGCTGCTAAGAAACAGGATCCTCTGGTGATCCCTGCACCACCACTCCATACTGGTTGTGCATCTGAAGATGAGGTGGAGATGTTAGCATCCCCTGAGGGCCTGGATCTCACTGATGCTTCATCCACAATGGCAATGGATACAAATACTCAACTTGTGGCAGCAGGTGATGGTAAGGCACAACCTGCCTCTTTGGTCACTACATGATTCCCCAATTCCAGAAAGTGTCATCGTCCAGTGGAACTGCAGCAGCTTCTTATCCCACCAGGCTGAGCTACATCAGCTTTTAAGCATTACTCTTGCTTTTTGCGCTGTCCTTCAAGAAACAGAGTTTCCTGCATTGTGGATCGCTGCAGGGGGTACTACAAAAACTGTCCTGCCCGCGATTGATCATCAGGTGGAGTTTGCTTCTTCATCCTTATCTCTGTCTGTAGTGAACCTGTGCCCCTTGAAACACATCTAGAAGCTGTGGCTGTGAGGGTGGGGGCAACACAGGAAATTACCATCTGTAACATCTACCTCCCTCCAGATGGTGATGCACTGCCCCATGTATTGGCTGCTCTCATTTGACAATTCCCCCCCCCCCCCCCTGCCCTCCCCCCCTACCTTTCTCGTTCTGGGTGATTTTAACACCCATAACTCTGTGTGGGGTGGCACTAAGGTTACTGGTTGTGGCAAAGAAGTTGAGGACCTACTAACTCAACTTCACCTTTACCTCCTAAATACAGGTGCCCCACACATTTCATTGTGGCACATGACACCTATTCAGCCTGTGATCTCTCGGTTTGCAGTGCTGGCATTCTCCCATCTAGCCACTGGAGAGCGTGTGACAACTTGTGTGGTGGTGACCACTTTCCACTCTTCTTGACCCTACCCCAGCATCCCTCATCTTGACACTTGCCCAAGTGGGCTCTTCCCAAGGCTGACTGGGACACTTTCACATCTGCTACCAACGTTTAGTATCCATCGCATGCCGTCATCAGTCACTAATACAATTATTGCTACAGCTAAACGGGCAATCCCTTGTTCCTCCAGTTACCCCCTGTGGAAGTCAGTGCCTAGGTGTTCACCAGGAATTGCTGCAGCCATTAGAGACAGTCAGTGCGGCCTCCAATGTCATAAGCACCACCCCTCCCTGGAGCATCTTATTGCCTTCAAATGGCACCGTGCTCAGGTTCGCCTCCCATCAAACGAAGGAAACAGGAGTGTTGGGAACATTGTCTCCACCATTGGAATATGAACCTCGCCCTTGCAGGTTTGAACCAAGCTCTGCCGACTTTACGGCTACCAGAACCCTGCAGGTGTACCTGTAATTTCCACAAATAGAGCTATATCTACCAATCAGACAAAATTGCAGATTGTCTTGCTGAGCATTATGCTCGCATCTCTGCTTCTGAGAATTACCACCCCATGTTTCATCTCCTCAGAGGTTCAAAAAACAACACCTACTTGTTGTTCCATGCCACCGTGAGCCTTATAATGCTCCCTTCAGTGAATGGGAATTTCTCAGTACCCTTGTTGATTGTCCTGACATATCCCCTGGTCCAGACTGCATCCATTCGCAAATACTGAAACATCTGTCAGCGTATTCCCAACAACGCTTCCTTGCCATCTTCAACCGCATCTGGAGTGATGGTGAATTCCCATCACAATGACGGGAAAGTATCATCATTTCCATGCTAAAGCCCAGGAAGAACCCCACTAGATGTTGATAGCCATTGTCATGTCGGCCTCACCTATTTCCTTCTGCTCCTATTGTTGCAGCTGAACACTGGCTGCAGGGAGCTATGTGGAAAGTGCAGTCCTGGGCCCCCAGTCATGGCTTTTAGTTTTCGGCTGCCAAAACTTGTGTTATGCACTTCTGTCACCATCACACCGTCCATCCCCATCCAGAATTTTACCTAGATGAACAACTACTAGTTGTAGTGGATACTTACCACTTTTTGGGAGTGGCCTTTGATGCCCACTTAACTTGTCTTACCCATCTTTGTCAGCTTAAGGACAAGTGCTGGTGGCACCTTAATCTTATTCAATGCCTGAGCCACACCATCTGATTGTCATATACTGCTGCAGCTGTACAAAGCCCTCGTACAGTCCCATATTGATTATGGGAGCATGGTGTATGGCTCCGCGTCGCTCTCTGCATTGCGTCTGCTGGACCTTGTCCACTACTGTGGAGTTCACCTCGTAACGGGAGCCTTTTGAATGAGCCCCGTGAACAGCCTCCTTGTGGAAGCTGGCATCTTCCATTGTGGCTCCGGCGGCAACTATTGTTTGCAAATTATACTGTCCACATTCGTAGTTCACCTCACTATCCAAATTACCATGTGCTTTTCCCTAACACAGTGATCCATTTTCTGCAACAGCAGCCCAGAACTGGGAATCCCTTCGCTGTCCGTGTCTGGTTGCTTCTTAATGAACTCGACGCTTTCCCCTCGCCACCTTTCCTGCGGGTCCATATCCGGCCACGGCTTTGGCTGGAACTGTTGAAAGGCCCAAAATGTTCAGTTCCACCTGAGCCCCTCTGCCGGCAGTTTCTTTCGTCTCAGTGAATTTGAAGGCTCAGAAATAATCTGCACAGATGGATCAATGGTAGACAGTCTTGTGGGCTTCGCTTATGCTCGTGTTGGCCATAGTGAACGACACTCCTTGCTGAGTGGCTGCAGCGTTTTCACTGCAGAGTTGGTTGCCATCTATTGTGCTCTTGAACATGTCTGCTCCTGCTCCGGTGAGTCCTTCATTATCCGTAGTGACTCCTTAAGCAGCCTAAAAGCTCTCAACAAGTGCTTTTCTAGACATCATTTGGTACTGGCTATCCAGGAGTCTCTTTATGCCCTCTGCAACAGTGGACATCTCATGACCTTCATTTGGACCTCAGGACATGTCGGGATACTGGGCAGTGAACTTGCTGACCGTCTGGCCAAACAGGCTACCACTAAGCCATATCTGGAGATTGGCCTGCTGGAGACTGATTTGCAATTGGCCTTCCGCTGCGAAGTTTTTGCAATCTGGGATACTGAATAGTGCACGCTCAGTACACCAAATATACTCCATGTTATCAAGGAGACAGCAAATGTGTGGTGGTCATCCATGCGAGCCACTCGCAGGGAATCTGTTGTCCTGTGCCAGCTACGCATTGGCCATATGTGGCTAACACATGGTCACCACCTCCATCGCGAGGACCCACCTCAGAGTCACTGTGGCTCCCCTATGACTGTTGTCAACACCTTGTTGGACTGTCCACTTTTAGCCCCTCTGCAGTGGACTTTTACTCTTTCCAGCACCCTACCTACGATGTTGGGTGGCTATACCTCAACAGCAGATTTAATTTTGTGTTTTATTTGTGAGGGTGATTTTTATTGTGCCATCTGAGGGTGGGCATCTGGCCTCCTTTCAGAGGCCTCCACCCTCCCTCCAGCTTAACTCTGTCACCCTTTATTTGCATTTGTTTGTCTTGGTGTTCACCTTCTCTCCATGTGTGTTCATTTTGCTGTGTCTTTTTGGGCTGGGCATTTTAATGTGATGCAGAGTGGCTGGCTCATCCTCTTTTATTCTTCTGGTCAGCCAGCCCAGACAATCTGCTCTCTGGTTTTAATGCCTTCCTCTGCTTTTCCCTGTGTTGTATGTTTTCCCCCTTTCCTTGCTCGTTTCGTTTTCTTTTTCGTTGTGGTTCCCAATTCCTTTTAACCCCTTTTAGTTTCTCAACCTAAATTTGGGTGTTGTCTTGCCTTGTGCCTTGTTTGTCAGGAAAAAGGGACTGATGACCCAGCAGTTTGGTCTCGTTATACCCCCAACCAACCAATATGTTACATTTGTATGCTGCACAAACTCACTGGAGCTAGTGCTCTTGTCATTTTCCTATATGTTGCACGTGCCTCCTCTCCCTCCTGCATTTCTGTCCCGTACACCTGCTACGTCCCTCCTAACCATCAGCTATCCTTCCCCTACCCTTCTTGATGCTCCCTGCCTTCTTTCTCCCCTTGTCTATTCCCTGACACAACCCCTCACACGAAATGAACCTCAGTCCTGGCAGAGTTTATTCAGCCACAGTGTGGGCATACAAGTGTGTGCATGTGCTGAGGAAGGGGGTGGAGGGGGGTGGGTGGTCTGGCCTGCATTTTTGAACAAATTGAGCCTAAACACTTGTCAGTCACTTTTTCCAAACATCCAAAAGATGACAAGAGTGTGGTTTATAACATAAAGAAGAAGCTATTCTAACCAATAAAATTTGATTTCCAAAGAGTCAATGTTGTTGCAAACTGTATGTCATAGCATGAGATCTATTATTCAATAACCTGATTTATTTTTTGTGAGAAGACCATATTTATATATAAATTAATATAGCAGTTATTGGGGTTGTTGGCTCTGATATGTTTAATTTCTAATACTTTGTTTATTATTTTTGTTTCCTGTTTATATCTTCCTCCTCCTCCTCCTCCTCCTCTTTTGTCTGATTTTTTTTTTTTTTGTTACTCAAAACTTATGTTTGTGGTATCATCATCAGTTCACAATGGCAACAGAACAGTTAGCTGTAAAACATTCTTTAAATTTAACAGGAGTGACACATAATACCAAAGGTGTGTGATAAATTAATTTTGTGACAAATACAGTCTTTGTGTTTATTTACATACAAGGGCTGGATACAAAATAGTGGTAACACTGCTGTAATGTCAAGCCAGTGAGCTACCATCTATGTTGACACAACAAAGGCCTGTGAGAAGAGTTTTACAGCGAATGGGGACAATACTCTGCAAATCTACAGCAGTGTGTAGCCTGTTGAACATCATAGCAATAGTGCAACCCCCTAACATCATGTCTACAAAGATAGAGCAACATTCTTGGCTCAAAATTGAAGTGGCATGAGGTTGGAATATGTAAGAATGTTTCCAGGGACTGCCTGAAGCATGTGGTGATGCAGCATTGCCATAGAGCACAGTCGCAAAGAGGGTTAAAGTGTTCAGATTAGGCAGAAATGCTGTAAAGGATCTCTCCCATATAGGACGACCGCACGTGGAGGCTAATACAGTTAAACTCCTTTCTTCCTTGTTGGATGCTGATCGCCACTATACTGCATGTGAGTTAACAGCAAATGTCAGAGTATGCCACAAAACTGTGCTCCACACTCTGCACAACGTTTTGGGGTGCAGCAAAATTGCAGCACATTGTGTTCCCCATGAAGTGGCAGAGATGCAGCAGTAGTGCCACCATGCCATCAAACAGGGTTTTTTGAGCCGGTACCAAACGAATTCCTTTGAAATATTATCACCATCAACGAAACCTGGGCATGTTTGTATGAACCAAACTTGAAACACTGAAGGGATGAAGGCGTCCTCTGCTCTCTCTCTCTCTCTCTCTCTCTCTCTCTCTCTCTCTCTTTCTTTCTCTCTCTCTCCTTGTCCACAGAAAGTGTGCATGCTACTCAAAGTGCTGTGAAAGTGATGTTCATTATGGTGCATTATGACACTGATAGGGTAATACTGCATCACACTGTACTACTAAGGATGATGGTAGATGATCCCTACTACTGCACATATGTGCAACACCACCTTCATCCAGTGCTCAGGTGAAATTTCGACATTTCATAGAACAGCACTCCATCATTCTGCGTGATAATGCATGATGCCATACCACTGCTGCTATCCAGGACCTCTTGCACTGCTGGCAATGGAGGAGCATGGAACATCCACCATACTCATCTTACACGAGTCCCTGCAATTACAATCTCTTTCCCAAAATGAAAAGACCACTGCGAGGGATCTGGTAAAACACCAGAGATGACATTATCCATGCCACAGAGTGGTCAGTATGGGATATCAATGGAAATGTACTGAAATGCAGGAGGATCTGCAGTGAATTGACGCATGGTGCACGGAATGGCAATTGAATCTCAATGTAGACAAGAGTAATGTGATGCGAATACATAGAAAGATAGATCCCTTATCATTTAGCTACAAAGTAGCAGGTCAGCAACTGGAAGCAGTTAATTCCATAAATTATTTGGGAGTACTCATTAGGAGTGATTTAAAAAGGAATGATCATATAAAGTTGATCGTCGGTAAAGCAGATGCCAGACTGAGATTCATTGGAAGAATCCTAAGGAAATGCAATCCAACAACAAAGGAAGTAGGTTACAGTACACTTGTTCGTCCACTGCTTGAATACTGCTCAGCAGTGTGGGATCCGCACAAGGTGGGGTTGATAGAAGAGATAGAGAAGATCCAACGGAGAGCAGCGCGCTTCGTTACAGGATCATTTAGTAATTGCGAAAGCGTTACGGAGATGATAGATAAACTCCAGTGGAAGACTCTGCAGGAGAGACGCTCAGTAGCTCAGTACGGGCTTTTGTTAAAGTTTCGAGAACATACCTTCACCAAAGAGTCAAGCAGTATATTGCTCCCTCCTACGTATATCTCGCAAAGAGACCATGAGGATAAAATCATAGATTAGAGCCCACACAGAAGCATACCGACAATCCTTCTTTCCACGTACAATACGAGACTGGAATAGAAGGGAGAACCGATAGAGGTACTCAGGGTACCCTCCGCCACACACTGTCAGGTGGCTTGCAGAGTATGGATGTAGATGTAGATGTAGATGTAGAAATGGATGCACAGATGGTATGTGACACCTTCCAGACATTTGGTAAAGAATGCCACAAATAACGGGGCTGCTTATATTGAAGGTCTGTTACTATAAGTACGTCTGTAAATAGTCATTTCAGAGAAAAATAATGGTTCTTATAACTTTTTATCCAGTCCTTGTATATTGTATGTGGGGTCTGTGACTGTATTTTGGAATGTTCATATAGACTAACTATACCTTAAGGTTTTGTTTAAAACTCATTGGTTTCTGTTTCCCTTCATTGTAGCTGCTGTGCCTCTGATAAGTTCTGACAGACAGCTTCTTCCTATACAATTTGCTGTGGATCCTGGGGAGCAGCTGGTATGGGGTCGTGATGAGTCCCAACCCCATTTGGTACGAAAACTCAGTCTTGCTCCAAGAGACCAACTCGGTCTTTTGGCAGAATATTTGGATGTGAGAGAACTTCCTCCAGGTCCTGATTCACCACCAGAATCCACCGACGATGGCTGCGACATTGAGAAAAGGTGAAGTTTTCATAAGATTTTGCAGTTATGTTGTTCACCATAATCTTTTTATTTGGAATATTGTGGGGAAATATGTTTATAATTGACATAACCTAATGGTAAAAGCATGGGTGTTTCTTCAGACATGGCAGTAATGCTGTTAATTACTTTGCAGACATCTAGTGACAAAAGTAGGGTAAAATAAGTGTAATAAGAAATTAACACTTGTGATGTGAGAGAATTTGTAATGCTTAGCACTGTAGTTAGCTATGTAATTGTATTAAGCAGTTGGTATCCCTAGCATTGTAGGATTCTCCACATCAGTGGCTAGAAATATTTTCCCATTACCTTCCAGTGCTTATTTGACTAGGTTAAATGAAGATTTGCCTATAACATGATGGTGAACCAGAATCAAAATTGTTGTGGGACATATTTGCTGTTTAAATCATTGTTGTTGTCCTCCACCTCCGCCTCTCCCTCTTCACGATAACTTACCCATTAATGACAACACTGCTTCCATTAAGAGAATAATACATAATATCATTCCAGTTTGCTCAGTACTATTAGAAGTACCTTGAAATTATTCTGGTCAACAGCTGATATCTTCTAGTTTCTTGAGCACAGGATGACACATCAGCAATGGTTTCCTCTTCGTGCTTGGCGTTACAATTTGTAGCATGATAACCAGACCATGTTGGTAATTTCCCATGAATCTCTAGAGGCTTCAAATAATTTCTCCCTTTGGTTATCAGTACTGATTTCATTCTTTTCATCTGTCCAGGAAATAAGCTGAAAGATAGCTGAAATATTCCTTAGTTTTGGAGATCTAGCAATCTTGTTTCTTGTCAGATCAGGCTGCATCTTTGTAGTGTATACTTCTATAGTGCTTTTGAATACTCACATAGCTAAAGTGAATTTACTGTTCAGCTTTATTTTCTATGCAGATGTTGGAGAAACCAAGAAGAAATTTAGAAAGGGGAATAAATTTCAGGGTGAAGAAATTAAGACTTTGAAGCTTGCTGATGATGCTGTAATTCTGGCAGATGATAAAATGTGAAAGAACAGTGTAATGGAATTGATAGTGTCTTCAGAATAAGTTATAAGATGAATACCAACAAAAGTAAAACAATATAATGCAGTAAAAATAAGTCAGGTGTTGCTGAGAGATTTGTTATTAAATGAGACACTGAAGTAGTGGAAGACAGTAAATAACTGAGGGCCAAGACAGAGAAGATATAAATTGCAGACTCACAGCTGCAAGGGTCAGCAGCAGACGATATGAAAATCATAGCATATGCAGATGAGGTAATGATTTGGGAAGAAAATGAGCAGAAGTTGGAAGAACTAAATAGATGACAGAGTGTAATTGAAGAAATGGGCATGGAAATAAGCTTAACAAAGGGTGAAGTAATGAAAATCAGCAGGAAAATTATAAAATGAAGGATATAACTTAGAATGGAAAAATTATTAAAGGAATTGATGCTTTCATATATATAGGAAGTAAATTAATGAAGAATGAAATAATCAAGGATAAAGTTTTCGAGAGAATAGAAAATTATTTGAAATTTTGTTGTTGTTTATAAGATGTAATTATAAATTGGAAAATACCTGCCAACACAAAGATAATGATGTACAAGTCATATTATCTGCCAACTGTGACCTAAGGATCAGAATGTTGGACTTGAACAAAGAAAAATGTGCAGAATACAAGCAACAGAGATGCGCTTTCTATGAGGGATCCTGGCAAAGACGAGAAAGGATGGGATAAGGAATAAACAAACAATATGAAACAACCTGCAGATTAAATCTGTAAAAGAATGTTTGGGGAGTAATAGGCTGAAACGGTTTGGCCCCGTTAAAATAATGGGACCAGAAAGACATCCGAGAAGAGCCCTAGAACGGACAGAATCTGGATGAAGACTAATTGGAAAGTTACAAACAACGTCAAGAGATCAGGTGTAGGATGATGTGAACTTAATAGGACTGCTGTGGGAGGAGATGCTAAATGATAGACAGTGGAAGAAAAGAGAATCTTGGAAGAGGCTCTGTGAATGACCTGCATTAGCAGAAATGTTTCAGAGAGGAGGAGGAGGAGAAGGGGGTGGGGAAGCAAGAGGAGGAGGTTGATAGTATTTTTGTGGCACATGACAGTGAAGGTTATTATAACATTTTGATTAACATGCACCTTCAAATGACACAAAATCCAGATTTCTTTATTTTAGGTTAGTTTGTGGATATTTTTAATCTTGCAAAATGAAACATGCAGTCTGTTCAAGAAACTCGTAGTGATGCTAATTTTCTTCTCTAATTCACAAATTTTTGGCTAAAATTATTAAAATAAAATGTTTCTCCTTGCCAAAGTTCTTACAATTTTTGCAGCTAGTAGTGTTTTTACATGTCGTGGAACATTAAGTAAGTAATTCTCATTTCTTACAATTGAACCCTTTCCTGTTACATGCTGTTATGTTCCTCCTCTAAGGTGAAGCCAGTGAAATGTGTAAGACAGTTATATATTGACACTCTTGCAAAATATTTAGGTAAAAACTTCTGCATACTGAATCACTCTGATAAAAGTCCTTATTCACTCTCCTGTCATCTATAGATTAACATCAATGAAGAGAGAGAACTTAATATAAACACTGTTCATTAAAGTGGCCAGCTGCTTTTAAGAAACTTTTAAAATCTAGTAAAAAATTAAACAACACTTTAATTATATGTTGATAGGAAATACATCATGGCCCTAAGTCACCAGTGTCAAGTAACATCAGCCTGTCCAGACAAACTCTTAAACTTCCTATTTTTCAGTAATATATATATAACTTAATTCCTAAATAGCACATGCCTTTTTGACTCGACGAAAATAATTGAGTGGCATGTTCTCCTGGCCTTATTAGTGTTCATACAATAGACACCCCAGGTTGGAATAACATAACATTAGAAAGAGTTTAGATTGTTGCTTGCCATAAAGATGACCCATGGAGTTGCAGACAGCCACAACAGAAAGACTATTACATATATAGCTATAGGCCAAAGCCTTCCTCAGCAAAAAACCACACATTTGCACAGGAAAGCATACCTCGTGCACACTCTGCTGCCACCACCAGTAGCTCCAAAGCAGTGGTGGCAGCAGTGAGTGAGTGAGTGTGTGAGTGAGTGAGTGTGTGTGAGTGTGTGTGAGTGTGTGTGAGTGTGTGTGAGTGTGTGTGAGTGTGTGTGAGTGTGTGTGAGTGTGTGTGAGTGTGTGTGAGTGTGTGTGAGTGTGTGTGAGTGTGTGTGAGTGTGTGTGAGTGTGTGTGAGTGTGTGTGAGTGTGTGTGAGTGTGTGTGAGTGTGTGTGAGTGTGTGTGTGAGAGAGAGTGTGTGTGAGAGAGAGTGTGAGAGTGTGGTTTGCTTGCCTGTGTGAATGTGTGTGTTTTCTCTGCTGAGGAAAGCTTTGGCTGAGAGCTACATGTGTTTCCATTGTGCCTGTCTGCAACTCAATGGATCATTGTTACAGTTACTGATATTGATGTATTTCATTTACACCACCTTCCTTCGCAGGAGTCTATATGTATTTTCTTTTCAATTCTGTGGATGCTTTCTCCCTTTCAGTCTGTGCGTTTTTGAGCAGGAGATATATCTTCTTCTCAACATTAACCTTCTTCCTGCTATGTAAATTTGTGCCAGTGGGATCAGAACCTTTGTTTATGCACCCAGAATTTGAGTGTTCGTCTGAAACATTTAGTGGAAGTTGTATCTCTACCTCATCTTAGGCTCTTCCAAGTTAAGTGATATGGATTCAACTTCTGTATTGTCTCTGGAGTAAGTCACAGTGTTTGAAACAATACTATCGGTCTTTTCTTCTGACTGCAAGAGTCAAATATTGGAGACAAATTAGCAACAAAATATTTCTTGTTGTTGGTCATCAAATGTGTCAATACAGTACTTGCAGAAAGTTTTGCAACATGTCTAAATTTTGATGAATTCACATGTATCCCTTAAGTTAAAACATTTCAGTCAAAGTTTCACTGGATGTTATTAGAGTTCTGAGTCTGGCTGTAATACTTTGGAGAGTTAATGTTTTTCGGTTTTGTAAACAGAGCTAAAAAATCTTGTTTTTCCAACTAAAATGTCTTCTTTATCTAAAACTGCTAGTTCTACAGCTATGAAATTTTTAATGCCACTTCATTACACCTTGGCAATCACAAAAATAACAACACATTGTCGGAAAAAATTCCTACTGATTTGGCCACCTTTCAAACAAATTTATTTTTCCCCAGTAAATTTGGTGCAATAATGGTCAGTTTAATTACACAATAACTACCAATTGGCAACACTTGCACAAATCCTGACCATGCAGTTGTTTTCTCAATATCTTGTTTGTCATGTATCTGCAGTCAAAATAGGTCTAAATATTGCCAATTGGGCATTATTGTGTAACGAAACTGACCAATCCTGCCACCAAATTTACTGGGGAAAATTTTTGAGGTGGAACAAAATGAGTAGGAACTGTTTTTCCCTTGTTGTATAAGTATCTATATTATTCATATCCTGTAATGAAGTGACAGTAAAATTTCCCTAGCTGTAGGAGTAGCAATTTTTGAAAAAAATAATATTTTAGTCACAAAAACAGGATTTTTTTAATCTATTTACAAAATAGAAAAACCTTACATCTCCCAAGGTATTAAAGCTAAAAACAGTGAAATTTTTACAGAAAACTTATATTTAAGATATATAACATCATGTAAAATATTGACTGAAATACTGTTACTTTAAGGGCACTTGAGGATTCAAGGAAATGTTGATCTGTCCTTAAATTTTCTTCAGAAATGTAACAGGCCACCAAATGTATTATTCCCAAAGGCAAATAAGTGGAAACTATTGGTAGGTAAAAGTAGTATTCTTAAAATCAACAAATTTACTTATTGCCTTCCTCATTGAACTGCATCCAGTTGAATCTAGTGATTGTACAGAATTTATTTATTTGTTCTCTCTTACTTCTCCAACATCAGTCCCTAATGTTTCCCATATGTTCTTAAAAATATTACGTAAAGCACCATGATATGTATATATTAAAAACAAAGATTCCAAGACTTACCAAGCGGGAAAGCGCCGGTAGATAGGCACAATGAATAAAACACACACACATCATATATATATATTTATATGCCTTCGTGGCAAACGAATCTGCTCCAGTCCTGAATCCCTGAACCATTACACCAACAACCTGAAAACAGCTTTCGCATCCCGCAACTACCCTCCTGACCTGGTACAGAAGCAAATAACCAGAGCCACTTCCTCATCCCCTCAAACCCAGAACCTCTCACAGAAGAACCCCAAAAGTGCCCCACTTGTGACAGGATACTTCCCGGGACTGGATCAGACTCTGAATGTGGCTCTCCAGCAGGTATACGACTTCCTAAAATCCTGCCCCGAAATGAGATCCATCCTTCATGAAATCCTACCCACTCCACCAAGAGTGTCTTTCTGCTGTCCACCTAACCTTTGTAACCTCTTGGTTCATCCCTATGAAATCCCCAAACCACCTTCCCTACCATCTGGCTCCTACCCTTGCAACTGCCCCCGGTATAAAACCTGTCCTATGCACCCTCCCACCACCATCTACTCCCGTCCCGTAACCCGGAAGGTGTACACGATCAAAGGCAGAGCCACGTGTGAAAGCACCCACGTGATTTACCAACTGACCTGCCTACACTGTGACGCTTTCTATGTGGGAATGACCAGCAACAAACTGTCCATTCGCATGAATGGACACAGGCAGACAGTGTTTGTTGGTAATGAGGATCACCCTGTGGCTAAACATGCCTTGATGCACGGCCAGCACATCTTGGCACAGTGTTACACCGTCCGAGCTATCTGGATACTCCCCACCAACACCAACCTATCCGAACTCCGGAGATGGGAACTCGCCCTTCAGTATATCCTCTCTTCTCGATATCCGCCAGGCCTCAATCTCCGCTAGTTTCAAGTTGCCGCCACTCATACCTCACCTATCATTCAACATCATCTTTGCCTCTGCACTTCCGCCTCGACTGACATCGCTGCCCAAACTCTTTGCCTGTAAATATGTCTGCTTGTATCTGTATATGTATGGATGGATGGATGTGTGTGTGTGTGTGTGTGTGTGTGTGTGTGTGTGTGTGTGTGTGTAGAACATCTCAGCTGTACTGCTTCCATCACAGTGCAGTGCAATGCCGTGGTGGCATATACACCAGCTGCGCATCACAGACCAAACTAAAACTGTGCATGCTTGATCAGACAGCCTCTGTTGCCGCAGGGGGTCCTATTGCTTTCACAACTGTCCATTGTACCTTGGACTGTGCACCTTAAAAAAACAAAAAGGTGGTCATTTTGACGCCACATAAAATATTTTCATACTTGATTTAAACAAGTGCTTTATTTTAGTGAATGTTAATCTCTACCTTTTTGTAACACGGTTCTTTAATACATTACATGTTTAATCAATAAAGTATCTTAAAGATTTGCATCGAGCACATGTAGTCTCAGATGCCGACAGTCTACCTGGTGAGCTACAACACCTGAGAACGGTATTCCAACAGAATGCCTATTCCAATAGGCAGGTACGCCATGCATTCCGTTCCAACCAAATTCGAAGCAGGGATGTAAATGAAGATGAGGAGGCACCCACTGCAACAGCGTTCTTGCCCTATTTTGGCGGCATGTCTTCGAGAATAGAAAGAATCCTCAAAAAGCACGATATCAAGCAAAATTGAGGAATTTATTGTGCTCGGTCAAAGACGATCTTGGCCTTAGGAAACGTGGCGTGTATAAAATCCCATGCCAATGTGGAAAATCTTACATTGGACAGACATGCCGAACAGTGCAAGAACGTTGCGTCGAACACCATCGTCACACACGCCTGGGGCAACCTGATAAATCAGCGGTAGCGGAGCATTGCCTGGACATGGGACATCATATGCTGTACGAACAGACGGAAATTTTATCCCCAGCGTCATCTTTCTGGGACTGTGTTGTCAAGGAGGCCATACATATCCATACAGCGGACAATCTTATCAACAGGGATGCAGGTTTTCAACTAAGCGCCGCCTGGAATCCATCACTGGCTGCTATTAAATCGAAAAAAAGGGAAACAAGAACTTCCGATCCGTCAAGTGACGAAACGCGCAACTGAGGTTTAGTTCGGACTTTAACCACAGGAGCGTCCAGCAGCACAGTCATTGCCCACAGCGCACGTGCGGATGGCCTTTCTGTGGCCCCCAGCAGGGGCACCAGGAGCGCCGCTTTCCTCCAACTACCAGCGTCTTCCCGCGCACGCGTATTGCCTGCTCCCGGCATGATAAATTCCGTCGCCGCCTTGCGATTATCATCAGTAGCACCTTGCAGCAGTGATAACAGCAGCTACCACCACCTGATGATGTCGAGCAGTTGCATCGACGAAATGTTGTGCGAGTTACACAATACAATCCGGCGGCAAACCCGAGAAGAGTATCTTAAAGATGTATTGTTGTTCATGTTAACAAGTTTCCTGTATTAACTGTTTGTAAGATCTTTTACGTACATTTCGTATATGTGGTCCACATTATATTCACTTCTGTTCTATACAGGGCTTTGTTGTACTTCTTACTTGAGCCAATGGAATCTATTTAGATGCTCTTTGTGCAGGTGATTTCTCCTATACATGAAAATTTTCTGTACATAGGTTTGCGACGTTTTATACAGTTCTGACTGGTGTTGTTGCCTTTGCAGAGGCCAATTTTTGCGCTCTAGATGATTTTAGCCTGATGTCATTGTATTTTGTCTGTTCCCTTGAATTGTTTCACTAGCTGAAATGTGAACTTCTTCCTTTCCATTTTCTTGTTTGCTACTATTTTTTTTTTTTTTTTTTTTTAGATAACCCACGCATTTATTGCTGCCATGTCTCAGATGTTAGAAGACATGCAGCAGCCATCTCCTATGTACAACCTAGCAAGTGTAATTACATCCACCCCATAATTTGTTACATTGAGGAATGCTGTGGTTTCAGATTTCTGTTTTCCTCCTTTGCTTGTTGCTACTTCAGCATACAGTGTACTCGGAAGAATATTTTTATTCTTCTTTCCTTATGACACAGTGCTGCCAGATGCTGGTGTAGTATATTTCACGACATTGGATCTTGTATTTTGCACAAAATAATGGCATTCTCTTTTCTTTGAACTTCTTAGGAAGTTGAAGAGGTTTTAAGTAGTTGTTGGTTGTCATGTTTCATCCTTGGTTCACAAATGGCTCCACGGGACACAGAATGATGTAATCTCTGTGTGATAGTACCTTCCATTTTGTGTCCTCTTTCTCTAATATTTGGGAAAATATTACATACATTTTTTTAAACTTATTTCATTCCACGAGTGCGCGCGCGTGTGAGCGAGCGAGCGCACATGTGTGCATGGAAACTCTCTTTTTGTCACTACATTAGCAGCAATCCAGAATTTGAGATCGTATGTGTAGGGTTTCTTAGGTGTGAACAATGAAGATGTTCTGAATTGTGTTGTCTTCAGTGATGAATTGACATTTCACCTAAGTGAAAATATGAACACACACAATGTGCGCACCTGAGGGTCAGCAGATCTCCATAAGATGGTACAACTGCAGTGAAGGATCTGCTTAATGTAACCTTCAGTGAACATGTCATCTCCAGTGATTTTTCCAGATACATGGCGTGCATAATCACAGTAATCTGAATACGGTTGACTTTTGGTTCTGGTGATGTCTAAAAGAATGTGTTTGCTTGGGACATGTTCTGTCTCTCCTTGTTTTGTAGGCTAGTATACAGGAACAAGTTGCTCAGATTCCACTGGATAGCCGTGGTCAACTATTCATCACGTTGTTTTCCAGATGCAGCAGATTGTCAGTGTCTCCGGTGCTCATATTAAACATATTGTGTGTCAGTTATGACAAAATCAACTTTATGCCTTTCTCATTTGTTTGGTCTTTTCAGCCCACATCCCACTCCTAATCCATTACATATGGAAACATTTCTAGATATGTCTTTGTTGTATTTACACTGCCAGATTTGCACATGGTGGCGAAAATTGGAACTAATTCCCCCTCCCCCTAGCGTAATTAGTTTGCACATTAACGCATTAGAATATCTACCAAATTTCGCTGATGTATCATAATTAAAGCCCACATTGGACCTCTGTGAGTAGCTGCACTGTAATTATAACCAGCCAGTCTGTATGTTACTCATCATCAAGGTTTCTATCAACCACATCTGACCACCACAAGAATCACTGTATCATGCACCAAGCACATTGCACACCTTTCACGTCTTGTGCCTACCATCCAAGAACAAGTAATGAATCCACCACATCATTCAATGTTATCCCACTCCATTGGTCAGAGACTGCCAGACGTCAGGCTAAGGAATTACTGTTCTATATGCTGGTTACTAACAGCACAGCACAAGCAGCTGCATTTGGAGTGGTGCTGTGACTGAGAAAAATGGACTGCTGATGAAAGGTGTCACATTGTGTTCAATGACGAATTGTCATTCTGTGTTACCCCAGTGATGATTGTTGGCGAGTATGACGGTGACATGAGTAGTGGTCCCATTCTTCCAGCATGTTGGTGAGGTGTAGTGATTTAATGGTATGGGGAGCCATTGGATATGCCTTCAGATCACAGCTGTTAGTGATTGAGAGAACTCTGATAGCATGACAGTATGTCACAGGCATCCTGCGTCGTTTTGTTACCTCTCGTGCAACAGTATCGAGGTGCCATTTTGCAACATGACATTGCTTGTGTGCACATGGCACTTGTCTCTAGAAACTGTCTTAAACCATGTTGAAAGGCTCCCATGGCCAGTAAGATGCCCATATTTGTCCCCAGTAGAACATGTGGTACCTGCTTGGACATCAGCTTCATCCCAGTGCTAATATCCAGGATATCAAGGACTAGTAAGAACAGTTGTGGGCCTGTTTGCCTCAAGAGAATGTGCAACACCTTTCCCTACCAAAGCAGTGCATGCATCCAGGCCAGAAGGGGGCCCAACATTGTACAGATAAGTGGGCTCATGCTACCAAGTTCTTTATAAATATGATTAGCTGTCAATCACTGTGATAACATCTCATATACTCTCAACCAGTGAAGTTTAATTTTTTTTCTCTCCTCCACTTCTGGATGCTTCACTTTCTTGTCAGGCAGCGTTGTTTTTTTTAAATTCAGTTTCTGGCAGAATTGTGGTCTCATCATTGTTTACTTGAAACTCTCTCCTTCTCTTCAATTAGTTCTTATCCCTTTTAAGATTTTCTTTTCAAATACTCTGTTTGTACCTGTAACATAATTTTTTTTAGAAGTTCCTTTGTTAAATAATTGCCAATTTTGTCTGTGTCCATATAACATTAATTTTCTTAGGTTCTCATCTTACTTAATTTAATCTAGTATGCCACCTGTTCATAAATAAATTCTCTTGATCTACATTTCTGACTTTTTGCATTATGAGTCTGTCTCTTGCAGCTCTATTTTGATTCTCATACTGTTGCATTCTGTGCCATTTCTTTCATTGCTTAGTAAAATGTAATTATTGTAAACTGTATCTGACACAAAATAATTTTATTAATGTACACTGCATGTATTTTACTATTTACTTAAACTTCAAAATCAGTTATTATTTAATCAGACTTGCTATGTTTTTGGTTTAGATTATCGGTATCAATTTAATTATATTTATGTTACGTAAACAGGTTTTCTGAGATGGCTTCTGACAGTGATCCCAGTGATGAAGGTGTGGCCTTTGGAGGGAAAGCAGCGAGGCAGTTCCAGACAGCAGTAGCAAAACAGTTTGGCAGCCTTAGCCGTCGATTGAGAAAGAACTTTGGATCTCTTACGAGAGCATCTAAAGCCAATGCCCAAAAGAAAGACACCCCACTTAATAATCAGCAACAAGTAAGATTCAAGTGGAAGAATAAACTGTCAATCATTTCATCTACATACCTTCTCTAGCTTTCCTTTCTGGGTCATAAGAAATGTTTACTTGCCGGCAGTGGTGGTCTCGCGGTTCTAGGCGCGCAGTCCGGAACCGTGGGACTGCTACGTTCGCAGGTTCGAATCCTGCTTTGGGCATGGATGTGTGTGATGTCCTTAGGTTGGTTAGGTTTAAGTAGTTCTAAGTTCTAGGGGACTGATGACCACAGCAGTTGAGTCCCATAATGCTCAGAGCCATTTGAAATGTTTACTTACCCCTGACAAATTTTCCTAGCTTCAAGAAGACAATGAGACCAAAATTGTCTTAAGATTCATATCAGTCCAAAGTTGTAAGTGTTATTTTTATTGAACATAAGGCTCTGGAAGAGCCTCCCACTGCCGTAAGAATATGGATAGCCCTCAAGCTTTGTCATCTCCACTTCTGTACCCTGAACAAATGCAATTGCCTGTTAGAGATTGTTTTTTAAGCCACGGCAAACCTTAACCTGTTTTCATTAATATTTACAGCCACTTTTCGTAAGTTATTACTTGAGCTATGCTTTATCAAACAGAGAAGGAAAAAATTCCTTCTTTTGCATGCGAATGTTTAATTTGTGCCTACCAAAGATGTTTTGCCTATTCATGCTAAACATTATCAGTGGTCTATAATATAAAGGAAATTAGTTAATTATACAGATATCTGTGGGATTTCTGTAGTGATCCTTAGCAGCGCATTAAAATTATCTAATATTACATATAAAGATGAACCAATGAGTTGCAGGTAGCCACATTGAAAATGCTGCTATTTTAACCTTTGGCCAAAAGACCTTCTTTAAAAGTAAAAAACAAAACAGTCACACAAGCACAACTCTGGAATACACGACCACTGTCTTGGCTGGTCTCTCTCTCTCTCTCTCTCTCTCTCTCTCTCTCTCTCTCTCTCTCTCTCTCTCTCTCTCTCTCTCCCCACCTCGTCCCTGTATGCTCCCACAAGCAGAACTTCTTTACCGTAGCCCACCCCTACCCTGCTTTCCCTTCACCTTTGTGACCCAGTCCCCATGTTTTATTATTATTATTATTATTATTATTATTATTATTATTATTATTATTATACGTATCTGTGACTCCCCTATAGGGTGAGTAGCAACTATCCTTTTTCATAATATTGTTACCTTCCTTCCGGGATTTTCTGTTGTTTGATTCAGCCATATATTTGTAAATAGGTAAATAATTTAAATGAACTGTGAAGAATGATTTCAGATCTCCTATCGCAATGTGTATAATTAAATACTTTTCTTCGTACTACAGAACACTGATGATGTCTTGCATGACCAGCTGAAACAGGTTCAATAGAAACAAATAAAACATTCACTTGCCCTTTTTTCCCCTCATTTTGAGTATAACTGGTGCTGGTACTTTTCGTACAGTCTTCTCAGATTTAAGTCAGTGGGGGAAGGGGGGAATATCCAAAAATAAAATGTTCGCTATCAAAAGGATAGATTTCTACACACCACAAAGAGGAATTCTACTTGTGAGGAAGAAGTTTGTCTGAATTACAGTTGTAAAGAGAAAAGAAAAAAAAAATGGGAAAAAAATTTAAGCATTCAGACAAACTGCTTCCTCAGAAGTAGAACTTTCACACATTCACATGACAACTTGTACATATGTGACTGTCTCTGGGCGCTAAGGCCCTATTTTGAATGTAATGACACTTTTCTCAAACATGAGTATACTTCTTGTGATCAGGCTTGCTGTAAATTTTTTTCTATCTTAATGAGTATCATTACCAGATAAAAGGCTACATTCATTGACTTTCACTGCGCTTTTTCTTAAAATACCCAAAAAAATTGAGTTCACAAAGAAGTTTCTTAATTTCTCCCTGTCACTGTAATGTGAATTTTCTGTGAATATATATATATTTTTTATTTTTTTTAATTTAAGTATTTGGCTGGCATAGTTCGTAACTGAGCAAACCAACCAGATCCTTTGATTAAATTCATTTTTTTTTACAAATTATTAATGACTTGCATAGTTTTTTATTGTTAGCATTAGCTGAACATTTGTTCATGATATTCAATTGCTATTACAGAAAATATATTGCCCATTGGAGAACAAAGTTTGTCATTTTAGAATATTCTTAAAGTTTCAGTGTAACAAAGTTTCAGTGTAATGACGACATTTATTTTTGTTTTAGGAGCGTGTAATATGTGCCCTTTTGCACACAGAAAAGAGGCATGCCTACCAAGCAGAAATGATACGCAACTACTTGGCTTGTGCTCGTGCCCGATTTGAGCTCCAGCAACAGAAGCAGTTACAACCTCGGCAGTCTTTTCAGTCTGAAGCTCATCCTGGTTCTACGGCAGCTACTTTCACTTCTGCACCAAATACAGGAGTAATGTATGGGGCTGGACGCTCCCGCTTCTATGCAACTGAAATGATGCGTCCCTCAGTTGAGACTCTTCCTCATCAAAAGGCACCTGGTGCTTGTGCGAATGGACGTACTCTGTTCCTTGCCAAATCGACATTTTATGATGATGAGGCGTCACATTCTTATGTTGCACCATCGGTAGGAGAAATAGCACTTCTGACAACTTCCTGAGTTTGTGCAAAACATTTACCCTCGCTTTTTTGATTCCTGCTGTAGAGAGTGGTGTGGCATGGTGATATTTTTTCCTATTGTAAAGTTGAGATTGTTCAAGGGTTACTGTTGAAGCATCTGGTTTTCGTAACTTAGACCATGACCTGACGCTTGTTTTTTTGCATGTTTCTAAGTGTTCTTCTATCCATATGTATGGTGTAAAATGGTGGTGTGTGTTTCTGTAATGAAGAAATGTTTAGAAAAGTTTAAGAAATTACCTTGTATTTATTATATTTAAAAAAAAATAGTGGGGGGGGGGGGGGAGGCTTCTGCTCTTTGACAGCTATTTTGTAACCCAATTGGTACAGAAAGTTCACTGAAGGTGAGTTACTGCGCTGCTGAAGGCAAAAGCAAATCTAAAGGGTACAAACAAGGATTGTGTGTCATACATCATGCACTGAACATAGAAACACTAGGCCTCTTCTCACCCAGTATGTCATTCGGACATAGTTTACTACAGCATTTTAATCACCCCCCTAATAAGAATTCTATTTTATTGGATGTTGAAATAACGATTGTTTAGCATCCACAAATAAACAGAAAGTAAACAACAGCCCTTGAAAATCTTCACTTAGATTAATGTCCCGCCTCAGAATGATATTGCCACCACTAGTGGCAGGTGTATGTAGCTATGTTAATGCTTATTTACACTGTCCCGCATGTTAAGATAAATTTGAGTGGCCATTAAAATGTAACCAAAGATTTGCTTTATGAACTTAACGGAGCTGTAAATAAATGCATTTGTCATATATAGAGTAGTTATTTCCTAAGAATTATAACTGGAAACTGATAGGACTACAAATTAAAAGCAAATTGTCAGTGAAAGTTTTTTTATTTAAAGGGAGAATGTCTACAACATGCTCTTTCCTATGTATTGCGCAGTTAAAAAATAGGTGCAGAATATTAACAATACAAAGAAATAGCCTTATAATCAGGAATAGCCAGCAAGAATAATAAAGAAAACCAGTAAAAGTTTGTGGTCTCATTTAATACAGCAACTTAACAGCCCACATACGTTCTCCAGTCTTCTCCTTCTGCAGATAGCTTTGTCTAACAGGTCTGTGCTAGGATGATTTTTTAATCTAAGACTGTATCTGTTTCATTAAAGTAAATTAAGAATGCACTTAGTGTAAGTGTTTAGCTTCTAGTTTCTATGCACCTTGTTGTCTGTGAAAGGTTGCAATCAATTGGGTGTGTGTGTTTGTTGTCAGCAATAATGAAGAGCTTACCAGCTGGTTTAATTTCTACCAAAGTCTTTATGGTACCAAGCAATTAGAGTTGTATTTAATGTATACTGTGTTAGCTCTCTACCTTTCATTTGTGGATTTGCTGCATGTATTCAAAATATGCTACTTTGGCAGCTATTTATAACATAAGTCAATTCTTGCTTGTTGAAAGAGGTCATTAGTGAGCTGATCAGCTGGAGGTCCTGCAGATTTGTTTTTAAGGACCATTTGCAAGTATATCTACATCTGTTTTACAGAAGCATAGTACAGTTTGTGGGGGAGGGTACACAGGCACCAAAACATTTTTTACCCTTCCTCATTGCAGTTGCAGAAGACCAGCATGAGGAAGGATTGATAATCTTTTGCATAAGCCTAACTTTATCTACTTTTCCTGGAATGGTCAATGTCATAGTCAATTTACGCAACATACATGTTGAAGGAAATAATGAAATTCTGTAGTTGTGTTGGAATGTCGCCTGTTGGAATTTTGAGAAAACAGCTGTCTTCAAAATTGCACCGTCTTTCTGGTCTCTTCCCTATTTGAATCTGCTTGCACATCTTACAAAAGAATGTGCTAAGTCTCAACTTGAAATTTCATTTTTATAAAATTACACCATGCTGCCTTAACATTGCTGTTGATTTCAGTTTTAGAACCTAAATCTTCTGTAGTCACACTTTTTGAAGTACTTATCATTCCAGATTCAGTATGAGCATCTCAGACAATCAGTTTCATATTTACATGTAGATCATACTGAAAATTCATAGGAGTTGTCTTATTGGTATTGAAAGGAAGACCAGATTTTATATCAGCTTTTCTTGTCTTGTCTAACAAAATAAAAAACCATAAATATTATCACTGAATAAGGCAGTATTATTTATATACCTTGAGGATTTTTCAGAGTGATGGAAGTTGTATAGTAGGGGTTAGAGATCTTGGCACTTGATGCTCTTGTTGTTCATAATTTTCCTTCTGTCTACTACCAATAGGACTCGATAGTTTCCTTTCCATCCATTTGCACGTCTTGAGGAATTTTTATCAATTTTGTTTGAACTACGTTATGGGACATTTCATGAAGCATTATCAGAGGCCTTTGTTTGCAATCTATAAATTGGATGAAAACATTGTTATGCTGTTCATAACGATTCAGGACAGCATTTCATGCAAAAGATATTTTTGAATCATGTACAGAAATTATAAATTTTCTGCCTATTCTAGCATGATTGGTACATGTCTAGACCAAAAGCCCCATTATGATATTTAAACAGGAATCACTGCATTTCTTTTGTTATTGTTTGTCAGCTCGAAGTAAAAACTTTACACAAAATTGTTTTCATTCCTGTTCTCCTTTGGTCTAAACTTGATCTTAAAGATCTCTGTGAACCTGTAGCTGAGTTTCTGTATGAATCTCTGTAGTAATTACAGTGAATCTATAGATTTAATGTAGAGATATGATTGAGATTCTTACATAGTTTGTACCAATTTTCGTGTGTTATAATTGCATAACAAGTAAAATAACTGAATCACTACATCTATGTGCACACTGTGGACAGTGACATGTACGAAATTAAAATCCATTGTTGTATATGACTTATATTATTTAAGATACCTTGATATTGAAGACCCTTTTGGAGTACAGTTTTAAAAGACAACATTTTCTGCAGCAATATTTATGTCCATGGTATCACCATTTACAATGATGCATAATTAATGAGGAATGTGGACAAATATTCCTCCGATCTTATTAAAACTGCTTGGATACAACTACTATATGTTTGGAATTTGCTTGGGATGTGCTTCACATGCAGTGGTAACTCCAGAATCTCATTACTAATGGGTCATAAATTGTATTTATTTGTGTGTGTGTGTGTGTGTGTGTGTGTGTGTGTGTGTGTGTCATTCTCATTTGCAAGGTGATTATGCCATTCTTACACTGAGAAATAAAGTGGATTAGGAAAGGAAGATAGATAGTAATATGATGGATAACAAAATTATGCTTTAAATTTTAGATCGTATATGGATTGTAATCATGATGTTGAACAGATGTGTGTACATCTTGCCAGCTGCTGAAACAGGAACAGTAGGAAATGGCCTAATAAATAGATTGACATATACATTTGTGTCTCTGGCTTCTGAATTTTTCTGGTGATTCCTCTGACAGGAGAGAGGATACCATAAGAAATGGATAAATAAACATACAGTTTCTAGACACTTGTCAGTAGGATCACAAGTGTAACAACAGGATGTAAGAGTAGCAATGAGCTATCAGATGATGATCAAATTGCATAATGCTTATAAGCTTAAGGTACCCAAATGGCAAAATGTGATAAGTAAACTCGAAAGACACTACAAGTAAAAAAGAAATTTCTTCTTTGTCCTTAATTATATTCCATTTTGTAGCAATACTTGAAGTAGTTAAACCTCATCATAAGGTATTGATCATTTGATTCTAATAAATTGTGGTTCTGTGAAAGAGGAATGCTTCTCCTTAGAGGGATGGAGCATTATTTAATTTAAACTTACAGACCTTTTTTATTTAGTCTGATCAGATTTCCTTTGAGGCTGATTACCAACCATAAGATAACTGCTCTTATTTGAGTCACACTGTTGGAATAATTTGCTTTCCAGTACCTTGTCTTGATCACAAGCAACTTCCATCTTATGTGTTTCAGAACATTTCCAACATCATATCTGTGGTACAAAAGCAAAACCATGGACCGAGACGAGAGAGATGTAACATCTTTCCCGTCTTGTCTGTCGTGTAAATTTATTTGCTTCTGTACAATAGGTAAGATGGAAACATGCAGTGTGTTGTTTGTTTATGATCAAGGCAAGTGTTTTTTAAGATCTCTGAATCAAATGGTTGCAGGCCTCTTAACCGACTGTATCAAAAGTGATCAAAACAGAAATAAAGGAGAGGACAATATGAGC
Organism: Schistocerca gregaria; assembly: GCF_023897955.1. NCBI lineage: Eukaryota > Metazoa > Arthropoda > Insecta > Orthoptera > Acrididae > Schistocerca > Schistocerca gregaria. The sequence goes on along the minus strand of NC_064926.1, from coordinate 85,978,177 downwards.
CTCACACTTGTACTTCATCAACTGACTTGTTAGTTTCGTCTTGAATTTTGTATTTCCATTGCTACTGCAGTCATTAAGAATACAAAACAAATAAACTGTGTATGTTAGCAATGTTGTTATGTTGCTTAGCATGCAATGGCACTAGTAGGAAGGGAGCTGAGTATCTCGTTCAGAGATTGTTTGGGTGATTTTTCTTCTCTTGTCTTCCAAACCTAGAAATGGGATGGCCTTGTTTAGCCAACCATCTAGTTTCATTCAGAATTATAGTCCTTCTTTCATTCTTTGTAGTGTTCATGGCATAAGTACAAAATGAGAGTAAGACTTAAATTCCCTCACAATCTGTTCCCCTTCCCCCCTTTCCCTGCCTTCTCTTGTTTTCTTTCCTTGCCAATACATGCTTTTTTTTTCATTTTGTGCTTGTGATATTTTTCTACTGTAATCTTGATCTATCATGAACTGTTAGCTCATTGTTACTTCCAGTTTTTCTTTGCACCTTGTGCCTCTCAGGACACAGACTTTCGTTTAATTTATTCTTTCTGCCACTACATTTACACCTTATTTTGTATTCCTGTTCCTTGTGTTTACAATGAAGTAACTGCTTTAAAGTTTGAAATATTGCAAATTCAATCACTTTAACTCCAGTTTGGCAGCTGGTAAAACATCATTATTGTTATTATTTTCTACAATTGCTTTGAATTGATGATGTATAGCTAGCACTATAGGTTTTATCTGGTTCTCATTGAGCAAACTATATTTCCTGCAGAGATTTTCATCCAGATGTCGTGATTGTGAAATTTTGTTTCTTTAATGTCATGCTGTGGAATTGAGACAGTTAATACAGAGTTTGAATTGTTCAGAAGGGAAGACTGTTTCAAATTTTTCAATGAACCTTCTCATATTAATTGTAGTATATGGTTTAATTGGAAATGTTGTATAATTAGATGGGGTAATGACATAAAACATTTGTTCTTGTGTAGAATGTAACACCACAATTCTTGCACTATATTGTGTTCACTCTTAATCACTATTTTCATTGTTGTTATCACACTGTGTATGTGAATGTGTTTTCATTTGTGTTGCTTTTCTTTTTGCTTTGTTGTTGTGTTTGAAACTTTTCATGATCATATGCTCTCCTGTGGTGTTGTACCTAAAATTTGTTTGTTAATTAACAGTATCTAAGTTTTAACAAACATATCTGTGTAATATTGAAGAAAAGACATTTATAAGTGTTTAACATCAAAACTGCTATTTATTTATAGCTGACTAGTTGCAGGCTTTTCCCATTTTCACAAATAACAAATTTTGTATTTTAGATATGGTTAGTACGTAGTGTCTTGTGTTATGTAATACTGAGACTGAAGCTGTTTTGTTACCACCTTTGTTATCAATACCTTCATGCCATAAAGACAAATAGGAAGTATGGATGTCACCTAAGCTGATTCAGAAGTTAAAACAGCTCAATTGACAGCACAAAAACATCTTGGAACGAGTACGTGGGGGGGACATACAGAACTTGATGCAAATGCATAAAAATAGTACATATTTCACTTCCTGACATTTGAGCAGGAGCAGTTGTACCTTTCATGTTATCTGTACCACTATCTCCTTTACATAGGTGCAACTCTAGTGCTGTTTTACAGGTGCAATTTCGCATTGCAGTTTATCACAGGTGTTACATGTATCTGCCCTAGATTGACAGAATTTCAGATCAGGGAAGTTTCTCTTAATGAATTTGCTGCAGTGGATGCAGTTGACATTCTGTGGATACTCATGTGTAGCCCTAGAAACTGCGTGTTAGATTTTGACCTTGAGTAATGGCTTTCACCAAATGGAAATGAATTAATGAAGGTTTTTGCTCTGCACTTATACATCTGTATACTTAGATGGTGCGTTAGGTTTCCTGATGTCAATATAACTAGCACTCTGTTTATTTTTTAGAAATTATCACTTGTAATTTTTTTTTCACCCTACATATGCGTGTTCATGAATGTATTTTTTGCAAGCCTGAATGGAGTCACATCTTCCATTTGGGACACTGTACACTGCAATAATCTACCGTCTTGTACTACCTTCACTCTTGTTACTACATTTTCACTGTGTCTTGCCCTCTTCAAGGGAAATAGATTGCATATCTAATCCAGCTTACAGAATTCAATGAAGACCTGCAGTTTTGAATCTCTGAGTTCTGTCCATTAGATTTTGCAGTTACACATATTCTGCAAGAATGAATTACAAAGGTGTAAGATGCCAAATACATAACCATAAACTAACTATTAAATATATTAATTTTAACAAGAATTTAACATACCTCAAGTACTGCTGGTTTCTTCTCTTCAGTTTTTGCACTAGTAGGCTTGATCACAACAATAAAATATAGTCTACTCACTTTAAACAAAGGTAATGTATAGAAGTTTGTCTCATGAATCATGAACTTTATGGAATTCAGAACTGCCAACATTAACAAAGCTAATTTGCATCTCATCAGTGATAATATCAATATGATGCTTGAACTTTTCAAGAGTCCTTGACTGCTAGATTTGTCACCACTGCCATCTATCACCATCAGTTTCAATTCTAAGATGACAAACAGGAATACGTATGCTTTTGAGAGGAAAATGGCATTGGGTTAAAGCATTTTGTGATCAAAAATCTCTGTTATGAACAATTTGGCACTTATCACCTTTGAGAATTCCACTCTGCAGATGTTGATGCAAAGAATTTTACAATAAGACCTTATAAATAGAGCTGTCTACACCAAACACATCCTATATACAAAATATCAAAATATGTGGCTTGTGAAAATAGGTAAGGCCAAAATAGTCAGCCAGTAAAAAAAAAAAGAGACCATTTTTAAATGTCTTACCTTTGTACTGAAAAGTTTATATTTGTGTAAAAGTTACTCATACATTAAAATGTGATTTCAAGAATTATTGAACAGTATTGCATTTAAATTTCAGGGATATACAGTGAGTACATTTGCTTGTACTCTTTCTCATTGTGTTAGCAACATTAACTGAAATTAATATGGAAATTTTTGTGCTGACTGTAGGCAAATGACATATTTATGGAAATAGTTAAAATATGATTGTCTCTTGTTTGAGCATGCTTGGAGTGGTCAACATTTTTGGTAGAATTAACAATTTTATGGAACCTGTAGTGTAAAACTTGCTTATCCAGATGTCCTGGATATTATTGTTGATTCACTTTGCTTAAATGCACAGTTTTGTAGAAGTGTATTGTAGTCTCATCACTAGTAAACACTGCAAAAAGTACACAACCTTGAATGGAGACTGCTTTATTTTTGCTCTCCATAGGGCTATAATCTGAATGGCAGCATGAAATTTGTTTCAAAATTTCGTTTGCACTTATGTAGTTCAGCATTTCACCAATTTAACTGTAATTTGAAAAAAAATTATTTTTTACAAATGTGTTAAAACAGAAATATATATTTTGTAAAGTATTTTCATCTCTTCAATTAATTTTAATAAATACATTTTCTATTTACCCTTTTCTAAAGTTTATTTGCCAGAATACATGAAGTCCAAATTTATCAATTCTGATTTTAAATTTTATATCCTGAATATCCAGTTGTAGCTTTTTACAAATTGAATTAAATGCAGACAATTTGTTGATGCTATTAATTAGACTTGCCTGCAAATGGTTGCAGGAAAGTTATTATTCAATATATTTTCAATCTTTAGTATCTTTCATACATCCGGAATGTAATGGTAACATATGTTAATTTCCTGTGCAATATTTACTTTGCTTGTTCATGATATATTTCCACCCAGATCATCTTCCTGCTATCATATCTCCAGTGAACACATCAATTCTGTATGTTGTTTTTCGGTAGTTCTAAACTCAAATTTTGACTCCATCATGTACACAATCCTGCACAAACATTTATTCATTTTTCCTTCTTCCGTGATAACCCTAGTACATATCCCACGCATTGTAAAGTTTCTGTGATTCATTCAAAGGAGGATTGTTTTTTTTTAATATATATATATATATAAAAAGGCTGCTGTCACCCGTGCTGTATGCATGAAATCTTTGTGTGATGCCATGAAACATGCTTGAATCCTTCTGTTCACTTTTTCATATGATCCACTTTTGGTGTGAAACTATCTGATTCTGTATCCTTCAAAAGCTACTCCATCTTGTTCCCAACAAGAACACAGTAAAGCAGGCATAATGGTGGCAAGATACTGGAATGGTTTCCTTCTCCAAAACATCTTCTAAAAAGTAATTGGATCTCACTGTAAAGAAGCATTTTTCTCTTTTCAGGCATATGTTTTACATAAACATAACATTTTTCTTTGACAGTAAATAGTAAGACTTGTTGGGTTTTGATGTGCAGTGTGCTATTTATAGTAGTGTTGTATCTGTACCATAATTATATCACAGTAGAGTTTCTTAGATGGTACAAAGTGCAAACAGATTGTTTCCATTAATATGTTGGTGACATATTTGTGGTCTGGTCTTGTTATGGAATGGAGTAGTTTAAAAACTATGATCCAGGCCATCATCAAAATGAAGGAAACAGAGGTGGTCAGGCAATTGCTTTCCCTTACTGTTTTAGAAAAGTGTAATATGTGGCTTCTTGTACAGGAAGTGAATCTTATAATTGTAACATCCTCACCTTCAGCTACTGTCATGACTCTGAGAAATACTCTGCTAAGAACATGTACTCCAAGGCAGGGTAGTTTTGCTGAAGAATAGTTCAACCTGTTTGTAATTCTCAATAAAAATTGATATTCTGAAAAATTGAGCAAGTGGTGCAGCAAGCTTTGTTGTTATCGAAATGGAGATAAAAGATCCAAACATTGCATATTTCGCATATGACAGTACAATCGCTTTGAAAATATGTAGACTGTACTAAAAATGTGATCTTATTTCCTTCCACCAGTAATTACATGTACTCCGCAAGGATAGAAACAGAGTAGGCATCTGAACATCAGATGTTTAGCATATACAATAAAAGTGCCATTTCGTATGACATGGCACTCTCTGAAGGGCATAGGAATAAAATGAAAGGCATACCAGAGATTATAGTGACCAATCAGAACATTGATCACTTTCCATGCAGTCACCAGATGATTTACAACTAGGCCAGTTTTTTTTTCCAGATTTCTGGGGCAATGCCATTAACATTTTCTAAAATAAGATATTGCAAAACCTAATAATTCTTATCCCCAGTATAAGCAAAAACCACTATCAGACATTCAGGTTAGTGCTGAATTAATGGAAATAACTCATATGAGTTGTAGAGGTAAGAGGGGAGGGATATAATTTACAGGTTTCAAATATGAACATAGATATAAAATATCAATAAATAAAATAAATACTTGCAACTCTGAGAATTGAATGACACATGGGTTATCTTTACTCATCATCTCATTAGACTTGATACAGTGAGCACAACCAACATTGCTCACGGTTCCCCGAAGAGGACTACCAAGGCAGTAGATTAAATATTTTGTTGGCGAACCCAGCAACCAATTGGAATGCTGAAAGTGTTTTTTTTACCCCTTTTATATTTATGTGAATAAGTCTGTTACACCCAGTTTTACTGAAACATCACTGCATTGATTCCTTTCCTTTGACGACAATAAAACTTTCTCCGTGTAGTGGTTTTGTCCTTTGCATAAAACATAAATTTACGGCATTTATGGTGTTTATTTTGCAAGATTTCTCCTATGGAAGGAAGAGCAGCAAATATCAACAGGATAGGATTTCACTGCCAAGGGAAAGGTATTTACTATCACTTTAAGAGTGAAAAAATGTATTGTGCTCACAGATTGCCCAGTACCCACTTGACTTGTTGTTTGTCTACTGATTGCTCTGTCTGTTTAATAGTGCATGATGTTCCACTGTACCTATGTTTCTGACCATGTTTTACAATTCTTCACCATTCTTTATTGTTGTTGTTTCCATTTCTGTTGTAACCTTTTTATAAACTGTTTCTGTAACAACAGCATCTTGTTGTTCCTTTTCATCTCTCCAACCAGATAGGTGTGTTTAGTAGCAGATGTTAATAATTTATATTGTAGAGAAAAGTGAATTTTCAGGTGGGGAAAGGCATAACCCTGTACAAATACAATATGTATGAAACATGATGAGGGAATTGGAATAGATTTTCATTTCTAGGGCGAAAACTGACAGTAACCAGTTCAATAATATTTAATTACCTGGTAAGTGAGGAGAGGAAGAAATCTGTTAAGTGAATCTGTGAAATTAATTTTTGATTTCCCTCAGAAAGATATATCCAGATGTCACTGTGATCTCTGTTTATAGTGCTCATGCAGAATAAAATGTCATATACATATGTATTTGTGTGCAGGAAATAGTCAGTGGGAGACACACACATGTGGCAACACTGACTTCTCCACAACTTCCGAAAGCCGGCCACGGAGTGGAACTGCCACATGTTGAAAAAGCTGGCACTCCGTGTAGAAATAATCACTGCCATTTCTATGGCTCACCAGACTCTGACCACTATTGCTCACGGTATGTACTACATGCACTTCAGATGTACTGAGCTCTGTAGCATGTCATCATTATACATGAACTTGAGTCCCTGCTTTTAAGCTGCTGTTGTCGTCCATACTTTATTTCTATAGCTGACAGCATGTCACAGTAATGTCTATGGGATAGAACACAAGCAATTTAGTATGTTCACAGGTGCAGGAATCCAAGTCATGCAGTGTTCATGAACATTACGGCTTTTAGATGCACCATATAGCAAGCTCCTATTAAAATTTTTATTAGATATTGTTGTCGAAGAAACAATACAACGTAAGTGACTCTGTATCAATGTGCCGTGTAAATACAAAAGTGCATGCAGCTACCGCACTCTGGTATTACCTGTTAGTTATCTCTGTATATTGGAAAGCAGTTTTGAGTCAAGGCTTCAGTTGACTGAAGTGAGTAGATTTTTTTCTAGACAATCTTTTCATTGCCAGTGAGTTTGTCACTCCCTTCGGAGTAGGGTATGACAGTGCACTTTCATTTTATTTAAGAGTGATTGACTGCTACCAGTCACTACACCAGTCACTAATCCCTGTAAGTCTTCCTATATTTTGCTGCTGTAGCCTTCTAAAACTGAATTCTCTCAACAGATCATGGCATCACCCCAAACAGCCTTATAGGCCTTTTGATGCTTCAGTTAAGTTGTATTTCTTTTTCTTTTTTTTTTTCTTTCTTTTTTTTTTCATTGTAAAAAATTGCAAGTTCATCATTCTATAATAAAAGCAAGTGTGTGTGCACTGACGCAAATCCAGAAAATCAGAAAAGCCAGTTACGTGGTACTGTTCGTTAGATGACAATATTTTGGTACATTCAGTATCAAGTTGTATGTCAGTTAAACATGTGAGAACTAAAGTTACTGGACAGTGGGCATAATATGTTGTCTTGAAGTTTGCTGATGACGCATGAGCCATACACCAGCCTCTTCACTCAGGTCACTAACTTGCTAATACAGAACCTCATGACTCAGCTGAAGCCTGCTATTAAATGAAATTTTAATTCCAAAAATTGGACCAGTTAATGGCAGGCATATATTTCCTGTTACAAATGTATGTACTCACCTGTAAACCCCAAACCTTTTCATAAGATCTTGTAAAGCAGGCTATATAACAGCGAAGTTCGCAATTGCTCTTTTGAGTAGGGACATTTAAGCTTGGTATCTGTTTTGTATAGTACAAAAGGAGTGAGTCATATTTTTGAATAGGCATTCACCACTTTCCGCAGCTGTACAGACTAAAACTGCACTGAACTTTGATGTATATGCAGTCACAGCTATGTATGAATGCCTAACAACTCTGCCTGAGAAGCTATGCATGTACTCCATGGCACAAATGCACCTCCCTCCAATATTTAAACAATTAAGTATTTTGAGTTTAGATTCACCAATGCGGAGACAGGAAATCACAGAAGCAACTGAAATGGCGCATTGCTTCACTGCAATTTGCATTTATTGTAACACTTGATAACAGACCAAGAAAATGTCACGTGTTACACTTTACAGATAATACCACTAGAATAATAATAAACACCTGATTCAGTTTTCTGCACTTTAACTAAAGTTCAACAGGGGAACACACTTTAAGTTCTCCCATAAATATAAATATGTACGTAAATAAAACAGAAAGAAACTTCCACATGGGAAAAATATATTAAAAACAAAGATTCCAAGACTTACCAAGCGGGAAAGCGCCGGCAGACAGGCACATGAACAAAACACACAAACACACACACAGAATTATGAGCTTTCGCAACTGGCAGTTGCTTCGTCACACACACACACATATCCATCCGCACATACACAGACACAAGCAGACATATTTAAAGGCAAAAGGCAATTAGTTAACAGGTTAGGCACTGTTATTAAAGCTTTGCAAATGAGGTAGCAAGCCAAGGTCTGCAATTCTACTTTGTCATTTAAATGTGTCCTAATTAACTGAAAGTCACTACTTGGATCCAGTATTTGATAGTGTGCTCAAAATCAACAGACAAAGGTGAGAGGCAAGTTTACACTTGCAAACAGCTCACACAGAATGTGAGCATAAGGTGGACATTAAATGAACTGCTCCTGGCTCAGTCATTTCCACACTGACGAAACCAATGATCTTCACCAAATTACTGTAGACGCTGGAATGCCCATTTGCTTGAAAATAATGCCAAATAATGGTCAAAATGTCTTATTTTAAGTTCGACAACATCCATAGGCTTTCAATGGACAATCAGCCCACATCCCCTTTGATCCATCTGCGACCAAGACAGTAACATTGGCTGCTATCACGGCCTTAACGATGTATCACACCTGACACAAGTCATGCCAAACATCAACAAAACGGCATGGCCACCTGTGTGCTCCCAGACGTCGTAAATTAGTTCCTCCTCCAGACTGACGCTCTCTCACAAACATGACAGGCAGCTGGTTGCAGCAATGCCAAAGCACCCTCTGGCTAGGGTAAGGAAACAACAGAGTGCGAAGCAGGAATTTCAAAAGGAACACGCTACAGACAAGGAGGAATCACAGAGAACCAACTGTGACATTTTGTCATGGTTCACCCTCCCCCACCAAAACCACACAACAGGTGGTAACAAAAGCTTACCCAACTTTAGGCTTAATCTGATTTACATGAACCTTAAGCACCTTACCAGTACCAGAGTGTTTAAGCAAGAAGTCGACGGGACTTAAAATCTTCTGTATACTAAATGGACTGGTGACGGGTGGTGCGAACTTCCCACCAGCATGGGTGCGGAAGCGCTTTCCAAGATTAAAATTCTTAATGAAAACTGTATCCCCAACCTTTCCCTGAAAGGAGCATCAGCCATGATTGTAACGGAGCACCTTAAGGTGATGAATATGATGGATATTGGCTCTAGCACTTTCCCAATTGTTCTTGATCGAATGGGTGTCTATGACTTCAGACAAGAGATCAGTGATATGCCATAAATTGGTGAATGTACAATTCAAAGGATAGGTTAACATCAATGAGGCAGTAGTAGTCCTAGAAGCCACATGGTGGGTGGAATTAAAACCATGGCAAGGATTGATCCCACTTAGATGGAGAATGGCAATGATAAATAATAAGAGCCACCTCCAAATTATGGTTAACCCGTTCGGCAAAACAAGGCTGTGGGTAATAAGGTGTTGTGGTGAAATGATGAATCCCATTTCTAAAACAAAATTGCTTAAACTGACATGGGATTTTCTTGTCCATGGGATTTTCTTCCCTTTCAGACAGCAAAAACCCTGCCCGTAATGTATTATTAGGTTTATTAATTTTGCAGAGTTGGCAGCTCTTTACCAACTTCCTAATATTCTGACTCATAGAGGGCCAAGTTAACTGTTGACTAACCTTGGCAATAGTTTTAGCTATCCTCAAGTGACCTACCACAAGCGAATCATGAAAATAAGCAAAAACCGGATGTACCAACCATTGAGGGGACCAATCTTAAATAGACCAGTCTTCCCAACCCGCTTACACAAGATGCCTCTATTTATAATGTATCCAGGCATCTGCTTTCCGGAAAGAATAGCTTCCTTAACAGTGCTCCATCTGGGATCCTCTTCCTGCTTCTCCTTGATTTCGTTAAATAATTCCAGGATCTCAGAGAGGACATTGGCTACAATAACTTCCTCAGAATGGAGGTGTTCCTATTCCTCCTCACAAAACATCAACTGAATGCATCAGTGACCTGACTGTCAATGCCACATTTATGGTGAACTTTGAAACGAAAGGCCGATATGTGGACTGCCAACGAGCCACCCTACCAGTTTTGCTGGGTTGGGCCAAAACCCAACTCAATGCCTGGTTATCAGTCACCAGTAAGAATTCCTGATGTCCTAGATAAAATTTGAACTTTTCAAGGGCAAACAAAACAGCTAAGGCTTTACATTCGTAAACTGAATACTTTGCTTCCGCCTCAAACACCTTGAGGCATAAGCAACTGGCCGCCTGTCACCATTGAATTCCTGCATGAGAACGGTAGCAATCCAACCTCTGGATGCATCGATTTAGACAATAAAACTTTGACTAAAGTCAGGAACAACAAGAACTGGAGGATAGGTAAGACCAGTTATAATTACTGTGAAAGCTGTCTGCTGGCTCTCGCCCCATTGGAACACTTGGTTCTTGCCACACAGACAGTTAACGGGAGTGGCAAATTGAGCAAAATTAGGTACAAATTTACGAAAATAATCAGCCGTTCCGACAAATCTAGCAATCTCTTTCTTGTTACATTGTAGGTAAAAACGTCTTAAGCTGACAGTATGCTCGGTTCTTTCCCGAGGGCATGCAGCTTTACTGTATGGGTCATTGATGATGGCATCCTCTTGGGTAAAATATTCCAGAGGTAAAATAGTTCCCCATTCGGATCTCCGGGCGAGGACTACTCAAGAGGACGTTGTTCTCAGGAGAAAGAAAATGTGTTCTACAGATTGGAGCATGGAATGTCAGATCCCTTAATCGGGCAGGTAGGTTAGAAAATTTAAAAAGGGAAATGGATAGGTTAAAGTTAGATATAGTGGGAATTAGTGAAGTTCGGTGGCAGGAGGAACAAGACTTTTGGTCAGGCCAATACAGGGTTATAAATACAAAGTCAAATAGGGGTTATGCAGGATTAGGTTTAATAATGAATAGGAAAATAGCAATGCGGGTAAGCTACTACAAACAGCATAGTGAATGCATTATTGTGGCCAAAATAGACACAAATCCCATGCCTACTACAGTAGTACAAGTTTATATGCCAACTAGCTCTGCAGATGACGAAGAAATTGAAGAAATGTATGATGAGATAAAAGAAATTATTCAGGTAGTGAAGGGAGACGAAAATTTAAGTCATGGGTGACTGGAATTAGAGAGGAGGGAAAGGGAGAGAAGGAAACATAGTAGGTGAATATGGATTGGGGCTAAGAAATGCAAGAGGAAGCCACCTGGTAGAATTTTGCACAGAGCATAATTTAATAATAGCTAACACTTGGTTCAAGAATCATAAAAGAAGGTTGTATACATGGAAGAATCCTGGAGATACTAGAATGTATCAGATAAATTATACAATGGTAAGACAGAGATTTAGGAACCAGGTTTTAAATTGTAAGACATTTCCAGGAGCAGATGTGGACTCTGAGCACAATCTATTGGTTATGAACTGTAGATTAAAACTGAAGAAACTGCAAAAAGGTGGGAATTTAAGGAAGTGGGACCTGGATAAACTGATAAACCAGAGGTTGTACAGAGTTTCAGGGAGAGCATAAGGGAACAATTGACAGGAATGGTGGAAAGAAATACAGTAGAAGAAGAATGGGGTAGCTCTGAGGGATGAAGTAGTGAAGGCAGCAGAGGATCAAGTAGGTAAAAAGACGAGGGCTAGTAGAAATCCTTGGGTAACAGAAGAAGTATTGAATTTAAATGATGAAAGGAGAAAATATGAAAACACAGTAAATGAAGCAGGCAAAAGGGAATACAAACGTCTCAAAAATGAGATCGACAGGAACTGCAAAATAGCTAAGCGGGGATGGCTAGAGGACAAAATGTAAGGATGTTGATGCTTATCTCTGTAGGGGTAAGATAGATACTGCCTACAGGAAAATTAAAGAAACCTTTGGAAAAAAGAGAACCACTTGTATGAATATCAAGAGCTCAGATGGAACCCAGTTCTAAGCAAAGAAGGGAAAGCAGAAAGGTGGAAGGAGTATATAGAGGATCTATACAAGGGCGATGTACTTGAGGACAATATTACAGAAAAGGAAGAGGATGTAGATGAAGATGAAATGGGAGGTATGATACTGTGTGCAGAGTTTGACAGAGCACTGAAGGACCTGAGTCCAAACAAGGCCCTGGGAGTAGACATCATTCCATTGGAACTATTGACGGCCTTGGGAGAGCCAGTCCTGACAAAACTCTACGATCTGGTGAGCAAGATGTATGAGACAGGCGAAATACCCTAAGACTTCAAGAAAAATATAATAACTCCAATCCCAAAGAAGGCAGGTGTTGATAAATGTGAAAATTACTGAACTATCAGTTTAATAAGTCACAGCTGCAAAATACTAATGCGAATTCTTTACAGACGAATAGAAAAACTGGTAGATCCAACCTTGGCGAAGATCAGTTTGGATTCCGCAGAAATGTTGGAACACGTGAGGCAATACTGACCCTACGACTTATCTTAGTAAACTAGATTAAGGAAAGGTAAACCTATGTTTCTAGCATTTGTAGACTTAGAGAAAGCTTTTGACAATGTTGACTGGAATACTCTCTTTCAAATTCCAAAGGTGGCAGGGGTAAAATACAGGGAGCGAAAGGCTATTTACAATTTGTACAGAAACCAGATGGCAGTTATAAGAGTCAAGGGGCATGAAAGGGAAGCAGCGGTTGGGAAGGGAGTAAGACAGGGTTGTAGCCTCTCCCCAATGTTATTCAATCTGTATATTGAGCAAGCAGTAAAGGAAACAAAATAAAAATTCAGAGTAGGTATTAAAATCCATGGAGAAGAAATAAAAACTTTGAAGTACGCCAATGACATTGTGATTCTGTCAGAGACAGCATAGGACTTGGAAGAGCAGTTGAACGGAATGGACAGTGTTTTGAAAGACAAATGCAAAACGAGAATAATGGAATGTAGTCGAATTAAGTCGGGTTATGCAGAGGGAATTAGATTTGGAAATGGGACACTTAAGGTAGTAAAGGAGTGTTGCTATTTGGGGAGCAAAATAACTGATGATGGTCGAAGTAGAGGATATAAAATGTAGACTGACAATGGCAAGGAAGCATTTCTGAAGAAGAGAAATTTGTTAACATCGAGTATAGATTTAAGTGTCAGGAAGTCAATTTCTGAAAGTATTTGTATGGAGTGTAGCCATGTATAGAAGTGAAACATGGATGATAAATAGTTTGGACAAGAAAAGAATAGAAGCTTTCGAAATGTGGTGCTACAGAAGAATGCTGAAGATTAGATGGGTAGATCACATAACTAATGAGGAGGTATTGAATAGAATTGCGGAGAAGGAGTTTGTGGCACAACTTGACAAGAAGAAGGGACCGGTTGGTAGGACATGTTCTGAGGCATCAAGGGATCACAAATTTAGCATTGGAGGGCAGCGTGGAGGGTAAAAATCGTAGAGGGAGACCAAGAGAGGAATAAACTAAGCAGATTCAGAAGGATGTAGGCTGCAGTAAGTACTGGGAGGTGAAGAAGCTTGCACAGTATAGAGTAGCATGGAGAGCTGCATCAAACCAGTCTCGGGACTGAAGAAGTCGTCGTCGTCGTCGTCGTCGTCGTCAACAACAACATGCTCCTGATCAATCCTAATGCCATCACCTGAGACTAAGTGCCCAAGGAAGGAAATCTCTCCACAACATAATTTAATTTTATCAGGTTTGACAATCAATCCTACCTCACTCAAGTGATCTGAAACCAATGCCAGATCTTGTAAGTGTTGACCAAAGCTATGACTTTAGAGTACAATGTCATCTAAATAATTATAAACACAGTTAAGTTTTAAATCAGCCAACACATTATCCAAAAGACGGGGGAGCAAAAACAAAGGGAACGCGATTGAACTCGGAGATTCCAGTCTGTTGCAAATCCTCAGTAAGTGGTATCTGGTAATAGGCCTGATTTAAATCCAGAATGGAAAAAATGGTGCTCCAATGAAACAAGTGAAACAGTTGTGAAGATCAGGCATTGGTACAGACTCCAGTATGACCTTCTGGTTAAGGCAGCGGTAATCAACGACAGGTCGATAGTCCTATCCGTGCTCCTTAGAGACCAAGAATATAGGCGAAGCATATGGGAAAGTAGACGGTCTGAAAACCCTATTATTCAACATCTCATCAATTTTACGACATAATATCCGCATCTTGGGAGGTGACAGGCGGTAAGGGGTCTGCTGGACCGGAACATCATCCATCAAATGAATTTTGTAACAAATGCGATCCGTAACCCCCAATTGAGTAGTCAAGACCTGAGGATAACGTTGTAGTAATTTGAGCAAACAAAATGCCTGCACATCAGGCAGATGACCAACATCAAACTGCGAAATGATATTATTAATGGCCTTAAGTGGAACACATTTATGACAAGAACAGAAACCAAATTTCTGTGCAGGACAAAAGCAAAATCTAGCACCAGACCGACCTTGCGAACCAAGTCACAGCCCAACAACAAACTAACTGAAAGATTCTTAGTTACATGAAAACAAATATGCCAAGAAAAATCGCCTACTACTGTTCCCCTTTAGTTCCCCCACCAGAGGTAATTTCTGCTCATTCACTGCCAGACATCCGTGCATGGAAGGAGACAAAGGATGAAACCTGCATAGGGCACAATATTCAAGATATCAGTCGTAATCAAGCAAGGAAACGGCACTGCCAGAATGCAACAGGGCCAAATGGGCTCATGATTAAGTGCAGCACACAAGTGGGGAAGCCATGACCCCGATACAGCTCTAATATGAGCACAGCCCTTGGATGTACCATCCTTGCAATAGTTGTCCCTTTTCTTCTGACGTCATTTACTGGAACAAGCTGCTTGCTGATGTGAACAGTCACAAACCAAATGACTGGTGACCTCATACCTAAAACATTGACGCTTTGCAGGAAAAGGAATAACTCCTCACCTAGGCTCTGTTACTAAAGATGTTGATCTTTCATCCAATGAGCTTGCACAATGGTGTTCATCGGCAAAACTAAGTGCCTCAATAGAACTAACAAGTTGGCTCAACTTGGTATATGAGAGGCTCATGGTCAAACTGAGTCCATGATCGATCCTCGGGTCTCATCCCTTGGACTACGACTGGGATGGAGTCACGTTCAGTAACCTCCATATCAAGGAGTTTCTCATCGAACTCCTGCAATTGGAAAAAATACGTAGCACAACCACCTGGGGAAATTGCAGGGCACTAGTATGTATTTTGAGGCTAACAGTAAGCCACAAAACCATTTGAACTTGACTTAAGTCATCAATCATGAACACTGAAATCCCTCGCAATAAATAGATAATAGGATTGGGCAATTTGGCAAACACCTCCGATCCCTGAGCCTTAAACACATGACTACTAACACCTTGATTATTGTTACCCGAGGAAGCCAAATTCTTATCATCTTTATCATGAAACACTGGCCTTAACCTGCAGTTCCTTTACTCTTTGGGTAAGCTGGCTAACCGATCCCTGCTGTTCTTCATTCAAAGACAATAATTGTAAGTCCTGTAACGAAAGTACCAGTGGCACAAATGGGCCTGTAACCGTCCCCTCTGTCTCAAGGTAACATGAGTTCCGTGAAGATAAGTAATATTCTGATTTAATTCATCAGCAGCACTACTAATGACTTGTAGGGCATCGCTGACCTGGCTGATGAGTTCACTGGAAACGACTACTGGATTGTTCAATGCACCATGCAATCTAATGACCAAGTATGCCTCCGTACCCTGCGTATGCTGCTGACGAATTAGCAGTTCACACACTAACTGATACTTCTTTAAGGTCAGAACGGGACAATCACGTTGCCCCATCACGACACGTATCAAATTTACAAATGACTCTAAAACAAAATTTCAAGGAAATAGAAAACGAATCAAATTGAAAATATGTACAGTAAATGCAAGACAGTGAAGCAAATCTAAACGCCCCCTCTTAACTAGGAAGGGAAACAACCACACTCTGCTACCATGGGGGACATACACACCTCCCTCCAATATTTAAACAATTAAATATTATGAGTTTAGATTAACCAGTTCGGAGATAGGAAATCACGGGAACAACTGAAATAGCACATAACTTCATTGCAATTTGCATTTATTGTAACACCTGATAACAGACCAAGAAAATGTTGCATGTTACACTTTACAGATAATAGTATTAGAACAATAATAAACACCTAATTCGGTTTTCTACACTTTAGTTAAAGTTCAACAGGGGAACACACTTTGTTCTCCCATAAATATAAATGTGCGCATGGCGCATTAAAGAACTGTTTATGAAACAGTCACTTATAACATCAAGGCAGGCACACTCCATGTAAAGAGAAAATAATTATCAAGTTTACACATTGACTAGAAGATTAAAATGAATAACAGGAGAGTGCACCGTCCACAACACGTTACAGCGACAGTTAACCTCCAATAGGTTCCTTTCTTTATGACATGACATTAAATACAGCTCAGTAGTAATAAAAAAATTTAGATTCCACCCAGTGGAAAAACAATAAATTGGAACTTGACAAATCTGTACTCAAGGGAGCTGCACTCCATCTAAACCCTCAAAAAATGGCAACTTAATGGCTACCTACAGTAACAAATTAAGAGTAGCATGCTTATAGATTGACTAGAATAAAGGAATAAATAACACATACACGGCTTCTGACGGCCAACAAACTATGTTGGGCTATTGAGCAGTGATTAATTTAAAATAGCCACAACATTCATTAACCAGGTTAGCGGCTTATGTAAAGACAAGCATTGAGCAAAGACCCTGGTCAGAAGGTAATCAAAACTAGCAGGATTTCCTTACACAAAAGATGTGCCAACACATCTGTTCATACCCCAGAATTAACTTAAGAACTCTGTCATCAGGGCACGAGTGGCCTACGGGGACCATCCGACCGCCGTGTCATCCTCAGTGGAGGGTGCAGATAGGAGGGGCTTGGGGTCAGCACACTGCTCTCCCGGTCGTTATGATGGTATTCCTGACCAAAGCCGCTACTATCCGGTCAAGTAGATCCTCAGTTGGCATCACGAGGCTGAGTGCACCCCGAAAAATGGCAACAGCACATGGCGGCCTGGATGGTCACCCATCCAAGTGCCGACCACGCCCGACAGCGCTTAACTGCAGTGATCTCAGGGGAACCAGTGTATCCATTGTGGCAAGGCCATTGCCCTCAGAATCAACTAACGCAACATAATCATTGACACATTTCAGATAATATTTTAAAACATTATACTTAAACACCTTGGTTTACCACAAGCCTTAATTAGTAAACATATTAGGCACTGTTATTAAAGCCATGCAAATGAGGTAGCAAGTTAAGGTCTACAATTCTACTCTGCCATTTAAAATGCCCCGTGATGAGGAAAAGGAAGAATCCAGCTAATTAACTGAAAGACACTACTTTGATTCAGTATTTGACGGTGCATTCAAAATCAACAAACAAAGGAGAGAGTCAAGTTTACACTCGAAAAATAGCTCACGCAGAATGTGAGCATAAGGTGGACATTAAAGGAACTGCTCCTGGCTCAGTCATTTCCACACCAATGAAACAAATAATCTTCACCGAATTACGGTAGATGTTGGAATGCCCAGTTGCTTGCAAATAACGCCAAATAATGGTCCAAACGTCTTATTTTAAGTCCGATGACATCCATAGGATAGGAGTTTCAATGGATAACAAGCCCTCATCCCCTTTGATCCATCTGCTTCCAAGACAGTAACATTGGCTGCTATCACGGCCTTAACGATGCATCACACCTGACACAAGTCATGCGAAACATCAACAAAATGGCATGGTTGCGTGTATGCTCCCAGATGTCCTCAATTGGAGTTCCTCCTCCAGACCGATGCTCTCTCGCAAATGTGGCAGGCAGCCGGCCGCAGCAATGCCACAGTGCCCTCTGGCTAGGGTAAGGTGACAACAGAGTGTGAAGTGGGAGTTTCAAAAGGAACACACTACAGACAAGGAGGAAACGCGGACAACCAACCGTGAAATTTTGTCATGGTTCACTCCATAAAATAAACCCAGTCACTGCAATAGAGAAACATTCATAACTGGTTTACTAAACAACTGACAAATCTCTGAACCAAAGGTCCTATTGTGAGGTAAAGGCTACAAAATGTAGTCTGAGCTACATGATTATTCTATGGATACAGTCCAAATAACAGTAGTATTTGTGAAATGAAAAGTGGAAATGTCAAACATTTTAAGTGAAATTTTTTTTTCACAAAACAAGTTTTCAGCAGTAGGGTGTTTTCGGTACTCCATTGCATATCTTTAGACTTATTCCATGTTCCGTAGCATAGAAAAAAATGTTTTAAGAATGCATTACTAGATGCTGTGTGGTCTTTGTGCCCTCTGGAGTTCAAAGCCCTATGTATCAAGGACTCCTCCATTTAGTTTATGCCTAGCATGGAATGCTTTGAAGTGGTAACACACAAGTTTTTGGTGAGTGGGCACAGCTTTTTGAGCTGCAGAGAGATGAAAATGAAATGTCATGTGACTAAAGCCTCCCGTCAGGTAGACCATTCGTCGGGTGCAAGTCTTTCAATTTGACGCCACTTTGGCGACTTGTACATCAATGGGGATGAAATGATGATGATTAAGACAACTCAATATCCAGTCCCTGAGTGGAGAAAATTTCCAATCCAGCTGGGAATCGAACCCAGGCCCTTAGGATTGACATTCTGTCGCGCTGACCTCTCAGCTACTGGGGGTGGACTGCAAAGAGATTTTAGAACTATAGAGAAGCGAAGAAAGGTAAGCAAAGCCTTTGTTCTGCAAGATTTACTCAAGGTTGTTGAATCAGCTAAAATTGTTATACTATTCCCTGTAGTTTCAGTGCATACAGACAATGTCTTTGGGTTGAAGTATGTTGCTGAAATATTGTTGTTTATAAAGGTATGAGAGATCTCTGGATGCAGTTCGATCAAAGTGTCTCAACTCATCCATCTGAAATAGCTATTCAAAATACCTACACTGAAATAGAAGAAAGGAAAAATGTTAATGTATTCAAAAGAGGAAGTGCTATGCGTGGTGCACACTGCAGTGCAGTTGTTTGTAAAACCAGCCATATTTATTAGTTGCAAAACTGAAAGACCTGTTGAAAACATTACCTTTTCTTCCTCAACAACACAAGAAGGTTACAGTAAACTTTACCACAAGAATGGAGCTGCCAAACAGAAGATAATACTAGAGATCTTTACTTAAATCTAGCTTCGTTATTCTTGTTAAAAACAGTTAAGATATGAGAAATGGTTTCGTTGACTAATTCTAGTAGTTAAAACATTACTGCTCTGTCAGTAAGCTTTGGGATTTGTACTCTGAAGACAGTCTAAAATACTCAGTATGTCATTATAGACTGTACCTTGTTTATCTATGTGAAATTGTAACATTGTAATTTATGTTTCTTGTGTAGATACATTATCATAAACTGTCTCATGTCTTTTAAAATCAGTGTAAATACAGCTAGGAGCTCCTGTTAGTGTAGTCTGGACTGTCTGTGCACTTTTGAGTTGTCTGATGATGGCCTAGAAAGGTGAAAGATGGTTTGCAATGAAATATAAAATAAATGTTGTAAATATTGTTGTTGTATAGATACGGTAAAGAAAGTTTGTGTAGAATGTAAATAATTTGGGATAAAGGAGACCACTCGAAGTCTCAAGTAATCTATAGGCACATAAAAAAGAAGAGAAGCCTTCTAGCTTTTGGAAAAAATCCTTTAATGGGTTAGAGTAGTGAGTTCATGTGGGGACTGGTGATGACGAAGACATGGAGTTGTGGAATGGGAAGGGGTGGCAAAACAGAAGGGGTGTGTCTGGGGTGAGGAGTTGGGAGTGGGAATAACAGTAGCATAGGAATGGACCAGGATGTTACATAGACTGAATTTTGCAGCAGAATACACGTTTAGGAGGGATGGGAAGGATTGTGGACAGGATGTTCCTTATTTCCAAGCTCCTTGCTAGTGAAAACCATGGGGAAGGATATGGTTCAGTTTCTCCAGTCTGAAGTGATGGAGGGAGGGGGGGGGGGGGGGGGGGGGGGGGGGGGGAGGGGGCGTCGGTGCGGTGCGGGGCGGTTCTCCTTCACAATGCATTTTTGGGGGTGGTAGGAGGCTTAAGAGAATTTGAGGATACGGCACAAGAAATCAGTTACTGAACTGGGCTTGACGGGAGGGTGGTAGTGCCATTGTGTGCAGGCACGGTAAGGGACTCCTCATTACTGTTGATATGCCACAGACTGTATGGAAGCAGCTTTTCTGGTGTGGAAGGGGTGACAGATGTCACCATCCAGGTACTGCTTGATACGGATGCAGATATACATGGAACCATCAAGGAGGTGGTAAACATCCAGAAAGGAGCGACAATGGACTGAGAGCAGCCAGATGCAGTGGATGGAAAAAGGTAACGGAGCCATTAGAGAGGTGATAAAAGTCCCAAAAGGTGGCAAGTTAGGTTGAGAACAACGTTGTGAAGCATATGGGAGAAATGTAGAGGTTGTGGAGAAAATACTATATGGTGTCTTGGCCCTCGGTGCAAATCATGAAGATAACATCAATAATTCAGAATTAGACAAGGATTTGGGTTACTGGGAGGCTGTAAAGTTCCCTCTTGATGGGCCGTAAAAAGGCTGGCATAAGATTGTGCCATGTAAGTGATTATAGTCACTGATTTGTCTTCCACACAAAGGGTAAGTAGTTGTGTGTAGAGATGTGATTGGTAGAAAGTTTAAGGAAACATTTAATGGATTTGGAGTCGGAATGATGTTCGGAGAGGTAGTGTTCGATAGCAGCAAGGCTGTGGACATGAGGGATGTTGGTGTACAGACAGGTGGCATCGACAGCAATGAATAGGACTCCACATGGTAGTGGGATGGATGGTCGTTAGTTGGTGAAGAGTAGTCCCTCTATCCATCCGTCTCCCCCTCCCTACCGCCTCTGTCCGTCCGTCTCCCCCTCCCCCCCTCGCTGTCCGTCCGTCTCCCCCTCCCCCCCTCGCTGTCCGTCCGTCTCCCCCTCCCCCCCTCGCTGTCCGTCCGTCTCCCCCTCCCCCCCTCGCTGTCCGTCCGTCTCCCCCTCCCCCCCTAGCTGTCCGTCCGTCTCCCCCTCCCCCCCCTAGCTGTCCGTCCGTCTCCCCCTCCCCCCCCCTAGCTGTCCGTCCGTCTCCCCCTCCCCCCCCTAGCTGTCCGTCCGTCTCCCCCTCCCCCCCTAGCTGTCCGTCCGTCTCCCCCTGTCCCCCCTAGCTGTCCGTCCGTCTCCCCCTCCCCCCCTAGCTGTCCGTCCGTCTCCCCCTCCCCCCCTAGCTGTCCGTCCGTCTCCCCCTCCCCCCCTAGCTGTCCGTCCGTCTCCCCCTCCCCCCCTAGCTGTCCGTCTGTCTCCCCCTCCCCCCCTAGCTGTCCGTCCGTCTCCCCCTCCCCCCCCTCGCTGTCCGTCCGTCTCCCCCTCCCCCCCCTCGCTGTCCGTCCGTCTCCCCCTCCCCCCCCTCGCTGTCCGTCCGTCTCCCCCTCCCCCCCTCGCTGTCCGTCCGTCTCCCCCTCCCCCCCTCGCTGTCCGTCCGTCTCCCCCTCCCCCCCTCGCTGTCCGTCCGTCTCCCCCTCCCCCCCCTCGCTGTCCGTCCGTCTCCCCCTCCCCCCCTCGCTGTCCGTCCGTCTCCCCCTCCCCCCTCGCTGTCCGTCCGTCTCCCCCTCCCCCCCTCGCTGTCCGTCCGTCTCCCCCTCCCCCCCTCGCTGTCCGTCCGTCTCCCCCTCCCCCCCCTCGCTGTCCGTCCGTCTCCCCCTCCCCCCCTCGCTGTCCGTCCGTCTCCCCCTCCCCCCCTCGCTGTCCGTCCGTCTCCCCCTCCCCCCCTCGCTGTCCGTCCGTCTCCCCCTCCCCCCCTCGCTGTCCGTCCGTCTCCCCCTCCCCCCCCCTCGCTGTCCGTCCGTCTCCCCCTCCCCCCCCTCGCTGTCCGTCCGTCTCCCCCTCCCCCCCCTCGCTGTCCGTCCGTCTCCCCCTCCCCCCCTCGCTGTCCGTCCGTCTCCCCCTCCCCCCCCTCGCTGTCCGTCCGTCTCCCCCTCCCCCCCCTCGCTGTCCGTCCGTCCCCCCCTCCCCCCCCTCGCTGTCCGTCCGTCTCCCCCTCCCCCCCCTCGCTGTCCGTCCGTCTCCCCCTCCCCCCCCTCGCTGTCCGTCCGTCTCCCCCTCGCTGTCCGTCCGTCTCCCCCTCGCTGTCCGTCCGTCTCCCCCTCGCTGTCCGTCCGTCTCCCCCTCGCTGTCCGTCCGTCTCCCCCTCGCTGTCCGTCCGTCTCCCCCTCACTCCCCCCCCTCTTGTTGGTTTAAATTACTTATATAAATTCTTTTTATATCTGAAATATTATTTGTAACATCTCTGCATTATTCTGGAAGTAGTTATCTGTAGTTTACCCTTATATAGAAGTGAAACATGTATAACAGTATTGATGGCAAGAGAATAGAAACTTTTGAAATTTGGTGGTACAGAAGAAGGTTGAAGATAAGACTAGTAAAGTGAAGTGGGGAGGAAAATGTCAGATACAACTGTGTTTAAAGCAGAAATTAATCAATAAGACATATCCTGAAACTTCATGGCATAATTAATTTTTTAATGATGGGGAGTGGGGAGGAAGGTAGGTATAAATTTTAGGGGGAGATCAAGATTTGTCAGGCTGGTATGAAGAGCTGTATCAACAAAATTTTCGGGCTTAAGAGCACTACAACAGCAACAGTTTTACATAATAAAGAAAATCGTGAGTTCTAGATTTGCATTGTCTGTCATGTGTGAAATTCATTTGGCTTAGTAATTAAACAGCAGTTCCATTTTCTCTTCAGTGTCTTAAGAACATAATAAGTGACAATGGACCAGATGAATATAAAAAAAGACAATAATATGCTAATGATGAATCTGGCACTCTTTTCTTTTTAGTCTATCAATTGTCATAAGTGTTTTTGTAACAAAAGAAATTTTATTTTACAGATGCTATCGTGAGAACACAGTAACTGGTGTGAATACAACAGCAGTGCGCAGTCTGCAAGTACAGGAAGTCAATCGATAGTGCACCATGCTCACTTTTCTGTTCCTTTGCATCCCTAAAAGGGACTAAAACAATGTGTAGCTGTACTGTAAATAATGTTTATGAGCTTTAATGATGGTCAGTATTCCCTGAGAAACTGCTGCATACCATTTCGTAGATAGCATATTTTTAAACATCTATTTTCATATCATCGGAACTATAGGCATGTAGCATTACATTTGCACTTGCATAACTGTGATTATAGCCAAAGTTGTGTGCCAGAAGTTATGTAAGATTAATACATAGTTGTTGTCAGTGGCAGATATGGAGCCTGTCCATGTTACTGAAGCACCTGCAGGTTTCAAATGAGTACTGCAATCTTGTGATTGGTGTGTTTATTCAAGCATCCTCTCAGAAACCAATTTTTGTTATGATGTTGACCGTAACATCACTTTGTAATGGCCTTAGACAGATTTATAGTGGTATCATGTGCTATGCATAATTTGATACTGTGTATTGAAAGTGAATATGAAAGTATTTGTGTGTTCAGATAATTTTCATTTCGTGTATCTGTTGTCGTATGGTATATAAAAGTAACATGTCTTGGTACTCTGAGTCAGAATGGGTAACTCCCTAATCAACTTCTACAGTGCAGTTATTTAGTATCTCTCTTTTGTTTAAGGAGTTTTTGTGAAGTTGCGACTGTAATACACTTCCTTGTAACTTGTAGCAGATGGAAAAACTGTGCAGTGTTGTGCACTCACATGATTTACATATTCATTATGGTTGTTGGAAGAATTGTCCATCACTGGGCAAATATGATATGGATCAATGGTAGTGTGGCAAGTTTAGTGTCCCAGAAAGTACTTCAAAGCTATTTTTAAAAAGAAACTGTTTAAAAAAGCTTGTCTCTTGATTAACCCTTAAGGCATCTACCTACCTTATAGCAACTTAACAGGGTATTGTTATGCTCTTTAACCTAAAATATATTTTAAGAAGACATGTGCCTGGAGAGCTTCTTATTGTGATAAAATAGGTTATTTTGAATATCCATATACACAGTTTTGTTCCATTTAAATCTTGTTTGAATATTAGAACATTAGGATAAATGTTAGCATTTGTACCTGAGTGGTGTTTACACCTGCCACATGTCAGGTGATATAATTTTTTCTTGTTTTTATTGTAAAGGACCATTCAGTCCTTTGTGCTGTTCCAAGCAAGGAAAATTTGAATGTTTTAGTGACTTAGTCTTAATTTTTATTATAAATTTTCATCACTGGTAGTATCAGGCTTTTAAATGTTGATTATAAAGCTTGATTTTGTGTTGTTGAACTTTTTAGTTATTCTGAATAGTAAAGAAATATGCAGTAAGTGGCAATCATACTGCTTTTGTTATCTAAGTAGTGAAGAACATTAGGTTAGCATTAGTACAATGTCAGATGCTCTGGGTATTTTTACAAGTGTTTTAATACTTTTCTACTTAATGTTTAGCTGTAAAAAATTTTTTGATTTTATATTTGTAATGGATGTCATGAAACATGCGAATTTAATCTGTGATAAGACAATGAGCATTCACAATAAGCTTTTAAAATGTTGCATGTAATTATTAATAGGAACCTCAACTTGAGGGTATTGTCCTTGCCATTGGACATTTGCTTGAAAATGAACCAATCTGTTTTGTATTGTGTAACTGTCTTCCAGTTTTAAATATTGAAAACAATTTGTTGTGTTTTACTTGGAGAATGTATTATGATGTGTTTACAACAAGTGTCCTGACAATATAAATTCCAAAACTGACCATAGCCATAGCTGAAGATAAGAGATCTCCTCAGCACACAACTGGAATTAGTATTAAGATGATCTCAAAAGAGAATTACACACAGAGTTTAAGATTTAAGAGACTATTAAAAGTAGTTGCTGTTAATTTTTATAGTGTACCCTGATTATGTATCATGCCAACAGTTTAAGGGCTATATTGAGAAGTGTAATTTCTGGAAGACAACTGCAACAGATACCATTCAATCATGAATGTTTCCAATTGTATGTATAGCACTAATTTATTGGAATGGACAAGGAATTTTGAAGAATGTGGACAGCAGAAATGGGACTGAAATGAGGTGTATCCCATAGCAATAACTGGCTGTGGCAGCTGAGGATGCTAGTCATTTTCTTTTCTTTCCTTTAGAATTCCCTCTGATCAACTTCAAATATCAGATGTTGTGCAATTGTGTACTTTCTACACACCTTAAAGTTTTGGCCTCTCGGTATTAATTTTTCTTACAGGTTTTGATGGAATTTAATTCAAATTTGATCCTGGCTTGTGTATGATTCTACAAATTCCTGAAGTTATTGTGGGCTTTTTCTCCACTCCTTGTGTCATTTATTAAGTGTTCTTTCTTTGTTGTTTAGCTTTCTTCAAAAGGAGATGTCCACCCCTCTTTTCCTATTGTGTATGAAGTGTTTCTTTTTCTTTGGGATTCGGGAGGACGATGGTTCAATCCTGCGTCCGGCCATTCTGATTTAGGTTTTCCGTGATTTAGGGAAATCACTCCAGGCAAATGCCGGGATGGTTCCTTTGAAAGGGCACGGCCGACTTCCTTCCCCGTCCTTCCCGAGATCGATGACCTCGCTGTCTGGTCTCCTCCCCCAAAACAACCCAACCCAACATTTTTCTTTGGGGAAAGCAGAGAAACAGATTCAAAAAGACACACGCGAGACAGATAGTGGCCAGGAGGGGGGGGGGGGGGGATGTTTGTGCTTTCAGTCAATGAATAGAGTGCTGTTTCATGCAGAGGTGATACAATAATCGTAGGTGTTATAGAAACATTTAATGTAACTTCAACATGTGCATATTAATGTAGTTTCAGGATGTTTATATTCATACCAGTAATAGGTGTCTCAGCTGCAATTTATTACCAGTATGTGAGCAAGCTTGATTGACATTGCTTCTAAATCCGTTATCCTTAACAGTAATACAAGTTATATAACTTGAGTGCCTTCATCTATTTTTCTGACAGTCGCTTTTTTTTAAGTTTGAAAAACTTTTGGAAAGTAAGTCATTGTTAATTTATACTATGGATAGTAGATAATTAAGTGGTTGTGAAGCATTGTACAATTTAATGTATCAGCTTCATGCAAGTTCCTGTGAAAGGATGATTTATTTCAGACAGGAAGAAATGTTTCTTTAAGAAATCTGGTCTGTGATTCTTTATATGTATTTCACTGAATGCAGTAATCAGTGAGTTCTCAAAACTAGAAAATGTGTTCTGTATTTGGAATTCCGAGCCACATGTAAGTTTTCTATTTCACTTGCTGATACACAACTTTAATCCTTGTGTGTGTGTGTGTGTGTGTGTGTGTGTGTGTGTGTGTGTGTGTGTGTGTGTGTGTGTGTGTGTGTGTGTTTCCTAGCTCCATCCCATCACTTGTTAACAAACCTCCTTACATGAAACACTCCTACTCATTATCAAGACAATTAATAAATGTATTTTTTGGAATGATATACAGAATTCTCATTGAGTGCTTCCCACATTTGTTTCGCAGTTGATGATAGGAGGATTGTCAGTGTGCATTGTCCAATCTTTTTGATCCATCATGGAACATAAAGCACTCTCAGCAGCTTCTTTATTGTCCATGGTCATCTTTACCTTGAACTAGTATGGCTAGTGACTTGGTTTTCTGAATAAGTATAGGTTTGGTATTAGTTTTATATAGCTGGCCTTCTGAGTCTTTCTTATCCTTGTTACTGAATCTAATAATGTCTACTTATGACATTTTCCCCTCAGCCAACCCAAATAAAATGTTTGTCTATTCTGCATGAATATTTTTACCAACACTACCAGTCTTTGTATGCCACCATCAGGGGGCATAGTTTTAAATCTTTGAAGGACTCTTTCATCTATCAGGGGAATGTGGAGCTCAAACCAGACTCTTTTTTTTTAAGTTTCATGGTTGATGTTCTAGAAACTGTGAGCCACATAAGCTTTCCTTGTGGCCCAGATAACAGTTTGTCTACTGATACCTCTTTTACAAGTCTTAACTTTGTAGAGCATTAGCCGAGACACTGAGATTCTTGCTAGTGTGGCAGAAACTGTGCCGCACAGAACAGCTAGGAATAAAAACCTAAGGGGAATTTCTGCACTACTGACTGAGTTGTAAAAAAGAGCACTTGGCATACTGAAGCTGTTACTCTGTAATGGTTTAGCTCCTGAAGAACTGTTCTGAAAAGTTATCAGTCTGGGTTTGAGTCATATGTGGCACATTGTTTTAATCTGCCAAGATGGTTAACAGTTTGAGACACAATCATTTGCACCTGTAATAAATTTATATTTTCATACCCAAGAAAATTTAAGTTCATGTGCCTTTTATTGCAATAAAGAACTGCATGTTGAAGTCAACAATAAAATGTGTATACTTACTTTCTTACTAGAAACACTAGTTAATTCAGTAGGTGAACCAGAATTAAAATTAAATAGTAACGATTTCTAGATGGTCATTAACCTGAAAACACATTAATTAGCTGAAGTGTTATTGAAAAGAGGAACAAAATGAAAGTATGAATACCCTTGACTATTTTCATCTGTCCTGATTTTCTCTCTTAGGTTACAATAAAGATGAGTGTTCTTCTCAGATCATTTTAAGAAGTCTCACTTCTTTCATACCATTTCCTCTCTTCTTTTATAAACTGAGGAGTGTCTGATATAGAAAAGATGATGGTGGTTGTTTTTTTCTGTGTGAGTGTTTGTTGCCATGTAGTTAGTAGACATTCCTGCCTTTTAAAAGGTATCCTTTATTTCACCAGCTTTGATGGATATTTATTTTTGTGATGATTAATTTCAACCAACATTTGATTATCTTCATACCCATTTTGTTGCATAAGCAACCTGTTGTATCTGTATGGAACTACATAGTTCCGTAGGGAATAGTTAGCTTGCTTTCATAGTTACATAGGTCTGAATATGTCACATATTGGTTGGAATTAGTCATTAAAAACAAATATCCAACTGAGATGGTGAATGTGTCAGCTGTAGTTAGTTACCTGTAAGCTAGGTGATCATGATAGGAAATATGATGACCAAGTGTTTCTTATGCCTAAGAATACAGCAAGATCACTGCACCCCCCCCCCCTCCCCCCCCTCCCCCCCCCCCCCCTCTCTCTCTCTCTCTCTCTCTCTCTCTCTCTCTCTCTCTCTCTCTCTCTCTCTCTCTCTCTCCCCCCCAGTATGATTCTGTTAATAGAGGTGAGAGAGAGAGGCTGACTGCGTGTGGGCTAGATTCTTTTTTGAAGATGGGGTTTGTGGACTGCAGCAGATGCGAATCCTGGTGTAAATACAACAACTCTTTATTAGCTCTTTTCTAATTCATACAGTTTGACATTCTTCTGATTGTGCTCCATTCTCTGGTGCGGTCCGGAGCTCCATCGTAATGTTCTGGCATTGTAGCTGCAGGCATTGACATACGGTAGGTGGTGTGCACGTGCTGCTTGGGTGACAGAGCACTGTGATGGCTTCTCTGGTTTGTATGGTGAGCAGAGATGGGAGGATGCAGCCATGCTGTGTTCATGGGCAGCCACCATCTCTCCTCTAATGCAGAAGGACCCGTCGTTCCAGTGGTACGGGGATGGCGTTGCCCTGAGTCAGAGTCTCAGCCGACAATGAGGACCAGGGGCAGGTGAATGGCATGGTGTTGGCTGCCTGGGGTGGGCAGAGGTTTCTCCTTCACATTCTGGTGGGAGCAGAGTTCACAGCAGGGATACCCAGCAGGCAGCAGGTGTGTTCCTGCCAAGCCCAAATGTGAGTATACCTGTGCCAGTCTTTAAGTATTTGTTTCTGGCACTGAATTTGTGTAAAGGCTGTGTTTGTGGACCAGTGCAAATTGTCTGGAACACAGCAGTGACTGGGATCTGGCATAATCATTGACAATGTGGAAATCAGTTAACGTGGAGTGGTTTCTTGAAGGCTGGCCCCAGGGCATTAACACAGGGGATGGTATCACAGAAGTCTTGCTGCTACTGAGGGGTGCTGATCAAACAGGAGCAATGGCTTGCTGCAGCTGATTTCCATGGCTTGTGGCCTGATTTCAGCACTTACGGTCCAATGACACAGGAGCTGATTGTGCAGTTCAGTGACCAGCATCTGCTGTCTGGCTGCGGCCTCATTGCAATTCTGGGGTCTGCCTTCTGCTCAAAGTTCTCATATAGTTTTGGGCCGATACAATCTCCTCTCCTCTGTGAAAAAAATTTTCCCTTACATTTTACTGAAATAAAACCACTACATAATTTACACTTTGTGTTTGTTCCTCCACTCGTGGTATCACATGGTACGTTGTCTGCCTTCACTGGTAACTACCTACACTTTCAAACAACCACTGTGCCCATGTGATCTTATTTGCACATGGTTACATAGTTCAGTTTCAATTATGTTAGCAGCTATGTCATTCCTCTCGTGTGGGACAAAGGTATCAGGGGCGCATTGTAATCTACTTATTTTCTGCATGCTAATTTCGAATTTCCTACATTCCCCCTGTTAGTTACGTCACGTTCAACGATAACTCAAGGTACACAAACAGTATGATCCACTATCTGACATTAACATAAAAAAGAAACACACACTTCATGGCTTGTACACTTCTCTTTCCATTAAGCTGTACTGTTACTTTATCACTGTTACCTTGCAAACAATGAAGTCTAACTTTGGTGGAGCACAAGTGACCTATGCAAACAGAATGACTTATGCACTGTGCTAGTGTTTAGTGATACTGGCCTGTGTGAACTCTGTGGTTTTCACATTGTGCTATTGCTCCACATTCTTATACCTTAGCAACTCTGAAAGTTTATTTACAACAGTAGGAGATTCATGATAATGTTGCTTTAGTCGCAGCTTCAAGATGTCATGACTTGGGAAGCTATCCAAACTTACTTCCCCACATACATCAATAAACATATGTAATACTCCACGATACTTGTAATGCCAAAGTCTCATTTTTACAGTAAATCTCCAGCACTTCACAATAAACCCTAATAGCTCCATAACAGATACTTCTCTTTCTGAGAGCAAATAAGTAATACAGTGCCATTGCCTCAAGATCTGTCCGATATCACTGCCCAGCTACAGACAGTATAACAGGCGCACCTTTGCTGAAACCAGACTTCACATTTTCTCAGCCACAAGTGCTATATTTTCCCCACATGTGCTGATGTCAGATCTTTTGCTTGGTTGGCTATCGCTGCTGGTTTTACCGATACCATGAACATTGCTTCTCAAGGAACCAGGAGTGGTTTAATTGATGTCATCTTAGTCAATGACCTGTCAGCATCTGTGTGGTATATCAGTACTTTAGTTGTTTTGAGACAATGCCACATGATGTAAAGACAGTGAAACCTAAC
Organism: Schistocerca gregaria; assembly: GCF_023897955.1. Classification (NCBI taxonomy): domain Eukaryota; kingdom Metazoa; phylum Arthropoda; class Insecta; order Orthoptera; family Acrididae; genus Schistocerca; species Schistocerca gregaria. Next base: position 85,947,574 of record NC_064926.1, on the reverse strand, counting down.
CAAACAAACTGTTTGGACTCTTTAATCTAGTTCTAATCCATCAGCACTATACCACAGCTTAAACCTATCTTAATGAGCTAAGTAGTACCTGCTACTTGTTTTCCTTGGGTGTCACATTATCCAGATTGTATCTCCTAATATTCCTAGCTTAGCCACGACCTTGAATCCTACATTATGCCTATCTCTGATTACTAGTATACATGGTACTCCTATCGTCATTTCTCATCCTAAAACATTTACTCTGTTCAATTCTTTAGTTACAACAAAAATCCTTATGTCTCTTCTGGCTTAACCTTAAGAAATCACCAAAGTGTATGGGGTACCCAAGGTTTTCCACGTCGCAGCTAGGCAAACTCTTTGCACTGGTTGGCGTAATGCCCATAATGAGGTGGAGTGCCCAGGTAAATTGCACTGAGTGCATGTTATTGGAGGTAATGGTCCGGCCCTCAGTCCCTTACTAAACACAACAGTGGTATCTAACTCGGAAATTAAGCTAAACAGTAGGAAAAGGTCAAACCAAAGGATGCAGGAAATCCCACGAGTGAAAGTATAATTTTTTGTGCTACTTCTTACATATCTTGTTTCCCCATATTCTTGAGATCTGTGTCCCGTCTATCAACTTCCCTTTCCCCTTCGCAAATCTGCTGCTATGGAACCATGGCGCTGACTACTGTCTTCAGAGTTTTCCATCTTGATGCCATCTTCAACAGCCCGTCTGACACCGATGTAAATGTGAGAGAGGGAGGCTGTCTGGGAGTGGGCTGGGTTCTCTGTCAAAAATGAGGGATGTGGACAGCAGCAGATATGGGTCCTGGTGAAGATACAACTCTTTATTAACTTTTTACCAATTCATACAATTCAGACATTCTTCTAATTGTGCGCCACTCTCTGGTGTGGTCTGGAGTTGCCTCATAATATTCTGGCACTGTAGCTGTGGATGTTGACACATGGCAGGCAATGTGCACACGCTACTCGGGAGACAGAGTGTTGTGCTGGCATCTCTTGTATGAGAGGCGAGCTGAGACGGCAGGGTGCGGTCGTACTGTGGTCATGGATGGCCACCACGTCTTCTCTAATGCAGAAGGCCACATCGTTCCATTTTCACAGTGATGGCATTGCCTGGAGTTGAAGTCTGGACCAATCATGAGAAGCAGAGGTAGGTGAATGGCACGGTATTCCCTGCCTAGGCTGAGCAGACAGGCAGATGTCCATCCTTTGTGGTCCGGTGAGGGCAGAGCTCACAGCAGGGATTTCCTGCTCACATACAGCAGTTAATGGGTGTGATCCTGCTGTGCCAGAATGTGATATACTTGGCTGGACCAGCTTTTAAATGCTGGTTTCCACCACTGAATTCGTGTAAAGGCTGTGTTCTTGGGCCACTGCAAACCATCTGGAATGGGGCAGTGATGGGGTCTGGCGTAATCATTGACTATGTAGAAATCAGTCGAGCTGGAATGGCTTGTTGAAGGGTGGCCCCAGGGCATTGACAATTGGGATGTTGTTACAGAAGACTTGCTGCTGCTGCTGCTGCTGAGGGGTGCTGATCAAGCGCTGAGGGGTGCTGATCAAGAAGGAGCGACAGCCAGCTGTGGCCAATGTCCGTGGCTTGTGGCCTGATTCCAGCACTTGTCCAGTGACACAGTAGCCGAATGCGCAGTTCACTGACCAGCATCTTCTGTCTGGCTGCAGCCTCATTGCAGTTCTGGCCTCTGACTTCTGCTCCAAGTTCTCCTATAGTTTTGTCCCATTACAATACCTTTCTCTGAGGTATTAGCTGTTCTGATTTATAAGATCAGCTGTCTTAGCTGTTGTTTCTTAGTGATACAGGTTATGACAGGACTTTATATTTGATACTGATGATCATTATTTAAGTCTCAAAAGCCATAAAACCAAGGAGGGAATTTTCGTTCCCAGCAAACTGTTTTAAATGTATCAAGTACAAGAAACACTCTTTTCTATACTATTATTGAAATAATTATTTCCATTTAATGGGTGCGGTGATGACGAGGCATCTGTCAGTCTAAAAAAAAAAGGGGGGTGGGTGGGTTATGTGGTCTAGAGTCAGCTAGTGTTTCTGCCGACACTGCTTTCACATCTGCCTTTCTCCACTTATGCCAAACATTGTCTGACTGTACTGTGGTTTGGATTTTAATATTAAACTTTAAACTGCACACTATTTGGGGCGAACTTAGTTCTCAGGTCAGAGGAAGGCAAACATGTACCACCCTGCAAAGTCCATTTGTAGAAGACTGTAGTTGTCAAACCAACTTTTGGATTCATTACCACTTTATTTTTTATATGTAAATTAATAAATTATTCTCAAGGAGAGATAGTTTAGACAAATTTGTCGCCTTCAGTGCATGCAACTGTTCTGTAGAAAGTATTGCATTACGTTTCAAGTTTTAATACTGAAAGTTAGTCATATTTAATATTTTTGGTGCTGTGTGTTAGAATGCAACATTGAGAGCACACTCTGAACTTGATAAGTCATTTAAACTGTAGTTTCAGCAACAGCTTTAATAGATGTGTGTTCTGCGACAGAAACAATTCATAGACTTCTGTGTCATTTTAAAAGTGAATATTTCACATCACATATAATATGTTTGTGGCTCAGGAGGTTGAATATGCAGTTTGACTGAAGAAATCTCAAATCTACCAAAGCCTAATTGTCTACTAATGAATGGACAGGAAACCCTTCCACCTATGTAGCAATGTAGTTATTTTGTAAACACTCTACGGCTTTGGGAAAAAAAAAAGAAAGAAAGACACCACAGAAAGCTTAAAATATTAATTTTTCAGTAGTGATAACTGCACCATGCATGTAGTCGTATCTCATAATAAACCTGGGCACTAAGACTAAAATAACAAATATTTGTAACATAAGCCAATAACACCATTTGTCTACATTTGGTTAGGCCAGCATTTAGATTTTCTCAAGGAATCCAGCAATTTGTTCCCTGATGAGTTATTGTTTTCCTGTCTCTTAGTAATTCCTATCATGCATCTGTCCACAGCACTCAAGTCAAAATAAGTAATACACGCTGTCGATAAATGTCATTTTGATTTAATTTCAAATAAAATGATCACATTTGGAAGTGACTTGCCCAACATTAAATATGAAATCTCTGTAATAAGTGCCCTTAGTTATGTCAGCGAAGGTACATAAAAACTAATGTAGGCATAGATTCTCATTCATAGTACTTCCACTAGAACTGATGCCTGTAGCAGCTTCTTATTTTCATTCCAAATTATTTAATCATCTGATGACATCATACTGTTGAAAGTGGCCCATCATAATATCAATGAACATCTGCTCATTTGGATTTTGTTCTATTCTAACTTAAGCTTGAGCCTTCGTTTTCTCTAATAAAACCCTTACATTGTAACTTGTTTTGGATAAATCTATTGCACCTTTGTTACCACATTAAAGTTTAATTGGACCACTTTGAAGAACTGGAAAAGTTTCTTTTTCTAATCTTCACAACATAAATACCTTGTAACAAGCTGAAGTTGAAGCCATATGTTCAGCTCCCTAAGATTTCAACAGAAATCCAGTAGTTCTTTGTCTCCTACCCTGTATGCATCATCATAGCTAGTGATAATGTGATTTTGTTCCCTAGAAAATTATAGTTTCAACTCCTCTCACTTTCAAATATTGAAGGATTCTTTTAATTGCCTACCACTGACACACAATCTGTCATTGCTAGTGCAACTTTAGTCCATGATTGCATACACAAGGTCTTGTACATAACTGTGAATATATCAAGCTGCCTTTGGCTTCTTTGTAGAGAATATTTCCTCTACTGTACTTAAAGTATTTGACCATTTCCTGTTGCAGTGTCCAGCCCAGATTTCTTCAGCCAGCTGAATTATAATTTCTGACTGTAAGACTGGCTGTCACTAATTATTCTGTTCACTCATTTTTCTTCTATTGCCTTTGGATTGGTTTCTGAGGTAAAATATACTTAATGTCTTCCTAATGTAACTTTTCTTAATCTGCCTACTCTGATTATCCTTTCACAGCTCCAAAAAATCTCATTTCAGCTGCATGGATCATACAGCCTTCTCATTTGTATATGATTCACCTCTCAATGTTTCTTATTACTATTGTCTCTCTGTCCTGGGGCTCATATGTCAGTTATGGGGTGCAATGGTCAATGAGACTTTAAACTGAAATCACCATCCCTGTTTTTTAGGTTTTCTAACATATTTATTTTGGCTGACTCCTTAATTACGCTCTATCAGAAAATGCAAACAACAACTCACCTGGTAACCCAGAAACTCACTATTAATCAGTCATGCTGAGAAAACCGGAGAGATCAGTTTCTTAAATGCTGAAGATTAGGTTTCTTCCCACTAACTGTTCATTTTCCCATCATACTTAACATACACAAGTTAGTGATGTACACTGCTGTAATGTGCTCTCTTCCCCAATATGTATTTTTTGTAACACTGCATGAAACAGAATGTACCTGCCATTTGCGCTATAGTCCTGCTGTATCTTTTTGCCACTTTATTTTGTTCACATGTTAAAGGCATGTTCTGAAGTCTCATTCCTTCATTCTTTAAGAAATTTACTATGTTCTGATTTGCATATCCCTTTTCATTATCAGTATTCAAAATATGTTTACCAAATTTTGCTGCCAGCCTGTTTTTCCATTAAATATTTGAAATCCATGATATTTCAAGTACAATAATCACTGAATATGTATAAAATCACATTTGCTGAGTAAAAACTTAACACCTCCGTGACCTTGTCTCCCATCAGTCCACCCAAGTCAGAATGTATTAATTGAAGAATAGATTTATATGTTCAGAAGAACAGAGACCATTTTGATCCAGCAGCTATTTTGAATTAATACACAAAAAAATACAGACATTAGCTGTGAATGAACATTGGTTTATATCAGTGAGGAAAGTTGCAAAATTTGTGCTGGACTGGATTTCGAACACTGGCCTCCTGCTTACTAGACAGATGCTCTGACCACTAAGGCATCTGGGCACAGTGGTCAATGGAACTGCAAGGACCACCTTAGCACACCTCCCATCAGTTCCAAATTCTCAACTTACACACACACACACACACACACACACACACACACACTACTAATGCAGTGCCCCTTGCCCATTAGTCTCATAGTGGCTGCTGGATCAAAATAGTGGTGTCTTTATGGACATGTCTGAAAGAATGGAACAACATATGTATAATTAAGGCGAGGATGGCCAGTGATCATTTCAGTGTGGATGCACACCGAACTCGAACTCTTATGGGTATCACCGAAATGTTAGAGTAATGAGGATAATGGGTAAGGACCACTACATTAGTAGTGTGTGGATAAGTTGAGAAATTGGTTCTGATGGGAGATGTGCTAGGGTAGTCTGCGCAGTTGCAGTGACCGCTGTGCCAAGATGGCTTAGTGGTCAGAGCATCTGCCTAGTAAGCAGGAGAGCTGTGTTCGAATCTCGGTTCAGCACAAACTTTCAACTTTCCCCATTGATTTAAATCGATGGCCATTCACAGCCAATGTCTGTAATTCCTTTGTGTCTTAAGAATACAATTTGTTCTCAATTAGTAGTTTTGGGGCTCAATGTTGTCTGTCTATCTAGCAGGCATGTAATGCAGGAAGAATTATTAGTTTTTTTTATATTAATTCTTGTAAAGTCCCATTGTGTCAGAGCTCAAATGTCCTAATTTTTTTGCCACAAGTTTGCATCATTTGATGGTGATACTAATTAGTTTTCAATTTAAGATGGTCTGGCTGGCCCAATTTGCAATTGCTATTATTGAACCACACTGTTGGAACTATCGTCTGATTAGTCACTTGTTGGTTGGTGTTTGTCACTTAACAAGTGCTGTTAATTATGTGTAATGTGGAGCAATATTGGCAGTGGCCAGCTTTAGGTACAATAAGAATGCGAAATGCTCTGTCGAAAGCTGATTTTAAGTGCCCAGTGACTGAACTGTGGCAGATGGCATGTTTTCTGTGGTGAATTTAAACTCGTGTCCTAATTTAACCACAACTTCATGGTGTGCCATTTATCTAAGAAAATGGCAATTTACAACCTGTGACAGAACCGTTAATTATGTTCAGTTTGTTCAGTGACTAAAGCTAACTTGTACCAGCAAACTCAAGGAGAAAAGATCAGTTCTAATGCTGAAAGCAAACTGTAATTTCTCTCTTTACTTGTAACCTTCCCCACACTGGGTGCATGGCCTGTTACATTATCAATCTACGAACAGTCCCGGTTTTCACTCAGCTACAGGTTATAGGCAACACAGGCACAACAACACATAGAAATGAAGCATAATGTTTAAAAGTGAGGAAACTTTTTCTTGTGTACATATCTCTGATAGATAGGTGGAGGCAGCAGCGTTGTCCAAAAGAGGGAGGATACCACTCATTTCAGAGTCACTGGAACTTGCTGAAGTGCATGAGCAGCTGGAAGTAATAAGAAGTTCCATAAGACTATCTTTGAGAAGACCATTATTTCGCACTTCGTCAACATCCAGTCCATTTCACTGACATTTTCTAGGCCCTGAATAATGAATCACTCAATTTCACTGATAGTAAACATTTTACTTTCACGAGAAACATATCCATAATCTGATGACTCTATGTCCATAATTGTAAGCCCCCTCATTGATGATGCACATTTGGAACTGCAGCTTATGAAGTGTAGAGTTCTAATAATTCTACTTTTTTCGTTGTATAATCCACAGTTACTTTGTGTTGGTGTAATCGCTGTATAATGTCTTCGTTTTGAGAGGACCTAAACTGAATGGTATAGAGAACTGTTGAGAATAATTGCTAATGGAGTTTCTAAACTTGGTAACAAAGTATTTTCAAACCAATTTAAAACATTCTTGCTAGAATTGTGAATTGTTTTTCTTGCTGTGTGGTGGAGTGCATATCCCTATTTCTCACCATGGGGCAGTGGTTGTATTCCAATAGTATTTTAGTATACTTATCTTTAATTTTGAAAACAATAAGAGATCACATAAAATAATTGTACACTAAATTAATCAAAAAATAATTTGATATTTCATTTGTTCTGAAAGCTCTCTTGTTGAAGGGTCCCAAAGAACTGTATTCAGAGGTGTTCATTGCACCTAGCTGACAGGTAATACGTCACACGTAAGTGTACTGCTGGTACCATAATTGGTAGAGGTGAGCATGAGCTACTGGTGGTGCATGCCAGCATGAATGCATTAAGAATGTTCCATGATTCATCGAACTGTGGTGTTTTCTTAGGTCTGAAAAGGAGTTTATAGCTGGGAATAGCCATGGTAGGTACCACAACGCAAAAGAATAATTTTACCAACTTTGCCAGTGAGTGGTGCCACACCTTCTCCATTACGGTCACTCTGACCTTTCATAACAGTAATACCAGTATCCACCCACATTTTGTTAAACCCAACAATTCCCTCTAAATTAGTGTATTTTACTTATCGCAAAAATCTTAATCACTCTCCAGCTAAGTCTGCTCATTTCATCAACAATTTACAGCCTGAAATATTTTTGTATTTAAAACTGTCACTCTACAGAACCAGCCGCAACAATGAATTGCTGCTGTCAAGAAGTTCAGCGTCACACAATGTAGTATGAAGCTTATCTAAACTTAACTGATCTCTTTGATGGTGGTGATTGTATTTGTGATGCCAAATCACATCTTCTGTGAAAGTATCCACATTTGTTATGCTTTTCTGAATACTTCTCTTCTTGCTCAGTATATGAACATGAGAGCCGTGCTTTACTTCCTTCTTGTATTTTTCTTCATCAATATAAAGTAATCGTTTCACTAACCTTAAATGTAGCTGCGGTTCACAGAAATACTCTGGAAACTTGTAAAAGATTACCCAGATTTTCTGACTCCCTTGCAAAGTGTTTCTGTACATTGCACAGAACTCGTCACTGTAATATAATTATTTGTCAGGCTTTCATTTCATAAACAGCATTAACAAAATGATTAAAGTGAAATGGCCATGTGTTGTGACAGTGCCAAACAGTTCAAGTGTGACAATGAGGAACCCAACAGGAGGAAACTAGATCCAGTGCAAGAAGTGCCAATCAGCAATTCATTTTAATATGTTAGATTTTTGTCTGTATCATGACTGTGATAGCATCATTTATCAAATGTGGTCAAATGTCTAAGTATTGTTTCCCATCTGTCTGGATTACAGAAAGTTAATGTTTCAGTAACTGTAGCACAAAATATGTTGCACCCTGGCAAGCGAAGTGAAATAAGTTGAAAGTACAGCAATTTTTGGTTTGTTTCTGAAAATAACATGTCCCATGGTCCAATGTGTAAGAAAAATACAATGGAATTTACTGTCAACAATACTTACTTGAAATTTAAAGAAAACATATTCTATTTCATTATAAGTTTTATAGAATTTATTCTTTAAGTATAGTTTTCTCAGGTATTTCATTTTTGAGTTGTGTTGCTGTTCTTGCCAGGATGTGTTAAGTTCAGTTTTTGTTTCATCTCTGCAAACCATTGCATCAATATATGTGAAACCATATCCTGTAACGAGTTACTTCTCATATTCCACTACTACCTGCGAATATAACACTTATATATATGAAATTATTTCACTCAATGACTTAGACATGTATACTGACACACCAGATGGTATACTAGTACTTACTTATGGCTTTACTAGCTACAGGAGCAGTGTGTAATGTCTTACAATTTTCAGCCCTTTCCAATGACTTTCCATTTGCTTTGATTTTGCTGTAGTTATTGGTATAATGGAGTTATCTGGATGTGTGATGATCTGTGTGTAGCCTTCAGGTGATCCTGGTATTAAATTGCTTCCCACCCATTCATCTTTCATGTCGAAGTTCAGAATGTTTAAAACTTATTAGGAATGGAAATTATTTTGGAGGCATATTTTTCTACTGACATGCAGTTCTTCAGCCATGTTGTGAGGAGTGTTTTCAGCAAGCTAATTTTCAAAAAGTTCTGAGTCTTTACATACCTGTTTTAATTTGTCCCAGAGTTCTTTTGTGATGTTTCAAAGATGCATGTAAATTGCTGCTTTATATAACAGTATTATAGCTGACAAACAGTTATGTATGAAAATCAGTTAAACAGTACATGGACCTTTGTAATAAGTCTAATTCCAAAATAGGAAACTATAGCTAAGTGCAAATTAACATTTCATTTCTGTGTTCCTCCCTAGGAACATTAGGAAAGTTACGTCATAGAATATTAATATGCCACGATTTATTATTTATTTTGCACCAATATCATCTTAGTGTGTTGAGAATTGAAGTTGAGGTAGGACTACAAATGCTTACATTATAAGTTAGTGGATTTTTCACAATGTGTACTCTAGTGTGTATTACAAATTAGTACACCAGAATCAAAGATGTCTTTAACAGTTGTACCTTCAATATGTCAGGGGTCTGATCTGTAATCTCCTTGCCAGTAACATGCCAGTGTTTTAACATCATTATTTGATGCTGGTGCAGTGCAATATTTAAAGAAAAGCTTTGTCACTGGTTGATAGTGTCATATGCAAACTTTAAGTAATCATACTCACACATAACTAGCTTTCTGAGTACTTCTTTTAGAAAACCTGAAAAGGTGAAAGTGGTATCACTTGCTCTTACTTCATTGGGTGAGGGGGAGTACCAGGCTTAATCTGGTTGTTGTTGTAGTACTTTCATATTTACTCGTCTCCATATCCATTTGTATTTCACAGCATACATTGGATCCATTTTCTTGTAATTGTTGGCAGTGACTCGACCAACTCTACCACCAGAAGAGTATATGCAGTTGACAGAGAAAATAATTATCAATGAATGATTTTTTCAACAATATTACTGCAGATTTTTAACTGCATAATTTTAATGAAATATGGTGTACAGAAAATAAGACTATTCTCCAGAAGATATGGGAATTCTTTAGTAGAACAATTATATTTTTGTAACTGCATTTAATTGGGCTAGTGATAAGTATGTGTACATTTGAGGAAACTATTTTGTGTTGGTATGGTAATGCTCTGCAGATATACATTTTTTACCATTTTCGTGTAGCCTTTTAGTTCATTAAAACAGCAATACAGAGTACTCATTCAGAGCTGAAGGTACCCCCAAAAACTATGTAATAAACTGACATTATCATATTGTAGCTGTTGGTAATCAGTCACATTCATTCATAGTAATAATTATTGTTGGAGCTGACATAAACACACAGTTCCAAATACTCAACAAAAAATGGGAAGCACAATGGGAAAGAAAGGATTGGTGGGTGCATATTCAAAAGACACTAACAAGAACAAGAACAAGAGCCGCACGGTTTGAAGTGCCATGTCACAGATAGTGTGGCCCTTCCTGCAGGAGGATTGAGTCCTCCCTTTGGCATTGGTGTGTGTGTGTGTGTGTGTGTGTGTGTGTGTGTGTGTGTGTGTAACATTTGAACATTTTTGAAGAACAAGAGGCACATGGGAAATGAGAAATTAAATGGTGATAAATGTCAGTTACCCTAACTCTGCAATTTTTTGTCAAGAATGCCTTAGGTTCCCTATGTGTTTTCATGGCATGTCCTTTTTGCAGGCTGTTCTAAAGCAGCTTAATAGTTGTTTAGCATTATGTTATCAACAAGCTTGGGTGCCTTATTCAGTGTTGATTAGTTAATTATGTTTCATTGTGTTTAGTTTCCTTTTAAAAGCAAGTTTTGTTTCTACATGTAAGTGATGCAAGTTGATGCTGCTGCACAACTTGTTCAGTTTATTGCAGTATTTAACATGCAATTTTATTTACTGTTCAGCAAGGTAAGCTGGTATACAAACTCACTTGTTGGTAGAGCTACATTTATGTAAGATTTCATAATGACCTCTGACCTCACATCATGTAGAACCCATTTTCACTGACCATGACAGCAACAGGACTTTGAATTATGCACTTAATTCCTTTTTGTTTTAATTAATGTATGTAGAGAAGTGTGTGATCTAATTATCAGTTTTATTGTTGCCATTGCAATGCTACTGAGAGCACAGTTATTGTTCACGGTGAGACACCTAACATGACCTCTGGAAACACCTCCCAAACCACAACACTGAAGAACCAGTTCCACAGACCGAAAGCGAGGAGAGGGACTGTTGTCATTGGTTAATACAAACCACTGAGAAATGCACGGAAGTCTGATTTTCAACACATACTTATGTTTTTACTTAATCATTGCCATTTGTTACATTGTAAAATGTTAAGTAAATCCAAAGTAATATGTAATGTAAAGTTGATGCTTGATACCTTAGATGTTCAATCGTGTGTTGTAACAAACAAGATCTGTAGGGTTTGTTTACAAAGACTACGGTGTTTATGAATTTGGCTGTCTCTATGTCTGCATGTAGCACTTGATGGATTAGTCCTTGTACTCAGAATAACTGTGGTGCACTGTGTTACTGGACATCTGTGATAGTGTACTGTACACTAGTAAGAACAGAAGTATGCACAGTAGGAATCTGAGTAGGTCGGCAAGTACAACAGTGTATACAGTTTTGTAAGAGCTGTGCAAATGGTTTATTCTAACTCTGAAAAGGCAGAGATGATACTCATCTATGGCGAGTGTAGACAAAATGCAGCTGCAGCCTGCAGGTTGCATGCAAAAAGGTACCTGAACAGAGATCATTTGAAAACATCTACAAACAGTTGTATGCCACAGGTATGGTCATAACACACAAACTGGTCCATAACAAACCCATCACAGGAGAAACAGATGCATTTGGCATGTCAGCTGCTGTTTCCGTGAACCCACACATGAGTTCATGTGACATTGAGTGGCAGTGCAAAGAGTCAAAGTGGTGTAACAAGCATACTTAATCGTCATAAAATTCACCCGTATCATGTGTCGCTGCATCAGCTATTACATGGAGGTGACTTTAATAATTGAGTGCATTTCTGTCAATGGGCATCAACAGAGAATGTGTTGCAGTTTTACCAGTTTATCAATGAAGCAGATTTCACAAACCATGGTGCTGTGAATTTACGAAACATACATCCGTGGAAATCCTCGCTGGCTTCAACAGGTAAAGCAACAGTGACCGTGGAATGAAAGGTACGGTGCGGAGTAATTGGCGACCATCTTATTTGTCCTCGCTTCACTGAAGGCACCCAAACAGCTGCAAAATACAGCGAGTTTCCTCAAAATGATCTACAAACATTGCTAGAAAATGTCCTGCTGGATACTTGTAGAAGTATGTGGTATCAATATGATGGTGCTCCTGCATGTTCTGCAATGAAAACTAGGCCGACCCTTGACGGGCATTTCATAGGTCGTGGCTGACGCATAAATTGGTCAGCCTATTCTCCTGATCTTACACCTTTAGACTTCTGTCTCCTACAACCCCAGAGGATATGAGACATCATATTGGGCAGCCTGTGGAAACATTACACCAGATGTACTGCATTGTGTAAGACATTCATTGTACGGCAGATTGCAAATGTGTGCAGGAAATGGTGGGCACCTCTTTGAACATTTATTGGTCTGAAATGTCAGGACACACACTTTTCATTATGTAATTGAAAACAAGAAACAAATCTGTAAATTTAACTAAATTATCATGTTAATGTACATTTTCTTCTAACAAATCAGTGCTATACAGTATTCTTCAGAGAAAAGACTAATAAAAAATGTTAGCATGTGGACATGACATGCTGTTCAAGTCTCTCTTCTCCACCTATGTTACATCATTGTTCTCTTTGTATCACTGATTAATTTGGTTCTCTCTGATACACATGATTGAACTGCTGAGGAGCTCTGGATGTAATTAACATTTTAAAGTGTAAGAAATGGCATTGATTAAGTTTTTTTTCTATTTTCAGTTATGCTAAAAATAATAACAGGTTTCCATTTATAAGAAAACAACATAAGTATGTGTTGAAAAATCATGCTTCTGTGCATTTCTCAATGGTTTGTATTAACCAGTTACACCAGCCCCTCTTCTCACTTTCGGTCCATGGAATTCAGTGTTTGTTGTGGTTTGGGAGGAGTTTCCAGTGGTAATGTTAGGTGAGTCACCCTGTATATGGAAACTATTTGTTGTTGATTTAAATAATAAAAAATCCCTTATTTTTTTATTGCTTAGCATAATTTGTTTTGAGAACTTATTCAGGTTCAAATCTAAATTTTTGTTTATTTAAATCATGATTGACACAGTAACATTCTCCATGACAATCATCATTAAGGGGTTTTAATGATGATGTTCTTAGCTGATTAATTCTTTTGTAGATGAACTTCTTTAAAAAAAAAAAAAAAAAACACACACACACACACACACACACACACACACACACACACACGGTGAGGGAGAGAGCCCCTCTATTAGCTGCCCCCCCCCCCCCCCTTGCCAATAATCTCTCTCTCTCTCTCTCTCTCTCTCTCTCTCTCTCTCTCTCTCTCTCTATTGCCCTCCTTTGCCCTGCAACTCTTTCCCTCCAGTGTGCATGGCATTCATGTTGATCTATACTTCTTAGTTTTGTGGTACTCTTTGCATTTTCGCACCAAAATATTTGTGAACAACATTTGAGAAAGAAAAATGAGTGAAGCTACAACAGGTAAAACTGATGTAAGTCACTCAGTACCTAACATTTTTTTCTCAGTGAATAAATCTATAACTTCCAATCCAGATATTCATTTCTACCAGGAGTATGTAGGAAGAGTAAAAGGACTATGTTAACAAATATGAAGAAAAAGAATGATAATTCAGTTAGTCACTTTTGGCTATAGAGAAATTGGGAACGTGTTCGAACAATCTTAAGTTTGTTGCTGCAGTTCTTAAGCATAGCATAATATGATGTAACACAACCTGTTGGAAAGCCCACGAGTTGTAGCACCACTCATTGCAATCAGAACCATTTGAAAATAAGTGTTGAAAGAGCAGATAGTGTTACTATTCTGATTTTTTCTGTTATGGTCCTCATCTTACAACTCATATTATATTCATATAAATCAAATAGAAAGAAACTTCCACATGGGAAAAATATATTAAAAACAAAGATTCCAAGACTTACCAAGCGGGAAAGCGCCGGTAGATAGGCACAATAAAACACAAACACACACACACACAGAATTTCTAGCTTTCGCAACCGTGTGTGTGTTTGTGTTTTATTGTGCCTATCTACCGGCGCTTTCCCGCTTGGTAAGTCTTGGAATCATATTATATTCATTTTTTATTTAGGTGAATTTACACATTTTTATCTTAATGAGGCATGGAAGTGAATATAGATAACTCAGGAAGTGAAAAGATTGTTGGCACTATATAGACTTTTGAGATAACAAGAGTTTTTCTAATGCAACACATTTATAGGACAATCCAGGAAGTGATTGCAATGTATATTCAGTATAGCTACACCAATCCGAAAATTCATTATGAAACATGACACTTAAAAATGTGATAATATATTAAGTCAGTAGCACTGTAAGACCTATAATTATTTTTATTCATTTGTTGTTGAGCACGTGTTGAAACAATGTATATGCTTCATGGATGTATGTTGACTGCAAAAATTGCATACTTAATTTACACATTCAGTAGTGTTTCATTTGTGAGAGGCTTAGTCACTGGTTTTATAGTGCATAATGGATACTGACAGTACTAGCATGTAAAATTGTCCTATTGGTTCCCCCAGCCCCCTTGTAACCCAAAAATTTAATGTATTTTTGTTACACTGTGTTGACTGCTACAAATCTGTAATATTTTTTGATGGAATTTGTAAAAGAATTTTGTAAGTTGGAGTGTGCTAATGTAGCTCATTGATTTCAATACAATTTACACACATTGGCCTAAAACCAATTCTAGTCTGATTCATATGTGAGAAGTTAATAAAACTATAACACTAATAAAAATGCAGGATAAAAGCACCTTCATAATAAAGCAGCTCAAGACACAAAAGTATAGTGATGCGATAATTGTTTCTGGTCAGCAACTGAGAGATTAAAAAATTCACATAAAAGTATTTCATTGTTTGTTTTCCCCTATGGTTAGAATTTCCTATTTCTTAGTTTCAGCTGTGTGGTTAAAATATTTTTCTCCTTATTGCTAACATACTGGCTTAAGTAAAATAGTTTCATTAAAACTGTTACAATCTGGAACATGAATTTTTGTACTAAATGAAACACACCACATCTTTGGTGGAAACAGATGATATGAGAATAAGTTTGCTATAATGTCCTGTAGTCACCAGTACAGTAAAAAATGAATGGCTGTCTGTGATCACAACTAGGCAACTGGTATAAGATGACTGACCTTGACTCCTGTTTGGCAAAAGCAAAAATGTTTAGTGACATAAGACTATTCTCTTAAAAATTTACAGCTTAAATGGAACTAAATGTGCAGTGAAAAATCATGACCTGGCCATCTGTTGCGTCTCTGAGAAACAGTAGAAAAATGATGAGGGGTCTGACTGATGGAATCTGTTGTACATATAAACTGAAGACAAGATTGTACTTTAACTTCCTGAGAGATCGAAATTGTGTGCCTGATTAGTATTCAAATGTGTGTTCTTGCTTTTCACAGGTAATGTTGATTGAGCTAGTCAGGTCGAATTTGTGACCCTCTTTTAAATTTGATAACTTCAGCACAGAGAAGAAAGATTTATTCACTTCTAATTGGACACACATTTTTAACATTGTGTCTGCATATGGTGCTCTCTTTAAGATGTGAATAGAAAACTGAATTATTGTATTTTTGTGAAGAACTGGAGAAAAGAAGTGTTCCAGAATCAGTGAGGATTAAGCAGACAATTATTATTCATCATGCTTCAATTGAAGGGAGAGTCATTTGAGGCAGAGCACACATTTGAATTAGATAGCGATGGAAATTAATTGCGACGTTTTCCAAGGAAAGATTCTGACATTTGACTAAACAAATTTAGGGAAACCACACAAAACATAAAGCTGTATGACTGAACTGAAATTTGAACCTCACTACTCCTCAATGAGAGTCTTGTGCCTTAATCATTTTGGCACCTTGCTTGGTATTTCAATTTAAACATTCTAATCAGAATAACCAAACTGATTTTTACATCAAGTGAATGGTGCAGTGTTTAAGGCACTAGAGTCATACTGAATAGGAGCAAGATGTCACTTCGAGCTGCCAACCATTTGTGATGGCCACATTGCGTATTGGGAGACATTATTCTTCTCTTGCAACAGGATCTACATCCTCAATAAAATCCTTGAAAGCAACAAGTTTTTCCTGCATTGCCTGTTTTCCATTTCAGTTTTCTTTTTCTTTTGTTTTTCAGCTGTTTAGCCCTTATCAAGTAAAACATTTAATCCATTAATTACACGTGCTTTGCATTAGAGTCATATAATTTCATGGGCGGCCAGTGGTTGGCTGGACATGAGAGCTGTAGCCATGGTATTTGGTTCAGTACAAACGGTTTCACACAGATAGATCATTTGCTATCTCGAGGGAGTGCTGAACTGTTTGTACTACACTGAATATCATGGCTACAGCTCTCAAGCGTGACCAAACACTGGCTGCCCATGAAACTATATGACTGTACCTGGAACATGTGTATGACAGTCATACTGAAAGTCATGAGCAACACGTTGTTGAAATTCATATTCCATCAATGTAACAAAAGCAACTGCAAGTTTGTAATCTACAGACTGCCACCACATATTGCCATATTAGCATCTATCATGTGACCACAGGCAACTTCCAAGATGGTGGACATCAAGATGCCTATAGAGATGTCTGCATGGGTGCTAGCAATGGTAGGAGATGGGTAAAACATTTCAAACATGGGAATACTGGTATCCAAAATAAGCCTCGTAGCAGTCTCCCATAAACTGCATCCATGGAATGCAACAAGGAAAAAGTTGGTGAGCTCATTAAAGACGACAGGTGCATAACAGTGAATCAAATTGCTTCTAAGCTTGCCATAGGACACAGTGCACACAGGGGGGCTGCAACCCCCCTAGCTCTCAGGAAAAAGAAAAATATATAGTCCAGTCAGGTGTTGTTATTTCAAACCAATGAGTGAAAAGTTAGTGTCACACAGGTACTTCAGAGGATCAGAACTAGACCTTTTTAATGGCTATTTGCAAATCACCATTCATCTTCCAAAATATTAAAAATCTTCGTGGCCCCAGGTCTTGACCACCCCCACCCCTCTACAAACTATAATATGGATGTTTTTGGATCCCATGTATTATTGTGGACACCTTCTTTTCTGAGCTGTGAATACTGTGAGTGGTCAGAGTTGCCTAAAAATATGATACCATCAAGAGGAATGATAAGAATAATCACCACTGTGACTGAAAATAAAAGCAAAAGCTTGTGTATTATGTTGGCTTGCGTATGAATTTTAAAAATGTCCCACCTCTGGAAACTGGCAGTTATGACAGGAACTGTCTTACAACCCATTAGTTGCATCTAAATTAGCCTGGTAACAGGAGACTCACAGAAGAGATAAATAAAGCAGTTAGAATGTGGCAGTAATCAACAGTATAGAATAATTGATAAAACACAACCAGAGTCTCTTTAGAATGGGGCAAACATTATTGTACTATTGGATTAAAAGCAGTAATACTTCAGTAGAATGGAGGCATTGTTCCAAATCAAGTGATTCACATTATTTCAACTGAGGGTGAGTGATACTGGATTCATATCTTGTAATAATAAAAGAAATTGATTAAATTACACTAAACATCCACCACCATAATGCCAAGTACCTACACAGCAAAACAGGTTAATTTAATGTATTAATATTTATTGAGTTGTAAGATGTTTCCATATTATGCCTTTCAGAACACTGTATCCCTCCAAACTCAATCAAACCAGTCTCCCTCCAAAACTCTGCTGAGTCCTATTGCAGACCTGACAACTGCTGTGGAATAACAGCACTCTGCTATTGAAAGAATTGGAAGTCATTAGTGTAACAAAACGTCACATCACTTAATCTTGACAAGAACTTTGAGGTTGTAGCAGTCAGTCTAAAAAATAAACTTTATTTACAACTGTGTTAAGTTTTTCTTCATGAAAACTTGGAAATAATCTTGGAAAAATGAAATATCTGTAGACAAAGTAGTTTCATTAATTGTGATGCAGGGATAATTTGTGATGATGTAAATATGGACTTCCTCACTGAAAATAAACACGTGCACATTATTGGACCTAAAGAAAGCATATAACCTAAAATCAAGAGTAGATGTTCTGACAAAAATCACACCTACTACCAAAAGTCAACAGTACCACACTTGCTACAAAAAGATTTTGTAGATATGACAGTACATGCTAATGTTGTATTACATGATATACGGTAGTCAGTAAAATTCTTCTTGGTCTATAACCCCACTGTCAATGTGTAAAACTTCCAACATTTCGGGCACCACTGCAAGTGGCATTCCTCAAAATGTTTTGTTTGCTAACTGACAGTTAGCTAAAGAAGCACAGTGAGGAAGGCCATTTGCAATAGCAGCCAAACGTGTTAGAAGTTTTACACACTGACAGTGTCTGTGACAGTGGATGTAGTAGCCTACACTTACATACATGATACAGTGTTTGTATTAACCTCATGGAGAAATCAAGTGCAAAAGATGATGCCAGTGTAGTAACCCAAAAGACTATTTCAACTAAAAAAGTTCATGAAACAAATATATTTTATCCTGCTATAACAAAGTTAATTACTGTATTATGTATACCATAAAGCCATTATTTAACAACAAAAACAATCAATTACTGAAAAAATTATTTAATTGGATAGATAAAAAAATCTACTTGGCAAGTGGCGGCAGAACACACACATAAAAGACGATTGTAACTGGCAAGTTTTGGAGCCAGTTGCTCCACCTTTAGGCAGAAGGGTTGAAAGAGAAGGGAGAGGAGTGAAGGAAAAAGACTGGAGGGATCTAAGAAAAGAGATAGATTTTGGGAAAGTCATCTAGAATTGTGGGTAAGGGGAGACTTACCGTATGAGATGAGAAGGAAAGTCCTTCCTTCTGCTCCTGTACGGTAGGTCTCCCCTGGCCCATTGTTCTGGTTGACTTTCCCAAAAATCTACCTCTTTTCCTAAATCTCTCCACACCTTTTCCTTCACTCTTCTTCTTTCCTCTTCAGCCCTTCTACCATCACTATCTCTCCACGCCTTTTCCTTCACTCCTCTTCTTTCCTCTTCAGCCCTTCTACCATCACTACTCTATGGTCTCCAGGAAAGCCTTCTAAAAACCTTAGCAAAATTTTACAATAACCACAAGTGAACTTTGTTAATAACGAATAAAAATATGCATGTATGTGTATGTAAATGTGCTATCAATGATGAAATATTATTTTGGAATGAGAAAACTGTATATCTTGATGTGGTCTGAAGGTAAAAATATTAATAACAAATGTATTTCTGTGTAACAAACATTAAGAACAACAAAAGACTTCGAGTATATTGTGGCGTGGAATTTCTGTATGAGTGTGGGACAAAGACTTGGGTGAATAAAATGAGGATAAAGACTTGAGTAAATAAAATGATCACACTTGTGTCAGTTCTTGAACCTATTGGACACTTTTGTATGATCTTGCTTCAGATTGCACAATTTTGTTAATTGTACACAAATTTTTTCACAGTATATGTATCAACAGTATAAGTGCTTTTAATCTCATTTCATATCCCTCCCTTCATGTGAATTTAATTAAAGAGAAACAAATAAGTATTGCTAAAATTCCAATTTTATCATTGGCCATCTGTCATTCTTTTGTTGTAATGGCTCATTGGCAGCTCTTATGTGAAATATAATCAAGCATATGATTTGCAGGCCTCAAACACAAGGTAGCAGAAATATTTAAAGTATTTTTTCTTGTTATCAGAAAAAGAAAATACTTCTGGGAGAAAAGTTTCATTAAATGTTAATGACGTACGCAGAGATAGTAACTAAAAACATGAAGCTCAGGGTTGCTTGTGAGTAAATTGCAGACAAATAAAAATCTTGTCTTCACTGCCATAAATATGATTCATATCATAATTAACAGTATATAAGGCCAGTGTTTAACAAAGAATTTATGTAACATTGAGAATGCTAGAGCAGCTACATAAGTGATTATATCTTGTCTCTCTCTGCAACAATATTTCTTTATCGAGCGTTAACTACTACAGTTTTAAACAAATCACATGTATTTTGAGTGAGCTATATGTGTTGGCAGTATAAGTAAATTGTTACAACCCAACCAGTACCTCTACTCAGAATTATTTGCCTACATAGCAGCACTGATAATTGTTAGCATATGTTTTAGCTGCAACTCTGAATGTGGAAAATATACACGACTTCACAATTTATAAATACACTCCTGGAAATTGAAATAAGAACACCGTGAATTCATTGTCCCAGGAAGGGGAAACTTTATTGACACATTCCTGGGGTCAGATACATCACATGATCACACTGACAGAACCACAGGCACATAGACACAGGCAACAGAGCATGCACAATGTCGGCACTAGTACAGTGTGTATCCACCTTTCGCAGCAATGCAGGCTGCTATTCTCCCATGGAGACGATCGTAGCTGGATGTAGTCCTGTGGAACGGCTTGCCATGCCATTTCCACCTGGCGCCTCAGTTGGACCAGCGTTCCTGCTGGACGTGCAGACCGCGTGAGACGACGCTTCATCCAGTCCCAAACATGCTCAATGGGGGACAGATCCGGAGATCTTGCTGGCCAGGGTAGTTGACTTACACCTTCTAGAGCACGTTGGGTGGCACGGGATACATGCGGACGTGCATTGTCCTGTTGGAACAGCAAGTTCCCTTGCCGGTCTAGGAATGGTAGAACGATGGGTTCGATGACGGTTTGGATGTACCGTGCACTATTCAGTGTCCCCTCGACGATCACCAGAGGTGTACGGCCAGTGTAGGAGATCGCTCCCCACACCATGATGCCGGGTGTTGGCCCTGTGTGCCTTGGTCGTATGCAGTCCTGATTTTGGCGCTCACCTGCACGTCGCCAAACACTCATACGACCATCATTGGCACCAAGGCAGAAGCGACTCTCATCGCTGAAGATGACACGTCTCCATTCGTCCCTCCATTCACACCTGTTGCGACACCACTGGAGGCGGGCTGCACGATGTTGGGACGTGAGCGGAAGACGGCCTAACGGTGTGCGGGACCGTAGTCCAGCTTCATGGAGACGGTTGTGAATGGTCCTCGCCGATACCCCAGGAGCAACAGTGTCCCTAATTTGCTGGGAAGTGGCGGTGAGGTCCCCTACGGCACTGCGTAGGATCCTACGGTCTTGGCGTGCATCCGAGCGTCGCTGCGGTCCGGTCCCAGGTCGACGGGCACATGCACCTTCCACTGACCACTGGCGACAACATCGATGTACTGTGGAGACCTCACGCCCCACGTGTTGAGCAATTTGGCAGTACGTCCATCCGGCCTCCCGCATGCCCACTATACGCCCTCGCTCAAAGTCCGTCAACTGCACATACGGTTCACGTCCACGCTGTCGTGGCATGCTACCAGTGTTAAAGACTGCGATGGAGCTCCGTATGCTACGGCAAACTGGCTGACACTGACGGCGGCGGTGCACAAATGCTGTGCAGCTAGCGCCATTCGACGGCCAACACCGCGGTTCCTGGTGTGTCCGCTGTGCTGTGCGTGTGATCATTGCTTGTACAGCCCTCTCGCAGTGTCCGGAGCAAGTATGGTGGGTCTGACACACCGGTGTCAATGTGTTCTTTTTCCATTTCCAGGAGTGTATTTTCATTCACGATTCCATATGTAACAAACCAATACCTTTCATTAAAAAAAAAGAAGACGAGAAGAAGAGCTGTCTCATTATTGGTTCACCTAAGGAGTTAAAGTCTTTACAAGGAAATAGAAAGCTCATGGCTTGAAATGTAAATAAAATGTACCTGAACATAACAGTTTCTTGCTGATAAGAAAAAGAGCAACACAAGAACACACATAAAAACACTCTGACAGCTTGGACTAATTCACCATCAATACCAGTGCCGCTGGCGGCAAACTCAGAAAACCTATTGACAGCTGCTTGCTAACAGTATTTATGCATATACATTTGTGCACACACAACACAATTTGACACTGCACTGCACTCTGCACTGCGCTGCAAGAGAACTGAAATTGAAACTGATGCTTGGTCAAAAAATCAGCCCCCTCATCTGGGGGGGGGGGGGAGGGGAGGGGGAGTGGGAGAGAGAGAGGGGGGGGCGAATGGGAGTAGAGTGCCATCCTGACAGCATCCTGAGAAGTGTACTTGCCATCAGATCTTGTTGTGATGATGCAGATTGTGATGCTGGTACTGATGCTACTCGAAAGTGCATTCCCCTCATTGCAAACCCTGTAGGGATTGTTATATGGTGGTTACAAGAAAGTCTTGAGGATGTCCATGCAGATCATAGCATGGGTGAAAGTCAAAGATCCTAATACACATAGGGAGTAAAGGTGTGATGTCATAAGCTTGCTGTGGATGAAACTGGGTGACAGGTTCCCTCAGTCAGTATATCAAGTTGCTGTGATTAAGGCCAGGTAACTATGATGGCTGCATATCTACAAACATTCCAGGTGGGCCCAGGTCTTGCCGCAAACAAGTTCTGATGGTCACATATCTAGATTGGGTTTGTATGTCATCTGGAGGCCTAGTAATATCATTAGTAATGTTGTAGTCCAGTCTGATTCTTGGCTCGTGATTGCTGCTTTGAGTGAGTGATTCTAGTCCTCAATCATACCATTACTGGCTGGATGGTAACTGGTGATCTTATGGTGCATTGTGCTGCAGAACTTTGTTAGCCACAAGAAGAGGTCCAACTCATACTAGCAGCCAGGATTTGTTATTATGTGCAGCAGATGACCAAAGCAAGAAATCCAGTTTAATGTGAAAGTGGATGCCAATGTTTCTGCATATGTGATATGCACTGGGGTGGCTTGAGGCCAGTGTGTAAGATGATAAATTGTGGTACTGATATGTTGTTATGTATTGGAAGACTGTAGTGGGCTCATGATGTGAGCGTGTGCAACTCGCACATTAATAACCAGTAAGTTCCGAACCAGTGCACATATGGGACACTTGATGTAGCCCATTGGCATCTGACATGTGTGGGTCCATTCATGGCAGTCTCTTTGTATTCTCGGCCACACAAAGTGGACAAATAAGCAAACTGTTGACCTCACACCGGATGACTTAAGTTGTGTATGTTATCAAAGACAGGCCTGTGAAATGGTACTGGAAAGAACTGACTTGGTTTTTCAGTCACAGTATATTTTGGCATCGGCACTTGGCACATTGACTAACCTCTCTGTCAACAGATTGTTCAGGCAGTTCTGATTCTCTTGGTCAGATTTCTGTGCTTCTGCAAGTTGGATGAAATCCATAATGCTTGAGTTGTTCAAAATGTCATAGATGTCAGACAGGCAATTGGCCACCATGTTGTTAATTCGTGATACATGCGTGATATCTGTACTGAATTACACAATGAAAATGAATTGGTTGTGCCGGCAAGGTGAGCAGTTGTTGCTGTTCTGTGACTTGTGGTATGTAAAAAATCGTGAACTCCCTTACTTCCAGTTGTGGGTGGAAGTATTTTATTGCCACTCATATTGCCAATTGCCAGCAGTTCCCAGTTGTAAGTGCTCTACTTCTTTTGAGATGATGTCTTATGAGAGTATAAGGACAAAGGTTGCCACACATCCTCATGGAACTGTTGTAAAGTGGGCCTGAGTCCTCCAGAACCTCAACGACGCCTCTCCCATTTCATTCACCTGGTTCTACTCAACCTGACAAGCCATCTTCCTAGATGTTGACCTTCACCTCAAAGATGGCTACATCAGTACCTCTGTCCATATCAAACCTACTAACCATTAACAATACCTCCTCTTTGAAAGCTGCCACCCGTTCCATACCAAGAAGTCCCTTCCATACAGCCTGGCCACCCACGGTCGTCACACCTGCAGTGGCAAACAGTTCCTCTCAAAATATACCAAGGATCTCACTGAAGCTTTCATGACTGTAATTATCCTCCCAACCTTATCTTTCCAGATTCCCACCACCTCCCAAAGTCCTGCCATCTGGCCACAGAGGAGTGTTCCTCTCGTAACTCAGTACCACCCAGGACTGGAGCAACTGAATTACATTCTCCACCAGGGTCTTTTCATGCCCCTCAAATGAGAAATGTCCTACCCACTATCCGTCCCATCCCTCCCACAGTGGTATTACACCATACACCAAACATACACAGTATACTCGTCCATCATTCCACAACCCTTGCTCCCAGTCCTTTACCTTATGGCTCATACCCCTGTAATAGACCTAGATGAAAGACCTGACCCATACATCTATTCCAGTCTGGTCACTGACATCACCTATCCCATCAAAGGCAGGGCTATCTGCGAAACCAGTCAAGTGGTCTACAATCTAAGCTGCAATCACTGTGCTGCATTCTATGTAGGCATGATAATTAATGGGCTATCTGTCTGCATTAATGGCCACCGACAAACTGTGGCCAAGAAACAAGTGGACCACCCTGTTGCTGAAAACGATGCCAAACATGATATCCTTTATTTCAATTACTGCTCCACAGCTTGTGCCATGTGGATCCTTTCCATCAACACCAGATTTTCTGGATTGCTCAATGGAAACTTTCCCTGCAATCCATCCTACATTTCCATAACCCTTCTGGCCTCCACCTTCATTAGTCACTGTCCTCACCCATCCAGCCCCTTCCCTGTTCCCATTCCAGCTTTACTTAGTGCTCATTCCACAGCATTCATTTATCGCTCCCAGTATTTTTTACTTCTCTCCTTTTCCATTACCCCACCTCCAACTCAACTCTCCCCCACCCTCCATCTAACCTGCAGCACTTCACTGTCCGCCACCCCACCATGCTCGCTCTCCCCCTCCACACCCCAACCTCCTCCTTACACTCACCCAGTCACCACTCCCATCATGCATTGATGCTGCTGCTCACAGTGTGGTTTCAGTTGCCTGAGACTGCAGTCATGTGGGTGATTGTTGATGAAGGCCTTAATGGCCAAAAGCTTTGAGTCTTTTTGTTGTGCCTATCTGTGACTCAGCATCTCTGCTTTGGTGAGTAGCAACTTTCCCTCTAATAATAATGTATGATATGCATATGACCTGTTATATAGGCTACTTCAAAAAACTCATAAAGTAACACTGACATATCTATGATGGTTGAATGTATGGAAAGAGAATGAAAGGAGAATGTTATGGTCTTTTGAGAATTTTTAATTTTATTTTCCTTATGACAATAGGTACAATCTTGGATTTGTTTTCTTTCAAATGAATGTATTGTGGTGTTGATTTTAAAAAGAAATACAAGCTCTTCACTCCATTCCCACATGATGGAAGCAAGTTATCAATTTAACGTCTATTTCATGTCCCCAATTTGACATTTGAGTGCTCTGGCTGATTTCTAACAAACATTTATTTTCAATATTTTTCCATAGGAACACATACAGTAAGTGTACTTATGATATCAGACAACTAATACTTATGGCTATACAGTATTTACTTACATTTACACATTCTGTTTCAAAAAATTGTAAAGCTCTTAATATTTCTTAAAAGCATTCAATCTCATAGGTATAGTGGTGTATCAAGTGAGGTTTCAAGTCATGTGCAGACTTAATCAGACACATATTGTAATCTGTGTGTGACTGACTGATGGACTACTGGGGTATTTTCTGACAGACTATGACATATGATAGTGATAGCAGTCTACAAAAATAATGAAATGCAGAAATTATTTCTCAGCCCATCTCTGTGTTTCTAGTGTTTTCAAAGGTACTTGACAGAACAGCGAATGACGAACTTTGTAGGCACACTACACAACATAGCCTACTCATTAATGATCTACCAGTTACAATTTACAACGGTGCAAAGATAGTGACGTTGCTGCTGATAGTACATGCATTTTAGTCAAAGGGTCCAACTGCACTACGCAGTGTGCAGCCCACAGAGTGAATACCCAAGTATACAAGTGGATCATATACAGCAAATAGCCAACTCATGTTGTTGTTGTTGTTGTTGTTGTTGTTGTTGTTGTTGTCTTCAGTCCAGAGACTGGTCTGATGCAGATCTCCATGTTATTCTATCCTGCGCAAGCTTCTTCGTCTCCCAGTACCTACTGCAACCTACATCCTTCTGAATCTGCTTTGTGTATTCAACTCTTGGTCTCCCTCTACAATTTTTACCCTCCATGCTGCCCACCAATACTAAACTGGTAATCCCTTGATGCCTCAGAACATGTGCTACCAACCGATCCCTTCTTCTAGTCAAGTTGCGCCACAAATATCTCTCCTCTCCAATTCTATTCAATACCTCCTCATTTGTTATGTGATCTACCCATCTAATCTTCAGCATTCTTCTGTAGCACCACACTTTGAAAGCTTCTATTCTATTCTTGTCCAAACTGTTTATCATTCATGTTTCACTTCCATACATGGCTGCACTCCATATGAATACTTTCAGAAACGACTTCCTGACACTTAAATCTATACATGATATTAACAAATTTCTCTTCTTCAGAAACGCTATCCTTGCCATTGCCAGTCTACATTTTATATCCTCTGTACTTCAACCATCATCAGTTATTTTGCTCCCCAAATAGCAACACTCCTTTACTACTTTAAGTGTTTCATTTCCTAACCTAATTCCCTCAGCATCACCCGACTTAATTAGACTACATTCCATTATCCTCGTTTTGCTTTTGTTGATGTTCATCTTATATCCTCCCTACAAGACACTGTCAATTCCATTCAACTGTCTTCCAAGTCCTTTGCTGTGTTTAACAGAATTACAAAATTGTTAAGGCTTTCATGGCCACTTGTTGACAAACTGCCTATTGGCTTCTGTCTCGGGTTCTTCGGCCGACGTTCATCTAAGGATTTTTCTGACGTTTCGCCAGCACGAGTGGCTGGCATTGTCAAAGCATCACCCTCCATTGTCGGTGGTGAACTGGAGCCGAGCTCGCGGGCGCAGACTATATGTACCTGGCGCGCCAACGTTCAAGGGCTTCTCCGCGGTCATTTCCGCGAACAGTTTGAACAAGAAAGAGGAAAGCCTTTAGGTAAACGGATCCTGGCTTCCCATACTGCAGCGAACGACTGTCACAGGTATCAAGAGGAGAACCGCACTGAAAATGACCACGGAGAAGCCCTCGGACGTTGGCGCGCCAGGTACATATAGTCTGCGCCCGCGAGCTCGGCTCCAGTTCACCACCGATAATGGAGTGTGAAGCTAAGCTTTGACAATGCCAGCCACTCGTGCTGGCGAAACGTCAGAAAAATCATTAGATGAACGTCGGCCACAAAACCCAAGACAGAAGCCAATAGGCAGTTTGTCTAACAGAATTACAATGTCATCGGCGAACCTTAAAGTTTTTATTTCTTCTCCATGGATTTTAATACCTACTCTGAATTTTCCTTTTGTTTCCTTTACTGCTTGCTCGATATACAGTTTGAATGACATCAGGGAGAGGCTACAACCCTGTCTCACTCCCTTCCCAACAACTGCTTCCCTTTCATATCCCTCGACTCTTATAACTGCCATCTGGTTTCTGAACAAACTGTAAATAGCCTTTTGCTCCCTGTATTTTACCCCTGCTACCTTCAGAATTTGAAAGAGTATTCCAGTCAACATTGTAGAAGCTTTTTCTAAGTCTACAAATGCTAGAAATGTAGGTTTTCCTTTCCTTAATCTATCTTCTAAGATAAGTCGTAGGGTCAATATTGCCTCACGTGTTCCAACATTTCTACGGAATCCAAACCGATCTTCCTCGAGGTCGGCTTCTACCAGTTTTTCCATTTGTCTGTAAAGAATTCACGTTAGTAATTTGCGGCAGTGACTTATTAAATTGATAGTTCCATAATTTTCACACCTGTCAGCACTGCTTTCTTTGGTATTGGAATTATTCTATTCTTCTTGAAGTCTGAGGGTATTTTGCCTGTTTCATATATCTTGTTTACCACATGGTAGAGTTTTTCATGACTGGCTCTCCCAAAGCTATCATAAGTCCTAATTGAGTGTTGTCTACTCCCAGGGCCCTGTTTTGACTTAGGTCTTTCAATGCTCTGTCAAACTCTTCACGCAGTATCTATCTCCGATTTCATCTTCATCTACATCCTCTTCCATTTCCATAATATTGTCCTCAAGTACATCGCCCTTGTATAGACCTTCTATATACTCCTTCCACCTTTCTGCTTTCACTTCTTTGCTTAGAACTGGGTTTCCATCTGAGCTCTTGATATTCATACAAGTGTTTCTCTTATCTCCAAAGGTCTCTCTAATTTTCCTGTAGGCAGTATCTATCTTACCCCTAGTGAGATAAGCCTCTATATCCTTACATTTGTCTTCTAGCCATCCCTGCATAGCACTTCCTGTTGATCTCATTTTTGAGACTTTGCATTCCTTTTTGTCTGCTTCATTTACTGCATTCTTATATTTTCTCCTTTCATCAATTAAATTCAGTACATCTTCTGTTACCCAAGGATTTCTACTAGCCCTTGTCTTGTTACCTACTTGATCCTCTGTTGCCTTCACTATTTCATCCCTCAAAGCTACCCGTTCTTCTTCTACTGTATTTCTTTCCCGCATTCCTGTCAATTGTTTCCTAATGCTCTCCCTGAAACTCTCTACAACCTCTTGTTCTTTCAGTTTATCCAAGTCCCATCTCCTTAAATTTCCGCCTTTTTGTAGTTTCTTCAATTTTAATCAACAGTTCATAACCAATAGATTGTTGTCAGAGTCCACATCTGCCCCTGGAAATGTCTTAAAATTTGAAACCTGTATCCTAAATCTCTGCCTTACTATTATATAATCTATCTGAAGCCTTCCACCATCTCCAGGCCTCTTCCATTTATACAACCTTCTTTCGTGATTCTTGAACCAAGTGTTAGCTATGATTAAGTTATGCTCTGTGCAAAATTCTACCAGATGGCTTCCTTTTTCATTTATTACCCCCGTTCCACATTCACCTGCTATGTTTTCTTCTCCTTCTTTTCCTACTATTGAATTCCAGTCACCCACGACTATTAAATTTTCATCTCCCTCTGGTATCTGAATAATTTCTTTTATCTCACCATACATTTCATCAATCTCTTTGTCTCCTGCGGAGCTAGTTGGCATATAAACTTGTACTACTGTGGTAGGCGTGGGCTTCACATCTATCGTGGCCACAATAATGCATTCACTATGCTGTTTGTAGTAGCTTACATGCACTCCTATTTTTTTAATATATTATTAAACCTACTCCTGCATTACCCCTATTTGATTTTGTATTTGTAACCCTGTATTCACCTAACCAGAAGTCTTGTTCCACCTGCCACTGAACTTCACCAATTCCCACTATATCTAACTTTAACCTATCCATTTTCCTTTTTAGGTTTTCTAACCTACCTGCCTGATTAAGGGATCTGACATTCCACGCTCCGATCTGTAAAACACCAGTTTTCTTTCTCCTGATAACGACGTCCTCCTGAATAGTCCCTGCCCGGAGATCCAAATGGAGGACTATTTTACCTCTGGAATATTTTACCCAAGAGGATGCCATCATCATTTAACCATACTGTAAAGCTCCATGCCATCGGGAAAAATTACACCTGTAGTTTCCCCTTGCTTTCAGCCACTTGCAGTACCAGCACAGCAAAGACCGTTTTGGTTAGTATTATAAGGCCAGATCAGTCAATCATGCAGACTGTTGTCCCTGAAACTACTGAAAAGGCTGCTGCCCCTCTTCTGGAACCACATGTTCGTCTAACCTCTCAACAAATACCCCTCTATTGTGGTTGCACTTACAGTATGGCTATATGTATTGCTGAGGCACGCAAGCCTCTCCATCATCGGCAAGGTCCATGGTTCATGGGGGTAGCCAACTCATAAATGATACAAAAACTAAAATTATGCAGTTTCAGACAGTTAATTAAATAAATCCAAAATACAAAATTTTTAGGCATCAAGATGGACAATCAGTCAACACAGACTGAGCAATTTTATCAGGTACTCAAAAACTGTATCTCAGAGCTTCTCAAAAACCTTATCTCAGCACGTTTTGAATTGAGAACCATTTATCACCTGGTTGACTGAAAAATAATGCTACTGTCATATTTTGTAAATTTCCATTTTATAATCTACTAAGGTATATTCTTCTAGAGAAATGCTGTAAGAGTTGAATGAAGTTTTCAAACTTCAAAAACAAGTAGGGGGATTAAGTTATGGGGCTACTAAAAGAACATTCTACAGGGGCCTCTTCAAGTCACTCAGGATATTTACAGTTACAGGCAAAATTAAATAAGTATATGTACTCTGATAATGTTTGTTGCCAACAATATGGAATACTTTCATACAAATTGAGAAATTCACAACCATGGGACAAGACAGATGAAAAATTTTCACTAAAGTTTTGAAACTCTCACAAAAATACACAAATGTGTTTCTGAGTCATACAAGCTTGCCAGCAACATAAAAAAGGGAGTTAATTATATACAGATATTTGAAAGGAAACCAAACACTCGTCACACACCCAGTTTTTATTAAAAGAATTATTATTTAATAGTTACAAGACATTCCTTACTGTAAGAACAGAGGAACTCGCTTTGGTTAAAAAATATGTGGTGTTCGCTGCCACAAAGCTTGACTAATGAAAAACATATACAACTGTACAAAAAGTCTTTCAGATAAAAATGTGGTGCTTTAATTTGTAATGAAGATAAAAATATTACACTCGAATTCAAACAAAATAAAAATTTACTTTCAAACAAGTCAAATATTGGGATGGGGCAACAAGAATATGAATTATGACAGATTGTTACTCATCATAAGTGGTAAAATACCAGTGGTCACAGGTGTCAGAGGGATGCCTTTTTTAGGGTATGGAAGGGGGATAGAAAACGAGTTTTAAGAGAGATTGGCAGACAGACTCAGTTTGAGAAAATAGATGAACAGGAGTAAGATTTTAGCATACAGCCTCCATTTAAACAATGTTTAACAGAAAGTAATCAGAAACTGCCATTTCATCTTCACCAAAGCAGTTATAATCCCATTAGTACGCTGTATCAGTTATCTTTATTACACCAGAACATTCCGGGACTCAGAAATAAAGTTGATGAACTACTCATTTGTATAGATGAAATGAATTCATCTAACGAAATTGACATAATCTGCCTCTCTGAACATCAAGTGACCACTGTTATAGACATGTTAGATATTTCAGGATTTAAGCTAGCTTCTTACTTCTGCAGAGTAGATATGGAGGGAGGAGGAGTTGCCACATTTATTAAAAACTGTCATAAATTGACATTAATAACTTCTGTTTAGAGCAGCATCTAGAAGCATGTGCAACAGAAGTAGAGTTCCATAACAGATCCTATATAATAGTAACTATTTACTGACCATCTGCAGGAAATTATAATCTATTCATAAATCATCTAGAAGCTCTTTTGGGTTATTTAACAGTAAGAAACAAAGAAATTTTGATTGCTGGTGACTTTAATACAGATTTTCTAATTCAATCTTCCAGTAAACATTTACTGCAGTTAGTAATGTTGTCTTTCAATCTAACTCACACTGTAAACTTTCCAACTAGGATCACTAAATCCTCAAGGACAGCCATTGATAACATTTTTATAGACAAATCAAAGGAACAAAATCATATCATAAAACCTGTAATAAATGGGCTATCAGATCATGACATGCAGCTCCTTGTTTTAGATGTAAATTCTAAGCAGATTATCAAGACTGCTAAATCTGAGTACAGGAGAGTATTAAATCAACCAAAAAACGCGTGTTTTAGAAAACTGCTCAAAGATATGAACTGGAAAGATGTTTATAGTGCTCATGACATGAATGAAAAATATAACACATTCATGAACAATGTCAGTACCATGTTTGAAAACTGTTTTCCTCTAAAAGTTACTCAAATTAAACAGAAGCCTATAGTAAAACCATGGATCACACAAGAAATAAAGATTTTCTGTAAGACAAAAAGGAAAATGTATCTGTCGACCAAGAATAGCTCCAATGCTGATGATTTAACGAAATACAAGGAATACTGTAAAATATTAAAAAAAGTAATTCAGACATCTAAACAAATAAACTACGAGAAGAAGATAGCAATGTCAGGGAACAAAATAAAAACAATATGGGATATAGTGAAAGAGGAGACTGGTAGAACCAGTAAGGAACAGGAGCAAATAGCACTAACAGTAGATGACACATTAGTAACCGATTGGCATAGTGTGGCAAATCTATTTAATAAGTTCTTTATATCCGTTACTGATAGAATGGGATTGTCAGGATCACTAAATAATGCCCTTGAATATCTGAAACTAGCCTTTACAAATAGCTTCAGGTACATGAATATGTCACTCACTTCACCAAAAGAAATAACTTCCATAATGAAATCTTAAAAAACAAAGCATTCTAGTGGTTACGATGAAATACCAACAAAGTTAATTAAGGCATGTTCTTGTGAGTTTAGTACAATTCTAAGTTACTTGTGTAACCAGTCAATTATAACTGGGACATTTCCTGACTGGCTGAAACATGCAGATGTTAAGTCTCTATTCATGAAAGGGGATAAAGAGATGCCATCAAACTACAGGCCAATTTCACTTTTGCCAGCATTCTCAAAAATTTTAGAAAAAGTAATCTACAGTCAGCTTCTCAACCATCTGACCACAAATAACATATTATCAAGAACACAGTTTGGATTTCTGAAGGGTTCTGATATCGAAAAGGCTATTTACACCTACAGTGAAAATGTACTTAATTCATTAAATTACAAGTTACAAGCAGCAGATATTTTCTGTGATTTGTCAAAGGCATTCGATTGTGTAAACCACAACATCCTTTTAAATAAATTAGAATTCTATGGTGTCACGGGAAGTGCTGCAAAATGGTTCAAGTCATACCTCTCTAACAGGAAACAAAGGGTGTCAGTGCAAGGGACTAGTGAATTAAGTCATCAGTCATCATCAGAATGGGAAGAAATTACATGTGGTGTCCCACAAGGATCCATTTTAGGGCCATTGCTTTTTCTTGTGTACATTAATGATCTCTTATCAGTTACACTGCCAGAAGCAGAGTTCGTTTTGTTTGCAGATGACACAACTATTGCAATAAATAGTATGTCGAGTGTAGTTCTAGAAAGATCTGCTAATGATATTTTCATGGATATTAATAAATGGTTTAAAGCAATCTCACTGACATTAAACTTCGAAAAGACTCACTGTATGCAATTCAGAGCTTCCCACCCAGCATATGCATAAAGTACGAAGAAGAGCAGATAGAAGAGGTTGACAGTCTTAAATTCCTGGGATTACAACTTGATAATAAATTCAGTTGGGAGGAGCACACCACAGAACTGCAGAAACGCCTTAACAAATCTGTATTTGCAATTCGAGTGTTAGCAGATATAGGCGACATAAAAGTGAAAAAGCTTGCATACTTTGCCTTCTTTCATTCCATAATGTCATATGGTATAATATTTTGGAGTAACTCTTCAAGTCAAACAAAAGTTTTCAGAGTCCAGAAGCGTGTAATACGTATTATTTGTGGAGTAAACTCGCGGACATCTTGTAGAAACCTCTTCAAAGAACTGGGTATACTAACTACAGCCTCTCAGTATATTTACTCCTTAATGAAATTTGTCCTAAATAATATATCTCTTTTTCCAACAAACAGCTCAGTTCATAAATACAATACCAGGAACAAAAATGATCTGCACAAGGACTTAAAAGCACTTACTTTAGTTCAAAAAGGGGTACACTACTCAGGAACACTCATCTTCAATAATCCACGAGGATCTCCTCAACACGGATCTATGGAATGAAAAACTAATCTGATCTAATCTAAAAAAAAGGGCATATTGAGTAGAGGCCAGACCAATTTAAAAGCAGATTGTTGGAGCTAGTGAACGAAGTCCTCTATCAACAAAGGACTTCATCTAAAGCCTTCATAACATCCAAGAGTCTACTTTTAAATGTGCCTGTATGCCTCTCAACACTTCGTCCATGTGGTGACTAGCAATATATCCCAATTCAATATGTACCGGGTGATTATAATTAAGCTGACTATATTCCAAGTGCTGCAGTGTAAGCTGTATACATTGCAGGATGCTGTAACACTGTAGGTATATTCATTAATTGGTGTGCTCATGGAGTACACTGCAAAAAATTAAAAGTTCCTCTCTCTGCACCAGGTGAGGATTAGGCCCAGTAAGCAGCCAGAATGTGGTGTAGGTGCAAGGAAAAGTGGACGTTCTGGAACATTTATTAGGATATGCTCACAAGTAGCAACATGTGTACAATATCATCTCTTGCCTGAGTAACACGTTTCATCTGTAACATGGCATGGTCAACAGTTGCTTGCAGCATATCCAGTGTAATCAGAGTGATATTTCATTGTATGCTATCCTTCTGAACAGGAAGAGAGTGGATATGACCCTATAGACACAATTTTTCAGGTATCCACACAAGCAGAAGTCACATGGATTTAGGTCATGAGATCTGGAAGGTGATACATGAAAGTGACACGTGATGTTACCTCATCTTGCCTTTAAATATTGGTGTGGAACAGTTGCGTTCTTTCAAACCTGGAATCACACATTGCACAAGGAGGTCCTTGTAACTTGCCGATGTCACTGTGCACCTAGCAGATATGAGAAGTGTCATCTTGAAGAAAAATGGACCAAGAATGAAGGAGCTTGTAATGGTTGGTTGGTTGGCTGGGGAGGGGACCAAACAGTGAGGTCATCGATGCCATGATCTAAGATGGCAAAAGTCAAGGGAGGAACAACACAAACGAATCAATTTGCAAACAAAGAGGGAAAAGGGACTCTAGGGCAGTAGGATGAGGAAAGAACAGGAAGGGGGTGGGTGGAAACAGAAAGAGCAGGGGTGCCCCAGAAATAATACATGTGGTAGGGCACCAGCATCACCACAGAACCATCTTAATACCCACACCTTACAATTATCACAATACTATGAGGAAACACCAGAGGTAAGAGACACAAGTAAAGGGGAAACAAAACAGCACAAGAGACAAGACAAAATGTACAAAAAGGCAAGGAGAACCTGGCTGGTGTGGAGTCAAGGTAAAGGCCTCCATAAGCAATGCATATGCTAACTGAGGGACCCTAACTCCAGAGGAAAATTCAAGGGTTTATACCTGAGAGGAGAAACCACTTTCACAAAGACAACTGACAGATATAACCATGCGAGGGTCACCCATTAACACCTCAGACAAGGAAGGTGGGAGGACATATTTAGTGCAAAGGGCCAAAAGGCGGGGGGCAGTCCACAAAATATGGATCACTGGGAGCAGAGCCCCGCAACTACAATGGGGGGTGGCTCACTGAGGAATGAAAGCCCATTGGTTGACCTAGTATGGCCAATACAAAGATGGCAGAGGATAGTAGATTCCCAATGGGGGAGGTAGAGGGAAGAACATCAAATGGTGACAGTCTCCTTGATGGCATGAAGTTTATTAGACAGAGGAGTAGCCTCCCAAGAGTCAGCCCATGTCTGAACAACAATTGATTTGATTTAAAGCCGTAAATCTGGCCCTGGAGGGGACAAGGACAATGAGTGGTAGGTGGCTGCCCCGCCAGCTAGATGATCATTAAGTTCATTACCATGATATCTATGTGGCCAGCAACTGAGGAAGTTGACTGAGCAAACAGCATCACCAATATCAACGAAAAGGTAGAGACCAAGGGATGGTGGGAAAAACTCCGAGTGGTAACCTGACAACCAGTTCTTGAGTCATGTACATAACAAAACTTTGGTGAGTGAGGACTATTTAATAAAACAGAGGGTCCAATAGATGGCCATCAGCTCTGCAGTAAACATCCCAAATGTGGCAAGCAAGAGATGGTGTTCCATGCCAACAGAAGAAGTGAAGGGATCCCTCTTAATTGGTGGCTAAGTAACTAACCAAGGGGAGGGTGGGTGGTCACGAGTGAATGTGGGGAAGAGGACAAGGAGAAGAGATCAAACTCACGGTGGAGAGAAGAAAGGCAGAGAACAACTGGTAAACCCACCAGAGGGAGGGCAATGAGCATGCGATGGCTTGAAGCCACAAGAAGAATATAATATGAGAGGTGACGAGGGGAAAAAGAAAATTGTCATGGCATATGAAACCAGGAAGGCTAGGGATCTCAGCATCAAGCAGAAGATTGTCAACAGTGTGTGAAAAGCACACTGGTGGCTGGACGGATACCAAGATGGAGAACTGGGTCCAAGAAGAGCAGCATGGAAGAGGCAGCTGATCCATAAACTTGATGAGCATAGTCCAGATGAGACAGAACTAATGCCCCGTAAAGGCAGAGGAAGGTTGAATGCTCTGCTCTCCAAGAGATTTGGGCAAAGAGGTGAAGCACATTCTGATTACGTAAACAGCCAACCTTCAAGTGACAGATATGGGGCAACTAAGTGAGCTTGTTGTCAAAAGGAGACACAAGAAATGGAACTGGGGGATCACAGTCATGTGTTTGGCATTGAGGTAGAGCTCTGGATCAAGATAGGCCCTAGTACAGTACAGAAATGCACCACCCTTGACTTAAGGGGAGAGATCTGAAACCTGTATGAGAGGTCCACATGGAAGCGAGCTGGTTGGCACCCTGGAGCTGTCATTCTGCAGAGGCCACAGAGTGGGAGCTAGCCCAAATACAGGAATCATCCACAAACAGAGCAGGGGTGACCAGCGGTCCAGCACATGCCACCAGTCCATTAATAGTAATGAGAAAACAAAGGACACTAAATACGGAGCTCTGTGGAATGCGGTTGTCACGGGTCTGCGGAAAGCTGTGAACAGTGCAAGTCCGGACTCTGAACAACTGGTGGGACAGAAACTGGTCAATAAAAATGTGGAGGGGACCGAATACCCCACTCATGGAACCTAAGAAGAGTGTGATGGAGCCAAACTGTGTAGTAGGCCTTTTGAAGATCAAAGAAAACTGCAGTGTCCAGTTGAAGCGGATGAAGGCTATATTTGTAAGGAGATAAAAGGTCCCAAGATTCAAGGACCCAACTGAGCCACTGAGCCACCATCCATTCAATAACTTGCATAGGAAATTGGTAAGGTTGACTGACCAGTAACAACCAAGGGAAAAAGTATTCTTGGCAGGCTTAAGGAGAGAAACCACAAAACTGTCCTTGCATTGAGGGGGAAAATGCCTTGGATATAAATACCATTAAACACTTGGGGGAGATGTTGTCGCTGTCGAGGATTGAGATGTTGAAGCAGTTGCTTATGGATGGAATCAGGACCAGGAGGTGAATTGTGGGAAGAAGAAAGGGCCAGAAGCAGTTGCCATTCTGTAAAAGATTCATTGTAGGATTCCACCTGACATGGGGTAAAACACAAGCAGAAAGCCCACTGTTTCTGGAGAAGTAAGGCAGCTGGATTGGAGGCTGACACTGATGCAAACGCAAAATGGGTCTTCAGAGGCCGCCCGGAGGGCAAGGCCCAGACGGGAAGACTACCACTGACAACCTTGGAGGATGCAGAGCATAGCCCATACTCATGACTAAGGGATAAAAGGAGCTAGAGAGCAGACAAAGCATTCCCAACACAACTGTTTGTTCTGTTTAATTACGTAACAGTCTTTGGCATTAAGAAGTTTAAAGGCAAGAAGACCACCAAGGCAAGAAGACCAGTGCTCGACAGGTGCCAGGCCCAACAACAATCATGGATAATAGTGGCAATGGCCTTGCTTCACCATGGAACTGGCTGATGGTGAATGGGGCCCATCAAGCAGGAAACGGCAGTGCCAGAAGTGCAGGTTATCTTATTGGACATAACACAGACAACTTCATCAATGCAGCCTGACAACAAAGGTGAAAACATAACCAGGGGGGAGGGGGGGGGGGGGGGGGTAATAGAGGCGAAGCAGCATGACAGAAAGCCCAGAAGGGTAAACTGGTTAGCAGGGACCAGAAAGGGAAAGAGAGAATTAACGGGAATAGGTCACCATCACAGAGGTTATCATGTGGCAAACAGTGTAAGGAGGGAAGAAAGGGAAGGGGACAAGAATGAAAGATCAAATACAGAAACAGTGGAATATGCGGGACTAAAATGAGTAGGGGAAACCATCATTACAAAGGCACAGGTCATAGTCCACAAGAAATTGGTCAATGAGAAGCCCCCAACAAGATGAAGGAGCACTGCCCCAGAAAGGGTGATGGTCATTAAAATCTCCAAGGAGAAAGAAGGGAGGAGGGAGTTGCTGAAGGCAGGCAGTTAGAGGAGCAGGGGTAAGTGTCCTGTCAGGAGGGAAATAGAGACTGCAAATCATGATGCAGAGTCCATGTGGAACTAAACGGCAACCACTTCAAATGGGGTGCAAAGTGGGATTTATGTACAAACGATATCCGTACAAACCAACATGCAGTTGCCACCGGAAGCTCTGAAAGGACCATCTGGGTTCCAACAGCAAACATAGAATCCATGGAGAATTGGTGAATGAGCATCAGTAAAATAAAGATACCTGGAGAACAACAAAAGATGCCGACTAAAAGGCAATAAGGGATTGCAACTAAGGGAGGTGATGGTAGTATCCATTACAGTTACACTGAATAATCATAGCATGGGTATCCAAATGAGAAGTGAATGGGTGTAAGCCAGTCATGCCACCATGTAACAAATTTCATCAACAGTGACAGGGTGACAGCCGCAAATAAAATGTCAGACTCAGGTTGTGAGGGGGGGATATGGCACCATTGTGGGCACTGAGGGAGCCTTGTCCTGGGACTTAATGTTTCTTCTTCTCATCTTTCACAGGTTGAGGAGGGAAGAGCACACAGGGAGAGCAGGATTCCACAAGATACGAACAGAAAGCAGCTGACCTTCGTGCTCACAGACTGTGTTCTCTGGCTGAGTTGTGGCAGTAGGCCTCTGACTGGGGGTGGGGTCCTGGGAAGGAGCCCTATCACTAGCAGGCACCAAAGAAGGGGGGCACCTCTGTGGCCATGGAGGAAAGTGGTATCTGGAGGGGAGGGTGCAGAAGTCATCAACACAGGATGAGTCAGTCATATTTCTGGCGAGCCACAGTGTAAGATAAATGATCCAGAGTGTTACTCTCTCGTATCTTTCTTTCTTCTTTATAAATCTGTTGAGCATGGAGAGTGATTGTTGTGATAATTTACACAAATAGGAGGTGGAATGCAGGGGCTCCCCTCATGGAGTGGGTGTTCACAATCTCCACGTAGAGAGTCCTCTGTACAGTGGGAAGACATGCCCAAAATGCAAGCATCAAAAGCACCTCATGGGTGTGGGAAGTAAGACTTCGTGTCACACTGACGACACATAACATAGACCTTCTCTGGGAGGTTAACTCCCTCAAAAGCCAGAATAAAGGTGCTGGTATCAGTGGAGTTGTGCTTGTGAGCTTTCTGCACGTCCAAAACAAAATAAAAGACCCGTTGTTTCTGACTGGCCCAGAGTTCATCAGTTTGAAGGATGAAACCCCATGAAAAATGAGTCCCTGGACAATATATGAAGACTGGTGAAATGTTATGATCAGCAGGATGCAGCCAAAATTATCATCAGCACAAAGAGATGCAGACTGAGCAGCAGAATAAGTTTTGATCAACAGGAAACTCAACTGCGTTTTACGTGATCGACTCCCTTCCTCAACCTTTCCTAGATATATTCCACAAAAAATAATGGCTTTGTGGCGGTGGATGGGTTCCCATCCACCCTAGTACAGACCATGTAGCAGGGAAAGTATGGTGCCAGTGAGCCTGGCCTTCCTCCCAGGGTGTAGCCAGGAAAGGGAGGACTACAGGGTCAGAAGATGCAGCATTCAGTGATCCATTACCACTCAAAGAGGCAACTGCAGAAGAATGCCCAGGTTTTTGGAGATTGATACACTTTATGCACAAAGCATCCATCCACTCCAGTCAGGGGTTCTCGCCATGAGCACCACTCAGCCACAGCAAGGCCTGTCTGGCACAGCGACCACTGCTGTGAGCTCCAATGCTCTGGAATGACATGCAACTACCCCTAGGCATACATGGGGAGGCAACAACTCATGTATGAGATTGTTATCCTTGTGTTTTCATGGGGCTCAGTCAGATGTGTACGTAACATCCATACCACATGTGCTGGCTAACTTGCTTGTGACCTAGCTAAGTGTACGGAGGCTACAGCGGTGAAAGATGAGGGGAAGGAAGGGGGAGTGGAGTACGTGCTGAAAATGTTAGGAAACGTGTTCTTCCCCGAATGGTTCACAGTACAAACAGAAAATTTAGGTGTCTATGTCAAACCCCAAAGGGGACCAAAAACGCCAGAGAGGAAGAATGAAGGAGAAAATGCAAGGGGAATAAAATTGCAAGGAAGGCAAGAAACCAGGTGGATAGAAACATCGACATAAATAAGAACACCAAGGGAGGGGAAGGAGGAGGCAGCAAGGAAGGAATGTGGATGGGGAGGGAGTGGCATGGGGAAGAAAATGCAGAACAGGAACGAAGAAATGCCTGTAATAGATCAGGGCTCCATGAGGGCAATGCAGGAACCCATGAAAGAACCATGGACCACCTTGGGGGAAAATCTCAGGGCAGCAGAAAGAAGAAAGAAGAGGAGTGGGATGGGTAGCAACTGGGAGAACACTACACACATTGGGGCACCAGCACTGCTATGGACTGATCCTGACACCCACTCAATACCATTATCATGTTACAATGGGGGTAACACCAGGGCAAGAAGACACGAGAAAAGGTGGAACAAAACAGCACACCTGCTGGTGTGGGGGCAAGACGAAGGCCTCCATAACGAATGCATATATAGGAAAATTCAAGGAATTAAACCTGAGAAGACAAACTATTTTCATAAAAAAACCAAGGACATACGTAACCATGCAAGGTAGTCTCCTAACACCCCAAGACTAGGGAGATGGAAGGCTGTATTTAGTGCAGAGGCCCAAAAGGCGGGGGCAGTCCAGCAAAATATGGATCACCATTAGTAGAGTGTAGCAACTACAAAAGGGTGGTGGTTCATTGCAGAGTAAAGGCCCATGGATCAACCTAGTATAGCTAATAGGAAGATGGCAGAGGATGGTAGATTCCTACTGTGACAGCCAGAGGGAAGAACAGCATGTGGTGGGAGTCTTATTGATTGAGTGAAGTTTACTAGACAGGGAGGTAGCCTCCCATAAGTTAAACCTCATCTCCCTGCCCCCAAACACATGATCAGCAAGTTCATTACACAGGATAGCTATATGGCCAGGAAACCAAAGGAAAATGAACTGAAAAATATGCATGCACCAAGATCAGCAAGAAGGTTGTTGATGGCAGAGAACAATGTGTGGCTGGAAAAGCTCCAAGCAATGGCCTGAAGGCCAGTCATTAAATTTATACATATCAAAACTCAGGTGAGTGAGGGCTGTTTAATGAAGCAGAGGGCCTGATAGACAGCCATTAATTCCACAGTAAACACCCCACACATTGCAGGCAAGGGGCCATGTTCCATGCCAACAGAAGATGTGAAGCCATATCTCGCATGATTGGTGGATTTTGAGCAATAGGTGTAAAAAGCAATGGCATCATGAAAACTCTCATAAGAGCATTTGGGACAAACAATGGAATGATGGAGGCTTTTAGACTCTGGAAGAGAGCCATCTGAATCCATGGCTGGGGTACTAACCAAGGTGTAGGGGTGGAGGTGGCTGGGGGGGGGGGGGGGGGGGTGGAGGTCAGGAGAAAGTGGGGAAGAGGAAAAGGAGTAGAAGTAGAACCCATGACAGAGAAAAGCGAGGTGGAGCCCAACCAGAAAACCCACAAGAAGGGGAACAGGCAATGGCCCAAAGCCACGAAGAGAACAGAATGTGAGGGGTGAGCAGAGGAATAGCAGATAGTGATGGCATAGCAAACCAAGAGCTGGAACCACTGAATCAAAAGGGGGAGGGGGGGGGGATCCCAACATCAATCAGAAGTCTGTCGACAGCACTAGTGTGAAAGGCATACTGGTGGCTTGGTGGATACCTCGGTGGTGAACTGGGTTCAAGAGGAGCAGTGTGGAAGAGGCAGCTGAAACATAAACTTGACAACATTGGTCCAGTCATGAGAGAAGTAATGCCCAGTAGATGCACAGAAGTGCTGCACCCCAAGAGGTGTGGGCCAGCAAGCAAAGGACATTGAGTTTACGAAAACAGCCAACCTTGAGATCATGGATATGGGGCAACCAAGTAAGTGTGTTGTCAAAAAGGAGACCCAAGAAATGGAATTGGGGGACCATGGCAGTCAGTTGTTGGGCATCGAGATAGAGTTCTAGATCAGGATTGACCATAGAAAAGCAACAGAAATGCATCATCCTTGACTTAAGGGAGAGAATTGAAAACTGTGTGAGAGGGCTCACGAGAATGTGCACTGGATGGAACCCTGCAGCTGTCTTTCTGCAGAGGCAACCAAGTGAGAACTTACCCAAATACAGAAATCATCTACATACAAAGCAGGGGTGATCAATGGTCCAGCACAGGCCATAAGTCCATTAATAGCAATGAGAAAAAGTAGGACACTCAGCATGAAGCCCTGTGGAACACCATTCTTCTGGGTCCATGGAGATCTGAGAACAGTGTCAAACTGGAATATGAACAACCGGTGAGACAGAAACTGGCAAATAAAAATTAGGAGGGGGCCTGAAGATCTCACTTGTGAAGCATAAGGAGTATGTGAATGCGCCAAGTTGTGTCACTGGTTTTATAAAGATCAAAGAAAACTGCAACAGGATCACAGCACTGAGAAAAGGCCTGGTGAACTGCAGTCTCCAATCAGAGCAGATGACCAATCAGAGACCATCCCTTCAGAAAGCCACACTGGTAAGGAGATAAATGGTCCTGAGATTCAAGAACATATTTGAATCTACAAGCCACCATCTGTTCTAGTAACTGCAGGGGCACTGGTCATGCTGACTGGCTGGTAACTACCACAGGATGACTGATCATTGCCAGGCTTAAGGACAGGAATAACAGTACTGCCTCTAGATTGAGAGGGGAAAATGCCTTGGAGCCAAATACAGTTAAACACCTGGAGGACATATTGTTGTTCCAGAGGGTCGAGGTGTCTAAGAAATTGCTTACGAATGATTTCAGAGCTACCAGCTGAATCGTGGGAAGAAGACAGGGCCAGAAGAAGCCCCAATCCTGTAAAAGGTTCATTGTAGGATTCTGCCTGACAATGGGTAAAACATAAGTGGAAGGCTTCAGCCTGGTGTTTCCAGAGGAGGAAGGAACCTGGATAGCAGGCCGACACTGATGCTGTCACAAAATGGGTGCAAGGAGATCCTCAAAAACTGATGGATCTGTAGAAAGGTGACCCTTGAGGGCAAGGCCCAGAATGGAAGACTGCCATGACAACCTTTGAAGGTGCAGAGTGTAGCCCATCTGTGTGACAAAAGACAGAGGAGACAAAATACGCCCACTTGCTCCACTTGATTGATTAACAGTTTTGGCACAAAGACGTTTAAAGGTATGAAGACTGGTGGATGGGTGATGCATACAACGGTGCACGGCATGATGACGGTCATGGATGGTGGTGGCAATGGCCATGTTCCATG
This sequence comes from Schistocerca gregaria, assembly GCF_023897955.1. Taxonomy (NCBI): domain Eukaryota; kingdom Metazoa; phylum Arthropoda; class Insecta; order Orthoptera; family Acrididae; genus Schistocerca; species Schistocerca gregaria. Next base: position 85,904,042 of record NC_064926.1, on the reverse strand, counting down.
ATGGAACTAGCAGATGGTGAATGGCAATGCTGGCAGCACAGATTATCTTATTGGACAGATCATGGAGGACTTCATCAATACAACCTGACAAAGTAGCTGGAAAAACAACCTGGGAGGTGTATAGATGCCAATCAGCATGATGGTAAGCCCAGCGGGCTAACCTGGTCAGTGAGGGTGGGAAGGGAATGAGAAAATCAATGAGAAGTGTTCACTATCAGAGAGATGATGGTGTGAGAATCAGCGTAAGGAAGGAAGGAAGGGAGGGGAAGAAAGTGAAAGATAAATGGCAGAGAGAATGCCATGTGACACTAAAATGAGTAGGGGAACCATCACTAAGAAGGCACAGGTCATGGTCTGTAACAAATAGGTCAATGAGGAGCCCCCAGTTAGACGGGGGGGTGGGGGGAAGAAAACTGCCCACAAAGGGAGATGGGCATTAAAATTCCCAAGAAGGAGGAAGGGAGAGAGGAGTAACTGAAGGCAGACAGGTGTCCTGTCAGGAGGGAGATATAGATTGCGAACTGTGATCGCAGATTCCAAGTGGGCCCAGATGGCAACTGCTTCCAATATGGCATGAAGTGGGATCCATGTACTAACGATATCCACATGGACCACAGTGCAAATGCCACCAGAAGCACTCAACGTGCCGACCCAGTTTCAACAGCAAGCATGGAACCCAAGAATAATGGGTGAGAGAGCATCAGTAAGTTGCGATTCCTGAGAAAAAGACAATAATGGATTGCAAATCTGGGAGGTGATGGTAGTATCCATTACAGTTCCATTGAATAAACACACAGTGGGTGTACAGATGGGAGGTGAACAGGCTGGAGCCAGTCATGTCATCAGGTCACCATCCATCACCAGTGATGGCAGGGTGACATCCATAAATAAGAGATTCGACTCAGATTGTGAGGGTGGCACTGACACTTCTGGGGGCATCAGGGGAGCCTTGTCCTGGGACTTCTCTTTCTTCTTATTTTCTTCTTCTTCTCCCTTATTCTTCTTCTTCTTCCTCCTCTTCTTCTCTTTCATAGGGTGAGGAGGGCAGGGCATGGAGGAAGAGCAGGCTTTTGCAAGATCTGGAACCAAAAGAAAGTGGGCAACCTTGAGGTGCACAGACTGTGTGTCCCGTGGTCAAATTGTGGGAGCAGACCTCTGGCCTGAGAGACACTGGGAGGGAGGTGTTCTGGAAAGAAGCCCCATCGCCAGTGGGTGCTAATGAACGGAAATGCTTCTTTGGCCATAAGGAGCAGCAGTACCCAGAGGGAAGGGCACATAAACTACAGGGCAGAAGGAGAGGAGAGGGGGATGGGACTGGGGTAAGGAAGAGGGAGGGGGGTCAAAAGGACATAACAGAGGCAAAAATAGAAGCCAACAACACAGAATGAAGTCACTCATATTTCTGATGAGCCTCAGTGTAAGATAAACAATCCAGGGACTCATACTCTCATATTTTCTTTTGTTTCTTGTAAGCCGGGCAATCTGGTGAGTGTGGAGAGCAATGGTTGTGACAATTAACACACACAGGTGGCAGAACACAGGAGCTCCCCTCATGGAGTGGGTGTCCACATTCACTACATAGTGGGTTCGCGGTACATTGGGAAAGCAGGTGCCCAAAATGCAAGCACCAAAGGTACCTCAGGGTTGGTGGAACTTACAGCTTCACACTGATGCCACATAATTTTGACCTTCTCTGAGAGAGTATCTCCATCAAATCATTTTGAATCTTGTAGGGATATCAACATAAAATGTGGCACAAAATATTTTAAACCATTGAGTAGGGGAGAGAGAAATCCTGTGATACAACCTTAGTGCTGGCTGCAGAATTTGGGGCATATGCTGCATGGTTAGCTATAGCTGCAGCAACTTCATCAGCAGCTTCCTTGGGAACGGTCCATCTACCTCCCCCTGCTGCACCACCTAATTCACCATTTCTTAAATGATGTCATATAGATTTTGGCTGTTAGAATTTTATTTTACAAATTTAGTTTCAGAATTAAGCAATTTTCTAGCTTCTACAAAACATAGTACAACATAATGAGAATGCTGTAAAGTGGGATTTACAACAGGTACAACCAATCTTGTAGTATGTTGGCATTCATACACCATACTTACACGATTTTGACATATAGGTTTATGTTAGGCAGAGATAACTAAGTAAAATGCCCACCAAAGAATAATGGGTGAGCAATACTAATCAATATTTCATTTTATGTATTGTAATTTTGAGTAGAGTGTATGTATCCCACAACCAAAAGTGTTCACTTACAATACAGTAGAGCAAATGTGTAAAACAATCAAGAAAATTTTTATTTCTCAGGTGTGTTTGTTCACCGAGTATGAATTGTGGTTGTCCCTTGAAGGAAATTTCTTCTAGAGTGTCCATTAATCTGCCATTCTCTACCTTATTTAGTGCCTTTATAGATTCCTCAGTGCTGTTTGTGTTATGAATCTGGTTTTGTAGATGTTAACTAAATCAAGATTTACAGTTCTCTGAATCTGTTGGGGAAACATCTACCAGTTTGTCTACATAGAAATCTCATTTCATAAATCCCTGATTACGTAAATGTTTTTGTTTTGTGTGTGTTGCTGTGTTGCATACCTAATGGTCATCCCTACTTTGTTGTGCATGCAGAATCTGATTTGTACAATCAGCTATTCCATCTGATGTGGCACCATAATAAGGTAAAGCAGTGTAATTAGGTTTTTATGGTTCTGTTTCTCTTGTTAGTGTTATTTCTTTATCTATATTGTTGCTATTGTTATTTAATTTTCTAATATACATTTTTTCTACCGCATCAGCACTGATTATTATTTGTTGCTACACGTTTTAGTATACACAACTCTTTCATAATTTCCTTCTGATCTAATGAGAGGTTCATGGATCTTTTAGTCATGCAGTGAAAAAAGGCTTTCTGATGCATTTCTGAGTGGCACAAACTATTGTCAATTATGCTGTCAATGCAGGTTGATTTCTTAAATATTCAAAATTTGTAGACACTACTGCCGTCATTTACCATCAAATATAAAAAATTAATGAACTGTTGTTTATCTAGTTCAATAGTAAAAATTGTTTTTGGATGTACACTGTTAAATTGTGCCACTGAAGAGAACAGGAGTATCGTCTACATACCATCTGCATTTACATCTACATCTACTCTATTCTCTGCAAGCCGCTGTGGTGAGTGTGGCAGAGGGTACGTCCCATCATACAAATTATTAGGGTTTCTTCCTGTTCCATTTACATATGGAGCACAGGAAGAATGATTGTTTGAATAACTCATGTGCATGATCCCTATGTGAGTGATACATAAGAGGGTTGTAGTATATTCCTAGAGTAATCATTTAAACCAGTTCTTGAATCTTTGTTAATAGACTTTCTCAGGTTGGTTCACACCTATCTTCAAGGTCTGCCAGTTCAGTTCAGTATCTCTGTGACACCCTCCCATGGGTTAAACAAACCTGTGACCATACATGCTGCCCTTCTCTTTATACATTCAGTATCCCCCTCATTAGTCATCTGGTACAGGTCCCACGCACTTTAGCAATATTCTAGAATCGGTCCCATGAGTGATTTGTAAGCAATCTCCTTTGTAGATTGATTGCACTTCTCCAGTATTCTACCAATAAACCACTTGCTTTACCTATGGCTGAACCCATGTGATATTTCCATTTCATATCCCTTCAGAGTGTTACTACAAAATATTTGTACGAATTGGGCAATTCAGACAGTGACTTGTTGATATTATAGTCAGATGATACCATCTTTTTTCGTTTTGTGAAGTGCAAAATTCTATATTTCTGAATGTTTAAAACAAGTTAACTATCTCTGCACCACTTAAAAATCTTATCATCTCTGCATCACTTTGAAATCTTATCCAGATCTGACTGAACATTTATGTAGCTTCTTTCAGATAGAACTTCATTATAGATAACTGCATCATCTTCAAAAAGCCTATTTTACTATTAATATCAAGGTCATCAATATACAAAACAAACGGCAAGGGTCCCAACACATTTCCGTGGGGTACACCCAAAGTTACCTCTACATCTTGACGATGACTTTCCATCAAAGATAACATATTGCGCCCTCCCTACCAGACAGTGTTCAATCTAGTCACAAATTTCACTTGATACCCCATATGATCATACTTTTCACAATAAGCATATGTGTGGTACTGATTCAAATGCTTTTTTGGAATCCAAGAAATATAGCATCTGTCTGATTGCCTTGATCCACAGATTTCAGTATGTGATGTGGGAAAAGTGTACATTCGGTTTCTGAAATCTTTGCTGGTTGACATTGAGGAGGTCATTCTGTTCAATATACCTCATTGTGTGTGATCTCAAAATGTGTTCTAAGATTCTACAACAAATTGATGTTAAGGATATTGGAAAGTCGTTTTGTGGATCACTTTTACTGGGTATGGCCTGTGACTTTCTCCAAGAACTGGGCACAGCTTTTTATTTGAGAGATCTGTGATGGATTATAGTTAGAAAAGGGCTACTTCTGCTGCAAATTCAATACAGAATCTGACAGGGATTACATTGGGTCCTGGAGCTTTGTCCAACTTTAATGATTTCAGCTGTTTCTCAACACCACCAACACTATTACTTACTTCACTCATCTTTTCAGTGGTACGAGGATTAAATTGGGGCAATTCACCTGGGTTTTCCTTTATAAAGGAACATTCAAAAATGGAGTTAAGCATTTCAGCTTTATCTTTACTATCCTTGATTTCAGTTCCTGTCTCATTCACTAGGGACTGGAGACTGACTTTGGTGAAACTAGCAGCCTTTACATACAACCAGAATTTCTTTGGGTTCTGTGAAAGATCATTCGACAGTGTTCTGTTACAATGGTCACTGGAGGCATCATGCATTCATCTCTCGACAGTCAAACATGTTTCATTCAGCATCTGTCTATCTGCAGCCCTATGCTTTGTTTTACAACTGTTTTTCAGTAATCTTTGTTTCTTTAGAAATTTACTTACTGTGACTGTATGTCAAGGAGGTTCTCTCCTATTATGAGTTGTTCTACTGGGTACCTAACAATCCAGTGCATGGTCAACTATTCTTTTCAACTTGAGCGATAGGTCCTCTATATGCTGCTGCCCTATGCTGAAAGTTTAATGTTCCTCATTGAGGAATTGGAATATAAAATCATATTAGTCATATCAGTAAATTTCTCAAATAACTGGTTTCTGCATGATTTATAAAAAATCTTTGCCAGTGTGCTAGCAGTACAACTGCCCATTGCAGCACCATCTGGTTGTGAATACATCTCATCTTGGAATTTAAAATGATTGTAGCAAATCAATAATTTCTTCAGTACTGGCTATTCCAATTTTTTTTATGTTGAGTAGGTTTGTTTTTACAATGTCAGTGGTTTCTATTAATAATGTCAACAGCTTCTATTATTGGCGAGTTAGCATATAGATTTACTATATCAAAAGGGACAAATTTTTATTCTATAGGTATGGTGCGGTGGCCCGGTGTAATGTTAAACTCCCTATATACAGCTTAAGCATTTTCATGGACTTGTTGAAGAATGCTGGTTCTGCTTTCTTGCAGCGCTGATGTCTTCTGCTAGCACCGGATGCTTCTCCGAAGATTACACTGCTAGGAAGGGGAAATTTTCACTCTCTCACTCTCTCTCCTCTTATTTAAAAATACGCTACTCATGGAATATCATTCAATGCACCAGAACATATTTATTTCCACTTTGTACAAAAAAACAACTAAACTTTATGATGTAAGCCCACACCTTGCTGGGCACCCAAGATCAGTTAATTACACATTTTTGAACACAGTTAATAAATAAGCTTTTATCGTGGCTGACTATCCACGTCCAGTCCACGTACTCTCAACAGCAGTTCAATTTCTACTAAAACAGTAACTATCTCAAGTCACTCCATTTGTTTTTCAACAATACAAAGCTACATTACTCTTTGCAGCCAACCACTGAGCTTCCGGGCCATATGTGTTTATTCTTCGCAGGTAGAGCTGAACACTTGCCAGCACTGATGAACTATCTCCCTACCAGTTTCACCTGCACAAACAATAAATGGGTGCAGTATCCCATGCTCATCCTTATGCCCTTCTTTAAAATAACGCAAGTTCGAAACGGCTGGAACACAAGTATCTCCAGACTTTCGTAAAATTCTGGGGGTACTACAATGGTATGTCTTTAATCTGGGTGGCTATGACAATGGCATTTATAACTTGTAGGCAGTTTCAAAATGTGTAATTTTTTTGTTAAAGTATTAAGCTTCATAATAATTCTGCATGCAGGACTACCAATACAATACGCTATAGGGTGTATGGGATATTTGGTGTTAGGCTGAATGCAGATTGTGGGTGTTGGTGGGTTCATGACCAAACATTCATTGTCGTCCCTCTCTGTTAGCATGAAATTACACTTTTTAAAGCCTTGCTGATTAAAGCATTAAGTCTAACAATTTTCATTTATAATAACTATAGCAGCACCTTTACTTGCTTTCAGAGGGATAGCTTTGCTTAATTTTTCATTTCTTTTAATTTCACACACAAAACTGGTTTGTATGAACAAAAAAGTAATCAGACACACAACCCACAAAACAAAACCATTTACACACACTGTAATATACAAAATCAGATTTTGTTAACGTGAAAATTTGTATGTGGAGCAAATAGCTAGACATTTCTATGCCAGTTTCCAAAGAGCACACAAACATAAGTGAGAACTGTAAAAGTCATTATTTGGTGCACATCCAAGAAACTGCAATAATAATGCCAATAGCATCGAGGAATCTTTAAGATACTACATACGGTAGAGACAGGCACTGCTATATCTACAGAGCAAGAACCAGCTCATTTTGCCAACCCTTTTTTTTATGAAGGAAACTACCACCAACAGTAAAACACACTTCAAAACTAAAAAGCAATAAGGATCCCTTCTGCGGATCAAGTAAATAACAACTAATTCCTATAATCAGAGTTCTCTTTGACTCTATACCCATACAACTGTTCCCATCAGAGTGGCTGTTAGCAGCTGGTAGATGGTCTAATACAACAGAAGCAACTTATCACAATCATTGCGGAAGAGAGGATGGTCGAGGCGGCACACCACTGGACCGGCCAATCTACTCCACACTCAGCGAATCGAGAACTGCCTGCTGAATGGCTGGGCGCCGGATTATCTAGCCCTGGGCAGAAGGGTATTTACAGGACTACTTGAACACATATGATCGCAAGGAAACAGTTCGCTGATTATCACATCCCCTTTCTTTGCTGCTGGTTGATGCCCTCTTACGGATGTTGGCCACACCTATGTGCTTGTTGTCAACTGTGCTACTTGCTTGTAAACACTCTTGCGTCGGCCAGACCTTGCAGTGGATTTGGCAACTCGCATTGCTGATCTCTCTGCAGTACACATCTGTGGTGACTGCAGCAGGCACATTGATGGATACTCTGGAAGAAATTGAAATGTATAGCACCTTCAAAGACCAACCACAATTCATTATCAATGAAAAAAAAACAGACTTCAGAAATAAAAATTTCGATGACTATTTTAGACACTTAATCTAATATTCTGTAAGTGCACAATTTTTTGATGTATGATATATACAATCCGCTTGAAAATGCCAGTACATAAAATGGAATATTAGCCAATATCACTGACTAGCTCTCCCATGTTTATTACCTTGTTATCTCTGCCTAATATAAATCTCTATGTCAAAATCTAGTAAGTATGGTATACGAATGTCAACAAACTACAAAACTAGTTGTACCTACTGTTAATTCTATCACCTGTTTCTTGAAATTTCTTGATTATATTTGCTAGCCCATTTCTCGAGATGGGGCCTCTTCACAGCTGTTTCTGTCAGCAATATTACCACAGTGCAGTGCTGCTATTGATGTCTTTCTGTTACAAACCAACTTTAACAGCAATGTATTGTCTTACTTCTCAGTAGTTGCTATGTTTCAAATGGAAAATTTCAACAGTGTAGGGGAAGGTAAGATTGCTGCTTACCGTAAAGATGCGACATTAAGTTGCAGACAGGCACAATTAAAAGACACTTACGCATAAGCTTTCAGCCACAGCCTTTGGCAGAAAAAAAGAAACACACATCATCATTCATTCACACAAACAAGCAAACCTCATGCACTCATGGCCACCAATTCTGACAGCTCAGACCTCTGCATTGACAAAAGATTCTGAAATAATCCCCCATTTGGATCTCCGGGATGGGACTGCCAAGGGAGAGGTGACCATAAGAAGAAAACTGAATAATCAACAAAAAGATAATGTGCTACGTCTCAGGGTGTGGAATGTCAGAAGCTTTAATGTGGCAGGGAAGCTAGAAAATCTGAAAAGGGAAATGCAAAGGCTCAATCTAGATATAGTATGAGTCAGTGAAGTGAAATGGAAAGAAGATGAGGATTTCTGAACAAATAAGTATAGGATAATATCAACAGCATTGGAAAATGGTATAACGGGAGTAGGATTTGTTATGAATAGGATGGGCAGAGAGTGAATTACTGTGAACAGTTCAGTGATACAGTTGTTTTGATCAGAATCAACAGCAAACCAACACTGACAATGATAGTACAGGCATGTGTGCCGACATCGCAAGCTGAAGATGAAGAGATAGGGAAAGTATATGAGGATACTGAAAACATAATACAGTATGTAAAAGGAGATGAAAATCTAATAGTCATGGGCGATTAGAATGCAATTCTAGGGGAAGAAGTAGAATAAAAAGTAACAGGAGAATATGGGCTGTGGACAAGGGATGATAGTGGAGAAAGGTTAACTGACTTCTGTAATAAATTTCAGCTAGTAACAGTGGATACCCTGTTCAAGAATCACAAGAGAAGGAGGTATACATGGAGGAGGCCAGCAGATATGGGAAGATTTCAGTTAGATTACATCATGGTCAGGCAGAGATTCTGAAATCAGATACTGGTTTGTAATGCTTACCCAGGATCAGATATAGACTCAGATCACAATTTCATTGGGATAAAGAGTAAGCTAAAGTTTAAGAGATTAGTCAGCAAGAATCAATATACAAAGAAGTGGAATTCGGAAGTACTACAGAATAACGAGACATGTCTGAAGTTCTCTAAGGCAATGAGGAATAGCTCAGTAGGCAGTACAGTTAAAGAGGAATGGACATATGTAAAAAAGGGCAATAACAGAAGTTGAAAAGAAAAACAGGTATGAAGAAGGTAAATACTTCAGTTGATTGATGAAAGAAGGAAGTACAAAAATGTTCACGGAAATTCAGGGATACAGAAATACAAGTCACTGAGGAATGAAATAAATAGGAAGTGCAGGGAAATGACTGCATCAAAAATGTGAAGAAATCAAAAAAGAAATGATTGTTGGGAGGACCGACTCAGCATATCGGAAAGTCAAAATAACTTTCGCTGAAATTAAAAGCAAGGGTAGTAACATTAAGAGTGCAATGGGAATTCCATTGTTAAACGCAGAGGAGAGAGCAGATAGGTGGAAAGAGTACACTGAAGGCCTCTATGAGAAGGAAGATTTGTATAATGTGATAGAAGAAGAAGAAGAAGAAACAGGAGTGGATTTAGAAGACATAGGGGACCCACTGTTAAAATCAGAATTTAAGAGAGCTTTGAAGGATTTGAGATCAAATAAAGCAAAAGGGATAGACAACATTCCATCACAATTTCTAAAATCATTGGGGGAAGCGACAACAAAATGACTAATTATGTTGGTATGTAGAATGTATGAGTCTAGCGACATATCATCTGACTTTCGGAAAAACATCGTTCACACAATTCTGAAGAGCTGGCAAGTGTGAGAATTATTGCACAATCAGCTTAACAGTTCATGCATCCAAGTTGCTGACAATCAGTTTGGCTTCAGGAAAGACTAAAGAAAAATCAAGACACATTCACAGGATTTGTCAACCTAGAAAAAGCTTTCAAAAAATGTAAAATGGTGCAAGATATTCAAAATCCTGAGAAAAATAGGGGTAAGCTGTAGGGAGAGATGGGTCATATACAATATGTACAAGAGTCAAGAGGGAATAATTAGAGTGGATGACCAAGAACATAGTGCTCATATTAAAAAGGGTGTAAGATAAGGATGTAGCCTTTCACCCCTGGTGTTCAATCTGTACATTGAAGAAGCAATGACGAAAATAAAAGAAAGGTTCAGGAGTGGGATTAAAATTCAAGGTAAAAGGATATCAATGATAAGATTCACTGATGACATTGCTGTGCTGAGTGAAAGTGAAGAAGAACTGCATGATCTGTTCAATGGAATGAACAGTATAATGAGTACAGAATATGGACTGGAGTAAATCGAAGAAAAATGAAAGTAATGAGAAGTAGCAGAAATGAGAACAGTGAGAAACTTAACATCACAATTGATGGTCCCAAAGTAGATGAAGTTAAGGAATTCTATCATCTAGGCAGCAAAATAATCAATAACAGACAGGGCAAGGAGGACATCAAAAGCAGACTAGCACTGGCAAAAAGGGAATTCCTAATCAAGAGAAGTCTACTAGTGTCAAACATAGGCCTTTATTTGAGGAAAAGTTCTGAGAATGTACTTTTGGAGCACAGCATTGTATGGTAGTCAATCATGGAATGTGGGAAAACTGGAACAGAAGAAAATTGAAGCATTTGAGATGTGGGACTACAGACGAATGTTGAAAATTGAGTGGATTGATAAGGTAACAAATGAGAAGGTTCTGCACAGAATTGGTGAGGAAAGGAATATGTGGAAAAAGCTGACAAGGAGAAAGTTACAGGATGATAGGACATCTGTTAAGAGATCAGGGAATGACTTCCATGGTATTAGAGGGAGCTGTAAGAGCAAAAACTGTAGAAGAAGATAGGGACTGAAATACATCCAGCAAATAATTGAGGACATTGGTTGCAAGTGCTACACTGCGATGAAAATATTGGTGCAGGAGAGGAATTTGTGCTGCATTGCATCAAGCCAGTCAGAAGGATGATGACTCAAAAAAGAAAAAGTCTAGAACATTCCTCCACAGCTTTCTCTCCATGTGAAATAATGTTTGACAGGAAGCCTGCAAACTTTTTGAATGAGTTCATTGACTTCCCTGCATGTAAACCAATCTCCATTCAAGAAAAAGAAGTGGTAGTCATGTAAGTTATGAAAAAAAGGGTAGACTAGAAAGAAGAAACATGAGAGAGTAAAAGTTACTACAACAAAAGTGTAAAATCTAGAGTCTGTAAGAATACATGAGACGTAGAAGTTAATCACTTTAGAATTGAAGAAATTTTTTTCTTATCTGTATTGGACCTTTTGAAGTTGTAGAAAACCCTCACCAAAATGCATATCGGTCTGGCTGCTCAAGATCTAGAAAGCTGCTTTGTTTGAGCAATATAACAGCTTTAAAACCTTATATAGAAAAAGACAAACTTGTTCTTTGAAATTTAGTGTCTTACATGGAAGAATGAAGTTTTTTCACTGACATATTATCTCAGGGGGACACTCACTCTTTGAATATCCTGTGCCTGGCAAGCACAAGGACCCTAGCTGTGCAGTGTTGTCTTTTTATCGTGCAATGTAGTCTTTTTATCATCAGTTATTGGAGTTATACTGAATTTTTGTCTTCTGATTTTATTAGTACCTTTTCCCTGCCACACGTTGCTGTGGCTCAGTCCAGTTAAATGGGAAAGAAACAAAAGAGAAAGCACATACTCCTAATATGTATGGGAACTGGGCATAATTCTGAATCTCCCCCTCCCCCTCTCTTTGTCCATGTCCTCCTCCCTCACCCCCTCTCCCTGTCAATCACCTCATCCCCCCCCCCCTTTCATTGTCCATCTTTTCCTTCCCCCTCTCTCACCATCTCTTCCTGCCACCTCTATCATTCCATTACCACCTTCTGCCTTTCTATGTCCATCTTCTCTTCCCCCTCTCTCTACTACCTCCTGTCCACTCTTGATTCATTTTCTCCCCCACCCCTTTCTCTGAACTTAAGCCTTGTTTATTGTTATTGCAAATTCAGATTCTGTAGTAGTATTCTAATCACAGTCAAATACACCATAAATATAACTTTCTCCCCATGCCATTTGAGATGTGATGATAGCAGGTCTGCAGCACAACATTTTCATTGTATTTGTGGCATCAAGGTAAATGAGAATTTGGGGTGAGGATTTATCACTTTTATTTGAAAACAATTACAAAAAGTGCTTGAAATACTGCCCTCCTACTTGAATGCACACTGCGCAACAGCACGTGAGTGACTGTCACACTCTTCCAAATACACCTGGCAAAGTGAAAATTCCATCAGAGGCTGCCATAATGTGCACTATCGGCTCTTCATCAGTCTCAATGGATGATCCATAGACAACAGATTTCAGGTGGTCCCAGCAGAAAAAAAACCAATGGGCATCAAATAAGGGTAATGTGCAGGCCATGCACTTGCCCACCATGCCCTATCCAGTTCTCACCAAAGGTTTCAACCAAATGCATTCACACTCCATATGTGAAGTGTACAGGTGCACCATCATGTTGGCACCACAATCGCTGTCACACATTGATTTGAGCATGTTTAATCAACTCTGGCAGAGTTTCTCGTAAAAAGATTAAATATCTGTTTGTGTTCAGTCACTAGGGGAACATGTATAGACAGACCAGATTATCACCTACCTAGCCAGCCCAAATGTTGACAGCAAAGCCATCTTGGTGACCACAAACAAAGGTGGTGTGTAGATTTTCCTGGGCCTACATATGTTGATCACAGCTGTTGAACACACCCTCTCGTGTAAGGGATGCCTCATCCGTGAAATGTAAACAGTTCAAAAAGTCTGGTCAAATGTCACACCTTTGCAAAAACCATGGACAGAATTCAATTCAACATTGAAAATCATCTGGGTTAAGGGCTTGAACCTTCCAAAGACAGCAGAGGTGCAAACCATCTTCATGCCGCGTATGCCAAATGGTAGAATGGCTTACACCCATTTCCCATGCAACACACTGTGAGCTTATTGAGGGTGTGTTTTCCAGCAGTGCTAGCGCTCCTCTGCGAGCTCTGGTGTATGCACTGTACACTGATGACTGCATCTGCCAGGCCTTCACACCTGTAACACAAAATGTTTACACTTTTTTTTTATTTTTTTTAAGTAGGCTTTAAATGCACATGTTCCACTTGGAGAGCATGCCAGAGGAAAACTTACCTCAAATGAATGTGTCTCTCTTAGGAACCTGTGGGTGGCAGTAGATGTACATATATCTTGCACTCGATGATTTGGAAACCACCAAACGTACAAATGTTGGGCAGTATGAGCATTTCCATCCACCACTCCATAAATGCAGTGTATGTCTGTCCTTTCCTCCAAAGCATAGTGCTCCATTTCCTGTCTGCTCCACACAGTAACAAACACAAGAGTATCCCCGTTCGAAGACAAACTGACACGGGGTGAACCAGATTCCACAGTGTGCACAGGCACTGCTCACTGTGCAGCACAAATGAAACAGGCATTTGTACAGCCAAAAGCAACACGTCCATGTCCCAGTGCGAGGCAGAAAACCCATTGTGTTATCCCACCTGGAATATCCACAACTATGTCAACTACAGCATTTGCAAAAAAATGTAATAAAATTTCAACAAGATGTCTCTTTTACCTTGATGTCACAAATACATTAAAATCATTGTCCTGTGGACCTCCTGCCGTAAGAGCTCAGATGGTGTGTTGTGTGCCTACCCTCCTGCTGGTGCATGACTGTTCCACGACACCTAGTGCTGTATGCTAATGGATGCAGACATGGGTTGCTGTATGAAATATGCTTGCTATGACCCACTCTACCAGCCCTCTCATTTTCTACATTCATTTCAGACATATCCTGTATATTAAAAAATTTATAGCTACATGTGTCCAAACCTTTATTACAGTAAAGTGTAAAAATCTGAAGTAAATTGGTTGAGTACTTTGAGATTTTTTGTAACAATGTTTCCCCTGTATATATTACACATATATTTGCATATTAAAAATATATAGCCTATGACCATCTGAATATTAACTGCAGTGTCGTATAAAAATTTGAAGAAAATTGCTCAAGAACTTTGAGATTTTTGATGACAGCATTTCCCATTTGTATACTACATATATATTTATATATTACATATATTTAAAAATTAAGTATACAAAAACAAATGTATTCAAATGCAACATTGTACCAAATTTTCAAAGCAGTTGGTGAGGAACTTTCGAAAATTTAAGATTTTGAATAAACGAACTTTTACTTTTTTATATAGATTTGTCATATAATTAATTTGTTGTGATAGTGCCACGACATTTAACAGTGCCGCCACGACAGTACGCACAAACGGCGATAGAGGCGCTCCGCAAATCGGATGAGCGCGGGAGCGCCACCTAGCTACGAACGGCACCGGCCGCATGTCACGGCACAGCAGTCGAATACGAGAGACTGAGTTGTAATCATGTGATCAGCTATTGTTTCTAAGAGAGAGTGTGAAAATCCACGCAATTATTGTGATTAAAGGTTATAACACTTTTTGGCGACGAGGTCGGGATATTTTCACCGCATTGTGGATTTGCGTGTTCGTGACGGGGCAGACATGGAACAGCTTATGCAAGCGCTCATTGAACAACAAACACAGCTGACGGCAGCGATTCAGGCGTTGTCGACGTCGCTTACTCATCGTCTGTCTTCCTCTTCTCCGCCTCCATTCCCTCCTTACGACGAGGCCGCTGAAGACTGGGAGAATTATGAGAAGCGTTTGCGGCAACACTTCTTGGCTTTCGGCATTGTCGACGCTCCTATGTGTAAGTCGTTATTTCTATCTTGGATTTCCCCTCAAGTCTATCAGCTGCTATCTCAGTTAGCCCCTCTGCGGGAACCAGCCTCCCTGTCCTTCCAAGAAATGTGTGACTTATTGTCTGCCTATTATCGAAAAAACACCCATGTCGTTGCCGCCCGCGTGGCGTTCTACCAGTGTCGTAAACAGCCCCATCAATCTTACCGGGCTTGGGCGGCGGAACTACACGGCCTGAGTAGGAAATGTCAGTTTGTCACGGACACTCATCACGAGTCTTATGCTGATTCAATGGTTAGGGATGCTATTCTACGGCTTGCTCCTGATAAAGAAGTTCGGCAACGTGCCCTACAACTGCCAAACCCGTCGTTGTCGGAAGTTCTAAGCATCGCTCAATCCTTTGAAGTGTCTCACGCTGCTGGCGCGCAAATAGACGCGTGGTGTGACGTAGGCGCTGTACAGTCAACTCTCGACAAGGACAATTTGCCTGTTGCACAGGAGAACGAAGATGTGGCGGCGGTTCACTCGCGTGAACAACGTCGCGTTGGGCCGCAATGCTCGCAGCGAAACCAGCAACCACAGAAGCCGGTTCGTTCCGCGCTTCCTTCTTGCCCCCGTTGTTTCGTACAGCACGACAGGGCAGCGTGTCCAAAACGTTGGGCCACGTGTAATTCATGTAGGAAAAAAGGCCACATTGCTTCTGTGTGTCAGTCCCATAAAGTTCCTGTCGACGAGGACGAGGCGTCGGACATGGATGTTCACTGTGTGCTTTCTCAAACAAATAAGTTGTTTGTTACTGTTCGTGTTCTGAATAAAGACATCCGCATGCAAGTGGACACTGGCTCTGCAGTAACTCTCATTAATTCTCGCACGTATTTGGCGTTGGGCTCCCCTCCTTTGTCTCCAGTTACGCGCAATCTGAGGACTTATAATCAGCAGAAAATTCCTATCATGGGCCAGTTTGATGCTTCCACTGCCTACAAGTCTGTTGTTCAGCCCCTCACGTTTTATGTGGTGGATCATGCGGGCACTGAAAACCTGTTCGGTTATGATGCTTTCCAGTTGTTCGGGTTCTCCATTGATGATGATGTGCACCTCATATCTGAGGACATTCCGTATCAACAGTTGGATGGATTGTGTTGTGAATTTTCGTCCGTGTTCTCTGCTGGTCTGGGTTGTGCCAAGGATTTTGCAGCCCACATTACTCTTAAACCTACGGCTCGCCCTAAGTTTTTCCGGGCACGCCCTATTCCGGTGGCGTTGCGTGCACCTGTCAAGGCTGAGCTAGACAGGTTAACAGCTTCAGGGATTCTCCTTCCGGTTACCTCCAGCGAATGGGCATCGCCGATCGTGGTGGTTTCTAAACCAAACAGGAGTCTGCGATTGTGTGGTGACTTTAAAGCCACTGTCAACGCTCAGAGCCTCATTGACACTTATCCTCTTCCTCGTCCTGAGGAGTTGTTTACCAAGCTCGCTGGGGGCCAGTTCTTTTCCAAACTCGACTTATCGGAGGCGTACCATCAGTTGCTGTTGGACGCTCCTTCCAAGGAATTTCTCGTTATCAACACTCCTTGTGGGTTGTATCAGTACCAGCGATTACCATTTGGCGTCGCTAGCGCACCGGCCATTTTTCAGCGGTTTTTGGAAGAGCTCACGGCTTCCGTTCCCGGCTGCATAAACTATCTGGATGACATTGTTGTCACGGGAGCCTCCACTGCGGAGCACCTTCGTAATTTACGTTCACTGTTTCGGGTTTTGCATTCGGCTGGGTTGAGGTGCAATCTGGACAAGTCACAGTTCTTCCAACCCTCCATTGAGTATCTTGGTTTCCACTTGTCCCGTGAGGGCATACGCCCTCTCCGTGAGCACGTTGCGGCCATTAACGCTCTACCCTGGCCGTCTACGGTCAAAGAACTTCAGGCGTTTCTAGGCAAGATTGCTTATTATCACAAATTCATTCCATCCGCAGCAGCGGTAGCTTATCCTCTGCATCAGCTGTTACGCAAAAACGTCCCCTTCTGTTGGTCCGACGAGTGTGAGCAGGCTTTTGTCCGCCTGAAGGCTCATTTGCAGTCGGTGCCTTGTCTTGCCACATTCCGTCCGGGTCAGCACTTGGTTCTGGCGACTGACGCGTCACAGTATGGCCTAGGGGCTGTTCTCGCCCATCGGTATGAGGATGGGTTGGAACGACCCATTGCCTATGCTTCCAAGACCCTCAACGAGGCGCAACGGCGTTACTCTCAAATCGAAAAGGAGGCGCTCGCTATCATTTATGCTCTGAAAAAGTTCAGCGTTTTTTTGTATGGTTCTAAGTTTCACCTCATCACCGACCACAAACCGCTGGTCTCTCTGTTCAGCCCCTCGGCGTCACTTCCGGATAAGGCAGCTCACCGCTTGCAACGTTGGGCCTTATACTTGTCTCGTTTTCATTATGAGATTCACTATCGCCCCACGGCCCAGCACGCCAACGCTGATGCATTGTCGCGATTGCCGATGGGCCCCGACCCTGTTTTCGATCGTGATGAACTCCTCTGTTTCCACATTGATGAGGAAGAACGTCGTGCAGTCGAGGGCTTTCCACTTACAGGTTCGCAGGTCGCGTCAGCTACTGCGCGGGACCCGGTCCTGCGTCGGGTGATCGGTTTTGTTTAACGAGGTTGGCCGGACAGGACCGGGGGCCGGGCATCGGATCCCCTTCGCAACTACCATGCCTTGCGCCTTCGTCTGTCTGTTCGTGATGGTGTTGTTCTTCTGGCCACGGATGGCGCATCTCCACGGGTCGTGGTGCCAGCCTCTCTTCGCAAAGATGTTCTCAAGCTGTTGCACGGAGGCCATTGGGGTATTTCTCGGACTAAGTCCCTGGCCCGCAGGCACGTTTATTGGCCCGGCATTGATTCGGACATCGCCCATATGGTTGCTGCATGTGGCCAGTGTGCTCAGCAACTGGCGGCAACTCGTACAATGCCCTCTCCGTGGCCTGATACAGCTCAGCCATGGGAACGGGTGCACGCCGACTTTGCTGGCCCCTTCCTTGGTACTTATTGGCTACTGTTGATTGACGCCTTCTCGAAGTTTCCATTTGTTGTTAGATGTCCGTCGCCCACCACTGCGGCGACGACGCTGGCTTTGTCCAAAATCTTTGCGCTAGAAGGTCTTCCATCCACGATCGTCACGGACAATAGCCCTCAGTTCTCTTCGCAGGCCTTCCGTGATTTTTGTACTGGACAAGGGATTCATCATGTTCCCGCACCTCCCTTCCATCCGCAATCGAATGGGGAGGTCGAGCGCCTTGTCCGCACTTTCAAATGCCAGATGAAAAAATTCCTTAGTGATTTTTCCACAAATGACGCCCTGCTGCAATTTCTGAGTTCTTATCGCTTCATGCCTCTGGGTGATCGCAGCCCTGCTGAACTCTTGCATGGCCGCCAACCGCGCACTCTGCTGCACCTGCTTCACCCTGTCAGGCCTTGTACTGTGTCCCCTAGTGCGGGAAAATACTCGGTGGGCGCCGACGTGTGGGCACGAGGGTATGGATCTCGCACTAAATGGATTCCAGGGGTGGTCAAGGCGCTTCGCGGCCGCCGGCTTTGTGAAATCCGTACGGGCGACGGCACGGTTGTTCGCCATTACGACCAGATGCGCCCACGAGTGGTGGCCACGCCTGTGCCACCGCCCCATCCTTCGCCTCCACCAGCCCGAGACGCCAGTCCTGTCGCTGCTGCCGATCTACTGTCCGTGTTGATGCAGCCGCCGCCGCTGCCGCTTCCGAGTATGCCGGAACCGGCCCCAGTCGGGACGCCGCCTTCTCCGGTACCCATCTCGCTGGAGCACACTCCCAGGTCTATAACACCTATGGATGCTGCTCCGGAGTTTTCACCCATCATCTCATCCAGGAGGCACGTTCCACGCACGAGCTTCTGTCCTGGACATTTTCGACCATACTCTCGTGTCTCTGCGCGGGATCTCCTCGGGGCCTCACAAGAGGCCATGGATGTCTCTGCGCTGTCCATGTCTCCAAGGAAGTGAGTGTTTATTTTTTTCAAGGGGGGAAAAGTGTTGTGATAGTGCCACGACATTTAACAGTGCCGCCACGACAGTACGCACAAACGGCGATAGAGGCGCTCCGCAAATCGGATGAGCGCGGGAGCGCCACCTAGCTACGAACGGCACCGGCCGCATGTCACGGCACAGCAGTCGAATACGAGAGACTGAGTTGTAATCATGTGATCAGCTATTGTTTCTAAGAGAGAGTGTGAAAATCCACGCAATTATTGTGATTAAAGTTTATAACATAATTATGTATGTATTTATACACCACATAGTGATGCACTAGGTATATAAAAACATGTGTGTATTCAAATGTAATGTTACGTAAAAATGTCAAAGAAATCCAAAAAGAACTTTCAAAGATTTACAGCCTTGAACAAACATATACATTTTTAATTACAAGGACTATTCAAAAAGTAACATGTTTTGGTCTATTGTGGCAGTGGACAGGGCTACAGCCACCACCTAGGTGCCATAACATTCCTACACCAAGTATGCATGCAGTAGTGGTGGTAGCATATGGTCTGTGTCTTTGCTACTTTGCTTTCTGTGACATGTTACAATGTACACTGCAATAGAAAATCACACAACCAGTGAGGTGCATTCTTGATTAGATTTTTATTGGCAAAAAATTGCAAACCAATTGAAATTTATTGTGACCTTTAAAAACCTGTATCAATGTTTATGATGAAGACTGCAGTGATAAGTCTAGCCTTGTGACTGATCAATGACACAATTTGTGAAAAATCTTTGTTTCATGATAATGGAAATGTTGCAACATTTACTCAAATTTCACAGAGTTTGGTGCACGAAATTGTGGTGGGGAAGTTCAGTTCCCACAAATTTTGTGCAAAATTGGTTCCCAAAATCCTAACAGAACACTTAAAAAAACAGAGATTGACAGCAGCATTGACCTTCCTCAAAGGTTACAAGAAAAAAGATAACAAAGTTATTGATTATATTGTAACTGAGGAATAGACTTGGGTGAAGCATGTCAGCTGTTTTTCATGGAAACCCATGCCCAGACATGGCCATTCATACCCAAGAACTCCTATGGGGTTTTGTATGCGACATGTTTAGTCATACACCATACAGTCCAGATTTGGTGCCAAGTTACTATCATCTCTTCCCAGCAATGAATACATGGCTCCCTACATGACACATTGATACTGACATCAAACTGCATGCTGGTATAAACCAATGGTCGCAATCACAGGACTATATTTCTACAGAGACGGTATTGAAAAACTTGTAGCATGACATCATAAGTGCCTAGTTTGAATTCTGATTATGCAGAAAAATAGCATTAGAGTTCATCTTTAAAATATATATAATAAAATTTGATTTTTGCATATTGTTAATTTTTTATTTCAAAATGTCTATTACTTTCTGGACAGTCCTCACATGTGGATGTGCGCATATGTGTAGTTTCTCAAAAGTGTCTTGCACTTAGTTTGCAGAAGTGAGAATTCAAGTAAACAACTTTACTTATGCTATGTTGCACAAGTAGTACACTTTAATTTAAGAATAATTATTTTTTCTCGTGAGCATGTGGCAACTAATTAACATGACATTTATTAAAAACAAAGATTCCAAGACTTACCAAGCGGGAAAGCGCCGGCAGGCAGGCACATGAACAAAACACACAAACACACACACAGAATTACGAGCTTTCGCAACTGGCAGTTGCTTCGTCAGGAAAGAGGGAAGGAGAGGGAAAAATGAAAGGATGTGGATTTTAAGGGAGAGGGTAAGGAGTCATTCCAATCCCGGGAGCGGAAAGACTTCCCTTAGGGGAAAAAAAGGACAGGTGTACAATCGCACACACACACCCACACACATATCCATCCGCACATACACAGACACAAGCAGACATATTTAAAGGCAAAAGCCTTTTGCCTTTAAATATGTCTGCTTGTGTCTGTGTATGTGCGGATGGATATGTGTGTGGGTGTGTGTGTGCGAGTGTACACCTGTCCTTTTTTTCCCCTAAGGGAAGTCTTTCCGCTCCCGGGATTGGAATGACTCCTTACCCTCTCCCTTAAAATCCACATCCTTTCATTTTTCCCTCTCCTTCCCTCTTTCCTGACGAAGCAACTGCCAGTTGCGAAAGCTCGTAATTCTGTGTGTGTGTTTGTGTGTTTTGTTCATGTGCCTGCCTGCCGGCGCTTTCCCGCTTGGTAAGTCTTGGAATCTTTGTTTTTAATATATTTTTCCGATGTGGAAGTTTCTTTCTATTTTATTAACATGACATTTACTTATACATCCTGATTTATCTCATGTAAATATTACTAATTTCTTATGAAAGTTGTTTAACACATTTTTAACTTAAGTATTCATGCTTAAATAAATCCCTGTCTGAGTTAACTGGACAATCTTCAGTTTTTTAGTTTACAAAAATAAAACGTGTGCTTCATTTAGATTTCAACTCAACTCCTACATTTAAGAGAAATTGAAAACCAAATGACTGCAGCCTACATCTTTATGAAAGACTGCCCACTTTTGAAAAAATTAGCCTTTGATACATCTACTCATCACTTAAATTTGATTTTTTTTTTTCATACTTCTTGTGTGTAACATTCTTTTGTAATATTTACAGTTCTGACCAATTGGGGTTGTATTACCCAACTAAATGTTAGTTCATTTTCTGAAGAATTTTGTCTCAGTATTTCTTTCTGTTTTTGTTCATGGATGCCTCCCCAGTTTTCTAGTACTCAGAAGATTACAATTTTATGTATATAGATAGAATAATCTCGGTTCTATCATTGACAAAATAGCATCTGGAAAATCCAAACCAAAGATGAAAGGTCTGCTGCAGCCATAAAAGCAAGAGAGAAAAGGATGGAAATTGACAGGATCACTTTGTAAAATTTCTTACATTCTTTACAGTTAAATGAAAATTATGAACCTACTATCAAGATCCTTGTACAGGCTCAAATCTTGAATACCACTTTAAAATTTTAAATACTATATTATATTCATTTTCACACATTGATATCTTCATTATATCTAATTATTCACACATGTACCAATATGTGGAAACGTATGAAATTTTAGCATTTTTATACTGACATAAAAAATTTCTAACGGACATGTGTGCAAAAATTATGGAAATTCATCCATTCACGAAGAGTGTGTGTGACATGGGGTG
This sequence comes from Schistocerca gregaria, assembly GCF_023897955.1. NCBI lineage: Eukaryota > Metazoa > Arthropoda > Insecta > Orthoptera > Acrididae > Schistocerca > Schistocerca gregaria. Next base: position 85,882,070 of record NC_064926.1, on the reverse strand, counting down.
GGGGAGGTTTATAACATTTTCAACAAGAGTTTCGGTTTATGCAGTTTGGAAATGAAAAGGGTTTTGATCACTGCATTAACTGAGGTGGGCACTTAGCTCATCATTAACATATTCCACATACAGTTTCTGGTATATAAAATTACTAATTTAATTAACAAAAATTTCAGGATTATCTTTGAAGCTTATATTTGTACAATGTTACAATATACAACTTATATTCTTTCTGTTAGCAAAGGAAAGAAATGTTTTTAACAGACATTAATTACGACCTTGCTTGAAACATACCAGTGCTTTAAACTAAAAAATTGCAAAGGGATTTGAATATGAACAGCACTCAATGTATTCTAATAACAACCACATCTTCTGAATGAGACCCAAAAGCCATTTAACTGTTACAGGATATTTATGGAACATCATTTAGCAAAATACAAAATACAAATTTACTTATTCAGTAAAAGTAGTTACTTTTTTTGAAGCAACGGAAAAAATCAGAGTAGAATGTAACAATATTATAAAGAGGATAGTTGCTACTCACCATATAGTGCAGATGCCAAGCCCCAGATAGACACAACAAAATGACTGTCAGAACGTGAGCTTTCAGCCAACAAAGCCTTTGCTGAAATAGTCAATGCATACGTGCACACACACACACACACACACACACGACCACAGTCTCTAGCAGCTGAAGCCAGACTGCTAATAGCAGTGCATGATGGGACAGACAGCCAGTTGGTGGAGGTAAGGAGGAGGTTGGGGTGGGGAAAGGAGGGGGGGGGATAGCAGGGTAGGGGTGAAGGCAGTAAAGTACTTCTTATGGGAGAAAGCAGCAATGAGGTGGAGACAGAGTAGAGCAGCTAGCTGCAGTTAGGAGGTTGGATCGAGGGAGAATCCTTGCTCCCTCTATCTGCATCAACACAGAAAAGTTTCCATATCCCTAGCCAAAACCCAGTCACACATACTGTTCTTGTGTTGCTGCTTGGCTCATGGAATCCCCCTAAATGGTCTTACCATCAAATTACTAATCTCTGACTGCCACCATTCCTTCCAAAATGATCTCCATCTGTACAGACCCACCAATTCTTAACTCTCACCAACATAGTCCTGCAACACTGTATCAATCAGGCCATAACCTCCTTGCAGCACCTTCTCTCCACCCATAAAATTCTCCTGCTATGCAATCGCAAGTTCCTGGATGCCATAACACACAAGTAAACCCTTGACCTCCACAAACTAGAGCAACATTCACAACAGTACCTCAAAAAACTTTCCCTCCTGTTCACTTCCTACTCCCGCCTTGGACTACCACTATCCACCACCTCTAAACAACCTCCAAACTTCCTCAGTGTCTCCATATACATTTACTCCAGCCTCCCCCCCAAACAAAAAGCTCCCTCCCTCCACCACACAGAATCCAGAATCCTAACAGACCCAAAACACAGTCAGGAACCTTTCCTACAAAACTCTTAGCCCCACAGAAGTGTCAGTCCTTTCCAAAGACCTCACCTTTTGCTCCACTCCCAAATTCAATCATGCAGGACTTGTTTAAGACTGTCTCTCATTTTCCCAGTTCCTAAAGTGGAAACACCAATCAGACTCAACCAAAGACCAATGTTGAACTCAGCCTGACTCATTTCACTCCTTGATCCAAAAGTGATCTATCCCTCACTGTCCATAAAACTCCCCTGTTAACTTTCCAGAATTTCTTAACCTCGAACCTTACCTCACCATCATTTCCCAAATCCCTCAACATGCAAACTAACCTTACATCCCCAGAAAGAACTGCAGCCCAACATCTCCAGTCACTCATAAAATCTTTAGGCTCATCCCAGAACCTCTGCCTGGAGTCCATCTTCCTCCTCACACCTACCACTCCCAACACTCCTACCTCCTACATGCTTCCCAAAATCCATGAACTCAACCACCCAGGATGCCACATTGTGATTGATTACCCTGCCCTCATTGAGAGAATCTTTGCTCTCATAGACCAACACCTTCAGCCTAATACCCGCAGCTTACACTCCTACACAAAAGATATGAATTATTTTCCTGACTGACTCTCCACAGTTCCTGTTCCTTTACAATATGCTGCCCTGCTCATCACTATTGATGCCACCTCCCAATAACAACCAGCCTTAATGCCCACGGCCTTAACCAATGCCTGATGGATTCCAAATCAACAACCTTCTTCCCTGTCACTATGACCAACTATATCCTCACCCATAATTACTTCCCTTTGAAGGCACTGTATACAAACAAGTCCAGGGTAAGCTGTAGGCACTACATGGCACCATACTACGTCAATCTACTCATGGGCCATCCAGAGGAATCCTTCCAGAACACCCAGAATCCCTAACCCCTCACCTGGTTCAGGTTCATTCATGACATCTTTGTGACAGTACTGAGGGTGAGGATACCCTATCTACATTCCTCCAGAATGCCAACATCTTCTCCACCATTTTGCTTCAGCTGTTCCTACTCAACCCAAAAAGACACCTACCTTGATGTTGACCTGCACCTCAAAGATGGCTACTGCCACCACCCATTGCCTCTCCCATCATGTGCATATCAAACCTACCAAGGGTTGAAATATACCAAGGGTCTCACTAAGGCCTTCACAGACTGTGATTATCCTCTTGACCATATACAAAAACAGATCTCCTGTGCCTTACCTTTCCAGTCACCCACCACCTCCCAAAGTACAGAGGAGCATTCCGCTTGTGACTAAGTACCACCCAGGACTGGAACACCTGAATTACATTCTCCGCCAAGGTTCTGACTACTTCTTATCATGCCCTGAAATGAGAAATGTCCTACCCATTATCCTTCCGATCCCTCGCACTGTTGTATTCTGCTGCCCACCAAACCTACATAATATCTTCATCCATCCCTACACAACCCCTGCTCCCAACCCCTTGCCTCATGGCTCATATCCAGATGCGAGAACTGTTTCATACATCATCCCACCATCACCTACTCCAGTCTGGTCACAAACATCACCTATCCCATCAAAGGCAGGGCTACCTGTGAAACCAGTCATGCAATCTACAAGTTAAGCTGCAACCACTGTGTTGCATTCTACATGGGCATGACAACCAATCAGCTGTCTGTCCACGTAAGTTGCCACCGACAAACTGTAGTCAAGAAACAGCTGGATCGCCCTTTTGCTAAGCATGCCGACCAACACAACATTCTTCATTTCAGTGACTGCTTCACAGTCTGTGCCATTTGCAAACTTCCCACCAACACCAGCTTTTTCAAATTGTGCGGGTGGGAACTCTCCCTGCAATATATCCTACATTGCTGTAACCCTCCTGGCCTCAACCTTTGTTAGTCATTGTCTTTACCTATCTAGCACTCCCCTGTTCCTATTCCAGCATTACACAGCCCTCTATTCCACCAACATACCCAGTTTTTTTATTTCTCTCATTTTCTGCTACCTCCTCCACTCCATCCCCCCCCCCCCCCCCCCCCTGACTGTACCTAGCTGTGCTACCCTCTCTCCACCTCATCCCTCCTTACTCCCATGGACAGTACATTAACATCCCCCACTCCTGCCCTGGTATCCATCGCCATCACCACTCCAGCCTCCTCCTTAAACCCACCATTCAGTTTCCTCCCCCATCATTCACTGCTACTTGCAGTGTGTGTGTGTGTGTGTGTGTGTGTGTGTGTGTGTGTGTGTGTGTGTGTTTTGTCTATTTTTGACAAAGGACTTGTTGTCTGAAAGCTCAATTTCCAACAGTCTTTTTGTTGTGCCTATCTGCGACTCAGCATCTCCACTATATGGTGAGTAGCAACTATCCTCTTCATAATATTTTATATTCCATCCTGGATTTTCCATGGTTTGATTTTGTGTGATAGCTTTTTCTCCATCCAACCCAGTGATGTTTTCCTTTGTTATTATTTCCTAATGCTATACTATACTCAGTGTCAACCCGTCCTCTCTCTTCTTTCCTGTTTTTCCCTGTCACCTTAAAAACTGCACTGCATGCTCTACTTATGAGCCACATTATATGAACAATCTTGGCCATGCACAAAAGACAGCTACAAGATCATGCTGACTGTTGGTGCAGTACTTCATGTCCCACATTACTCCCACCTATATCATTAATCCTTTATATTGAAATCGATCACTCTCCCTGCACCACTCTCATGTAATTTCATGTGTTATTTCCTGAACCTTTCCTGTGCCACACGAACTTGTATCTCATTTAAACCTTTCACAAGCACTGACATCGTCGCATCGTCAAACGATTTCTCCGTAAGGTTCACCACGGATCGTCCAGAGATAACTTCTTGGGGCTTTCATGTTACGAGTTGGCTAAACTTCGCACTTTGCCTGTTCGTACTGTTCCGGTGAGCCCAGTCTGCCTTGGCCCAGGATACACTGTCAAGGTTATCTTCCGTCCACCAGCAAATAACCGGGCCCTGGTTGGATCCATTAAAGACGATTTACAACTGAAGAAAGCAGGCGTCTACAAAATTCCCTGTGAATGTGGCTCTGCATATATTGGTCAGACGGCAAGAACTGTCCATGAACGATGTACAGAACATGAAAGATACACCCGTCTGTGGCAACTGTCAAAATCGGCAGTAGCAGAGCACTGTATTTCATTGGGACAGTCAATGGAATACAATGGAACCAAAATTTTAGCTCTGGTTTCCGGATTTTGGGATTCCGTAATCAAGGAATCAGTGGAAATACGTCTTCCCAATAATCTTATAAATCATGACAACAGCTTTCAACTGGATAAAAATTGGAATCCTGTTATTAAAATTATACAATCACAGCAGAATAGACAGTGTCATTCGATACTCAATGACTATATGATCTTTTACTTTCACCACAGAGGGCAGCACGTACAACTCAGCTATGCCGCGCATGTCAACACGTGACGCATGCGCTGTAGGATGCCAGTACATTTCGCATGCGTGAGATTCGGCATAAATACCGCGACTGCACCTGGGCTCTTCAGTAGTTATGTACTCACCTGATGATGGCCGGACGTCTCTGGGCCGAAATATCGTGGCAGAATGTCGACGGGATCCGGCTGCATACCTGGAAATTATTAGAAGAACAAATACGCCAGGAAAATTTCAGAAGTCACATCAAATACCTTTACGGGGAGGAGATGGTTCAGGATATCCACGTACTGGATAAATTACATGAGAAAAGAGCCAGGTTGCTGTGTTCACTAAATTTTTTACTGAAATGTAGAGACAATAACTTTATTCCAACTTTCGCCAGAGTTGTTCATTTTATTAATAGTGTAGCCGCCAACAATATAAAAAGCAAGGCGAGTCTGGCTTTAGTAAGAGAACGAATTCGTTTTAAGCGTCGCGAGTTAGACACTGTTGCCAGGAATTTATATTATTTACATCTGAAGATTGCAGCAAGATGTTCTTCCCTTAGCTGGGACTGGATTGACGGTGTATCCTGGGCCAAGGCAGACTGGGCTCACAGGAACAGTATGAACAGGCAAAGTGCGAAGTTTAGCCAACTCGTAACATGAAAGCCGCAAGAAGCTATCTCTGGACAATCCTTGGTGAACCTTACGGAGAAATCGTTTGACGATGCGACATTGTATCTCATTCTTCCAAACCCTCCTCCCATCTCCTCACTATTGCACTCCGTACCTATTTCACCTAATCTAGTTACATCTGCTGTCCCCCCCCCCCCCACCCTTTTTGTTTGTTTTGTTTTCACCTTTCACTATTGGCCTACTTCCTCAGACCTCAGATTTCATCTTGTTTCCCCTTACTTAATCCAGTTCATACTATTTATTATTTTTTCCATGTGTCTGAACGCATTTTAGTGAATTTTTTCTGTCAAAATTCTATGTTATTAACATATTTTTATGCGATTTTATCATTCACAATGGATTCTTGCTGCTTCCATCGACATCAATACAGAAAAGCCTCTGTATCCATAGCCAGAACTCAGTCCCACATACTGTCCCTGGATTGTTGCTTGACTCATGGAATCCCAACATATGGCCTTACCATCAAATAACATATCTGCCACCCTTCCTTCCACAATGACCTCCACCTGTTCACATTCCATCAATCCTTAACCCTCACAAACAAGGTCCTGCAAATCAATATCATTCATGCCCAAACCATCCTGCAATACCTTCTCTCCATCCACAAAATTCTTCAGTTATGGAATCCCAAATTGTGGGATCCCATAACACACACTGAAACTCTTGCCCTCCAAGAACTAGAGCAAAATGCACAACGCCACCTCAAAAAGCTCTCCATCCTGATCACTTCCGACTACCACCTTTACAAAAACCTCCATACCACTTCCATATTCCCTTATAGCTGAAAAATCCTGTCACACATGCCTATTACATTTATCCCTCCCTCACAAATTATCTCCCACCCCTACACAGAATCCAGAACCTAAACAGACATGGAAAAACAGTCATGATCCTTTCCTCCAAAATCTGCAGTCCTGCAAAAGTATCAGCCCTTTCCAAAGGCATCACCTTTGGCGCACTCCCAAATTCAGTCATGCAGGACATGTTTAAGACCTTCCCTCCTTCTCCTGGTCCCTACAGTGAAAACACTTTTTTGCCATCAATCCTACCAACTACCAATCAGAATCAACCAAAGACCAATGTTGAACCTTGACTGACTCAGTTCACTCCTCCAGCCAGCCGTGATCCACATCCACTGCCCCCATCCTATCCCCTGTAAAGTTTCTAGAATTACTTAACCTAAAACCTTGCCTCACTATCATTCCCTAAATCCTTTAACATGCAAAATGACCTTATATCTGCAGAAAGAGCTGCAATCCACCACCTAAATACAGAACTCATCTTATAATACTACCTGCTGTTAAAGTCTCCACCAGTGTTGTTTGAACTGCCAGGATTACTTGGCAAAAGGAATCTGCCAGCTGTCTGCTTTGTCCACCTACAAACACTGCTATGGTGAACCCATTCCAGAAATCCCTCAGGATCTCCAGCCTTTTCTCAATTCCTTACGCCCATCCCAGAACCTCTCCCTGAAGTCCGTCTCTCTGCTCACCCCTACCACTCCCCATACTCCTACCTTTTACAGGCTTCCTAAAATTCATAAACTCAGCCACCCAGGATGCCCTATGGTGGCCAGTTACCGCAGCCCCACTGAGAGAATCTCTGGTCTCATAGACCAACATCTTCAACCTATTAGCAGCAACCTGTCCTCCTACATAAAGATACCAACCATTTCCTTCACCAACTCTCCACACTTCCTGTTCCTTTACAACATTCTGCCCTGCTCACCACTATTGATGCCACCCCCCCTTATGCTAACATCCCTAATGCTCATAGCCTTTCCAAATGCCTTAATGATTCCAGACCAACAACCTCCTTTCTAGTCTCCATGACCAACTATATCCTCACCCACAATTTTTTCTCCTTTGAAGGCAATGCCTACAAACAAATCTAGGGTATGGCTATGGGCACTGCATGACGCCTTCATGGGCCATCTAGAGGAATTCTTCCTGAACACAGAGAATCCCAAACCCCTCACTTGGTTCAGATTCATTGGTGACATATTTGTGATATGGATCTAGTGTGGGAACACCCTATCCTCATTCCTCCAGAACCTCAACTCCTTCTACCCCATTCACTTCAGCTGGACCTGCTAAACCCAACAAGCCACCTTCCTCAATGTTAACTCCACCTCAAACATGGCTATGTCAATACCTCTGTCCATATCAGTCCTATCAACCACCTCCATTTTGACAGCTGCTACTAATTCCACACCAAGTCCCTTCTATACAGTCTGCCTAGCCACCAATGGCCATCACATCTGTAATTCCAAGTAGTCTCTCTTCAAATATACTAACGGTCTCGCTGAAGCCTTCACAGACTGTAATTATCCTCGTGACCCTATACAAAAACAGATCTCCTGTGCCTTACCTTTCCAGTCACCCACCACCTCCAAAATTCCCACTGTCCAGCCACAAAGGAGCATTCCCCTTGTGACTCAGTACCACCCAGGACTGGAACAACTGAATTACGTTCTTAGCCAGGGTTTCAACTACTTCTTGTCATGCCCTGAAATGAGAAATGTCCTACTCACTACGCTTCCAACCTCTCATAAAGTGGTATTCCGCCACCCACCAAACCTACACAATATCGTCATTCGTCCCAAACAACCCCTGCTCCCAACCTCTTGCCTCATGGCTCATGGCTCATATCTCTATAACAGATCTAGATACAAGACCAGTTCCATACATGCTCCCACCACTACCTACTCCAGTCCGATCACAAGCATCACCTATCCCATCAAAGGCAGGGCTACCTCTGAAACCAGTTAAGCTGTAACCACTGTGCTGCATTCTATGTGGGCATGACAACCAACAAGCTGTCTGTCCATCCACATGAATGGCCGCCAATAAACTGTGGCCAAGTAACAGCTGAACCACCCTGTTGCTGAGTACACTGTCCAACATGACATTGTTCATTTCAATGGCTGCTTCACAGCCAGTGCCATCTGGATCTTTCCCACCAACACAATCTTTTCTGAGTTGCTCCGATGGGAACTCTTCCTAAAATACACCCAATGTTCCCTTAACCCTCCTGGTCTCAACCTTCATTAGTCATTGTCCTTATCCAGCTAGCTCCTTCACTGTTGCCATTCCAGCACTACACAGCCCTCTGTTCCAGCAATGCTCCCAGACTTTTCACTTCTCTCCTTTTTCGATGGCCCCCTGCCCTCCCCCCTCTCCGCACCTTCTGTCTAACCTCCACACTGTACTCAGCTGCCCTACCCTCTCTCCGCCTCATCCCTGCTTGCTCCCACAAGCAGCACTTGGCCATCCCCCACCCCTATCTTGCTATCCCGACCCCTCCCCACCCCAGTCTCCTCGTTACCCCTACTACCTGGCTGTGTCTCACATCATGCTGCTACTTGCAATCTAGCTTCAGCTGCAAGAGAGTGTAGTCATTTGCAAGTGAGTTGTGTGTGTGTGTTTTTTGACAAATGCCTTGTTTGCCAAAAGCTCACTTTCTGACAGTCTTTTTGTTGTGCCTATCTGAGACTCAGCATCTTTCCATATGGTGAGTGGCCACTATACTTTTCATAATATTGTTACCTTTTTAAAAAAGCTCATCTGAAAGCTTGAGAAACTGATAACATGGAATGAATTTTACTCCTTTTCAAACTGGCAGAAGTGAATTATTGAAATACGAAACATTTAATTTGTGACATAATTAAGAACACATGTGATTTGTAATTTTGTTGACATCACAATTCTGTTTAGAGTTTTACACTGTTAATTTAATCCGCTGACAGGTGTAATAATGAATAAAAAAATTGGAGTGCGGGTAAGCTACAACAAACAGCATAGTGAACACATTATTGTCGCCAAGATAGACATGAAGCCCACGGCTACTACAGTAGTACAAGTTTATATGCCACCTAGCTCTGCAGGTGATGAAGAAATTGAAGAAATATATGATGAAATCAAAGAAATTATTCAGATAGTAAAGGGAGACGAAAATTTAATAGTCGTGGGTGACTGGAATTCGGTAGTAGGAAAAGGAAGAGAAGGAAACGTAGGAGGAGAATATGGATTCGGGCTAAGAAATGAAAGAGGAAGCCGCCTGGTAGAATTTTGCACAGAGCACAACTTAATCATAGCTCACACTTGGTTCAAGAATCATAAAAGAAGGCTGTATACATGGAAGAAGCCCGGAGAAACTGACAGGTTTCAGATAGATTATGTAATGGTAAGACAGAGATTTAGGAACCGGGTTTTAAATTGTAAGACATTTCCAGGGGCAGATGTGGACTCTGAGCACAATCTATTGGTTATGAACTGTAGATTAAAACTGAAGAAACTGCAAAAAGGTGGGAATTTAAGGAGATGGGACCTGGGTAAACTGACTAAACCACAGGATGTACAGAGTTTCAGGGAGAAAATAAGGGAACAATTGACAGGAATTGGGGAAAGAAATAAAGTAGAAGAAGAATGGGTAGCTTTGAGGGATGAAGTAGTGAAGGCAGCAGAGGATAAAGTAGGTAAAAAAACAAAGGCTAGTAGAACTCCTTGGGTAACAAAAGAAATATTGAATTTAATTGATGAAAGGAGAAGATATAAAAATGCAGTAAATGATGGAGGCAAAAAGGTAAACAAACGTCTCAAAAATGAGATCAACAGGAAGTGCAAAATGGTTAAGCAAGGATGGCTAGAGGACAAATGTAAAGATGTAGAGGCTTATATCACTAGGGGTAAGATAGATACTGCCTACAGGAAAATGAAAGAGACCTTTGGAGAAAAGAGAACCACTTATATAAATATCAAGAGCCCAGATGGAAACCCAGTTCTAAGCAAAGAAGGGAAAGCACAAAGGTGGAAGGAGTATATAGAGGGTCTATACAAGGGCGATGTACTTGAGGACAATATTATGGAAATCGAAGAGGATGTAGATGTAGATGAAATGGGAGATATGATACTGCATGAAGAGTTTGACAGAGCACTGAAAGACCTGAGTCGAAACAAGGCTCCGGGAGTAGACAACATTCCATTAGAACTACTGACAGCCTTGGGAGAGCCAGTCATGACAAAACTCTACCATCGAGTGAGCAAGATATATGAAACAGGCGAAATACCCTCAGACTTCAAAAAGAATGTAATAATGCCAATCCCAAAAAAAGCAGGTGTTGACAGATGTGAAAATTACCAAACTATCAGTTTAATAAGCCACAGCTGCAAAATACTAACACAAAATCTTTACAGACAAATGGTAAAACGAGTAGAAGCCAACCACGGGGAAGATCAGTTTGGATTCCGTAGAAATGTTGGAACACAGGCAATACTGAACCTACGACTTACCTTGGAAGCTAGATTAAGGAAAGACAAACCTACGTTTCTAGCATTTGTAGAGTTAGAGAAAGCTTTTGACAATGTTGACTGGAATACTCTCTTTCAAATTATGAAGGTGGCAGGAGTAAAATACAGGAAGCGAAAGGCTATTTACAATTTGTACAGAAACCAGATGGCAGTTCTAAGAGTCGAGCGACATGAAAGGGAAGCATTGGTTGGGAAGGGAGTGAGACAGGGTTGTAGCCTTTCCCCGATGTTATTCAATCTTTATATTGAGCAAGCAGTGAAGGAAACAAAAGAAAAATTCGGAGTAGGTATTAAAATCCATGGAGAAGTAATAAAAACTTTGAGGTTTGCCGATGACATTGTAATTCTGTCAGAGACAGCAAAGGACTTGGAAGAGCAGTTGAACGGAATGGATAGTGTCTTGAAAGAAGGATATAAGATGAACATCAACAAAAGCAAAACGAGAATAATGGAATGCAGTCGAATTAAGTCAGGTGATGCTGAGGGAATTAGATTAGGAAATGAGACACTTAAAGTAGTAAAGGAGTTTTGCTATTTGGGGAGCAAAATAACTGATGATGGTCAAAGTAGAGAGGATATAAAATGTAGACTGGCAATGGCAAGGAAAGCGTTTCTGAAGAAGAGAAATTTGTTAACATCAAGTATAGATTTAAGTGTCAGGAAGTCATTTCTGAAAGTATTTGTATGGAGTGTAGCCATGTATAGAAGTAAAACATGGACGATAAATAGTTTGGACAAGAAGAGAATAGAAGCTATCGAAATGTGGTGCTACAGAAGTATGCTGAAGATTAGATGGGTAGATCACATAACTAATGAGGAAGTATTGAATAGGATTGGGGAGAAGAGAAGTTTGTGGCACAACTTGACTAGAAGAAGGGATCAGTTGGTAGGACACGTTGTGAGGCCTCAAGGGATCACCAATTTAGTATTGGAGGGCAGTGCAGAGGGTAAAAATCGTAGAGGGAGACCAAGAGTTGAATACACTAAGCAGATTCAAAAGGATGTAGGTTGCAGTAGGAAATGGGAGATGAAGAGCTTACACAGGATAGAGTAGCATGGAGAGCTGTATTAAACCAGTCTCAGGTCTGAAGACCACAACAACAACAACATGTGTAACAGCTTGACAAGTACAGCAGATGTGTTTTGTCCCACTCTACAATTTAGGCATTGTGGGATTTCCCCGAGACAAGTACATTCCTATAATTAGGTGCTGTTTATAACCCACTCAGTTACTTTTCACATCAGATTCGTGGAGAGCAGGGGTGTCATTGGTGGCCTCTCTAGGTCATTGCACCTGACTATGTTTCACTTACAGAGGTTCATAATTTTTTATCCCTTGTCATCAAAGTTGCCACTTCGCTCATTCAGTGGATGAATAATGTGAATTTTGTGAATAATTTGTGAAAACACACAGCATTTTGAGCTCAACATTTCAGGCACATCGCCACTCAGCTTCCTGGAATCATAGAAAATGCTAAGAATGCTAAAACTGCAGATGAATGATGGAATAATTTATTCACTAATGACATCCTCCACAGTATCATCAGATACAAAAACCAATACATGGATATTAATGAGGATCATTTCTCCAAAGAGAAGGGAATTATTTCTACAGATGTAGTTGAACTAAGGGATTTTACTGGCTTGGAGCACACAGAGGAAATCCCAAGAGTCTGGACGAACTTGAGGGGACTGAAGATGACATATTGAAAATTCAACCTCATGATTAATCCCAAATGGTTTAACAGCCTGATATATTGCCTTCGTTTAGATGACTGAACTACCAAAACCCAATGGAAAGAATTTAAGTGACTAGCTCCGATTTGTGAAGTTTTTGAAAAATTCATGTGAAATTGTCAAAAGAGCTATCATACTGGAGATAACAACACAATAAATGAAATGCTCCTAAGTTTTGCCAACAGATATGTTTTTCATCAGTACATGTCTTAAAAACCAGACAAAAATGAAATAAAACACTTTTCTTTTGTTGCTAATATGACAAGCAGTCAACTTAAAAATTTAAGTTGGACTACAGTCAGTGGGTCCTTTCTTTTTCAGTAAAAAAAATCTCAATACCACCACTGGTAACCAGTTTTGACCTCGTTATCTGTTTGATCACAAAGGAGCTGTCGTATGTTCGAACTGTGCCAGGAAAAATAAAAGACAACTGCCATCTGATTTTGTTGATGCAAAATGGAAGAAAGGATATAGCATTATGTTTGCTAATACGGAACAACAATTAAGCAGACAGACACTTTCTACAAATCAACAAATTATTTAATTTATTAATTTTCCCCCATTTTCAATTTAATACTTTCCTTGGCTATATGGGTGATTTTTTTTCTTATTTAACTTACATGTGTTCTTTTTCTTATAGTTTTCTATGGTTTTATGTTGTACTAGATTAAGTTTACATACTGTAATAATTGCTGGATGATCATCAAATTCAAATTATTTGTTACTAGGCGCTTCGCGCTCTGTTACTAAAACTATTTCATACGAAGCTAGATTAGCTTTAATTTTATTATCTTTAATTAATTTAATTCATAGTTTTAATATATTTGACTTTAGAAGTTATCAGCATTATTTTTTTATTATTATTTTGAGCTTTTCCTCATTACAGAGACTTATCTCCAACATAATAATTTACTTGGACATTACAATACAAAGAATAACTGTTCTTAAACTCTATTCTCAAAATATTTCTCCAGGTGTTTCGATCTTGTGTGTCTTCTTCCTCTGCGCCCATTCTCCTCATTGTGTGCTGTACATTTTGGAGTCAGGTGGTCATAGGGCGGCGTCTTCTTCTTCTCCCCTCTGGTTCCCACTCCAGTATCAATTTTGGTATTCTGGTTTTCTCCATTCGTCGTACATGCCCGCACCACTGTAATTTCTTCCTATCCATTACGTCATATATTCTTTCTTTTATTTCCATTCTCCTTATTACTTCGGTGTTCCTTATCTTTTCTATCCTGGACATTCTTGCCGATCTTCTCCAAAAGTCCATCTCTAGAGCTTGTAATTTTTTAATGTGCTTCATGTTAATTGTCCAGGTCTCTGTTCCATACAGAACCACACTCTCTAATATTGATTTGTATATTAATTTTTTAGTTCTGCTCATTACATTCCTGCTCCATAAGAGCATCCCAATGACCCTCCGTCTGCTACTAATTGTTGATTTATTGTTACTCCTTTCCCTTTGGCCTTAGCTTGTTTTGTTTCATGTTTGGCTGAAACTAACCGAACCCCTTTTGATTTTGCTGAAGGCGAGAGTGAATTAGTTTCAGGGTTTAATACTGAATATGGTGCAGGTGGTTTTACTTTAATTTTTCTGGCAGACTTTACTAGAATTGTATTTGTAAGTATTTTATTAGATGGTGGTGGCTTTTACTCTTACATTTTTTATTAAGCTTACTGTTGTTTCTGTTGGATTTGTTGGGGTCTGGCAAACTTTACCACATTTTCATTATGATAAATTGACGTATTTAGTTTGAAACAATTTTTTACATTTATCTTTAAATTTTTTTACTTTCACTATTGGCCTAGCCGTGTGTGTGTGTGTGTGTGTGTGTGTGTGTGTGTGTGTGTGTGTGTGTGTGTTTTAATAAAAGAGTTAAACTTCAGTTTTACATTTTCAGAACATATGTTTTTCTTAATCTAATTAACCTATTTGATGTTTATTCCTTAATTAGGTTATATTGTGTGTTTACTACATGGGTATAAATTAGGAAATAGGGAGGACATGTTCTGAGGCATCAAGGGATCACCAATTTAGTAATGGAGGGCAGCGTGGGGGGTAAAAATCATAGAGGGAGACCAAGAAATGAATACACTAAGAAGATTCAGAAGGATGTAGGCTGCAGTACATACCGGGAGATGAAGCAGCTTGCTCAGGATAGAGTAGCATGGAGAGCTGTATCAAACCAGTCTCAGGACTGGAGACCACCACAACAGCAGCAACAACAACAACAACAACAACAACAACAACAGATGTGCCAAATCAGATGATTCTTTTTCATACACCCTATATAATAATCCAACATTCATTATTACAATAATAATAATTTATTTATTCTTAGCATTATTATCAGTAGTCTAGCAGTAATCAAGGACCTATTTGTAAAATATGATAATTATACTAATGAATAAACCATTGCAATTAACACACCCCTTAATTAAAAGTATTAATAACTCCTTAATTGGCTTACCAGCACCAACAGTTATTTCATTTTGATGGAACTTTGGATCTCTCTTATGGTTAGGCTTAGAAATTCAAATTGTAACTGAATTATTTTTAGTTATACGTTATAACTCAAATATCGAAATAGCATTCGGTAGTGTAGTACATATCTGTCGAGACGTAAATAATGGTCGAATCATTCGAAAATTACATGCAATTAGAGCCTCTATATTTCTCATTTGTATTTATCTTCATGTAGGGCAGGGAATTTATTATGGAGGTCAAACACCATTTTGAAGTACAACAGTAATTACAGACCAATGATCAGAAATTCTACATTAAGGAACAGATTTATGTTCAGTGAGTATTAGCAGGATTTACTGTAGATTAAGCAACTTTAAATCAATTTTTTACATTTCATTTTGTATTACCATTTATTATTACAGCTATAGCTGCAATTCATTTATTTTTTTTCTTCACTAAAGAGGGTTTAATAACGTTTTAGGGTTAAATGGGGACATTGAAAAACTCAATTCCACTCTTGTTTTATGTTCAAGGGTTCTATTATGTTTATATTAATAACTTAAGTACTAATTACTTAATTATAACTTACCTTCTAGGAAACCCAGAGAACTTTGTGGCCACATATTCAACTAGAATTATGTTTCTTATTTGCTTATACAATTTTATGATCCATTCCAAATAAGTTAGGAGATGGTATTGCACTATTGTTTACCAATTAGAATCTTAATGATCTTACCATTTTATAATAATACACAGTTTCGAGGTATTCAGTTCTAACCAATTAATCAAATCTTATTTATAGTTATAGTGGTTGTTGTATCTTTATTAACATGAACTGGTAAATTACTATTTGAAGAACATTACATTACAACAGGACAATCATTTACTTAAACTATTTCCTAATTAATATCCATGTAGTAAATACACAGTATAACCTAATTAAGAAATAAACATCAAATAGGTTAATTAGATTAAGAAACACATATGTTCTGAAAATGTAAAACTGTAGTTTAACCCTTTTATTAACTTTTCTTAAAAAATTGCACCAAAAAAAAATTTAACAGTATTATGAAAAGGATAGTTGCTGCTCACTATGAAGCGGAGATGCCGAATCACAGATAGGCACAACAAGTGAACTTTTGGCCAACAAGGCCTTTGTCAGAAATACACATGCGCGTGATGTTAGGATGACCAGGGATTCAAGATCCACACTCATAGCAGTGCAAGTTCAAAAATATAACAATTTTTTTTACATGTGAAATTTCATCTTTTTCACTTACTATTGGCTGCATTTGTTGCTATAGGTACACTTTTCTTCATAAGTGAGAGAGATTCTTTGATGAATTTTGCACAGCACACAAACCATACTTACAGGTGTATGAAACTCTACAATTTTCCAAATCTATTAAAAACTGTAGTAAAAATGGACATAATTAAACATAAAATTTGAGTTTTTTCTAAACATGAAGTTTAAAATGTAACAACTCATTCATTTTTTCATAAATTAAATAAAATCTTCCTGGTCATGCTGACAAAGTTTTATGATTTTATTTGTGAAAGTATAGTCAGTGGAAATTAAAATGTCCTGTGGTGCCTCTCCTGCTCCAAGTCGGCCCACTTAACGTCCTACCCCCCCCCCCCCCCCCCCCCTTTGGGTGTTATTATTTACATGTGCAAGTTCAATAGTCCATAATTTAATGGAATCTCAGAATATTAGCTTTATAGGTTCTATTGTGAATTTTTTGTCTTTAACTTCTATTTTTCTTTACGTTTCTAGTTTGTCTTTATGTGGTACACCTTTTTTGGCTACATTTTATTCAAAGGATTCAAATCTTGAGATGGTTTGTTTACGATGAATGAATTGTTCAACTTTTTTCCTTTATTTTTTCTCTACTGTTGTAACAGCTTGTTATTGTTTTCATTTATTTTATTACTTCATTTCTCGAGATGATAACTTTTCTTTGAGAACTTGGAAGTGCAAAATAGGCAAAGGTCCCGAGTTCGAGTCTCGGTCGGGCACATAGTTTTAATCTGCCAGGAAGTTTCATATCAGCGCACACTCCGCTGCAGAGTGAAAATCTCATTCTGGAAAGTGCAAAATTGTTGAGCAGGAATGGCTAGAGGACAAGTGTAGGGATTTAGAAGCACATATCACTAGGGGAAAGACAGATGCCGCCTACAGGAAAACTGAAGAGGCCTTTGGGGAAAAGAGAACAACCTGTATGAATATCAAGAGCTCAAATGGGAAACAAGCCCAAAGGAAGGAAAGAAGGAAGGAAGGAAACACACAAAATTGAATTGGAAGGAGTATCCTCCTGAGGCCCAAACTCCAGTGCACTGGACTTCACATTTAATATTTTTTCTGCTAGATGTCACAACTCTATTGTGAATTGCCTGCTGTGGCAAGGCAGACCTGACATCTGACAGACAAAGTAGAGTTTTTGGAACTCTGAAGTCATACTCTGGATTGCTATGATTATTCTAGGGAAATGGAGTCTTAAACAAGGAGGTTGATGAGCAAACACATCAGATGTAAGTAAAATCCAAGTTATTTCGAGTCGAAATTATTACGTTACTGTAATGTATATGCATCTACATATATATACTCTGCTAGCCACCAAGCGGTGTGTGGCAGAGGTCACAATCCGCGCCAAAGTCATATTCCTCTCCCCCACCTCCCCCTCCAACTGTGTTCCACTCACGCATCATGCGAGGCAAAAATGACTTTTTGAACTGAAGAGCGAGTTCCCATCTCCGGAGTTCGGATAGGTTGGTGTTGGTGGGAAGTATCCAGATAGCTCGGACGGTGTAACACTGTGCCAAGATGTGCTGGCCGTGCATCAAGGCATGTTTAGCCACAGGGTGATCCTCATTACCAACAAACACTGTCTGCCTTTGTCCATTCATGCGAATGGACAGTTTGTTGCTGGTCATTCCCACATAGAAAGCGTCACAGTGCAGGCAGGTCAGTTGGTAAATCACGTGGGTGCTTTCACACGTGGCTCTCCCTTTGATCGTGTACACCTTCCGGGTTACAGGACTGGAGTAGGTGGTGGTGGGAGGGTGCATAGGACAGGTTTTACACCGGGGGCGGTTGCAAGGGTAGGAGCCAGAGGGTAGGGAAGGTGGTTTGGGGATTTCATAGGGATGAACCAAGAGGTTACGAAGGTTAGGTGGACGGCGGAAAGACACTCTTGGTGGAGTGGGGAGGATTTCATGAAGGATTGATCTCATTTCGGGGCAGGATTTTAGGAAGTCGTATCCCTGCTGGAGAGCCACATTCAGTCCCGGGAAGTATTCATTCACAAGTGGGGCACTTTTGGGGGTCTTCTGTGAGAGGTTCTGGGTTTGAGAGGATGAGAATGTGGCTCTGGTTATCTGCTTCTGTACCAGGTTGGGAGGGTAGTTGCGGGATGCGAAAGCTGTTTTCAGGTTGTTGGTGTAATGGTCGAGGGATTCAGGACTGGAGCAGATTCGTTTGCCACGAAGGCCTAGGCTGTAGGGAAAGGACCGTTTGATATGGAATGGGTGGCAGCTGTCATAATGGAGGTACTGTTGCTTGTTGGTGGGTTTGATGTGGACGGATGTGTGCAGCTGGCCATTGGACAGATGGAGGTCAACGTCTAGGAAAGTGGCATGGGATTTGGAGTAGGACCAGGTGAATCTGATGGAACCAAAGGAGTTGAGGTTGGAGAGGAAATTCTGGAGTTGTTCTTCACTGTGAGTCCAGATCATGAAGATGTCATCAATAAATCTGTACCAAACTTTGGGTTGGCAGGCTTGGGTAACCAAGAAGGCTTCCTCTAAGCAACCCATAAATAGGTTGGCATATGAGGGGGCCATCCTGGTACCCATGGCTGTTCCCTTTAATTGTTGGTATGTCTGGCCTTCAAAAGTGAAGAAGTTGTGGGTCAGGATGAAGATGGCTAAGGTGACGAGGAAAGAGGTTTTAGGTAGGGTGGCAGGTGATCGGCGTGAAAGGAAGTGCTCCATTGCAGCGAGGCCCTGGACGTGCGGGATATTTGTGTATAGGGAAGTGGCATCAATGGTTACAAGGATGGTTTCCGGGGGTAACAGACTGGGTACGGATTCCAGGCGTTCGAGAAAGTGGTTGGTGTCTTTGATGAAGGATGGGAGACTGCATGTAATGGGTTGAAGGTGTTGATCTACGTAGGCAGAGATACGTTCTGTGGGGGCTTGGTAACCAGCTACAATGGGGCGGCCAGGATGTTTGGGTTTGTGAATTTTAGGAAGTAGGTAGAAGGTAGGAGTGCGAGGTGTCGGTGGGGTGAGGAGTTTGATGGAGTCAGGTGAAAGGTTTTGTAGGGGGCCTAAGGTTCTGAGGATTCCTTGAAGCTCCGCCTGGACATCAGGAATGGGATTACCTCGGCAAACTTTGTATGCAGAGTTGTCTGAAAGCTGACGCAGTCCCTCAGCCACATACTCCCGACGATCAAGTACCACGGTCGTGGAACCCTTGTCAGCCGGAAGAATGATGATGGATCGGTCAGCTTTCAGATCACGGATAGCCTGGGCTTCGGCTGTGGTGATGTTGGGAGTAGGATTAAGGTTTTTCAAGAATGATTGAGAGGCAAGGCTGGAAGTGAGAAATTCCTGGGAGGTTTGGAGAGGGTGATTTTGAGGAAGAGGAGGTGGGTCCCGCTGTGATGGATGACGGAACTGTTGCAGGCAGGGTTCAATTTGGATAGTGTCTTGGGGAGTTGGATCATTAGGAGTGGGATCAGGATTGTTTTTCTTCGTGGCAAAGTGGTATTTCCAGCAGAGACTATGAGTGTAGGACAGTAAATCTTTGACAAGGGCAGTTTGGTTGAACCTGGGAGTGGGGCTGAAGGTGAGGCCTTTGGATAGGACAGAGGTTTCGGATTGGGAGAAGGGTTTGGAGGATAGGTTAACTACTGAATTGGGGTGTTGTGGTTCCAGATTGTGTTGACTAGAATTTTGAGGTGTTGGGGGGAGTGGAGCTGGAAGTGGGAGATTGAGTAGATGGGAGAGACTGGGTCTGTGTGCAATGAGAGGAGGTTGAGGTTTGTTGGAAAGGTTGTGGAGGGTGAGTGAGTTGCCTTTCCGGAGGTGGGAAACCAGGAGATTGGATAGTTTTTTGAGGTGGAGGGTGGCATGTTGTTCTAATTTGCGGTTGGCCTGTAGGAGGATGCTATGCACAGCCGGTGTGGATGTGGGAGAGGAAAGATGGAGGACTTTGATTTGGGATAGGAGTTGACGGGTGTGTTCATTGGCCGAGTCGATGTATAGGTGAAGGATTAGGCGGGTGACGGCTATGGATTGTGCTGTTTGGAACTGGTATAAGGACTGATGGAAAGAAGGATTGCAGCCAGAGATGGGAACTTTAAGTGTGAGGCCTTTGGGAGTAATGCCAAATGTCAGACAAGCCTGAGTAAATAAAATATGGGAGCGTAATCTGGCTAGGGTGAAGGCATGTTTGCGGAGGGAATGTAAATAAACTTTAATGGGGTCGTTGTAGGGATGTTGTGAGGTTGACATGGTATTAGTAGGTGGAAAGGGTAATAGGTTAAAGTGAAAGTAAATAGAGATTTATATAGGGAAAGATAAAGGTGTGAAAAAAGTCGAAAAAGTGTTGGTTTGAGATGAGCTATGTCTTACTGTCTCTTTTCGTTTGTACAAGAAGTTTCACTTTGTATTCATCTTCCATTTTTCCGTAATCTACCATACATTTTATCCTGCCTAATTATACTCAATAATACGTAATTTACTTCCAAACCATAACCTAAAATTTTCAACGCTTTCAACATAACCGCTGCTATAAAATCCATTGTTCCAAGTTTACAAACATTTCGTGTAAACTCGTGAATACTATTTCACAGTTTCAGTTCCTTTCACCCATTACACAACCATCTCAGTTTCTTCCAACAACTTTCGTTTTATTTCCATTCCCGTTTTTCCCACATAACCGATCATTTTTTAGCAGCTTCCCACAGGTTTACACGTTATTATTTCTTCATCAAACAATTGTTAGCCTCATTCTCATAACCTGCCAGTACATAACCAGTCCTTTGAATACATTTACACACATATTCGAGATTTTATTCGAAATTTTTTTTCGAATTTTATTTTTTCGGAAATTATTTTTTCGAAACTTAATTCGAATTTTTTTTTTTCGAAATTTTCTTGAATTTCCCCACCCTTTAACGTGATCTGGAGACAACATAACTACCCAACCTTTGCACCCATTGTTGTTCACCAACCTAAGTTCTGCAAATGATCAACATAGCTCATCTCAAACCAACACTTTTTCGACTTTTTTCACACCTTTATCTCTCCCTATATAAATCTCTATTTACTTTCACTTTAACCTCATATTACCCTTTCCACCTACTAATACCATGTCAACCTCACAACATCCCTACAACGACCCCATTAAATTTTATTTACATTCCCTCCGCAAACATGCCTTCACCCTAGCCAGATTACGCTCCCATATTTTATTTACTCAGGCTTGTCTGACATTTGGCATTACTCCCAAAGGCCTCACACTTAAAGTTCCCATCTCTGGCTGCAATCCTTCTTTCCATCAGTCCTTATACCAGTTCCAAACAGCACAATCCATAGCCGTCACCCGCCTAATCCTTCACCTATACATCGACTCGGCCAATGAACACACCCGTCAACTCCTATCCCAAATCAAAGTCCTCCATCTTTCCTCTCCCACATCCACACCGGCTGTACATAGCATCCTCCTACAGGCCAACCGCAAATTAGAACAACATGCCACCCTCCACCTCAAAAAACTATCCAATCTCCTGGTTTCCCACCTCCGGAAAGGCAACTCACTCACCCTCCACAGCCTTTCCAACAAACCTCAACCTCCTCTCATTGCACACAGACCCAGTCTCTCCCATCTACTCAATCTCCCACTTCCAGCTCCACTCCCCCCAACACCTCAAAATTCTAGTCAACACAATCTGGAACCACAACACCCCAATTCAGTAGTTAACCTATCCTCCAAACCCCTCTCCCAATCCGAAACCTCTGTCCTATCCAAAGGCCTCACCTTCAGCCCCACTCCCAGGTTCAACCAAACTGCCCTTGTCAAAGATTTACTGTCCTACACTCATAGTCTCTGCTGGAAATACCACTTTGCCACGAAGAAAAACAATCCTGATCCCACTCCTAATGATCCAACTCCCCAAGACACTATCCAAATTGAACCCTGCCTGCAACAGTTCCGTCCTCCATCACAGCGGGACCCACCTCCTCTTCCTCAAAATCACCCTCTCCAAACCTTCCAGGAATTTCTCACTTCCAGCCTTGCCTCTCAATCATTCTTGAAAAACCTTAATCCTACTCCCAACATCACCACAGCCGAAGCCCAGGCTATCCGTGATCTGAAAGCTGACCGATCCATCATCATTCTTCCGGCTGACAAGGGTTCCACGACCGTGGTACTTGATCGTCGGGACTATGTGGCTGAGGGACTGCGTCAGCTTTCCGACAACTCTACATACAAAGTTTGCCAAGGTAATCCCATTCCTGATGTCCAGGCGGAGCTTCAAGGAATCCTCATAACCTTAGGCCCCCTACAAAACCTTTCACCTGACTCCATCAAACTCCTCACCCCACCGACACCTCGCACTCCTACCTTCTACCTACTTCCTAAAATTCACAAACCCAAACATCCTGGCCGCCCCATTGTAGCTGGTTACCAAGCCCCCACAGAACGTATCTCTGCCTACGTAGATCAACACCTTCAACCAATTACATGCAGTCTCCCATCCTTCATCAAAGACACCAACCACTTTCTCGAACGCCTGGAATCCGTACCCAGTCTGTTACCCCCGGAAACCATCCTTGTAACCATTGATGCCACTTCCCTATACACAAATATCCCGCACGTCCAGGGCCTTGCTGCAATGGAGCACTTCCTTTCACGCCGATCACCTGCCACCCTACCTAAAACCTCTTTCCTCGTCACCTTAGCCATCTTCATCCTGACCCACAACTTCTTCACTTTTGAAGGCCAGACATACCAACAATTAAAGGGAACAGCCATGGGTACCAGGATGGCCCCCTCATATGCCAACCTATTTATGGGTTGCTTAGAGGAAGCCTTCTTGGTTACCCAAGCCTGCCAACCCAAAGTTTGGTACAGATTTATTGATGACATCTTCATGATCTGGACTCACAGTGAAGAACAACTCCAGAATTTCCTCTCCAACCTCAACTCCTTTGGTTCCATCAGATTCACCTGGTCCTACTCCAAATCCCATGCCACTTTCCTAGACGTTGACCTCCATCTGTCCAATGGCCAGCTGCACACATCCGTCCACATCAAACCCACCAACAAGCAACAGTACCTCCATTATGACAGCTGCCACCCATTCCATATCAAACGGTCCCTTCCCTACAGCCTAGGCCTTCGTGGCAAACGAATCTGCTCCAGTCCTGAATCCCTCGACCATTACACCAACAACCTGAAAACAGCTTTCGCATCCCGCAACTACCCTCCCAACCTGGTACAGAAGCAGATAACCAGAGCCACTTCCTCATCCCCTCAAACCCAGAACCTCTCACAGAAGAACCCCAAAAGTGCCCCACTTGTGACAGAATACTTCCCGGGACTGGATCAGACCTTGAATGTGGCTCTCCAGCAGGGATACGACTTCCTAAAATCCTGCCCCGAAATGAGATCCATCCTTCATGAAATCCTCCCCACTCCACCAAGAGTGTCTTTCCGCCGTCCACCTAACCTTCGTAACCTCTTGGTTCATCCCTATGAAATCCCCAAACCACCTCCCCTACCCTCTGGCTCCTACCCTTGCAACCGCCCCCGGTGTAAAACCTGTCCTATGCACCCTCCCACCACCACCTACTCCAGTCCTGCAACCCGGAAGGTGTACACGATCAAAGGGAGAGCCACATGTGAAAGCACCAACGTGATTTACAAACTGACCTGCCTGCACTGTGATGCTTTCTATGTGGGAATGACCAGCAACAAACTGTCCATTCGCATGAATGGACACAGGCAGACAGTGTTTGTTGGTAATGAGGATCACCCTGTGGCTAAACATGCCTTGATGCACGGCCAGCACATCTTGGCACAGTGTTACACCGTCCGAGCTATCTGGATACTCCCCACCAACACCAACCTATCCGAACTCCGGAGATGGGAACTCACCCTTCAGTATATCCTCTCTTCTCGATATCCGCCAGGCCTCAACCTCCGCTAATTTCAAGTTGCCGCCGCTCATACCTCACCTGTCTTTCAATAACTTCTTTGCCTCTGTACTTCCGCCTCGAATGACATCTCTGCCCTTACTCTTTGCCTTTAAATATGTCTGCTTGTGTCTGTGTATGTGCGGATGGATATGTGTGTGTGTGTGTGCGCGAGTGTACACCTGTCCTTTTTTTCCCCCTAAGGGAAGTCTTTCCGCTTCCAGGATTGGAATGACTCCTTACCCTCTCCCTTAAAACCCACATCCTTTCGTCTTTCCCTCTCCTTCCTGAAGAAGCAACCATCGGTTGCGAAAGCTAGTAATTCTGTGTGTGTGTTTGTGTGTTTTGTTCATGTGCCTGTCTGCCGGCGCTTTCCCGCTTGGTAAGTCTTGGAATCTTTGTTTTTAATATATTTTTCCCATGTGGAAGTTTCTTTCTATTTTATTTACATCATCGTAAGTTACACTTACTAATATTGAGAAATAACTGCCAGCCATTACACCATGCATTTATTTTCTGCAAATCCTCATTGATTTGTTCATAACTTTCGTGTGATACTACTTTCCTGCAGACTACAGCACCATCAGCAAACAGTCTAATGCCGCTGTTGATACCATCAACCAGATCTTTTATGTAAATCATAAAAAGCAGCAGACCTATTACGCTGCCCTGCGGCACACCTGAAGTTATGCTTGTTTTCTGTTGAAGTTACCTTGTTCAGAACGACATACTGCTCCCTGTCTGTTAGAAAACTTTCTATCCAACCGTATATGTCATTGGATAGACCATAAGTACACACTTTTTGGAGCAAGCAACAGTGCGGAACTGAGTCGAACGCCTTTCGAAAGTTGAGAAATATGGCATCAACCTGGGAGCCAGTATCTAGAGCCTGTTGTATATCATGCACAAAGAGGGCCAGCTATGTCCTGCATGACCGCTGTTTCCTAAAACCGTGCTGGTGTCTGTAGATGAGCTTCTTAGAGTCTAGGAAGGTCATTATGTCTGAAAATAAAATATGTTCCATGATTCTACAACAATCTATGACCCATTGTCCCTGGTAAAAGGCTACACATCAAAGTCCATTATATTGGACTTTAGGTTTCTAGGAGTTGAAAGCTACTCGTAATTTTTAGTGTGTCATTTTATGGAGGTTTTAATTTTAAAAAACTTAAGTGTTTAGTGTTACATCACTATTAATTCCAGCTTCTTATAAAATACACTAATGGTGGTGATGACAATGATAATGGTGTGTGACGAGGGCCTTCCGTTGAGTAGACCGCTCGCCTGGTGCAAGTATTTTGATTTGGTGCCCCTTCGGCGACTTGAGCGTCGATGGGGATGAAATGATGATTAGGACAACACAACACCCAGTCCCGCAGTGGAGAAAATCTCCGACCCAGCCAGGAATCGAACCCGGGCCCTTAGGATTGACAGTCCGTCACACTGGCCACTCAGCTACTGGGGGCGGACATCATGATGATGATGACAATATTCATCATCATCATCATCATCATGTTATTCTTCAGTGTTGTAGGTTATTAGTAATTTATTTGGGGACTGTTCTAAACAGATTCCTATGTTTGGTATACCATCAGTTGATAATGTTGGAAAAAATACCCAGCATTCTCAATGAATCCGTTTCAGTCTCTGATGGAGAAGAATAATTGATCCAGATAAACTACAATATAATGCATCCATTATTGGTGACACTCCAGTTCCTGCAGACAAAAGTGGTGATGAAGATGATAATACACCTCTCACTGCATTAACAATAACAACACCTATCAAACAGCCAACACCATCAACATCAGCAGCTTCCTGATTACGATGGAGGCGAAAGAGATGCTTCTCACCTGAACATACACATGTTTCCCGGCCAATTTAACCTCCACACAAGTGAATTCAGCTATTTGCAAATTTTGAACAGGACAGTGATGAAAATTTTGGAGTTAATTACTGAAAAATTGAATCAAACATACATATTAAAGAATGGCCACAGTCTTCACTTAAACATAACAGAACCTAAAGTTTTTATTGGCGTTAGTATGGTAATGAGTTGCTTACACTATCCCCACAGCAGAACATATTGGGAGAACATATGGTGTGTTTCAGTAATTAGTGACAACATGTCATGCACAAGATTTTTTGCACTACGAACACATTTGAAAGTGGTGTTTGATGAAACTGTTCCAGATAATAAACTTACACTAGATCATCTTTAGAAACTATGACTACTTATTGACAGAATCAGGAATGGATGTCTGATGCAAACCACGGACAAATATGTATGTATAGATGAGATGATAGTGCCATTTTCTGGCATGTGCAGTCTCGAAAATGTTTTTTGAACAAACCCAATCCAGCTGGTGTGAAAGTACTTTTATCACCCAGTCGAAATGAGATTGTCTTAGATTTCCTTTTCTACCAAGATGAAAGTACTTTCCCAGAATTAATAACTTCTGGGTTTTCATTGGGAGAGTCTTCTGTACTCAAATTTACTGAAAGTCGTACACCTGGTCACAGTATTTATCATTATTGGTACTTCACAAATGAGAAACTAGTCAATGAGCTTCTGAATGAAGGACTCCTATCTAGCATTCCAAAAGAAGCATGGTTAAAAAGTGATACAGAAATG
The DNA here is from genome assembly GCF_023897955.1 of Schistocerca gregaria. Taxonomy (NCBI): domain Eukaryota; kingdom Metazoa; phylum Arthropoda; class Insecta; order Orthoptera; family Acrididae; genus Schistocerca; species Schistocerca gregaria. The sequence goes on along the minus strand of NC_064926.1, from coordinate 85,855,169 downwards.
AGAAAAGGAGGAAGAGGTTCCTGTAATATGTTGGTTCAACAAGATGAGAAACTCTGCAGTTTGAAGTGGGTGGATATAAAAAGCATGACCATGATCTCATCAGTTCATGGCATTGAACCCATGGATTCTTCACAAGATAAAGTAACAAAGAAGAAAATATAATTTAAAAGACCAGTTGTTGTCAAAGATTATAACAGAAACATGGGCGGAGTGGACCTTGCTGACAGAATAATGTTTTATTGTCCAGTGTGAGCAAGAACTAAAAAAAATGGACAATTAGGTTCATTTTATATCTTCTTAGTCTAAGAGTTGCCCATTCATGGCTGCAACTTTGGCAGGATAAATGGCCCCAAGGAGTTCCTAGGGAGAAGATTCCTCAAATGAGAAAATACAAGCTTTCTTTGGGAGAAATGCTTACCTACAGTAATGAAGGAAGCTCCCTCGAAACAAATGAAGATCGAGAAAATGAAAATGGACTTCAAGAACCACCAGCCAAAAAAAGATGTAATCTAATTTCCATGCCATGTGATGAAAAAGAGAAAAAGCAATGTGGATCTTATGCCAGAAATAGCTGACATAAATAACTAGACAAAATGCAGGAAACAAGACTGCAAAGGAAAAGCCAGAACTTCATACCAAAGGTGCCAAGTTTTCCTGTGACTGGTTCTGAATCAAATCTGTTCCAACCAAGTATGATCGGAACTGTAACTGTAGTTCCCATAGTTTACACTACAATCATATTTTTCTATGAAAACATTTGTTCATGTAATATCTGTGTAGTTGTGATTAATTTGGATTTTAATGCTGAATGTGTTCAGAAAAAAATGTGATCTTTATGTGTATGTGTATCAAAATGTAACTGTCACCATTTCTGATCATAAACAATCAATTTAGTACATAAAGTTCAAAATAATTTAATATCTTACTGGCAGAGACCCAAAGTCCAATATATTGTATCACTTACTCAGGAAAAATAATCAAAATTTTTTTTCTAGTATAATATGTACTTTCTTTATAATATGTACTTTTGTTATAATATGTTCTTTTGTTACACAGAACAAGTATCTGGAATAAAATTAGAGAAAAACACATCTGGGTCTCAGGAGGGTATAATGAGGTTCTATACAAGGGAGATGTACTTGAAGGCAATGTTATGGGAATGCGCGCAATTGGCACTTGGCGGTAACATCCAATGGGAGCTCCATTCTCAGCAGCTGCCAAGCCAAGACTGCACCTCAGTGCGGCATGTGCATGTTTACACACAGTGCGTGAAGCACTCTTCATAACAGTGCGACCAACTGCCACACAAACAGAGTTCTGTACTTATAAAACAATAGTAGACCTTACTTTTGGGATTACCCACTTAGTAGATGAGTTTTGTTACTCAAGCAGCAAAATAACTAATGATGGTTGAACTAGAGAGGATATAAAATGTAGACTGGCAATGGCAAGAAAAGTGTTTCTGAAGATGAGAAATTTGTTAACAATGAATAGAGATTTAAATGTGAGGGTACTTTTTCTGAAAGTATTTGTATTGAATGCAGCCACATATGGAAGTGAAACATTGGAAAAAAAAAAAAAACCAATTAGACAAGAAGAGAGTAGAAGTTTTTGAAACGTGGTGTTACGGGAAAATGAAGAAGATTACCCCCACCCAGTCACCACTTCCATCATGCAACGGTGCTGCTGCTTGCAGTGTGGCCTCAGCTGTCTGAGACTGCAGTCATGTGTGTGAGTTGTGTTTGTGGCACAACCTGACTAGAAGAAGGGATCACTTGGTAGGACACATTCTGGGACATCAAGGGATGTACCGGAGGGAAGTGCGGGGGGAGTAAAAATCGTAGAGGGAGACTGACAGATCAACACAATAAGCAGATTCAGAAGGCTGTAGGTTGCAGTAGTTATTTAGAGATGAGAGGCTTGCATAGGATAGAGTAGGATGGAGAGCTGCAGCAAACCAGTCACTGGACTGAAGACAAAGACCACCACCACCACCACCACCACCACCACCACCACCACCAACAACAACAACAACAACAACATTCTGAGTGTGTGTGTGTGTGTGAAAGACACCAGCAGTGTAAATGACTAAACTGGAGCTCTTTTGCTTACATTTACTGTTTGATAAAATTTATGTAGTGAAAAACAGCAACTGGTTCATCGTGGTTTCCAAATTTCAAGCCTTTCTATTTTGTTACTTTTGTGGTTAGTAAAGGGTGTTTTTGGCATCCAGATTTACATGGTCTGTGTGAATAAATTTTCTTGGAGGTCACTGACTAACTTTAGGGTGTTAAAGTCAAGAAACCATTCATGTCAGGCTGCTTGCACCTGGACTCAGGAGTCCCAGAAATCAGCCCAACATTGGTTTAATACTGAACACAAACTGTGACATTCTAAAGAAAATTAATTTCAATATGTACACCCAAGTTTGAAAACTAATATGCTGAAATATGTTCAGCTTTCCTGATCCTACTGTGACAGATCTACAGTCATTCAAAGAAAGTCTATGATCAATAGCATGTAAATACACAAACCACACAGGACTAGTTGGAGGAGACTAACCTACCAAGTATAGAATGGGATGTCTACAGATTCATGTCTACAGATTCTACACACAGAAAGTCATACGAAATACTTTTCAACACGTTTTTTGAATACTGTCTGGAGCAGGTATCTCCTCAGTCCACACACAATGAAAATATCTGACACCTTCTAGCTAGAAATAGGACGAATCTTATCGACACTCTCAGTATAGAAACTGAAAAACACGAGGAAATTCTGGTCTTAAGTAAAATTGCACAGTGGGTCTAAGTCTCATTCAGTCCCTCATTGACTAGTCTGTTGTGGCAGTTGAAGACAGCAAAATGAGAGCCAAAGTTTTAAATTTCACATTCAAGACACTATCCATGTAGGAGAACCATACAAACCTACCGTCATTGGACCATTGGACAGTCTCCCGTATGGACGACATTGAAATAAGCTTAGCTGGAAAGTAGCTACTCACCATATAGCGAAGGTGCTGAGTCACCGATAGGCACAACAACACGATGTATGTGCGGATGTAAAATTGTGTGTGTGTGTGTGTGTGTGTGTGTGTGTGTGTGTGTGTGTGTGTGTGTGTGGGCGCGCGCGCGAGTGTACACCTGTCCCTTTTTCCCCCCTAAGGGAAGTCTTTCCGCTCCCGGGATTGGAATGACTCCTTACCCTCTCCCTTAAAACCCACATCCTTTCGTCTTTCCCTCTCCTTCCTGAAGAAGCAACCATCGGTTGCGAAAGCTACTAATTCTGTGTGTGTGTGTGTGTGTGTGTGTGTGTGTGTGTGTGTGTGTGTGTGTGTGTGTGTGTGTTTTGTTCTTGTGCCTGTCTGCCGGCGTTTTCCCGCTTGGTAAGTCTTGGAATCTTTGATATATATATAAACTTCCACGTGGGAAAAATATATTAAAAGCAAAGATTCCAAGACCCACCAAGCGGGAAAGCGCCAGCAGACAGGCACAACAAACAAAAAGCACGCGCACACACACACACACACACACACACACACAAACAGAACTTCGAGCCCCCGCAACCGGCGGCCGCCCCGCCAGGAAAGAGGGAAGGAAAAGGAAAGATGAAAGGATGCGGGTCCTCAGGGAGAGGGCAAGTAGCCACTCCAATCCCAGGAGCGGAAAGACCCACCCTAGGGGGAAAAAAGGACAGGCATACACTCGCACACACGCACGCACGCACGCACGCGCACACACACACACACACACACACACACACACACACACACACACACACACACACACACACACAAGCAGACATATTTAAAGGCAAAGAGTATGGGCAGAGATGTAAGTTGAGGCGGAAGTGTGGAGGCAAAGATGATGTTGAATGACAGGTGAGGTATGAGGGGCGGCAACTTGAAATTAGCGGAGATTGATGCCTGGTGGGTAACGAGAAGAGTGGATATATTGAAGGGCAAGTTCCCATCTCCGGAGTTCAGATAGGTTGGTGTTGGTGGGAAGTATCCAGATAACTCTGACGGTGTAACACTGTGCCAAGATGTGCTGGCCATGCACCAAGGCATGTTTAGCCACAGGGTGATCCTCGTTACCAACAAACACTGTCTGCCTATGTCCATTATATATACACAGAATTTTTCATGAATATAATTAACATCTGCAAAATGTAATCAATCGAGATTTGGACTGGATCAGTCATAATGGACAGTATTTCTTAATATTAAAAGTGTACGGACATACTTTTGGTGTGTTGTTCTATGTGAAGTAACGCACGACTGAGGCATTTCTTGTGAACTGTGTTCTCATATTGAAATAAACTTATGTGATTAATGGAATAAATGGACCTTTATAACTGCAGAATTGTCTAGCATTTTTATTGGAAATACCACAAGAACATGTTATACAATATCTGCATAAAACAGAATTGGATCTTGGAGCACTGACTATATTTTCTTTGCTACGAACATTTTCCTTTGATATAACTTCACTTTTTCACAAATTTGGAGTTTGTTCTGCCAACCTCATGTAATTTGTGATAGCTCTTGAGGATTCAAGCTGAGAACAGTGACATTTCAGCATATATAACTGTTTCTAGTAACAAATAGTGTGTGTTCGACAATGATGTTTGTGTACAGCAAAATAAAATATATAGAACACCATTTCTAAACAAAGGAACTTTACAGTGTTACTGCCTCATAACCTGCTTGGGTTTTGGCCACTGCTGCACTGATAGCCTCAATTGTTCTAGCATCCTTTGCTCATAATTCACAGGATAGCTCAAGAGAAACTGTGAGAGCCTATCAAATAAGTCAGCCAAGTGTTATTCACATTTTGCACACAGAGAGCATCCATCTGTATTGTGTCACTTTACCAGCAGATTGACCAACAACACTGCAGATAACACATCAAATTCTGTCAGTTGGTTCTGATGCGACATGAGGACAACAGCTTCTTACTTCAAATAACTCCCTAACAATAAAGCTGAATGTAACGAATGTGCGATATTGGGTCACAGAAACCACACTGGCTGCGACAGGCTGAACATCACAGGCAGTGGAGAGAGAATGTTTTGGGCGGGATTGTTGCAGTCTATCTGATAGGTGCAGAAACTTTAATACATAACAGCTATGTACATTTTCTTACCAAAACGTTATTGGCTCTCCTAGAATAAGCATCACTTGAAATATGCACATGTAAGTGATACTAACATGATGACAGCTCAGCTCACTAGTCACTTGAGGCTACGAAAACACTCACCCATCTCTTTCCTGATCACTGGACAGTGCATGAAGGTGTTATAAAAGGCCTGCAAGTTCAACTGATTTGACGTCGCCTGACTTAAATGTGCAATGACACTGAAGGAATCTTTTCAGTCTTTCCAGAAATCATTATATCAATGACTGCTAATGTGTACTGCAGTAAACTAGTCATTTCAAACAGTTGACATACATGGCATTTTAAAAAGAAATGTTTATGGCCATATTCTTCTGGGATTTCCTTTTTGCTGGAGTGCTGATATAATTTTGCAATGTCTGTTTCGATACAGTGGAACCTCCCTTAATGGGCACCTCCCATAATGTGCAATTCGCGTAATGAGCAAAAACTGTAAAAAAAGACTCACTCAGTGAGCAATGTTTCGCATAATGATTGACGACGATTTAGTGTGATGTCACCAGCCATTCGCACACGGCTGGGGAAATGTTCATCAGTATGAACACCTTTCATTGTCAGCAGCGGCATATGAACAATGTCTTTAATACGCACTGCAGTCTGGGTTTAGCACTCTTTCTGCTGCCATCATAGTGCAGCTTGCGATCACACAACCACACGCAACAAAGTGTGCCAACACCAGTTTGTATACTTACAAAAGTGAAATACTGGAGAAATTTCACTTAGCTGTGCCAGGCTGGAATGTGCTACCAGCCTGATGTGACATTAGCATGCAACACAAATTTTGCATGAGACAGCAGTCTGTTTTCTTTTCAAAACAAATACATGTTAAGCTCTGAATATTGAAATTTCACTGAAATTTCTAATAAGATTTAGGGAAGTGGAACGCCACTGAATTACCCTCTTTTAGAAGTGCAACACCAGCCGCAAAAATTTCCACAGTTCTTTTGGACAAGTAAAGTTGGTGATATCTTTAACAAATATGGCCATGAAAAGTGACTACATTTCATCTATTGACAACATTTGTTTCCTGTTTGAGGGATGTAACTTTTACTATTTGGAAAGAATTTCTGACACTACAGTATTTTAATGTACTTAAAATGGTGATGTGATTCAGCCAATGCTTTTGACAGATCACACAATACACAAGTATTTTATAATTGACTGTTTGCTGACTTAAGCACATTCTCACTGTAAATTTAAATAGCCATCTCAAAATCTGAACCCTTTTGGAATCAAAACTATAACTCTGACAATAAGGTATTTATATTTATATAGTATTTCTATTCATATAATTAACAAGCCACTTGTACACCACTTTCTTAAAAATTTTAGAGGCAAGTGAAACTGGCTTGAAATTTGATGGTATTTCCTTATCCCCTTTTTATACAGAGGATACTTCAATATTTTTTAGACAATTGGAAAAATATGCAAATGAGTAGCAAATGTGGTAATGTTTTGAAACAGCTAAATGTGTGTGGGAACTGGATATATATTCCCCTTCTCTGACCAACTCCTCCTCTGCCTCCCTCAGTACATATCCACCGCCCCCCCCCCCACTATATTTATTTCCCCCTCCTTTCTGTCCATCTCTTCCCCCACCCCCCAGTCTCTGTTATTGAGCCTTGTTTATTGTCACTGCCAAAGAATCGTTGATCGCTTAAAATGAATTGGTAAATTGGTTGGGATTGTTGATGTATGGCATATGAGAGAATGCTCCTACTGCTGGATCTGTGAAGATAGGAGCTTCACTGACAGAATTTCACATAGTTTAAATCATGCATATGCATAGAATTATGAAGTTTTGGACAATTCAGATTCTATAATAGTATTCTAATTATTAGCTGCTGCACCATAAATACATCTTCCCTGCCTTCTGTGTAAACAGACGGAGGATGAAAATGATACAGCACAAAGTTGTGTATACAATTTTTGTTTAAAAATTATATATAAGGAAAAGAATATATATGGGAAAAATAATGTCTAATGGTTTATATGCCTTGCTGAACTACTGCAAGATCCTAACATTTATTTGAGTATTGGGTATAAATTTGAAGTAAATTGTTCAAGAACTCTGGATTTCTGGTAACAACATTGGAGATCTGCTTGTCTTTTTATAGTAGTACAGATTTTAAATATAAATTTGTACACCAAATATACTAAGAAAAATTAGCCTATGTCGATCCGCAGGTTGTTAGAGCACCTTGCAAAATTTTTACACAACTCGGCTAAGTAATTTTTGAGATTTTTGTGACTAACATTAAACAACAACTTGTCTTTATACATTAGTACAAACAAATGAGAGGTTATGCAAATAATCTGAAATGAAACTATAGATGTCTTCATTTAATTTTGTTGAATATTTATAAATGTTTAGCACGTAAGTGAAGTTTTAAGGATTTTATGGCAGACAATGTCTGGAGCAGTGGTCCTATTCATCATACATAAATTACTTAGGCAGACTGATCTTAGGTATTGTAAGGCATAATTCACTGTAACTTACAATCCACTCTTACCAATAAGAAGTATGAAGTGTTTTCTGAAGAGGTTCACTTTGCTACACAGAACTGTCACCAGCATATCATTTACTATTAAAGCTATGTGCACCACTTCTTGCTTGGTTCTACTAGGTTTCTTCTTCAGTATGTTCCACATCTTTATTTTGCTGTCTGGTGTGGCTATCCTGTCCTCACAATTCATTTGCCTCAACATTAGATTGGCGTACTAGCCTCCAATGCATTATTCATACCAATCTTTCACTGAACCACAAAATCACCTGATTCTATTCTTACAACTGGCTCAGACTTGAGCTTAAATTTTGTCAATGAAAAGTTTATATTTGTGGTTAGTGCATTTCTCTGGGAAAGAATGAAACTAGATTACCTCATTTAAAAAATTGTGATTCACTGAACTATGAGGGCACATAGCACATTCATAGTGTGATCAAAAAGTAACAGGAATTCTTTTCATAAGTTTGTGGACTTTATATATACAATTTTCAATTTTTTTTAACTTGTCGGTACATCTGTTCCTGATGTATGCTTCCACTTCTGCTGTTAAGAATATTTAGTTTATTGTTGATGGTCTGAAAAGTTAGATATTTTCCAGTGCTCAGTGAATTTCTCCTTCCAAAAAAGAAGGGTCAAAGAATTTGCATTACATTTTGCTTAAAAAAAAAATGAGATAAAGTGCAGCACAACATTAAAAATGTTAACTGTGGCTTTTTGTAAATCAATGATTAAGACAAGAATTTATGAGTGGTATAAATGTTTCAAATCATAGGCCAAGGCATCACGAGTTCCTGCATTACACTTGTACGGTCCATAAGGCATACTACCTGGAAGTTATGTGCTGTTCGTGCAAAGCAATTTGAAGAAAACTACCAGAATTGGAACAAAACCTTCATAGAAATGCTCATACCTCGATGCTTGTTCTAGATTTTTTGGGAAGAAACAAAACAGTTATGTTGCCTCAGCCACCATATTTGCCAGACGTGCCTGCTCCCCCCCCCTCTCCCCCCCCCCCCCCCCAGACTTCTATTCCTGAGGCTCAAGAGAAGCATGGAACGGCATCATTTTAGCATCATTGATAAGATAAAAGCAGAATTGCTGAAGGAGCTGAACATCATAACAGGTGAGTTCCAAAAGTGCTTCCAAGATAGGCGCAAGTGCATTATATATGAGGAGGACAAAGTTGACGTTGATGAAGATTCCTTAAGAAAAACAGAAATTCCCATTACTTTTTGATAGCATCTCATATGCTATATTGGGATTCATAGGTTTTTTAACCCACTGATGACATGTTTTCATGGATTCCTTTGATGGATTTTATAAATAAACTGACAACTGAAATACGAAAATATATTTACGTAATTGTCAGAAAAGTTTTTTATTGTTATATCTGAAAATACAATTTCAAAATTTTTCATACAAGGGGATTTCAATACTTAAATTACACATTGTTATGGCAGGCCACTTAACTTTTATTGAATGCTGCAATACACTTCAAAGTGACCCAGATACATGACACTTTTTCAACAATCACCAACCTTCTGTAGACACCATTTGGAACGTTTTACCAATTGTGAATTAATTGACGGTAAAAATCTTTTATTTGGTCACAGAGCCTTTCGAAAACTTGTGTGTGAACATCCTCATTGTTGGAAAATCTCTTTCACCTGCAACTGCCGGAAGTAAATTCCTCAGCCACCTTTATCTGTTGTCGATGTTGATGGCCTGCCTTCCTTCCTTCCTTCCTTCCTTCCTTCCTGTGTGGCCTGGGTCAAACTGTTGATGCAATTTTTCTGCAGCTTCATGCCACAATGCATTTCTTATATATACTGCCAGAATTTCATGGTGAATGTGTGCAATTCACACATTTTGAACACAATATTCATACCCTATCATGAACTAACTCTGGAGTATGTTTCCATTAAAGCACCATTTCACTCCCACACTTTAATGCGCCTATCATCCAGACTACAATAGAACTGCATATTTCACAAAACTAAAAACATGTACTTTTTTCTGTCAATGCGGCACTCTTTTTACATAATAATCTTAGCATGGGCCAACATGTGGAACTTACTTTCTGAAATCCCTACATATGTGGTTTATACTGTCCCCCTTTATTTTAAAGAATTGTGAAAAACAGTTCCTTTTGTGAAACAAAAATACAGTTTGCATTCAGTGAACTGCAAAAATATGAAACCCTTTCATCCAGGCAACCCACATTTGAAATGCATTTTCCTAATTTTTTTCATCATCTTGGGTAGATACATGACACGGATCATCCTTGCTGTTGGCGATGGCACAGGCATGGTGTTATGGGACACTTCCTCATTGGAACTGTAGCATCCTTGTCTCTCTTCTCCTCCTCCTCCTCCTCCTCCTCCCCCCCCCCCCCCCCCCCCCACCCAGTCTTTCCTTCCTGCACTCTCCACTTTTCTTACAGCAATCTGTCTTGTGAATGGGTTGCCAAATACATTGAAAAATGAACTGCTGTGTTGCAGTGAAGAAATAAACAGTAACAGTAACTTATTCTATAGGATAGGTGATATTGGCCTATTACATCATTTAGGCCTACGAGTTGATTCAAAATTGTGTCAATGTTTTTCCCACTTTATTGCCATTTTTCTGTGATTCATGCCCTAATTTAACAAAAATTACTTAGTTTTAATATGAAAATTTAACTGAGTTAAGATGTTTGAGCACCATGTGGGAAGGAGGAAGAAGAAGAAAAACATGTTACGAACTTCATATACATAATTATATTGTAGTAAACAACAACAAAAACAAACTGCCAGCAGATTGTACAAATACAAAAACATTTCACAATCAACAAAACACAAGTGTCTAAAATAAATAACATGTATCACTCTTCACAGAAGATACTGTTTATCTTTTGGGTACAGTTCATCTCTGAAGATGTATAGCAACAATACAAGATTGTAGGAGTTTCCACATGAATGGTGTAATCTTCAATTAACATTTTGATTAATAAGTAAACATTTTCAACCATGCACTGACCGTACTAAACACATGACTAGATGTGACCAGTGATAGTATAACTGATGTCAACAGCCAAGTCTTCCAAGACTATTTTGCAGATTCTTTGCCTGTGTGTTCAGAGTTGTCTTTTTTTAAGAAATTACCAATCACTATTCCTAAAAACAATAAAGCTCCAACTTTTTGGTTAGAAACAAATTTTTTCTGACAATCTTTGACATTGTTAATGTCAAGTGTATAAATCTGAAAATAGGAGAAATTAATTCAAAGACTGATTTTATTGTAAACACAACTTAAATTCAATTCTGACAGTAAAAGAAAACATTTACTTTGTTGATAAAGTACACACAGAAACTGCTCATGACATAAAATGAGATTAAAAATTGAAGTAGAAAAGATCATAATTTTGTCACCAACCTGATGTGCAATGTGCATTATTGTACATGTAAGACCTAAGTAATAAGGCCATGTCTGTTCAGCTTGAAACCCAGATATGCCCAGACCTGCTGCCATTGCTATGGTGAAACCACACAACCAAGGCTTAGTACGTTCTCCAAACTTTATTGCAGTTGACTTTATACCCAACAATAAATCATCTGCTTTGTCCTGGAATAAAAGAACGAGTTTGTATTTCGGAAATATCAATGCTCAAGTGAAGAGTCAACAATGGCGTCAAATACTTGTAATAACAAAGCCATCTTATTCAAGTAATCTTGTCATGAACTTTACATTTCTTTGAATATTAATGGACTATTATCATGCACCATTACAATGGGGAGTGCCAACAATTTCTCCTCACTCCTTAACATAAATATGACATCTTTTACATATCTTCTGCAATCCAAATCACAGCTCAAATTGACATTCATTAGTGCTGAAACAATTCTCAAAGGACTATTAAACTGACAATTGTCACTAGCATTTGAATCTATGGCTTTAACAACATCAAGCATCACAGCTACTCCTACTAGATTACTTCTGACAATTGTCACTAGCATTTGAATCTATGGCTTTAACAACATCAAGCATCACAGCTACTCCTACTAGATTACTTAACATTATAATAGTATAAAAATAAGGAACTTCACCCAATTTTTTGTCCTGTCTGTTGTTTCATTTGAACTGCTGTTAATGTTTAAATTGGGTGCTACAACATTCATACATATTAGTTTTCTTTCACAATAGATTCAATTGCTAAAATGCTTATGCTGATTGTGAACTTACTAATACGGTGTGCATTCATCACCACCAATATTTTTTTAAGCAAACTTCAGAGGGCATTATAGTTTACTGAATCATAGTGTTTTAGTCACTTAACTTCACGGTATTCCCATTTCCTATTACCATTACAATTAAGAAACAAGATTTGCCTACTACAGGCATATATGAAAAATTTAAATTTGCCAGTGTACTATCAAACAGAGAGAATGCAACTGCCATACAGATGTAAATGTCAGGGTAAAATTAAACAATGGAAAATCCAGAATGGAATAATGACAATATTGTGAAAAGAATACAGTGGTACTTACCATATAGTGGAAACGTTGAGTCGCAGACATACACAACAAAAATACTGCTTAAAAAGTAAGCTTTCAGCCAGAAAACCTTTTTTTTTAAAATTAGGAAAGGCGCAAGCATGACTGTCAGATGTCTCATGTGCCCGCACACACAAATGCAGCACTCTCTCCGGCTGCCGGGGCCAGACTGCAAACAGCTGCACATGATTGGAGAAGAGGTAAGGAGGACGCTGGGAGGAGGAGGGATAGCAGGGTAGGGGTGTGGAATGGTGAAACACTGCTTGTGGGAGCATACAGGGATGAAATGAAGAGAGAGTAGGGCAGCCAGATGCAATCTGGAGGTTAGACAGAGGACAGGGTGAGGGGAAGGGGGGTTGCGGGAAATGAAAGAAGTGAAAAGACTGTGTGTGTTGGTGGGATAGAGTGCTGCATAGTGCTGGAATGGGAACAGGGAAGGGGTCAGATGGGTATGGACAATGACTAATGAAGGTTGAGGCCAGGAGGGTTATGGGAACATAGGATATGTTGCAGGGAGTGTTCCCACCTGTGCAATTCAGAAAAACTGGTGTTGGTAGGATGGATCCAGATGACACAGGCTATGAAGTAGTCATTGAAATGAAGAACATTGTATTGTGCAGTGTGCTCAGCAACAGGGTGGTCCAGCTGTTTCTTAGTCACAGTTTGTTGGTAGTCATTCATGCAGACAAACAGGCTTTAGGTTGTCTTGCCCCTGTAGACTGCAGCACAGTGATTGCTGCTTATCTTGTAGGTCACGTGACTAGTTTCACAGGTAGCCTTGCCTTTCGATGCGACAGGTGACATTTGTGACTGGGCTGGAGTAAGTGGTGGTGGGAGGATTTATGGCACTGGTCTTGCATCTAGGTCTATTACAGGCATATGAGCCTTGAGTTATGGGGTTGGGAGCAGGGGTTGTTGAGGGTAGACTAGGATATTGCATAGATTCAGTGGATGGTGGAATACCACTGTGGGAGGGGTAGGAAAGATAGTGGGAAGGACACTTCTCATTTCAGGGCACAACGAGAAGTAGTCTTAACACTGGCAGAGAATGTAATTCATTTACTCCAGTCCTGGGTGGTGCTGAGTCACAAGGGGAATGCTCCTCTGTGACCGGACGATGCGACTCTGGGAGGTGGTAGGTGACTAGAGAGATAAGGCATGAGAGATCAATTTCAGTACAAGCTTTGGAGGGTAATTACAGTCTGTGAAGGCCTCAGAGAGACTCTTTGGTATATTTCGAGAGGGACTATTCTTAACTACAGATACAACCACCATGGGCGGATAGGCTGCATGGACTTCTTGGTATGGAATGCAGGGCAGCTGTCAAATTGGAGGTATTGCTGGTGATTGGTAGGTCTGATATGGACATAAGTACCAATGTAGCCATCTTTGAGGTGAAGGTCAGAACTGAGGAAGGTGGCTTGCTGGTTTTAGGAGGACTAAATGAAGCAAATCGGGGAGAAGATGATGTTCTGGAGGAACGTGGATATGGTGCCCTCGTCCTCGATCCAGTTCATGAAGATTATATGAATGAACTTTAACCAGATGAAGGGTTTGAAGTTTTAGGTGGTTAGGGAAGATACCTGTAGATGATCCATGAACAGGATGGCACAGGATGGAGCCATGCGGTGACCACTGCTATATCACAGATTTGTTTGTAGGTGATGCCTTCAAAGGAGAACATATAGTTGGTCATGGTGACCAAGAATGAGGTTGTAAGTTTCAAATATGTTGAGAGTTCGGAAAGATAGTGTTCAATAGTGGTAAATCTGAGGGCATTAGGGGTGTTAGTGTAAAGGAAGGTGGCATTAACAGTGACACATAGGGTGCCACGTGGTAAAGGAATAAGACCTGCAGAGAGCCAGTAGAGGAAATGGTTAGTATCTTTCATATAGGAAGGCAGGTGCAGGTAATAGGCTGAATGTGTTGGTTTACGAGAGCAGAGATTCTCTCATCGGCGGCACAGTAATTGGCCATAATGTGGTATCCTGAGTGCATGGGTTTATGGACTTTAAGAAAAATGTTGAAGGTGGGAGTGCGGAGTGCAGGGAGCGATAAAGGTAAGGGGGGAGAGAGAGAGATCTGGGGGGAGAGATTCTGAGCTGGGCCTAAGGATTTGAGGAGAGACCATATATCTTGCTTGATTTCTGAAATGAGATCATTGTGGCAGGATTTGTAGCCACACAAGTCTGACAGCTGGCACAGCCCTTCTGCCAGGTAATCCTTGCAGTTCAAAACAACAGTTATGGAGCCTTAGTTAACAGGTAGGATTATAAGGTGGTGATCAGTTTTAGATGGTGGATTATGGTTCTTTCTTTAGATGTAAAGGTTAGCTTGTGTGTCAAGGGATTTGGGGGATGACGGTGAGACAAGGTTTGAGGTTAAAGAATTCTGGAAAGTTAAAAGGGGGTGATATGAACGCAGTGGTGGTGGATTACAGTTGGATGGAGGAATCAACTGACTCAGGCTGGGTTCCACATCGGTATTTGGTTGAGTCTGATTGTTAGGGTTGATGGTGAAAGAGTGTTTACACTGCAGGGACTGGGAGAAGGAGAGAAGGTCTTAAACGGGTTCTGTATGACTGAATTTGGGAGTGGACCAAATGTGAGGCATTTGGAAACAATGGATACTTCTGCGCAGCTATGGCTTTTGGAGAAAAGGATCATGACTGTTTTTCCCAGTCTGTTTAGGTTCTGGATTGTGTGTGGTGGTGGGAGATAATTTGTGAAGGCGGGCTAAAAGTAGTAGGTCTGGAAGGCAGGATTTGTCAGCTACGATGGGATGTAGGGGATGGTTTGCGGTTGTTGTAGAGTTGGTGTATAGTAGTACTCCACGGTGGAAGCAGAAAGTGAACAGGTTGGAGAGTTATTTGATATGGCATTGTGCGTGCTGCTCCAGTTCCTGAAGGGCTCAAGTTTCAATGTGAGAGATGGAATCTGGAATTTGCGATTGCACAGCAGGAGAATTTTGTGGATGGAGAGGAGGTATTGCAAGAAGGTTTGAACCTGACTGACACGGTTTTGGAGGACCATATCAGTGAGGATTAAGGACTGGTGGAATCTGAACAGATGGAGGTCACTGTGGAAGGAGGGATTGCAGCCAGAGATGGGTAATTTGATGGTAATGCCATTTGGGGGGATTCCATGAGCCAAGAAACAATGGAGGAACAGTATATGAAACCTGGCTCTTTACTGATACAAAGGGAAGGAGCAAGGATCCATGGTGGAAGATAAAAACGCACAAGAATACGTAAATAATGTAGAAATAAATATGGGAAAATTTGCAAAAATTTACCAGAAAAAAATCACGTTAAGATCAGAAAAGATGTAGAATGGGGAAAGAAGAGGAAACCTGAAGGGGTAGGCTGATAGTAAATGACAAAAATGAACTGAAATCGACATGAAAACACAATGAGTTCAAGTTAAAAACAAACAAAATGATATAATGTTGGTTGCAGGTCTGTGGGTGGATGTGTACGGAGACTGCGGACAGCTGATGTGACAAGACAACTGTGGCCAATAAACAGCTGGACCACTCAGTTCCTGAGTATGCTGTCCAACACGACATTCTTCATTTCAACGACTGCTTTGCAGTCTGTGTCATATGTATCCTTCCTACCAACAGCAGCTTTTCTGAATTGCAATATATCCTATGTTCCCAGAATCCTTCTGACCTCCACTTTGTTAGCCATAACCCGACTGCTTCTCCCATCATGCGCAGTTGCTTGCAGTCTGGTCTCGGCAGCCTGACACAGTAGTCATGTGTGTGTGTGTGTGTGTGGGGGGGGGGGGGGGGTGTTTTTAGCAGTCATTTTGTTGTGCCTGGCTGCGAAAACATTTCCACTATACTGTGAGTACTGATTGTACCCTTTCTATAATATTGTCATTAAGTATCAATGTAATTATATGAAAAGGAAAAAGTGAATAAAAAACTAAAATTATGAGACAGAACTGCTGGCCAGTATTTACTTTTTAGAAAGCGAGGGAGGTGCCACAATAATTAGCACTGCCAATAGAAATACATAAAAATGCAAGACTATCCCAGCTATCTGAACAATTAATTGGTTCCAGAGGTGGATAGATCAGCAAAAAATAGAGGAATGAGAGATCAGTCACATGTTGGGATGAGAGGAAACCACTTGTAGTGAAGATGGGATTGGAAGAGTTACATACATGTTCTTAGATGGGCACATCCTAAGCAGTCTGGCTTTTCTGGTTGGAGGACACTACGGCATCTACATCTTGACTTTGGTTGAGGATACATGTGTTTCTGACAAGTAATTAAGGCAATGGCTATTGCTGATGTCAGTGCTGTGATTTAGAGGTATATTTGACCAATATTAATTGATAGAAGAGAAGACTGTATAACATGATTCGAGCAAAGCTATCCTGGACTGGTATACAGAGTCAGTGACAGTAGAATCAACAATTTAAAGTGGACTTGAAACCACAGCGTAATTAAGCTTTTTCCACAATTTAAATCATTGCAAGAGTTGAAAGGAACAGTAAGTGACAGGAAACATCCTAGGAACAACTAAGGATTGAAGCCTGAATCTGCAAATTTGTGGTCCGACACTAGTACCCTTAGCCAAAAAGAAACATCTCATTTCACCAACTCCTGGTCTGCACAGCCACATGCATTATACAAAAGAAAAACACTGTGTTACAAAATATCAAATAAATTGATGATGATGATGATGATGATGATATGATTGGTGCGGGTGCAGGACAGCAATGTCTTTCGTGCCCATATTAAAAAATAGTACGAGACATGTGTGGATAATGTGCAAAATTATTAAAAACCAGTTGTAGCTAATAAACTGTTGTTGTGAGGCTGGAGGTGGAACAAAAGACGGAAGTCAACAAAGAACACTGGAGAGGATGTTTAGCTACTGACTTGATATTACTAATAGATGTGAAAAGACAGTTCGACTTAAAACACTACCTCAAGGGACACCGTTCTCCTGCTCAAAGCCATCAGGGAGGACATCACCAACTTCACATCTAAATTGTATGGTTACAGATATGTCCACATAAGACTGGAAAGACATTCCCAAAAATCCCATACTTGCAGCTGTCCAAGGGTAAGAAGCTTCCAAATAGTACTGTAGGCCTTCTCAATGTCAAAAAATTTACACACTAAGTGATGCTGGTGCAGGAAAGTTTGTTGTCCAACCACTTCTAGGAGGGACAGACTATTAACGGTGGAGCAATACCTACCGAACCCACACTGAAAACAACTAAGAGATTGGATTCTAAGATCCAGACAAGGTGGCAATTGATCATCTGCTCCAAGGGCTTTCTCATGCAGCTAGTGAGGAAACACTACAATAACTATTGTGGTATATGTGGTCCTTCCCAAGTTTTAAACACAGAAGTAAAGCAGCCTCCTGCCACATGTTGGCAAAGTGTCCTGGCAACCAGCTGAGAGTATAAAGAGCAAGGCGGAATCCTTTGCCCATCCTGTAAGATGCCATAACATACTATAATGGAGAAGGGGCAGTTGTGTTCTTCATCTACCCCAGAACTGAAGTCCCAACTGACCGTCTCAGCAACAACTCTATAGCATCACAAAGCTGAAATCTGACTGACAGTGGCAGTAACGGTGACAAAAAATGTTGCCATGCCCTGGGAAATGTGTCATGTCTTGGTCTGGAAACTTCCATTACCCATTACAGCAGCCATTGGAGACCCCCCCCCCCCCCTCATCTCTCAGAAATTATCTCCCATATGACAGTAATGTTAGCGGAACAGTTTATGATGGTCAAGAACTGTTGCTATGATCTCTTTTTGCTGTCTAGTAATTCAGCGACATTTCTCCCTCATTATTGAAAAGGTTGCAAAGTCCACTACAGAGGGCTGCCCACCTGGTCCTGATTGCAGAGCAACATTTGTCACTCAGCCGAAGAACAAGCTGCCTTTTCAACTGTCCTGAAGACAGTCGAGTGGATGCTTCAGCAGCATGATGGATCATTTTGATAATATGACACCATCATGGTGTTTAAACACAGCAAGTTTGTGTCCAGTCTGCTCTCCTGAGCACCTATTATTCCAGCTTTCTTTCGAGCACCACTCTGGTAGGTGAACCAAGATCGGGAAGTGATGACTTGAATGCATGCCATCAACCATTTCGCATTGAGCAGTGTGTGCAAGGGCAGGAAAATACATCGAGAGATCGATAGCAGTGAATAGCCCTGCGACACTGCTGAAGTGCATAGTCCACCATATGTTCAACAAACACGCGCTTGAGCACCTGAGAAGGTTCTTAATTGCTCTAACCCATGGACTGGTGGTTGCAGAGCCTGAAAGGACATTGTGTGCATTAAAATCACCACAGAGGATGAAGGGATGGAGAGCTGAGAAAGGTGGTGCTCGAGATCCTTTTCACCTAGCGCCTCTTGTGGGGGGGCAGGTAGAATAATTTTTCTTTTTTCTGTGTGCAAAAACAACTGAGGTCATAAGCACCACGTCATAATCTTCGAACACCAAAAAGTAAAATAAGTAAGTGACTATACATTTGCCTAATCGACGGACGGAAAGACAAGGACTTCACCTTGGAGACAGGTCCACAAAAATTGCCACAAACACAGCAGAGAATCTAAACCAAAGAGTAAAATGTCCATCAGATTGCGAAGATGCAGAAAATGTAAAATGCAGTTGACGACCTGTGTGTCGTTCGCTAAAAGGCCAGTAATTCAAGACGGCAGACATACACTGGAACACAAGTGGTTAAGAAAGGGCATTGCGTCAGGAAATGGTGAACCATCAAAGACTGATGACAGTGAACACAAAATGGTGGGGGATCACCGTATAACAAAGACGATGGCTAAAAAGATAGTGCCCAATATGCAACTTAGCTAAAATTATCTCCTCATGGTGAGAGGGCCTACAGGTGGTAAGCCAAGTCGCTGGAAGAGGTTTAATTCCCGAGAGCTAGTTCCCGTGAAGAAAATACCAGTGATGATGCCAAAGTCATACCATCTTCTGACAGATGGCAACACAGAGATTATGTGAAGGAATGGAAGAGCTATCAGGTCGAGGTAGGAGGACTGCAGCCTTGGTAGCAGCATCAGTATCCTCAGTTTTTATTTTTATTTACACGTCAAATTCCGCAGGACCAAACTGAGGACCAAATCTCCAAGGTCATGGAAAGTGTCAGTACATGAAATCACAACATAAAAGTAATAACACACAAAAATAAATGTTTATGAACCCGAAGAAAGTCAGTCCATAAGTTTACTTAAATGCAATCGACAATACAATAAGAATTAGCTTAATTTTTCAAGGAACTCTTCAACAGAACAGGAGTGACCCATTAGGAAACTCTTCAGTTTCAATTTGAAAGCGAGTGGATTACTGCTAAGATTTTTGAATTCGAGTGGGAGCTTATTGAAAATGGATGCAGAAATATACTGCACACCTTTTTCACGAGAGTTAAGGAAGTCCGATCCAAATGCAGGTTCGATTTCTGCCGAGTATTAACCAAGTGAAAGCTGCTTATTCTTGGGACTAAGCTAATACTGTTAACAAGAGATGATATATATATATTAAAAACAAAGATTCCAAGACTTACCAAGTGGGAAAGCGCCGGTAGACAGGCACAATAAAATAACACACAAACACACACACACACAAAATTTCTAGCTTTCGCAACCAACGGTTGCTTCTTCAGGAAAGAGGGAAAGACGAAAGGATGTGGGTTTTAAGGGAGAGGAGACAGACACAAGCAGACATATTTAAAGGCGTGATGTCTGCTTGTGTCTGTTATATATATATACAGTGTTACACCGTCCGAGTTATCTGGATACTTCCCACCAACACCAACCTATCCGAACTCCGGAGATGGGAACTCGCCCTTCAGTATATCCTCTCTTCTCGATATCCGCCAGGCCTCAACCTCCGCTAATTTCAAGTTGCCGCCGCTCATACCTCACCTGTCTTTCAACAACTTCTTTGCCTCTGTACTTCCGCCTCGACTGACATCTCTGCCCTTACTCTTTGCCTTTAAATATGTCTGCTTGTGTCTGTGTATGTGCGGATGGATGTGTGTGTGTGTGTGTGTGTGTGTGTGTGTGTGTGTGTGTGTGTGTGTGGTGTGTGCGCGCGAGTGTACACCTGTCCTTTTTTTCCCCTAAGGGAAGTCTTTCCGCTCCCGGGATTGGAATGACTCCTTACCCTCTCCCTTAAAACCCACATCCTTTCATTTTTCCCTCTCCTTCCCTCTTTCCTGACGAAGCAACTGCCAGTTGCGAAAGCTCGTAATTCTGTGTGTGTGTTTGTGTGTTTTGTTCATGTGCCTGTCTGCCGGCGCTTTCCCGCTTGGTAAGTCTTGGAATCTTTGTTTTTAATATATTTTTCCCATGTGGAAGTTTCTTTCTGTTTTATATATATATATATATATATATATATATATATATATATATATATATATATATATATATATATAGTGTGTGAGAATATACCTATCCTTTTTTCCCCCTAAGGTAAGTCTTTCTGCTCCCGGGATTGGAATGACTCCTTACCCTCTTCCTTAAAACCCACATCCTTTCATCTTTCCTTTTCTTCCCTCTTTCCTCACGAAGCAACCGCCGGTTGCGAAAGCTCGAAATTTTGTGTGTGTGTGTGTGTTATTTTAGTGAACAGGGGTTAACAAGAGGTTCGCAAACTTACACCACTCATTACCCTAACCGCCTGTTTCTGAGCCAAGAATATCCTTTTAGAATGGGAAGAGTTACCCCCAAAATATAATACCATATGACATAAATGAATGAAAAAAGCAAAGTAGACTATTTTTCATGTCAAACGATCACTCACTTCCAATACCATTCAAATAGTAAAAATGGCTTTCCACGACAGCTTACTATCTATCTGAACACCTAGAAATTTCATCTGTTCAGTTTCACTAATCATTTGCCCATTCTGTGAAATTAAAAAGGTCAGGTTTTGTTGAATTGTGTGTTAGAAACCGCAAAAACTGACTCTTACTGTGATTTAGTATTAGCTTATTTTCTACAACCCATGAACTTAGGTCATGTACTGCACTATTTGAAACCGGGCCAATGTTGCACACAACATCCTTTACTACCAAGCTAGTGCCATCACCAAACAGAAATATTTTAGAGTTACCCGTAATACTAGAGGGCATATTGTTTACATAAATAAGGAACACGAGTGGCTCCAACACTGATCCCTGGGGCATCCCCCACTTGACAGTACTCCACTCAGACTCCACATCACAGCCGTTATCAATGTTGTGAATAATGGGGAAAAGCAAACGAATGGAGGGCAGTCACCTCAGCAGCTGCCGAATGCCAGCCTTCAAAGACTCACTGCTACCTTGTGCAGTGGATCCTGTTCCATGAAATCGATGGAGGTATCAGCATTCTCCCTGGGTCAGCCTGCAGACTCCAAGGCAGAAAACCGGTAGGCAGTGCACACCAGGAAAAATCAAAGTCAGCCAGGTGAGGGTATTATATGGCGACACCATTTGCGAAGATATCCAAGCCGGGGAAGGAGAAGATCATTTGCCTCTGATTTCTTAGAGCCTTTACGGTTGGCAGATGAAGACTCTCACTTTTGTCGGCTGGAGGGACATAAAAAGCCTTCATGGGATTGTTCCTTTTGTCATTCCCAGCCTGCTGGTAGTGTAGTGGTGATTTTGCCACCAGGGGCGAAGATTTGGTGGCTTGTTGCGCAGCTGCAGGAGAAAGAGTCAGGAATGCCACCATGACACTGGGTGATATGAGAACTGCAGTACTGCATTGGAAGTCACAAGTCTGCTTGGCCATATCCTTTGTGGAGTGAGGAGTAGCAAGAACAGTACTGTAAGTGCCAGATGGCAAAATGCAAGGCTTTGGACTAGCCAACAACTCGCAAGTGACAGGGTAGGGTACTTTTCTCTTCATCCGGATCTCCTGGATGGCCAACTGATTGAGATACATGGGACAGTCATGGGACAAAGGAGCATGGTTGCCATTATAGTTCATGCAGCAGAGAGAAGGGAGGTGGTCAGTCACCCTTATCAGCATCTCTACCACAAGTAAAAACTTTGGCTTTGTTTTAACAGAACATGCAAGTATAGTTAAAATGTTGATACTGGTAGCAACGTGTCGGGTTCGGAATGTATGGCCAGACCAAGACGACTTCATAGCAAACCTTAATCTTCGATGGAAGTACTACTCGATCAAATGTGAGAAAAAAAAGAGTGTGTGTATGCACTAAGTTTGTATCAACCTTTTCCTTACCTGATGAACCACAGCGATGCCCTGATTGGAGAGAGAATTTTGGATTTTCCTTTCAGTCAGACCTTCACACAGCTAAGGGTAAATAACACCATGCAAAGAATTCAGTGTGCGATGGGCCTTAACACTAACTCCTGAAGGAGCTCTAAGCAGTTGTTGGGCTTGGAAATCACAATTGGCCTCCAGAAGCAAAGTCTCATTATGTAAGTAAGAGCAAGACTTCACAAGGCCTACAACTGCAGTAACACCTTTCTGAAAAATAACTGGATTAACTGTAGGGAAACAATGACCTCCTTCGGTATGTGAAACCATGAGAAACTGAGGTGTAGCTGAGAAAGTCACTGAGTCTATTTGACTTACATTCAGTAAAGACAGACTGAGATGGAGATTCAGATTACTGGTTCTTTTGGGGGGGGGGGGGGGGGGGAAGAATCCTCCATGATTGGCAGTGTCACCAACGGCATGCTCCTTCCAACTGGGGTCCCCTCAGAGCGAGTGCTCACCTGCCTTAGGTGATTGTTCACACTTCAGGTCACACTTCCCAAACTCCAGACAAAAGAATCAACTGGCAGTTGGGAAGGTAACAGTTCAGGCAAATCACCTCTCCCTGGGCCAGGACTGTAGCAGGCGGTACATGGGAACCCCACCTGTTGACCCAGAGCTGGGAATAACATGTTACTCAGTCACTGTTATGCGTCACACACATGGGCCGGCCATCTGGAGTGCACAAGGAGGAAGAAGAGGCAAAGAGAAACCTCAAACAGTGAAGGTAAGGAAGGGGAGGGGAGGGGAGGGGAGGGGAGAATGAAGAAAGAAAGAAAACAGACTAGGTACTGCTCCAACACTAGGCTACCAAAACTTCAGAATGCATCCCTGAATATATACAAGGCATGTTCCCCAAGGGAGGAGAAAAGGAATAGCAGGATGCTAGACATGTAGCATGAAAACTGAAGAGGTGATGCAAAGGCTGGGGTCCCAGGGTGGCTAAGCACAAACACACTAAAGGGCAGTGCAGTGAGCCCCCAGGGGAGGGGGGGGGGGGGGGCAGGGGAAGAGTAAACATGTTTTCAACCTATGACATACAGTGATAGAGCAAATGCCTGTAGGTCAGTTGCGAGTGGGAGAAGTGAGGACTGACACACACTGTTTATGGAAACACTCCTCCTTTAGCCTCAGTCCATTGAGGTTGTCCTTTTTATGGAGAATGCAACCACATCGCTCAGAGGTGCCAGAGAATTTAAAATATGTCTCCTGAAGGCAGAGACATACTGATCTACTCAGACTTGATCTGATGGGATGAGATGTAGTTCCTCCATATATAACCTGAACCACTTTAGTTCCGCTCACTCAAATATGGAACCTATATTAACAGTGATATTTTCCTGGTCTATCCCCATCAGACCACCATGGTGGAGGGAGAGGGGGGGGGGGGGGGGGGGAGAGAGAGAGAGAGAGAGAGAGAGAGAGAGAGAGCAGTGGAAGGGGAATTACTTGAGGGACTCTTAGATTCTTTCCGGCACACATCTACATCCATACCATCTATATATGATCATCTTTTGATCCATTAGACAGGATTATGGCTTCAGACCTGGTCATTTTGGCCTGTTGTTCTTTGGCCCCAGCTTGAATTTTCAGGATGGTAGTACAGCAATTTAACAGAAATAATTTGTTTGTGATAATCCTCAATATGTCACAGGGGCCTGTTATTCATTCTAACAACATGTTCTGCAGCCACCATTAGTTCAGTGAAAAAAGCGGTTTGGTGTGGGGCCTTAAACACCTTTGCATCAGAGCAAGAGATGCATTGAATAAATTTAATCTCCTGGATTTTCTTCTCTTCTGCGAAGACAGGATAGTCTCTGCTTGAAACAGAATGGCCTTTGTATCAACTGGCACAAGTCGGTGGGGCAGTACACTGAGTACCAGCTTCAGGGGCAGCTGAGCTGTATTTTCCATGCGTAGCCTGACCACTGCAACCCACGATATTGTGTATGAAGCACTGACATTTAAAACAGCACATTGGACTAGGTACATGGAGCCTAACTTTAAGGTGGAGAAAGCCCACAATAATGTACTCAGGCAATTTAATGTCAGAATAGAAGATGTTGACTTAGAGAGTTCACCATCGCCCCTCTTCATAAAATTCTGAAACTCAATGATAAATTCGCTTTCCCCATTCCTGTTGGAGTTCTTTGTATCTATATGTCCTGGCACCCTGGTTACAACAATTGAACCCAGTGTGCAGCTCACTGTTGACAGCATATTATCCAAGTTGTTTGGTATTTAATAACTTGGTTACTTGGATAGCTATCAGTGTCTTGGTAAAGAGTGTACCACTGTGCGGTTGACACACACACACACACACACACACACACACACACACACACACACACACACACACAATCTTCTGAAAGTTTAAATTATGATAAATACATTTTTGATCATAGGATTACTATTACTGGATGCAATAATATTCGTAGATGTCTCACATGGACTAGCCAATCTTTGGGATTTGGGCATTATTACAACCCAACAGACCACCCAAACTACTGGGAGTATATATAAATAAAAAATTAAAAAAAAAATTTAGACTTTGTGGGAGCCCCACAAGCAACTACAGAAGTACATGTCCACCGAGACAGAGCCCAACACTTCACTTGCCTGAGGTGCGATAGGTTTCTCAGATGTTTCCTACCTAAATGACCACGCATTTCACTGACAGCACACAGCACACCTTGAAATTGAGGGTTATATATAGGTTTCTACCATTCCTCATTGTCTGGATGGGGAAGCCAAGATACGCATTCCCTATGATACACAACATTTAACCACTCTACTGCTAAGTGGCCACTGAAGCTTATACAAGCAGACTGGCAGCACTCATCAGTGCCTAGCTAAGGAAATCTGGGTTCCTCAAGCTCAAATAAAGCAAATAAATGCTGAGCTGACTGACATGCTTGCCATTCAGAACAACCCGGGGGATGTGT
Organism: Schistocerca gregaria; assembly: GCF_023897955.1. Taxonomy (NCBI): domain Eukaryota; kingdom Metazoa; phylum Arthropoda; class Insecta; order Orthoptera; family Acrididae; genus Schistocerca; species Schistocerca gregaria. The sequence goes on along the minus strand of NC_064926.1, from coordinate 85,829,726 downwards.
GTGGCTTTACCAAATGTACTATGCATGCAGTTAGCATTGCTCCCTAAATATCCAATGGGAACCACAAACTACCACACTCTTTTCGAGTGAAGAAATTGCTATGAGAGAAAATATCATGAGTAAAATGAGCTGAAATGCTATAAAGATATACTTTTTGCTTATCTTTGCATGCACATAAGAAAAATATTGTTATGTTCCAAGTAATAATATTTTCATGCACTTTATGCAAAATTTTAGCTACCAGGAAGATAGGTTGTAATTATGAAAGAATAAATACATAAAAACAAAGCACCTGTATTTATATCTGCAACTACTATGCCATTGTACACTTTGTACCTGATTTTAACCTACTTTTGAAATTGACATACCTGTTTTTAGATGCAGTAGTGTTATTTTTTGTGATTTGAGGGCACACAACTACAATGGTCATTTGGGCCCAGACTAAGTTAGAAATGCACTGCGAGGCACAAGGTTAAAACAGCAACTAAAAGGGACAACACTATAAAAGACATATTAATAAGGAAAGAAACCTAGCATAATCAAATGTCCTTAGACAGGTTTGTCAAGTGTATAAAACGAAGAACGCGAGCAGCTGCTCCTGGGTCATCCGCTAAAACGGCATCCAGAGTACATTGCAGGCCAAGATCAACGCGCAGAGTATTAATATTCAGACAGGATGTTAAAATGTGGTGTACCATCGGCAATTGCCTACATGGGCAGAACGGCGCCGGCACAGCCGTCAGCAGATGGCGATGGCTGAACCGGCAGTGTCCAATTCGTAACCGGGCCAAAACTACCTCCTCCCGCCGAGAAGGGCATGAAGAGGTCGTCCAACCGATGGGAAGAGGTTTCAAGGCCCGAAGCTTGTCTGTAAGTGTAGCTCAATCGGCATGCCACAGTGATAAAATGCGCTGACAAATGACCCTGCTACAATCAGATGAAGGGACAACAAGAAGCTGTCCGAGGCTGGAGGACCACAGCCTTGGCCGCGGTATCTGCAGCTACGTTCCCAGGGATACTGACATGGCCAGGAACCCCCATAAAGGTAACCAGAGAACTGTCGTCTGCCATCTGCTGAAGAGAGCATTGGATCCAGTGCATGAAAGGGTGAACTGGATACGGATCACTGAGGCTCTGGATGGCACTCAGGGAATCAGAGCAGATGACATAAGCAGAATGTCGGTGGCGGAAGATGTAAAGAACAGCCTGGTAGAGGGCAAATAGCTCAGCTGTGAAGACCGCACAATGGCCATGGAGCCGGTATTTGAAACTGTGTGGCCCGACAATAAAAGAACGCCCGACACCGTCATTGGTCTTAGAGCCATCTGTATAAATGACGATCATATTAATGAACTTCGAACGAAGTTCGACAAACCGGGGGAGGTATACCGAAGCTGGGGTAACCTCCTTTGGGAGCGAGCTGAGGTCAAGGTGAACGCGAATCTGAGCCTGGAGCCAAGGTGGAGTTTGGCTCTTGCCCACTGGAAAGGTTTCAGGAAGTGAAAAATCAAGGTGCTGAAGGAGGCGATGAAAGTGAACTGCAGGGGGTAGCAGGGCAGAAACATACAACCCGTATTGATGGTCGAGACCGTCGTCAAAAAAGGAACGAGAAGACGGGTGGTCGGGCATTGACAATAGCCAACAGGCATACCAGCAAAGCAGTATATCGCGCCTATAGGTTAATGGCAATTCACCGGCTTCAGCATGAAGATTCGATGGGACTAGTATAGAATCCAGCTTTGAGCAGATGATCAACTGATATAGACGAAGTAGGACGGTTCAATCCGCTCCCCACGACATACCACTGAGAACACGGAGGACATTTAGAGAACGGGTACAACGGGCAGCCAAATATGACGCATGTGGAGACCAGATAAGTTTCCTGCCAAATGTAAGACCTAAAAATTTTTTTGTCTCCATGAATGGGAGTTCAACGGGGCCGAGTCGTAAGGACGGTGGGAGACACCCTTTGTAGCACCAGAAGTTAATACACACCGTCTTCTCAGCAGAAAACGGAAGCCATTGGCAACACTCCATGAGCAAAGACGGTCAAGACAACGCTGAAGACAGCGTTGAAGACAGCGCTCCAGGAAACATGATGCTGCGTGCTGCAGTAGATGGTAAAATCATCCAAGAAAAGGGAGCCTGATACATCAGCTGGGAGGCAATCCATTATTGGATTGATCGCTATGGCGACAAGAGCGATGCTCAAAACTGAGCCCTGTGGCACCCCATTCTCCTGGTGAAAGGTGTCTGACAGGACAGAACCCACACATACACTGAACTGTTGATCCATTAAAAAGGAACGAATAAAAAGAGGGAGGCGACTGCGAAGGCCCCATGTATGCATGGTGCGGAGAATGCCTGCCCTCCAACAGGTGTCGTAAGCCTTCTCCAAATCAAAAACACAGCCACGGTCGGGCGCTTCCGCAAGATGTTATTCATAATGAAGGTCGACAAGGTAATCAGATGGTCAACAGCAGAGAGTCGCCTACAAAATCCACATTGTACATTTGTAAGTAGGCGTCGACATTCGAGCAGCCAAACCAAACGAGAGTTAACCATTTGTTCCATCACCTTACAGACATAGCTGGTAAGCGAGATGGGTCGATAACTGAAAGGCAAGTGATTGTCCTTCCCCGGCTTAGAAATCGGTACAAAAATAGACTCACACCAGCATGCAGGAACATATCCCTCAATCCAGATGTGATTGTAAGTACGAAGAATGAAACCTTTACCCGCAGGAGAAAGGTTCTTCAGCATCTGAATATGAATAGAATCAGGCCCTGGAGCAGAGGACCGTGACCGGGCAAGTGCATTTTCAAGTTCCTGCATGGTGAATGGGGCATTATAACTTTCATGATTCGAGGAGCAGAAGTTAGGTGGCCTTGGCTCCTCTGTCTGTTTTCGTGGGAGGAAGGCAGGGTGGTAATGAGCGGAGCTCGAAACCTCTGCGAAAAAGTGGCCGAAGGCATTGGAGACATCCTCAGGGGCCACAAGGATGTAATTCGCGACCGTCAAGCCAGAAACTGGTGAGCGGACCTTAGTGCCAGATAGCCGGCGCAAACTAAGCCAGACAACAGAAGAAGGAGTAAAACTGTTGAAAGTGCTTGTGAGAGCAGCCCAGCTGGCTTTCTTGCTTTCTTTAATAACACGACTACAATGGGCATGTAAATGTTTATAATTGATACAATTCACCATCGTAGGGTGGCGTTTAAAGGTGCATAAAGCACGTCAACGAGCACGTAAAGCAGCTATACATGCTGCGGTCCACCAGGGGACCGGTACGCAACGTGGAGAAGAAGTAGTGTGAGGGATGGAATATTCAGCAGCAGTGAGAATGACTTCCGTGAGGTGTGCAACCTGACTATCGCAGCTTGTGAAGGTTTGATCCTGAAAGGTTGCCCTGGAAGAGAAGAGCCCCCAGTCTGCTTTGGAGATGTTCCAACCTGTTGAGCATGGAGAGGGGGTATGATGCACGAGATGGATAACACAAGGGCAGTGGTCGCTCTAATACCTTTCAGAAACAGCATACCACTGAAACCGGCATGCAAGTTGGGTAGTACATATAGAGAGGTCTAAATGGGAATAGATGTGAGTTGTGTCTGAAAGGAAAGTAGGGGCGCCAGTATTGAGGCAGACAAGATTGAGCTGGTTGAAAAGGTCAGCTAACAGGGAGCAACTCGGACAGGATGCTGGAGAGCCCCAAAGAGGATGGTGAGCATTGAAGTCTCCAGTTAACAAAAATGGTGCAGGTAGCTGAGCAATAATTTGCATCATGTCTGCCCTGGTAACGGCAGACACCGATGGAGTGTAAACGGTACAAATGGAATATGAAGAACTGGGGAGAGTAATTCGGACGACAACTGCCTGCAGGTCGGTGTGCAATGTGATGGAATTGTAGTAAATATCATCCTGGACCAGCAACATAACCCCTCCATGAGCCGGAATACCTGCCACAGGGGGTAGGTCAAAACGCACAGAGGAGCAGTGTGCCAAGTCAATTCGATCGTATAGGTGTAGCTTCGTTTCCTGGAGAGCTACGACGAGCGGACAGTGCAAGCGTAAAAGCAATTTTACGTCCTCTCGGTTGGAGCAAATGCCGCAAATATTCCAATGAAGAAGTGCCATCGTGAGAAGAAAAAGAAAAAGAATAAGCAAGAAGGGGTCACCTCGAAGGCCGCTGAGGGCCTGGCTTCGAGCGAGCACTGCCGCCGCTATCAATAGGCAGAGAGTCATCATCCATTTGTTCAATAGGTTCGCTGGCCATCTTGTTAAGGTGGCCGGGATGGGGAGCTTCCTTCGCCAGTGAATGGCCAGATGTTCGGCTACCAGCGGTGCGGCCAGGCGAAACATATGACAGCCTGGGGCGGCAACCGCTGGGGTGGCGTAGTAGAAGAAATGCGTCGTGGCGGAGAGGAAGAACTTTGCTTCCTATGAGCCTTCTTGGAAGGTCATTTAGTTGAAGTACTGGTCGATGGCTGGGAGTTCGAGGTACGTAGGAAGTCTGCACGGGATGGTTCCTTCATAAAGTCTCATGCATCTGACTTCTGGGTCTTAGTCTTTGCAGAAGCTGATGAAGGTGCTTGTGTCTTAGGGGTGACGGGAGGAAGAGGAGACGTTGACCGGGCAATCTTAGCACTGGCCGAACGGACGGCCTTAGTGCTAAAGGTCAGATAGCATGTCTGCATCAACACCTTCCTGGTAGTCTGAGGAGAGGCGAGGACAGTACTGTATTTCTCCACTGGGAGCAGTATGGACTTCCTACTAGCAAATAGCATGCAAGCAGCCGAGGTGGACACTTTCTCTTTGACCCTAATTTCCTGTAGATGCAGTAGTAAACTTAAGTGTTTAATTTTGATCTATTCTCTTACAATTAAAAACAATTATCTAATAGCTACAATAGGGCTTCTCATCTCACACGAATCTGCATAAAAACAACTAGTATTAGTTACGTACTAGTACAACACATTTTTCTAATATTGACACTTTAAACAAAACCCAACTGGTATGTTTTTTCCTCCTCCTCCTCCTCCTACACTTCAAAATCCTCATCTAAAAAGTGTTGAGTAATATGTTTCTTTATTAGGTACTCTCCTATCGAAGAACTGTTCAACAGGTCACTCCAATGAAATGAAATAGAAACCTTGATCGAATCCTGTTCAGAAGAAATATGTAACAATGGTATTATTCTAAAATAACTTGAATCCTCCTCCCATAATCAGACCAGTCACTCCAACACCTTTCCAGACTTGGCAATGTTCTCATATGATCCCTCAAGCCAGATGAGATAGAGCTTTGTGTCTGGGACAACAAGCATAGAAATTGCCAGGAACAATTAATCAGTTCAGGCAGCAAATGACTGTACAGAGATAAAGAATGACCCAGAATTTCTATCCGACATGATGTATGGCAACTTGCTCTAAATTTGGAAAAATTTAAGTTAGTTTAGATAAGTAAGGAAAACTCCATCCTGTAATTTTTAAATAAAATATTAGTGGTATGCTGTTCGATACTGCCATGTTAATTAAATATCTAGGTGTAACACAGCAAAGTGACGTGACGTGACATGGAAAGAGCAGTAAGGTTGGATGTGGGGAAGGTGACTGCTTGACAAGTTTATTACCAGAATTCTAGGAAAGTGTGGCTTCTCTATAAACAAGACAAATTACAAAATTCTTATATGAACCATTCCTGAGTACTTTTCGAGCATTTAAGATCCCCATTCCAGGCCAGCTTAAATGCAATATTGATGCAATTCAAAGATGAGCTGCTAAATTTGTGATTGGCAAGTTCAATCAACAAGTAAGTACTACATAAACACTCCATAACTCAAGTCGGAATACCTGAAGGAAGATTTTTTTTTTTTTCATGAAACACAACTGAGAAAGTTTAGAGAATTTACATGTGAGACAAAGCGTGGTCCACGAAGACAGGGTAAGGAAAATTCTGTCTTGTTCCATTTGCAAGAGGAACAGGTAAATGAATGACTGACAACGTTCTGGTGGCTTGAGGAATAGGTATGTAAATAATACTGTGCTACTTACTAACTTATCAAGATTTTATTCACTTCCCACTATCTGTATAAACACTATATTTTGAGGTTCCATTACATGCTGTGTAAGCTACACCAGGATTTCACCTTTTTTCGACATCAGTACTGTAGTGCCTCGAGAATTTTGGAGAAAATTCTACAGACACTTTTATTTTCACCGTCTTGAACACATGTTTCAGAGATAAGGGTGGACAGACGGGCGATCGCCACTCATGGAGTAAATGCATCGTACTCTGTGAAATTAAAAAACATTGTTGGTATAAACATTTGAAGTTTGTTGAAGAAGAGACTTTTATTCATTCTCTCACTTACTCTTGTAAAGGACAGAGCTATCATGTTAAACTTTGAGTTAATTATAGACAGTATTTATAGAAAAATGATCATGATAGTTCTTTCGCGAACTCACGAAAAATGATGCCTATATGTGAAAACTGCACTTTTTCATTGATTCATTCACATACTCTCACATAAGGTCCTGCTGTGTGCCTTTCCAGAATAATGATTTTTTTTTTTAATTCACGAGTGGTTATTACATCAAATCGTTTATATGATTGATTAAATGTGTTTCTCAATCTCGGGAAACAAGTACGATATATTGAGAAATGAGTGAAATGTATCATTAAATACATTGACATTGAATTTTGTATATGTGATAACCCGATTACAGAAATAACAAGACATTATTTTTAACTGCCAGAGTGTCGTGACCAAAGTGAGCAGGACACAAAAAGGAGGAATTTTTTTTTAAGAAGATTGAGACAAGAAAAAGTTGAGAGTTGCCATAGCAACCCATAACAACGAAATTAAGAAATTGGTCAGCAAGATCCGATCAAGAAGATTTGGGTGTGGGGAGAAAAATCCTCATACATGCAATAACCAGTCGACACCGACCCAGTAACCAGATGACACGGATGCAGTAAGACGCCATCTTTGCTGGTTGCCACTAGAGTAACTGACTTCATGCCTGCTGATGCCAACCCCGCGACCAATGTGTGACGCTACCAGCACCAATGTAGTTCACCGGTGCCGTTCTTATTCTTCACTGATGCAGCCTAAAATCTTATGATGGGTGAACTCAAAATAATAACTATTTGAATGTGAGCTAAGGTGGTTATTATTTATAGAGGTGATTTGTTTTTAACGCTAACAAGATCTAGAAGCAAGATGAGTAGGAATCAACAGCAACAATTAGCAGAACCAGTCGCAGCTATCAGGGCGACTAGGGAAACGCCGGACTGGTCTGAATTAGTACATTTACTTAAAGCACGAAACACTTCTTTGAAAGATGAACTGTGTGAATTTAAGCCTTGTTAGATTCAGTGAATACCCAATTAAATAATAAATTATATGCTTAGGGTGAAAGTTTAAGTCTGCTAAGGACGGAATTTGATACTCTAATAAAGTCGAGAATCTGACAGTAGATTTAAAGAGTGAACTATCCAGTTCTTCAAATACTCATTTTAATCAATTATTTAATGAATTTAACCAAAGACAGGAGGAGCAATTACATAATTTGACCAAGAAACTAGAATTTGACATTGAAGACAAGTGTAGTAGTGCAGAGTCAGAGTTTAATGAAAAATTAGGATCATTTCAAAATGGTTGTAATGTTACATTCGACACAGTGAAACAAAGGTTACATACTTTAAATGATTCCACTGAATGACAAGACAAACTGTTCCCTATTGTCCAATTGCAAACTACAGGGGTCAAAACTCGTGTAGATGCAGTAGAGAGATTTTAAGGAAAAACTAGCAACCTCAGACACTATGAATATAAGCGGTCTGGAGGAACAAGTAGTGGAATTCATCGACTGGAAAGTGGCAGAGGGGGTAAACACAGATAACGTCCCACCACGTTTAGCGTCTGAACCCTATGATGCTAACAAGGTTGTAGACGATTCGTAGAAAGAATTCAAACTTGTCCAGGATAGATTAGAACATCAAATAATTTTTCCTAATGTGGTGTTACGTTGTAAAGGGGTGATTGTTTCATTGTGTGGAGACCTTGACACAAAATTTAACGAAAAGTGCTGGTATGCACTTGCTCAAGTGAGGTTAATATCAGATCCATGGCATACGGGCTGTCACATATGTTCCCCAGGGATGTTAACATTCTGCGTTAATGGGCGGAATGATTACCGTTAGATCCTGAGTTGGGTTCTGTGTTACTTTCTTACTCATTTTCCCGCACCAAATTCTCTTCAAGTATTATACTATTCTATATTCTGTGCTCATCCTAGTATACTGTCATACAGTTTAATACTCATCTTGACAGGGCAGACAATCAAGTGTTGCAGCAAATCACTGATGTAAAGATCATACTACTCCTTGTGGAGGTAGCCGTAAGTGGTCTTGTCATTATACTCAGTCTTACTTGGTTTACGTGTGCTATAATTCCCTGTTGTATATTCACCATGATGAATTGGGTTATTACATCGAGTCAAGACTGAAGCATTAGGTAATATATCATAATATATGAATGGGCAGCATGCTCTGCTCTAATCTGGATGTAAAAATGATGTGGATGATACAATATGGGGTGTGGTTATATAATACATAATGTGATATAATATAATTTCTGCTTATAATGATATGACACATACTATGATATGATACATAATTCCTATTGACAATGAGATGATACATAGCTTTCTACTTATTATAGAATAATTTATACCTTTTGCAAAATGTGATACGAATGGGAGGAGGGTTTGTATCAATTTTGAAAGGGGGTGGGAAGTGTAGGTACACAAGGTTAACACACACACACACACACACACACACACACACACACACACACACATTTCACTCAATCCTCGCCGACAAGTGTGACTGATTCTTCACCATTTGCCGTTCCATAGGAGTTGCTAAGATCTTTCTTCGGGGACTTCAAAGGTGAAGGTGAGACTGTCCGTTCTGCAAGAGATATTTAACATCATACCTCCTCCCGCTTCTCACTCCAGTACCGGCGTGAAGTGGGGATCCTGGGGAAGGAGGGTGAGAAGGGTTTCCTGTCTTTGGGGCTATCTTCGATCTTAGCAACCATTTCTATTTTTCCTTTCTTACTTCTCTTTTGAGTACAAGTCTATCTTTCCCACTGTCAATATGCACACACTTCTATCGCTGAAGTCCTCCTCGCTTTCCGTGGTTTTCTATAACCTTTAACTTATTTTAGATAAGCTGGCCAAAGAATCAGGCTACATGACTATCCATATGCATATAGACAGGCTACATGACTATCCATATGCATACACACAGTGAAATACAAATACGCAAACACAGGGATACAGTTTAAGATAATGTAAGAACCGTCATGTGTTGGAGGGGGAAAATTGTGCACACAGCAATAGGTATGCTAACATGGCAATGTGAGTTGACAGTTCCACATTACACAAAGTTATGTATGGAGGAGTATTCATGGTCATATACAAGGATATTGATGTAGGTAAGAGCTGAGAGTATTTATGGTTATGATGACAGTATTACATCATGGTAGATGTACATTGGTTACAGAGTATAAGGAGTAACATCTTGTGAATCGTTACACTACAGTGTATACTTAAATGGACAGAATTCGTGTCAGTTTAACGACTATTCTGACAAATTGTAGGATAATGGGATAAGCAAAGCATAAGTAGAAATCTATAAAACACACACACACACACACACACACACACACACACACACACACACACACACACACACACACACACTAAATAATATTCCTAAGTATAGTGTCTATTGAAAAGTTAGGACTGGAAGAGAAATGGAGGACTCAAAAAGGGTTAAAGGAAGTATTGTGAAGCGAGTGTGATGGATAAAGCAGGATATTAATTTTTCCAGGTAGTTTTGAAACAGAGTGTACATAAATTCAGGCAATGGACGAGGAAGCCTACTCATGAAGGATAAGGAGAGTGCACCCAGAGTTGACTGGATAGATATGGGCAGGCAGGCAGACCCAATGAATGCTGACCAGGGGCATCAAGAAGGGGATTTACATGTACCTTAGTGTACTAGGAATTTGTTTAAAGGGACATACCTACCAAAACAGAAGGATGTAGTGCATTTATAGTGTCTACCATTGGGTAAGGTATAAGTACTGTGCCTAAAGGAAGAGGGCAGTATTGTGACAAAAGTCACACTACTTGTAGAGAATATTCTGGTAAGTTTAAACTCTTGTTCCCACATGCAGTTTTATGTTTGTGTGAAGACACGTGTATTGAGAAGAACATCTTTATTTAACCAGGGTTCCTCCAGACTGTAATAAATAGTGAATAGATACATACTTGGAGAAAGTAGTATGCAAAGTAAGAGCAAAAAGCAACACGTGCTTGGGTAATGAACAATCAGAGTTTACGACTGGAAAGGGAATAGAGAAATCCTTGTCCTTACATAGTTTAAATTAATCCAAAGGTACATGATGTATTAAGTAATCAAGTGTTAAAAGGAAAACTCTTATAATCCTTAAGTAATGTTATATAAATACGATAATACTGTACATAATGAACATGTATAAAATATCGTGTGTTCGAGGTAAGGAGGGGGATATGAAGTGCCTTGAGAGTTTCGGAGAAAATTCTAGAGACACTCGTATTTTCACCGTCTCGAACACTTGTTATTTTAGAGATAAGGGTGGTAAAGTAGAACTATGTCTACTACCTCACAATTATGTGTGTACAGGACAGATGTGTATTGGATGGGCAATCGGTGCGAGCAGGTAGTCAACGAGCCCGCCTGAGAAGTTAAACGTACCACTGATGGAGTAAATGCATCATACTCTGGGAAATGAAAAAAACATTGTTGGTATAAACATTTGAAGGTTGTTGAAAGAAGAGACTATTATTCACTCTCTCACTTACTGCCGTACAGTCGCTACTTGTCTTGTTAAGCTTGAAAAGATTTATAAATTGTATGTATTGAAAGATGATTGTAATAAGAGCCTGTTGGTCCGGAAGGTGTTGATCTTACGAGAAAAGTTTAGTGTATGAAAACTGCTACGTGTTATGAAAATACAGTGTTAAAAGCAATCTTGAGTGTATCGAATTAGTTAAAGTATATAAAATCCCTTCAGAATAGCATCTATTCTTTGGAGAAGAAGCTGAGCAGAATACCGCCGCCTGTTATCCTGAGAGAAGATCAGCGAAGCAGCTCCAAGTAAGTTCGACAACCACAAGGGAAGTGTGAGTCTTGCACATTAGTACCACACCGCCACCCCTAATCACCACGACCACAAGAGTACTTGTAAATCATGACAGTACACAAGTGCAAGAAAAACAGATTTATTAGAAGATGAGAGCAGTAGATCTCCTTTCACATCACAAAGGAAATCAGGACGATGAGAACAAAAATGAAAGAAATATTCAGATCATACCTGGTGTGCATAAATTGTGTCATATATGATAGTCCAGCATATACCAGCACAGTACAAAGGCAAGACAACTGGCCAGGAACATGTGCCGTGCACTGCACTCCAACCCAACAAGGCACCCCAGTTAAAAGTTGCTCCCAGCACAAGCTGTGGCCAGTGTGTGATACGTTTTGCCAATGGATACATGGCAACCAAACCTGCAACATGTTATGTTTGCAAACATTAAAAAAACATGACAATAATTGTAAGACCAGAAAGTTTACTATAAAAAACTTTAGTAATTACTATTATCTATTGTTCAGCTAAACATGAGGATTCACTATCTACAACTGACCATTCTTTGTAACTGGCTACAGTTCAAACTTTTTCTGTCTTCTTTTTACTTTCCTATAATTTGTGTGTCTGTTATAGTAACATCATAATAAAATATACACCGTTCACTGGGTATAGCACTGAAAAAAACACCCTCTAGTATCTACAACTTTTATGGTGAATTCACTGCATTTGATGGCCAATGATTTCAACCTATGTGTAGTTATCTTACTGCATAATCAAGGGGTAGCATTAATTATTTTTCCAATATTTGTTTGTCTCCAGGTCAATCCTGCTTCGGGTCACTTTTTCTTTGCACTCCACATTTAATTTTCCCTACTGTGATATTTTTTATGTATTTTGGATGACAAGGTGAAAGCTTATTTGTATTATTGTTCGTAGTATAGTATTTGCTTATTATCCTGACTACTCCAGTGAATTAGATGGAATTCCCCGTCTGTTGAACAACGATGTTCTACGTTCCGTAATCCCCCCTGTTCTGACTACAGTTAAAATTTACACTCCTCTGTACAAAGAAAAAAAAAACAAGAATAAAAATTTTATTTATGTATTTACATAGATATCAAATTTCTCTTCATAAATATGTACTTGGGCAGATGTCTACCACATGTAGCGGATGCAGTGGAAATTGATAATATTTTTACTTCTCAACTACTCACCTGGCTTATTTAACTGTCCACTAGTTATATAATGAACAAAAGCTTTCAGAGACAAGGAATAAGTGAAATCATACATTAACTGGTAGAAAGCCTACTAGAACATAAAACTCTTTTCTGAAAGCCATATGCCTACAGGAAAATTATTTTCACCTCAAGTGCTGTAGCTGTCAATTCAGTCAATCCTAAATTCACTATTATTATAAACCACGAAACTATTAGGGAGTGTAAGTAATGGCAGATACGTGTAAAAATCTCAAGGTCCTTTAAGAGACTTCTGCATGATGCTCAGGTAACTTCACATAAGGTTCTTCTGCAGAATTCTTTAGTCTAAATACATTTGTGACTTTGACTGCAATGCCATAGGATTGTACTCTAGGAAAGTATGCAAATTATGCTTGCAATCTTTCATATAGGTCAATGCAAATACACTGAGTGAGATTCCTAAGTGCAAAAAGGCAGAACTGAGCTTTTTGGTTAACTTCCCCCACATGTTGTTGTCACCTCTGTCATGCAAATAGATGCCTATAAATTTCAGAGATAGAGTTTCATTTAGTGTGTATTCTTTCTCCATTGTTCTCTGCTTCTGATAGATGTACCAATATGAATCAAGGTACAAGAACAGATTGCCACTCTCACATAGAGGAGGCATTTAACAGTAGACCGGCACACTTAAAAGTAGTCCATGCTATTGGACAAAGTCTTCCCACAGACTTAGAATTAAGCTGTTTGCTATGAACTGTAAATCTTTTCTACTAATATCCTTTCCATTTGTTATACTTTTACCATCAGTAAACATTAAAACTTTCTGAGGAGTACTGTAACATCTTTGGTAAACCAATATTATAGATCAAACATTGGAGCCAGGCATGTATTGAACCTTGAGAACACTAATGTTTCCCCATTCAGAATTCAGATTTTTAACCGTGGTATCAATCCTCAATGTGGAGCCCTTGATTCTATTCTTGAGGGTATTACTCCAAATCACAAGGGGCTGTCATTAATGCCACAATGTTGTAATTTTCCTGGAAGCATTTTATGATCTACACAATGTAAGGCATTTGTAGTTCAGAGAACATGCCAACAGTGTTATAGTTTAATTTTACCAGAACTTGAGTTTGTGAGCTCATATGTGGTTCAATCCGTAGATAATACTTTATGTAAGCCAAATTGAGCAGTTAAAACTCAGTCCTGACTGCCGGCAGGAATAGTTGTCGAACTAAAAGGGTTGTTACAACAGTGTTTATTTATGAATGCGGTAAAAATTTCAATGCTCAAATGTTGCATGATGCCGTAGTGCTGGACTTGTCAGACTCTAGAATGTGTGCCGCTATCTTGCAGCATCAAAATCCTTCCCTCCTGTATGTGCTAAACATTAGTGATAGTCAGGAAGTTAGTTTCAATGTGGAGCAGGACATATCTTCAGGATTTGAGTATCACATATCACGTGATAGTACAAGGTGCACAAGGGTCAGAGCTGTAAACACTCCATGCTGGTGCCGCAATACTCACGTGTGCCACAGCTTGCGTTATCAAGTTCAAACTGTGCCTAGGTTTTCCTCCAAGTCCCTACTGATAGTAATAAATTTTATACGCAACATGGAATCCAAAATAAAAGAAAAGACTGTCAATTCCATAATGCTACATGATTTGTGTGTGAAAAACAGGATCATGCTTCAATTGTTTGTCAATCTAGTAAGCCTAATAGCACACAGCAGTGTATGGACATCAGTACTCTCTCTTCCAGTAATGCTCAGGTGAATCCAGTGGTTCCCAGCTCTAACTATGTCTACATGTTCTCCATGTTATTGGTAATTGGGCTGGAACTTTCCCAAATAGATTCAATTGCCCAGTGTATCCCTACAATGTCACAATCCACCACACATCAGTTAGTAGTTACACCAAGAGTAGTATCTGAACTTTACCTTCCACCACAGGTGACGTGGCACGTCCTGGACTCCAGCCCACTGCCTCTAACCCACAAAGTTGTGGTTGTGTAGACTCTGAAGGTGATTCTCCAGACAATGCTTAAATTGTGAATTTGTATCAATGTCAGATAGCAATGCTCCACATGGGGCCATCAACTTACAGTTACTGCGGTAAGCTCTGGGTGCGAACAGAAACTTACTTGGAGTCTGTCTGTGTGCTAAAAAAGCCAGGTGCACATGGTTTTTTGTTGTTGTTGTTGTTGCAGTCTTCAGTCTAGAGACTGGTTTGATGCAGCTCTCCATGCTACTCTATCCTGTGCAAGCTTCTTCATACCCCAGTACCTACTGCAAACTACAACCTTCAGAATCTGTTTAGTGTATTCGTCTCTTGGTCTCCCTCTACAATTATTACCCTCCACGCTGCCCTCCAATACTAAATTGGTGATCCCTTGATACCTCAGAACATGTCCTACCAAGCGATCCCTCCTTGTCAAGTTGCACCACAAATTCCTCTTCTCCCCAATCCTATTCAGTACCTTCTCATTAGTTATGTGGGCTACCCATTTAATCTTCAGCATTCTTCTGTAGCACCACATTTCAAAAGTTTCTGTTCTCTTCTTGTCTAAACTATTTATTGTTCATGTTTCACTTCCATACATGGCTACACTCCGTACAAATACTTTCAGAAAAGACTTCCTGACAAACTTATCATCTTCAGAAACACTTTCCTTGCCGTAGCCGGGCTACATTTTATATCCTCACTAATTCAACCATCATCAGTTTTTTGCTCCACAATTAGCCAAATTCATCTACTACTTTAAGAGTCTCAGTTCCTAATATAATTGCTTCAGTATCACCAGATTTAATTAGACTATATTCCATTATACTCCTTTTGTTTTTGTTGATGTTCACCTTATATCTTCTTTCAAGACACTGTCCATCCTGCTCAACTGCTCTTCCAGGTCTTTTTCTGTCTCCAGCAGAATTACAATGTCATTGGTAAACCACAAAGTTGTTTTTTAATTCTCCATGGATTTCAATTCCTACTTCAAAATTATCTTCGTTTCCTTTACTGCTTGCTCAGTATAAAAATTGAACAACATTGGGGATAGACTACAACCCTATCACTCTCCCTTCTCTACACTACTTTCATGCCCCTCGACTCTTGCAA
Organism: Schistocerca gregaria; assembly: GCF_023897955.1. Lineage (NCBI taxonomy): Eukaryota > Metazoa > Arthropoda > Insecta > Orthoptera > Acrididae > Schistocerca > Schistocerca gregaria. Next base: position 85,814,213 of record NC_064926.1, on the reverse strand, counting down.
CTGCCATCTGGTTTCTGTACAAATTGTAAATAGCCTTTCGCTCCCTGCATTTGACCCCTGCCACCTTCAGAATTTGAAAGAGAATATTCCAATCAATATTGTCAAAAGCTGTCTCTAAGTATACAAATGTTAGAAATGTAGGTTTGTCTTCCCTTAATCTATCTTCTAAGATAAGTCATTGGGTCAGTATTGCATCATATGTTCCAACATTTCTATGGAATCCAAACTGATTTTCCCCGAGGTCGGCTTCTACCAGTTTTTCAATTTGTCTGTAAAGAATTTGTGTTAGTATTTTGCAGCCGTGACTTATTAAACTGATAGTGCAGTAATTTTCACACCTGTCAATACCTGCTTTGTTTGGGATTGGAATTATTATATTCTTCTTGAAGTCTGAGGCTATTTCACCTGCCTCATACATCTTGCTCGCATATGGAAGCATTTTGTCATGACTGGCTCTCAAAAGGCTATCAGTAGCTCTAATGGAATATTGACTACTCCCGGGCCCTTGTTTTGACTTAGGTCTTTCAGTGCTCTGTCAAATTCTTCACGCAGTATCATATCTCCCTTCTCATCTTCATCTATGTCCTCTTCCATAAAATTGCCCTTCCTTGTGTAGACCCTCTATAAAATGGTTCCACCTTTCTGATTTCCCTTCTTTGCTTAGGATTGGTTTTCCATTGGAGCAGAAGTGGTTCTCTTTTCTCCAAATGTCTCTTTAATTTTCCTGTAGGCAGCATCTATCTTACATCTAATGATATACACTTCTACATCCTTACATTTGTCCTCTAACCATTCCTGCTTAGTCATTTTGCACTTCCTGTCAGTTTCATTTTTTAGACGTTTGTATTTCCTTTTGCCTGCTTCATTTACTGCATTTTTATATTTTCTCCTTTCATTGATTAAATTAAATCTTTCTTTTGTTATCCAAGAATTTCTACTAGCCCTAGTCTTTTTATCTACTCAATCCTCTGCTGCCTTCAGTATTTCACCTCTCAAAGCTACACATTCTTCTACTGATTTCCTTTCCCCCGTTCTTATCAATGATTCTCTAATGCTCCCTCTGAAAATCCGTACAACCTCCGGTTCTTTCAGTTTATCCAGGTTCCATCACCTTGAATCCCTGCCGTTTTTCAGTTTCTGTAGTTTTAATCTACAGTTCATAACCAATAGATTATGGTCAGAGTCCACATCTGCCCCTTCAAATATCGTACAATTTAAAACCTGGTTCCGAAATCTGTCTTACCGTTATATTATCTATCTGAAACCTTTCAGTGTCTCCAGGCCTCTTCCATGTGTAAACCTTCTTTCATGATTCTTATACCAAGTGTTAGCAATGCTTAAGTTATATTTTGTGCAATATACTAGCAGGTGGCTTCCTTTTTCATTCCTTCACCTCCATTCCATATTCACCTACTAAAATTTTCATCTCCCTTCACTGTCTGAATTATTTCTTTAATCTCATCATACATATCTTCAATCTCTTTCATCATCCGTGGAGCTAATTGGCATATGTACTTGTACTACTGCGGTAGGTGTGGGCTTTGTCTCTTTCTTGACTACAATAATGCATTCACAATGCTGTTTGTAGTAACTACCCACACTCCTGTTTTTTATTCATTATTAAAGCTACTCCTGGATTACCCCTATTGGATTTTGTATTTATAACCCTGTATTCACCTGACCATAAGTCTTGTTCCCTCTGCCACTTAACTTCCCTAATTCCCGGTATATCTAACTTTAATCTATCAATTTCCCTTTTAAGATTTTCTAACCTACCTGCCGGATTAAGGGATCTGACATTCCCCGCTCCAATCCACAGGATCTGTTTGTTTTATAGTGTTTGAATCATTTGATTCACAGAACATTTTTGCTATGGACAATGTGCTTCAAATACCTTCTCATGTACTCCCACAGCAATTTCAGAACCAAACTGCCAAACTTTGTGACAAATATTCTGACATTTCAAGAGGGACTCGGTAAAGCTAAGGGGTTCAGCCCATATCTCCCTTAAACAGGGTGCACAGCCTGTTTCACTGAGCCCGGGCGGTCCTGCATGCCCTCAGAGATGCCATTGCAGCTCAGTTGCATAGGCTACAGGACACTGACATCTCTTGGCCACTTTTAACCATCTCAGTGGGCATCATCAGTTGTGGTGATAAAGAAAGTTATGCCTTTGTGCTGACTTCAAGGCAACAGTTAATTCGAAGACAGTTGTTGATTAGTTCCCACTCCCTTGACCCGAAGATTTGATGGACCACCTGAACAGCAGACAATAGTTTTTCAAAGTTGATCGCTGAAGCGTACCTTCAGCTGCTTCTGGATGATACTTCCAAACAATTCGTGGCTATCAGTATGCACACGGGACACTTTCAGATTCAATATCTTCTATATGGATCAGTGTCCACCCAGCTCTTGTTCCAACAGTTTCTCAAGCAGTTGGTCACGAAGGTCCAATCTTGCTCAAGCTATTTGGATGACATCATTGTGTCTGGTAGAGCTCCTGAGGAACATTTATTTCAGGTCTTGTCCTACTCTGGTCTGTGTTGCAAAGGAAGCACATGTACATTATTTGCCACTAAAGTTGAGTAATTTAGACATGTAATAAATGGACAGGCTATCCATCCCAGTCGTCGTCATTTGGAAGCCATCAGTGTCTTTCTGCACCTATGAATGTTTCTGAACTCCATGAAGTTATGGGCAAACTTACTACATCAAGTTTCTCCCGTACACGGCCCAAATTGCCGCTCCAGTCCACAGGCTTCACCGTAAAGCAGTAGAGTTGCAGTGGATTACTGAGTGTGACCATGCATTCCAGCACCTTAAACGAGGAGTTGTTCTCCCTGATCGGTGCCGTGTCCATTATGATCTGGAAAAGCCAATTTTCTTGGCAACTGATGCAAGTTCTTACGGCATAGGTCAATCCTGTCTCACCGAGTTGATGGTGTATAAGGCCCATTTGGTTCACGTCTAAGGTCCTCATGCCTACCCAATGAAACTGTTCTCAGATAGAGAAAGAGGCCTTAGCGATCATGTATGGAGTGACCATATTCTATCACTACCCACACGTTCAAACATTCTACTTAGTCACCGATCACAAGCCATTGACATCCTTGTTCAATGCAACAAAAGGGCTACCTGATCGGACAGTATCAAAGTTACAGTTATGGGCTCTCATTTTGTCCAACTATCCAGAAGACATTATATTTCAGACCACCACAAAACACGCCAATGTGCACCCCTCTCCAGGCTCCCTGCAGGACATGATGCAGCCTTCAGTTCCCCGGATGCCACATGTTTCCAAGTTGAAGATGCAGAACAGTCAGCTCCATGCATTTTCCGCTGGATGCCAAACTTATGACTCAAGAGTCACCCGACCTCACTGTGACTCCATTACGTTTGGGACGGACGGCTGTCTTCGAGATCTTTGATTTGTCATGCCAGTGCTTGCTGCTTTTTGTCATCTGTCACTTCTTGTCAAGTCACTCGGGGATTCTCCTCCTGCACACAGAGAATGGTCAGATGTATGTCATCATCCCTCAGTCTTTGCTTCATCAACAATATTGGGTTGCAGTAGGAACTAAGCAACTAGCCTGTCAGCACTGCATTTGGACTGGCATGGATCGATACATTAAACGCATGACTGGACAGTGTAGCTCCTGCACTGAGAACCAGGCACCACACAGGAAGCAATTCTTCATCTGGCTGAAAGTGTCAGTGCCATGGCAATGCACTCGCGTAAATTTTCGGAGTCCCTTCTGGAGCACCCGATGGCTTCTGCTCTCTGAAGCCTTCAGTCGATTTTCCTTCACCTTTCTAAAGTCATCAACAACGAGTGCAGCAACCATCTGGGCCATAAGGAGTGATTTCTGTGATTATTTTTTTTATGGGTTTAGGGCACAAAACTGCTACTGTCATAAGTGCCCGTTCTGTAGCTTAGGGAAGGGTAAAAAACCGAATGGGTAATCAGCAGCAATGGGAGAGAAATTCAAAAAGGTGAAAACTAAAAACAGAAGGAAATCTTAGAAAACTACCATAGAGGGGGAGGGGGGCAGTAGTTTTCCCCAAAAAAGAGCTTCAAAGGACCGATGTCATCTCAATGACACAAACTCGAGGACGCGATCAGCTGACTGCATGTCATCTGCTAAAATGGAAGATATATCACACGACAGCTGTAAACAGGTGTGTAGCAGATTAAAATAGGGGCACTGAAGTAAAAGGTCCATGGTTGAGAGCAGTGGGGACAAAGCAGGGGAGGATCACCACTTAAAATATGTCAATGGCTAAAAAGACAGTGCCCTATCTGGAGTCTAGTTAAAATTACCTCGTCCCGATGATAAGGTCGGGAGGAAGAGGTCCAAGCACAGGGAAGAGGTTTTATGTCCCATAATTTATTATCGGGAAGTGTGGACCACTGTGCATGCCATCAAAGACCAACACGATGACATAAAATGTGCTGTAGATCGGCTAAGGGAACCATACAAACAGCGGGTCGAGGAAGAAAGTGCAGCTTTGACTGCTATATTGGCTACCTCGTTTCTGCAGATACCAATGTGCCCTGGGATCCAGAGGAATGCCACAGAGACACCCCTGAAGTGGAGCAAGTGGAGGCAGAGGTGGACCAGAGGGTGAACAGGATAAAGAGCTTGATGGCTGAGGAGAGAGCTCAGCAAATCCGAGCATATAATATACTGTATCCACTTATGGCGACAGATGTATTGGACAGCCTGGAGAACAGCGTAAAGCTCCGCAGTAAAAACTGGTTGGGAATCCAAAAGCTATTAGGGGTGTCGCCAACAATACAGGCTCTCCCAACACCAAATGTAATTTATGAGCCATCAGTGTAAATAAATTTAGCATCCTCCATTTGTGAGCATAGAGCAGCAAATGACCAATGATAAACAAGAGGAGGGATACTATCTTTGGATACTATCTTTGGTCATGGAGCAGGCAGATCCGGGGGCAAAGCCAAGGTGGTGCTGTTGTCAAGAAAGTTTTAGGAAAGTGGAAGGAAAGAGAATGTAGCAGTTGATGGAAGCGCACTCCCAGTGGTAGCAGAGAGGAACGGCGGCCTGCATACCCTAAATCCAAGGAGGCATTGAAAAAAAGGGTGAGGGCTTGATGAGCAAGAATGGAAGACAGACAAACAGCTTAATGACACAGAAGGACAGCTCACCGATTGGACAACAGAGGTTCAGCAGTCTCAGCATAAAGGCTTTCTATGGGCCTGGTGTAAAAAGCTCCAGGCACTAAACGCAATCCATGGTGCTGGACAGAGTCGAGAAGCTGAAGAATAGATGGCCATGCAGAGGAGTAAACTATGCTTCCATAGTCCAATATCAAGCACACTAAGGCGCAATATATGCGGAGAAGGACCACCTGTCCGCTCCCCGGGAGGTACCATTCAGAACACGGAAGGTTTTGAAGGATTGCAGGCAGCGAGCCGAAAGATATGAAACGTGGGAGGACCAGCACAGTTTTCTGTCAAATGTAAGTTCCAAGAATTTACCGAGGTCAACAAAACCTAGATGTAGGGAAGGCGGAGGGAACTCCATACGATGCCAAAAATTTCCACAGACTGTCTTACTGGGGGAAAAGTAGAAGCAGGTTTCGAAGCTCCATGAAGGGAGGCGATCGAGACATCCTTGAGGGCATTGTTCAAGAAGCCTAGTCACTTCAGAAATGTAACAGATCGCAAAATCTTCAACTAAGCGGGAGCCCTAGACATTGGGAAGGAGACAATCCATAATCGGATTTATGGCAATGGCAAACATTACAAACACTGCGGCATCCTGTTTTCTTGGGTGAAAGTACGGGAGAGAGTAGTATTCACCTGTTCCTTAAATGTGTGCTCTGTTATAAATTCATGAACAAAAAGGAGTAGCCGGCCTCGAAAGCCCCAAGATAACAGTGTGTGGAGGATACCAGGCCTCTAACAGGCATCATGTGCTCTCTCCAGATCAAAAAATATTGTTAGCGTTTGGCATTTCCTGAGAAAATTGTTCATGAAATAAGTGGAGAGAGCAACAAGATGGTCAGCTGCAGAACAATGCTTTTGGAAACCGCACTGGGCAGGTGTTAAAAGGTGTTGGATTCCAGCCACCAGGCTAAACGGCAATTCACCATTAGCTGCAAAACCTTACACACTACTCATGAGAGGTATGGGGCAATAGCTAGAGGGGAGATGTTTGTCCTTTCCAGGTTTCGGAACAGGAATGACCATAGCTTCCTGCCATCTTCTGGGAAAGATACTGTCGGTCCAAATTCAATTACACTCCTGGAAATTGAAATAAGAACACCGTGAATTCGTTGTCCCAGGAAGGGGAAACTTTATTGACACATTCCTGGGGTCAGATACATCACATGATCACACTGACAGAACCACAGGCACAGAGACACAGGCAACAGAGCATGCACAATGTCGGCTCTAGTACAGCGTATATCCACCTTTCGCAGCAATGCAGGCTGCTATTCTCCCATGGAGACGATCGTAGAGATGCTGGATGTAGTCCTGTGGAACGGCTTGCCATGCCATTTCCACCTGGCGCCTCAGTTGGACCAGCGTACGTGCTGGACATGCAGACCGTGTGAGATGATGCTTCATCCAGTCCCAAACATGTTCAATGGGGGACAGATCCGGAGATCTTGCTGGCCAGGGTAGTTGACTTACACCTTCTAGAGCACGTTGGGTGTCACGGGATACATGCGGACATGCATTGTCCTGTTGGAACAGCAAGTTCCCTTGCTGGTCTAGGAATGGTAGAACGATGGGTTCGATGACGGTTTGGATGTACCGTGCACTATTCAGTGTCCCCTCGACGATCACCAGAGGTGTACGGCCAGTGTAGGAGATCGCTCCCCACACCATGATGCCGGGTGTTGGCCCTGTGTGCCTCGGTCGTATGCAGTCCTGATTGTGGCGCTCACCTGCACGGCGCCAAACACGCATACGACCATCATTGGCACCAAGGCAGAAGCGACTCATCGCTGAAGACGACACGTCCCCTACGGCACTGCGTAGGATCCTACGGTCTTGGCGTGCATCTGTGCGTCGCTGAGGTCCGGTCCCAGGTCTACGGGCACGTGCACCTTCCGCCGACCACTGGCGACAACATCGATGTACTGTGGAGACCTCACGCCTCACGTGTTGAGCAATTCGGCGGTACGTCCACCCGGCGTCCCGCATGCCCACTATACGCCCTCGCTCAAAGTCCGTCAACTGCACATACGGTTCACGTCCACGCTGTCGCGGCATGCTACCAGTGTTAAAGACTGCGATGGAGCTCCGTATGCCACGGCAAACTGGCTGACACTGACGGCGGCGGTGCACAAATGCTGTGCAGCTAGCACCATTTGACGGCCAACACCGCAGTTCCTGGTGTGTCCGCTGTGCCGTGCGTGTGATCATTGCTTGTACAGCCCTCTCGCAGTGTCCGGAGCAAGTATGGTGGGTCTGACACACTGGTGTCAATGTGTTCTTTTTTTCCATTTCCAGGAGTGTATAAAAGTGAAGGAAGTAACGCAGACTACGGTATGATAAATGCAGCAGCATTTGGACGTGGGTGCCATCCAGTCATGGGGTTAAAGAGCAAGAAGAGGAGAGTGCGTCTTGGAGTTCCCGCAAAGAGAAAACAGTATTATTGCTTTAGATATTTTGAGAGGAGAAAGCAAGAGGTCGCACTTCCACTGTTTGTTTCTTTGGGAGATAGGCTAGTCGGTAATTTGAAGATCCTGAAATCTAAGCAAAGTGTTGACCCAATGAGTTATAAATTACGACAGGACCACTAAGGTACCATGTGTGACAGTGAGCCCACAGATCGGGGACAAACTAGACATGGCAGATAACCATCGAATTTGATTCCACATTACTGATGAGGGAGTGAAGTTGTTAAAAGAGCTGGTAAAGAAGTCCCAGCTTGCCTTCTTGGTATTGCAGATGATGCGACGGCACCACTGGGTTGTTATCGGTAATCACCGTATGTGGAAGTCCCTCAATTGCAAAAATCTTAGACAGGGCTGAAATAGTGGCTACTGCAGATGTGGGAAGACACTGCACCATGTAGCAAAAACTTTAAATAGGCGTCCACTGCAATGAGACAATACTGATGTAGGAACAGCTCAGTAAAATCAACATGCAGATACTCCCACAGGCAATGCAGCATCTGCCAGGGAGAAAAAGATGCCTGCAGGACCAGCTATTGCTGAACACAATGACTGCAAGCAGTGATAAGCCGCATAATGTCCCCATCTCTGCACAGCTAATATATACCCCAGTGGCCAAAGCTTCGTTGCAACAGGTCCCTCAATGACCAATATGCAGAAGCCACAGTATATTATGATTCAAGGAAAAGAGAATCACAACCCGGGGAGCAGTGTCCTCCACAGTTAACTAAAGAACCTCATCAAACACAGAAAGGAGGTGCTGGAGAGATAAGTAATTATGCAAGCAATCCAAGGCACAGCGCGGGTTTTTTTCAGCCAACTCAGATGCACAAGAAGAGACCCGACTAAGTACACGATCAATAGCGATGGCCAATGCTGTCCTGGCACTAGTGCACAAATACTGTGTTCTGATTCTCAGTATCTAAATAGAAAGAAAAGTAACTTGTCATGATCAAAGGCCGGGTCTGGCCCAATCAGAAGGTGAGATAAGGCATCAGCATTGGTGTGCTGCACCGTCGGCTGGTAATGGATCTGATAACGATGATAGTAGTAGACAAGGAGAGCAAACTGCTGCAAACGATGCGATGTCTTCTCCGGCACCGAAGCTGAAGGGCTAAAAAGAGGAACCAATGGCTTGTGACTGTGATTAAATGGAACTTAGAACTGTACAAGAAAACCTGAATTTCTTGAGGATGAACACAATCTCTAAAGCCTCTTCTCCAATCTGAAAAATACTACTGCTCAGTGGGAATTAAAGTCTTAGAAGCATATGCAATGGGTTGTTCAGACCAGTCCGTGTATTTGTGCACCAACACTGCACCAAGTTGAAGCTGACTCACCTGAAAAGTTGCTCGACACGGGGCCGATTGAAGCTTAGATTTAAGTAAAACAAACTCTCGGTCACAAGTTGGGCACCAGAAAAAAAGGCACATTTTTAAGCAAAAGTGCATGCAGTGGCTTAGCAACAGTTGATGCGCCCGGTAGAAACTTATGGTAGTACGCAACTTTACCTAGAAATGCCTACAGTTCCTTAACGGATGTTGACCACAGCAAAATCACAATTGCATCAACATGGTGGCGCAAGGCTTGACCCCTGAGCGAGAAACCTCAAACCCTACGTACTCAACAGATTTGGCAAGAGTGCACTTTAGACCCCACAGACAACAAAAGAAAAAAAATCGAGGACTGCTAAGGCGGTCATTGATGGAAGAACCCAAAACGATATCATCGAGGTAACTGATGCAGCCAGGTACAGAGGGTGTCAGGTGTTCCAAGAAATGCTGAAAAATTGAGGGTGCACTGGTGGCACCAAAACGCAAGTGTGGATATTGGTATAAGTGAAAAGGTGTATTGACAATGAGAAGGCACCTAGCAGCCTCATCCAAGGGGAACTGGATGTACGCTTCCGACAAATCAATCTTGGGAAAGTAGTGGCCGCCTGACAATTCTGCAAGCAACTTGTCATGGCAGGGTAAAGGGTATGTATCTATCATGGACTGTGCATTAAGCATGACATCAGCATCTTAACAATGACCAGTGGTGTAGTCCATTCATTAGAAGGTCTAATTTGGCTTTGACAGTCATTCAATTCAGCAGACACCCATCACGCCTGGGGGGGCGGGGAAGAAGAAGAAGAAGAAGAAGAAGAAGAAGAAGAAGAAGGAAAAAAAAAAGGGAGGACAGGCGGACTCTTTCATGGTAATGTGGGCCTGAAAAGCGGCAGCACGACATAGCCCCAGGGAAAACAGTCAAAGATTCGGGGCAGAGGGATTCCAGTTGCTGACACAGAAGTTGATCTGACACTAAATTTATTTCATCGGCAATAGAGAAACCAAAAGTGTTAAGTACATCTAACCTGAACAGGTCTGTGATATGGGAATGATCTACAAAACGGAAGGTGAGAGGGCAAACAAGAGATTTGTACGAGACAGGATCAGAGAACAGACCTAGGATCAGAATCTAGCTGTTTAACATAGCTAACCTACTTCTGTGAAATCGGTGCGTGAGGAGGGAAACCCAAGTTCACACATGTTTGTGTGTTTACTAGGCACTGCAGCTCCTGTATCTACTTGCATTTTCATTTTCAGCAGTTTATTAAACATGTAAAAATCAGTAAACAATTTGTTCGGGTAGTCAGTCATTGCAGAGATACAGTTTACGTCCACTGGTACTAGTGTGTCCTCCACATTTGAAGAGGAGTTAGACACTGATGTGATGTGGCCTTTCTTTCAATACCTATTGCAAACCACCCAACACTTAGGGCACACTTGTTGGAAGAAGCAGTATGAGCAAGACGGAAGGGGTCGAAGCAGCCACTGCTGTCATGCGTCCTGTTGTTGCTGTGGCTGCAACCAATGCTGCCCCATACGACACTGAGTTGAAAGTTGCACCACCACAGCAGCTCCCCCATCACCCTGAACACTTGCAGCATGGCTAACAGGAGTTGATTGAGCAACTTCCGAACCTTCTCCCATGCAGCAATCTGACTGCCTGCAGCTCATAACACTTCAAAGGACTCGCTATAATGAGCACATCTGTAAGCATTGGATTCTCACACGGAATCCTTTTTTGCAGACTTCCCTGTCCAGGGCCAGATGAATAAAAACATCATGCACCATGTGATCAGTGCAGGATTCGTGATGGGTACTAGTTACAAATTCACGACAACCGCCCAACCTGTGTAATTTTGTAACCCAAATTTTGTAAGATTGGTTTGGGCATTTCTGACAATGTTAAAATTCTACACACATTGCAATGACATGCAGTCTTCTGCTGTAGGTTGACAGAAGCTTCCATATTTTGTCAAATGATAAGCTGGCTGGTGTTGGTAAGGGCACAACAACAATACATGCGTGGTGAAAGCCAGGAAAGAAAGCAAAAAAGCCTTACTACACAAGTTCGCATCACCCATCTGAAAAACCTGGAAATGTTTGTGTAATTGTGTCTTGTACGAGCTCCAATCTTCAGCCAATTCATCATATACTGGAAAATGCGATGCTTGCACTGACGGGAGAGTAACCTGCTGCGAACATGCACATGCCACTTGATTGAGAGTGGTGGCCAGAGTCTACTGTTGTTCCACAAAATCTTGCTGCTAGGCAATGACACACTGGAGGATTTCTTCCACTGAGACGTTTGTCAGGTGACTTAGCACTGACACTAAAACACAGAGAAATGTAACCCTCATGCATCTCCATGTCTGTTATAGCAAGAACAAACATGATTTATGGAATGTAATATTTTACAGAAAAATGCTTTATTTTAAGATACAGGTTGTGCATAGCACTGAACACACTGACTGGACAACAATAATACACCAAAAAGGATAGACCAAGCTCTCGTTTGCTATCACTTAATTAATGCCGTTCCTTTGGCGGCTCACCCGAGTGCACCAGGGGGATGACCCACGTGGCCTCTATAAACAGGCCTCAGAACTGTGTGGGGACACGTGCTCTGAAACTGTGCAGATCACAAGGGAAAGCACGTCAAAAACTCAACCTTTGAAAGACCTTCGATAACTATGTTTAAGATTATGTTTGTTCGCAATGATGTATGGTTCCTTAAGCTCATTACAATTTGTATCTAAAATTGTATTTTGCTGTATCCCTCCTCTCTTCTGAGTTAATCTACCAGAATTGAACATACTTTTTTATTTGACCTTCATTGAACCTTGTCATGACTTTGAATACTGTATCATTTTATATGTAAATTTTGTTGCACTTTTCATTTCTTAAATCAAACACCAGAATTCCCATTAAAAAACCATTTTAGCTCCAAGTCACCCTTAAAATCACTTTCAAGGTCGTGGCCATTAGTAGCAATTCGTGACCCTCTTTGTCACTTACAACCTTTGTCTACGACATTTTGCTGTATCTCTTCTCTGTCCCGAGTTATTCCCCATTATGGGTGAAAATGGTCCACACTGTACATCAGAATTTAATTAGAAGGAGATAATACAATCAATCAAGAAGCCAAAGCTTCTGCAATCTATAGAGATTGCCAATACTTTTCATATTGACTGTTCATTTTATGCTTGTGACTACCGGTGACCAGTTTGCCAGTCGTAAACCATGTCTGTAGGAAGACGACATTTAGCTGACTTCTAGTATCATATGATAATATTTTGAAATCTGTTCTCATTGTGAGACCCGAGGCTGAAAAATAAATGAATATGTTTTGCAGCATAGGTACTTCTTCCAAGTCTAGCAGTACCACAACGCAAGCCAGGTCCATGCCAGACAAGGAGACAACTGGACATTGCCAGTAGCAGCCACGAGTTCGAGTCTGGGTTGGGTCAGTGTCTGCCAGCACCGAGTTCCTTGCGGGACTTGGCCCCTCAGCACTAGCTGCCATCAGACTCCTGCTGGAGAGCAGCACTCAACACATGCCACCACAACAAGCGCGTGTAGGACTGAGTCACAAGAAGAGGCTGTCCTGCAAGAACGGGACCGACGACGACTGAAGAGAATCGTTCAAAGTGGCAGAAGTGGGACCCTTCCGCAAGTTGCTGCAGATTTCAATACAGGGACATCAACAAGTGTCAGTGTGCAAACCATTCAATGAAACATGATTGATACGGGCTTTCGGAGCTGAAGGTCCACTCGTGTACCCTCGATGACTGCACAAAACAAAGCTTTTCATCTCACCTTGGCCCGTCAACACCAACATTGGATTGTTGGTGACTGGAAACATGTTGTGTGGACAGATGAGTCTCATTTTAAATTGTATAGAGTGGATAGATATGTACGGGTATGGAGACAACCTCATGAATCAATGGCCCCTGCATGTCAGCAGGTGACTGTTCGAGCTGGTGGAGGCTCTGTAATGGTGTAGGATGTGTGCAGTTGGAGTGTTATGGAATCCCTGATACGTCTAGATACAATTCTGACAGGTGACATGTATGTAGGCATCCTCTCTAACACCTGCATCTATTCTTGTCCATTGAGCTTACCGATGGAGTTAGATACTTCCAGCAGGACAATGCAACACCCCACATGGTCAGAATTTCTACAGAGTGGCTCTGGGAACACTCTTCAGAGTTTAAACTCATCTGTTGGCCACCAAAGTCCTCAGACATAGATGTTACTGAGCATATCTGAGATGCCTTGCAATGTGCTGTTCAGAAGAGATCTCCAGCCCCTCGTGCTATTACAGATTTATGGACAGCCCTGCATGATTCATGATGTCAGTTCTGTCCAGCACTACTTCAGACATTAGTCGAGTCCAGGCCACATCGTGCTGCGACACTTCTGTGTGCTTGCAGGGGCCCTACACATTATAAGGCAGGTGTACCAGTTTCTTTGGCTCTTCAGTGATCAGGGCCATTCAACCGAACACCAGCATGAAATCTTTGTGTCTTAAGCATCATACCAGCAAGAAATCTGTGTGTCTTAAGCATCATACATCATTTTTCTCCTATGCCGATGCTGGATCAGCAGCCAATTTCGGTCGGGCATCCATTGGTGAATAGATGAATACTGAAATTTGGAATACTAGAAACAATAACTGATCAATGGATGAACTTCATGTCAGGCTTGATGAAGGAATTGCATCAGTTAAAGGAGTTAAGAACTATATAGCAGAGGCACTACGAATGTAGTGTGTGGAAATATAGTTGGGAATGTGGGTCTCACAGGGAGCGTGCAAGGGATAAGTCCCTGCAGTCACATTGTCCTCTGTGCCCTCGGTGGCCAAGATGGATAGAGCGTCTGCCATGTAAGTGGGAGTTTCCAGCTTCTAGTTCCGGTCGGGGCACACATTTTCAACTGTCCCTGTTGATGTATATCAAAGCCTGTCAGCAGCAAATGGTCTTTCTTTAATTATCATTTCGAGTTAACAACTTGTCCATTTCATCGTCAAGCAAATGGAAGGACAGAATGGATTCATCAGAAGATTAAGGAGATGCTTGGTTATTATATGAATGCCGGCCACTCTGATTGCGATACTTATTTATCTTTTATGGTAAGTGCATATAATTAAAAAAAAAAAACACGCACCAGTACAGGTTGTGACCATTTGAAGTGGTGTATGGTTAGAAGATACCATCAACATTCGACATTATTAGGCAGACAGGAAGGAGGAGTGGAGAATCAGTCACAGAGCTTGCAAAAACAGTGAGAGAGGTTTGGAAGAAGGTTTGGCAAACAAACACCGAGGCACTGTAGAAGCAAGAGGCAATGAAGTGTTTAGGAATGTTGCATCAGAATAAAGTCACCCAGTGGGTGATGTAAGTCTGTATTGCCTGAAAAGGAAGAGAAAAATGTTTGTGGCATGGTACCAGGGCTTATACAAATGACAAACCATGTCACCAGTGAATGTGAAGCTACAGCTGCCAAAGAGTCCCACAGTTTTACATGCTGAATGTCTACAACTGCTAAAGGGTGTGCCAGAAGAATTCCAGGTGGCATACTAACAGAAGCAAGGAAGGAAAGAAGGAGAAGAAGTGGAAGAATGAGCAATGAGGGAAGGAGGTTTTTTTTAACCTCATGCACAGTATACATTAAGGCCGCAGAAGGAATCGATGTGTTGTGTGTTTTTGGTTATTTTCTTTTTTTATGTTGTATAAGTTGATGGAGTAATCTAAATACATAAGGCTACGGAGTACCTTTAATGTTATGATACTGGTAGACGGCAGGCTTCTGGGAGATGGGGAGGGTGATGATGGCACCTGCCCTTTGGTGGTGGTGTGGAGATGGCAAGGGAAGAAGAATGTTAATTTTTGGTAGTGGTGTACCCTCGTGAGGTGGAGTGGAAGCACTGCAAGATCACCTGGACAGAGGCAGCAGGATGAGGAGCCACAGACTGTCATTAAGCTTAGTGTTCATCCTATGGAAGCTGTGGAACAAGATAAATAGGTTGAAGATGGCATTTTCAGGTTTGCAGCAGTTAGAAAGTATTAAAAAACCTAAGAACTTGCTCGGGGCATATGCACAATGGGAAGTTAGATACAGGAAATGATATGAGTAATGCTGCACGCAAAGGGTAAATAGGCGATGGGCAGACACTGGATGTAGATCACTGAAGACTATATTTGGGACAACAAACATGAGTGATGTAAGCGGGTTAAACAAACAGTGGACGACGCAAGGAAACTCACGACGCAAGGAAACTCACGACGCAAGGAAACTCACGACGCAAGGAAACTCACGACGCAAGGAAACTCACGACGCAAGGAAACTCACGACGCAAGGAAACTCACGACGCAAGGAAACTCACGACGCAAGGAAACTCACGACGCAAGGAAACTCACGACGCAAGGAAACTCACGACGCAAGGAAACTCACGACGCAAGGAAACTCACGACGCAAGGAAACTCACGACGCAAGGAAACTCACGACGCAAGGAAACTCACGATGCAAGGAAACTCACGATGCAAGGAAACTCACAAAAGTGAACATGGCTACTACGGAGTGGAATTCAATATTGATTTTGAGTCTGGAAAGCAGTGTGTTGAACAACACACACATGCTTTGGCAGTATACTAGGAAAGTAATGGATTATGCCAGAGCATCAACCAATACTCTAAACCAGGATTTAGGAGCAGTTCAAGCATGGGTGCTAACACTGGATGCTAGAATGATGCTGGCAAGAAAGGTGCAGTCAATAGGGAATAGTATCTGTGACACAGCTGTGGAATTGACAAAACCTGCAGAAAGCTGTTCATCAGGCACTGCTTGGGGAATTAAGCCCAGTCTTGTTGTTTGTTGGTTGGCTTGTTTAAAAGAGGGGGGGGGGGGGGGGGGAAGGGAGGGGGGGCAAAATGCTAGGTCATCAGTCCACCGTTCTGATTTAAATAATTCCACAAGGGTGGGAGTAAAATAACTGAGACATACAAAACACGGCTGGAAGAAAGGAGAAAACCACAAGAATGACATACCCTACAAGCACTAGGGTGGAGGACACAGAGGGACAAAGGCCATGCACCAAAACTTAGATCAAATGATAAAACCCACCGTCATGAATAAAACGTAAAACTAAAGCTGCTGTTGAGTCATTGTTGCCCAACACTGAAGGTAGGGTGCTGGGAAAGTTAAAAGTCCGCCGCAGAATGGCGAAAAGTGGGCAGTCCAGCAAGACATGGACAACCGTCATTTGTGAGCCACAGCAACACCGAGGTGGGTCCTCGCAATTGAGGAGGTAACCATATGTTAGCCTCATATGGCCAATGCAGAGCCGGCAGGGGACAACTGATTCCCTGCGAGAGACCACATGGAAGACTTCCACACATTCGTAGTCTCCTTAATGACACGCAGTGTGTTGTGTGTACTGTTACGTTGTTCCATCTCCCAAAGTCGAAAAACCCTGCGGCATAAGGCAGAACACAGGTCAGTTTCAGAGTTTCCGCTTAACCAGCCTGTCGGCAAGTTCAATGCCTGGGATTCCGATGTGTCCTAAGGTCCACACAAACACCACTGAACGACGGGATCGTTCCAGGGCATAGACGGACTGCTGAATGGACGATACCAAAGGATGGTGAGGGTAGCACTGGTCGATAGCTTGTAGGCTGCTCAAGGAGTCAGTACACAGGAGAAATGACTCACCAGGGCATGAGTGGATGTGCTCAAGAGCACGAGATATGGCCTCCAGCTCCGCAGTGAAAACACAGCAGCCATCTGGCAACGAGTGCTGTTCAATATGTCCTCCACGAACATACAAAAAGCCTACGTGACCATCAGCCATCGAGCCATCGGTGTAAACCACCTCTTGGCCCCGATACACGTCAAGAATCAAGAGAAAGTGACACCAGACAGCTGAAGGGTTAAGAGAGTCCTTAGGGCCATGTGAAAGGTTCAGAAGAATCAGCAGCCTAGGTGTACACTATGAAGGTGTAAGAAAATGGACCTCGAGAAAAGGTGGTAACGGGAAGGACTCTAGTTCACACAGAAGGGACCAGACGTGAACCACAATTTTAAGCCCTGGCCTGGGCCACTGATGCGGGAAATGAACCGCTGTAGTTGGGAAAAGGAGACGGTAATTTGGATGTGCAGGAGAGTTACGAACATGTGCAATGTAACTGGTGAGCAGTTGTGTATGGCTAACCTTCAATGGAGGCACTTTGGTCTACCAGAACATCGGTCACCAGACTCGTTCTAAAAGCTCCCATCGCTAGGGTAATGCCACAGTGGTGCACTGGGTGTAGTAAATGCAAAACACAGAGTGTTGCCGAACCATAAACCAGACTCCCATAGTCAAGGCGGGATTGAACCGGGGCTTCTGTAGAGCTGCAGCAGCGTAGAGTGATCTGCACCCCAACAGAGGGCATTGAGATGCTGCCAGAACTTCTGCTTATGCTGACAAAGCTGAGTAGCCAAGTAAATCAGGCGGCGAAAACCAGTCCTAAGAATTGGTATATCTCCACTACAGTGAGTGGATAGTCATTAAGGTACAATTCTGGAACTGGATGAATGATGCGACGTCAACAGAAATGCACGACACATTACTTCGCAGCTGAAAACTGGAAGCTGTGGGCTAGAACCCATGACTGTGCCTTGTGAATGGCTCCCTGTAGGCACTGCTCAGCATTACCAGTACTGGAGGAGCGGTATGAAATGCAGAAGTCATCCACATACAGAGAAGGTGAGATCGATGGCCCTACAGCTGCTGTTAGACCGTTAATAGCCACTAAAAATAGAGACACACTCAATACGGAGCTCTGCTGAATGCTTCTCCTGAATACAGGGAAGTATGGGAGGCACCGACTTGGACATGGAAAGTACAGAGTGACAGGAAGTTTTGGATAAAAATCTCATACAATGTGGCAACGATATGGTGTTGCCATGTCATGTCGTATGCTTTATGCAATCAAAAAAGACAGTAACCAAATGTTGGCATCTGGAATTGGCTGTACGAATGGTAGACTCGAGGGAGCCAAGATTATCAGCAGTAGAGCGACCCTGGCGGAAGCCACCCTGACATGCAGCCATTAGGCCACGTGACTCTAGGACCCGACCCAACCCAACTGCCAACACGCCATACATTCCAGCAGCTTATAAAGAAAGTTGGTGAAGCTGATGGGCTGATAGCTACCCACATGAAGTGGGGGTTTTACTGGCTTCGAGCACTGGAATGATGGTGCTCTGTCATCATTGCGATGGAAAGATACCATTGCATCAGATCCAGTTGAAGATGACAAGGATATGTCGCTTCTAGTCAGATGAGAGATGTTTAATCATCTGACTGTGGATGCGATCTGGTCCAGGAGCTGTCTCGGGGCAATGTGCAAGGGCGCTGAGGAGCTGCCACTCTGTAAATGGGGCATTATAGGGTACACTATGGCAAGTAGTGAACAAGAGGACTTTCCTTTCCATTCGCTGTTTGAGGGTGCGCAAGGCTGCAGGGTAGTTCGACGCAGAGGCTCAAGCATAGTGCTCAGCAAGGTGCTCGGCAATCGCGTTGCGTCGGTTGATAACACGCCATTGATGTTAATGGCAGGGACACCTGTTGGGGTGTGGTACCCAAGAAGATGTCTGATCTTTGTCCAGACTCGGGAAAGTGATGTATGGCACCCAATGGTCGACATGTACCTCTCCCAACACTCCTGTTTCCGTCGTTTGATAAGCTGGCGAACGAGGGGACAGAGCAGCTTAAAGGGCGTTAGGTGCTCTAGGGAAGGGTGCCACTTATATTGCTGTAGAGTTCGCTGACACTCCTAAATTGCCTCAGCACCTTCCAGCGACAGTCTCTCGCCAGGGGCACCCAAAAGGACGAGAAATCGAGTTTTCCACTGGAGAAACGATCATTGTAGTGACCTGCTCATCGACAACATCGATGGTATCATGTGATGGCAGTCTATGCCTCAGGGTCACCTGCTGCCACCAGATGAGTACATGTGCGATCAACATCCTTTGTGCCTATGGGGTCCAGTGAGATCTAGGTCCTCAGTGGTCACCAGAATCTCCACCTCATCCTCAGACATCGAGCTTGTAGGCAGTGGTGGTGTGGGTGCCACCGCAGTGCCTTGGTTCTTGGGGGTATTTTTCTTTTAGGTTTATATTGCTGCTCCCTAGGTTTGTCCAGCTGGGAGGACTTCACTGATTCAGTCTCAGGCACTGAGGAGGACCGTGAAGCCCTAATACCAACTACCTGTGGTTGCTTCAGCCCCTGGCGGGTGTCAGCTTTGCCACTGATAGGAACCTGGGAAGGATCCCTTCCTGGGATCCCTTCCTGGCAAGAGGAGCCGAGGAAGACCTACACTTCTCCGGCTGAGAAGTGGAGACTGATGTCCCCGAAGGTTGGGGGGTGAGGGGGAGGAGGGAGGATGTTGCTCTTTAAGTAGGTTGTGCAGGAGCGACAGGGAGGGAAGTGTGTCCCCCGCCCCCCCCTCCTCCAGCGTCAAGGGGGCAGGAGTAGTCTGACAGCTCTGAGAGCCAACTATACGCGGCGGAACGGAAGATGGTAGAACTGTTCTCTTAGCAGTGGTGTAAGTCAACGTCATATGCACAGTATGTAGCCTCTCATATTCTCTTAGCCTCAGTGTAGGTCAGTCGCTCCAGGGTTTTGTTTTCCATTATTTATTTTTTTTTTATTTCTGGAGAATCCTGCAGTCTGACAAGCAAGGCGAATGGTTCTCTCTCTAGTTGACACAGATGGGAGGTGGGGCACAGGGACTACTCGGATGTGAAGATGTCCACAATCCTGACAGGCGATGCTGGAAGTACAGCGAGAAGACATATGGCCGAACTTTCAGCACTTTAAGCACTGCATCGGGTGGAGGGATATATGGCTTTATGTCACAGTGGTACAGCATCACCTTGACCTTCACAGGTAATGTGCCACCTTCGAAGACCAAGATGAAGGCACTGGTGGCAACCTGACTATCCCTTGGAGCCCAGTGGATGCGCCGGATGAAATGAGACACCTCGCAGCTCTAAATTGGTGTGCAGCTCATTGTCAGATGGAAAAAGAAAGTTCCTGTGAAATATGATACCCTGGACCATATTTAAGCACTTATGGGACGTGATGGAAACAGTAACATCCCCTAGCTTGACACTGGGGAGTAGTGCCCATGACTGGGCAAAGGATGCTGTTTTGATCCAGACCAACCCTGACTGCATCTTTGTCAAGCCCTCCAACCGCCCAAACCTGTTCCTCTAAATGTTCCACAAAAAACTGAGATTTCATTGACAAGGAAGATTCCCCATCAACTCTCGTACATAGAAGATACCGGGGTGAATAAGCTTCGCTGCCATCCTTAGCCTGGCTTTCCTCCCATGGTGTGGCCGTGAAGGGGGCAGGGGGCAGGGGGCTTTCAATTTGCGGTCAAATTTTTTAGCATTGAAGTTAGAACTTGACCGCTTAGAGATGGCTGGTGTTTGATCACCAGCAAGAGATGACATACGACACTTTATGGCGTGTCATCCACCCTGGTGCCACCCACTCCAACCAGGGGCCCTCCCCACAGGCGCCACCCAGCTGCAACAAAGGCCACCTGGGAGGATGGCCATTGACGGTAGTCCCAATGTCCAAGGGAGATGGGAATCTACTCCTTGGCATACATGAGGAGTTAACAGTGCAGGCATCAGCAGAGTGATCCATGTGTGGTCAGGGGACTACAACCAACAGGGTACAATGCGGCCCCACCACAACAGACTGGCTACCGTGGTGGATATCAGGCACAAACGAAGTAAAAAGTCCATTATCGTCAACAGTGCAGAAAGTGATACTGCATAGAGGATGGAGGAAAATGCACCCAGGATAGTGACCTCGTCCAACAGCTGGAGAAGGAGTGGAAGTGCAGATCGAAGGATGCAAGAAATCTCAGCACATGATGGACTCTATGCACCATTTAAGGAGCCCTTTCCCAATTGGCTCACTCTTTGGGAAAATTTTGAAGAATGGAGGTCAAACACTACAGGAGACCATCACATAGAGGCCGAAATCTGAGACACTCCTTTTAGTTGCCTCGTACAACAGGCAGAAATACCTTGGGCCTATTCTAACCCCCGGACCCGCAGGGCGGGGGAGTCTTGTTGTCATCTAAGCAATGCCTGAAGGGGATGAGAAAGGAGTGGGCAAGAATTACACTCAGAACAGCAGTTAGTGGCACAGCTGAGCAGCCAGAAATTTCATTTTTATTACCATGGAGCAACAGAGACTTAACAAAAGACAGCACACAACTGTACATGTCAGTGAGGATACCAGTGGTGGACAAGCGCACACTGTTTAAGTGTTACACATTGCACACCTACCTATTGAAGAAAGAGAAGTTTGTGCAAGCGAGAGGGAGTGGGGTGTTACCGGTGATGGAAAATAACGTCTGACACATGGTAATGACAGATGGTGAGCTAGAGCAATACCAGAGCAGGGTGGTCACAATGTGGCCTGTTTGTGAGTTTCAGATGGGTGTAAGAATGTGTGCCATGCAGCAACCCAGGGGCAAGGCTGGGCGTTGACAATGCCAGAAAGATGTGTTGGAACCAGAGCCTTCTTTCCAGGTAGCCAGTATGCATTGGGTGTATTATTTTTTTTTGTCATCAGTCTGCTGACTGGTTTAATGCGGCCCGCCACGAACTCCTTTCCTGTGCTAACCTCTTCATCTCAGAGTACCACTTGCAACCTACGTCCTCAATTATTTGCTTGACGTATTCCAATCTCTGTCTTTCTCTACAGTTTTTGCCCTCTACAGCTCCCTCTAGTACCATGGAAGTCTTTCCCTCATGTCTTAGCAGATGTCCTATCATCCTGTCCCTTCTCCTTATCAGTGTTTTCCACATATTCCTTTCCTCTCCGATTCTGCGTAGAACCTCCTCATTCCTTACCTTATCAGTCCACCTAATTTTCAACATTTGTCTATAGCACATCTCAAATGCTTCGAGTCTCTTCTGTTCCGGTTTTCCCACAGTCCATGTTTCACTACCATACAATGCTGTACTCCAGACGTACATCCTCAGAAATTTCTTCCTCAGATTAAGGCCGGTATTTGATATTAGTAGACTTCTCTTGGCCAGAAATGCCTTTTTTGCCATAGCGAGTCTGCTTTTGATGTCCTCCTTGCTCCGTCCGTCATTGGTTATTTTAGTGCCTAGGTAGCAGAATTCCTTAACTTCATTGACTTCGTGACCATCAATCCTGATGATGTTTCTCGCTGTTCTCATTTCTACTACTTCTCATTACCTTCGTCTTTCTCCGATTTACTCTCAAACCATACTGTGTACTCATTAGACTGTTCATTCCGTTCAGCAGATCTTTTAATTCTTCTTCACTTTCAGTCAGGATAGCAATGTCATCAACGAATCTTATCATTGATATCCTTTCACCTTGTATTTTAATTCCACTCCTGAACCTTTCTTTTATTTCCATCATTGCTTCCTCAATGTACAGATTGAAGAGTAGGGGCGAAAGGCTACAGCCTTGTCTTACACCTTTCTTAATACAAGCACTTCGTTCTTGATCGTAAACTCTTATTATTCCCTCTTGGTTGTTGTACATATTGTATATGACCCGTCTCTCCCTACAGCTTACCCCTACTGTTTTCAGAATCTCTAACCGCTTGCACCATTTCCTGGTCGACAAATCCTATGAACGTGTCTTGATTTTTCCTTAGCCTTGCTTCCATTATTAGCCGTAATGTCAGAATTGCCTCTCTCGTGCCTTTACTTTTCCTAAAGCCAAACTGATCGTCACCTAGCGCATTCTCAATTTTCTTTTCCATTCTTCTGTATATTATTCTAGTAAGCAACTTCGATGCATGAGCTGTTAAGCTGATTGTGCGATAATTCTTGCACTTGTCAGCTCTTGCTGTCTTCAGAATTGTGTGGATGATGCTTTTCCGAAAGTCAGATGGTATGTTGCCAGACTCATATATTCTACACACCAACGTGAATAGTCGTTTTGTAGCCACATTCTGATGGAATGTTATCTATCCCTTGTGCCTTATTTGACCGTAAGTCCTCCAAAGCTCTTTTAAATTCCAATTCTTATACTGGATCCCCAATCTCTTCTAAATCGACTCCTGTTTCTTCTTCTATCACATCAGACAAATCTTCACCCTCGTAGAGGCTTTCAATGTATTCTTTCCATCTATCTGCTCTCTCCTCTGCATTTAACAGTGGAATTCCTGTTTCACTCTTAATGTTACCACCGTTGCTTTCAATGTCACCAAAGGTTGTTTTGACTTTCCTGTATGCTGAGTCTGTCCTTCCAACAATCATATCTTTTTCGATGTCTTCACATTTTTCCTGCAGCCATTTCGTCTTAGCTTCCCTGCACTTCCTATTTATTTCATTCCTCAGTGACTTGTATTTCTGTATTCCTGATTTTCCCGGAACATGTTTGTACTTCCTCCTTTCATCAATCAACTGAAGTATTTCTTCTGTTACCCATGGTTTCTTCGCAGCTGCCTTCTTTGTACCTATGTTTTCCTTCCCAACTTCTGTGATGGCCCTTTTTAGAGATGTCCATTCCTCTTCAACTGTGCTGCCTACTGCGCTATTCCTTGTTTCTATATCTATAGCGTTAGAGAACTTCAAACTTATCTCGTCATTCCTTAGAACTTCCGTATCTCACTTCTTTGCGTATTGATTCTTCCTGACTAATGTCTAACTTCAGCCTACTCTTCATCACTACTATATTGTGATCTGAGTCTATATCTGTTCCTGGGTACGCCTTACAATCCAATATCTGATTTCAGAATCTCTGTTACAGAACTCAATTAGTCTTTCTCCTCTTTCATTCCTTGTCCCAAGCCCATATTCTCCTGTAACCTTTTCTTCTACTCCTTCCCCTACAACTGCATTCCAGTCGCCCATGACTATAAGATTTTCGTCCCCCTTCACATACTGCATTACCCTTTCAATATCCTCATACACTTTCTCCATCTGTTGATCTTCAGCTTGCGACATCGGCATGTGTACCTGAACTATCGTTGTCGGTGCTGATCTGCTGTCGATTCTGATTAGAATAACCTGGTCACTGAACTGTTCACAGTAACACATCCTCTGCCCTACCTTCCTATTCATAACAAATCTTACACCTGTTATACCATTTTCTGCTGCTGCTGATATTACCCGATACTCATCTGACCAGAAATCCTTGTCTTCCTTCCACTTCACTGACCCCTATTATATCTAGATTGAGCCTTTGCATTTCCCTTTTCAGATTTTCTAGTTTCCCTACCACGTTCAAGCTTCTGACATTCCACGCCCCGACTCGTAGAACATTATCCTTTCGTAGGTTATTCAATCTTTTTCTCATGGTAACCTCCCCCTTGGCAGTCCCCTCCCGGAGATCCGAATGGGGGAGTATTCCGGAATCTTTTGCCAATGGAGGGATCATCATGACACTTCTTCAACTACAGGCCACATGTCCTGTGGATAGACGTTACGTGTCTTTAATGCAGTGGTTTCCAATGCCTTCTGCATCCTCATGTCATTGATCATTGCTGATTCTTCCGCCTTTAGGGGCAGTTTTCCACCCCTAGGACAAGAGAATGCCCAGAACCTCTATCCGCTCCTCCGCCCTCTTTGACAAGGCCGTTGGCAGAATGAGGCTGACTTCTTATGCCGGAAGTCTTCGGCCGCCAATGCTGATTATTTATCAAAATTTAGGCAGTGGCAGGGTTCGAACCCGGCGCCGAAGACGTTTTTGATTATGAATCAAAGACGCTACCACTAGACCACAGGTAACTTGGTACAACAGAATGACATGGTAGTGGTAGATAGCTGCTATTAGCAAGGAAAACTCATGGGAGCCATTTGGAGTTAAGAGGCAGTGCGGTGTTAATCAATTTGACTCAGTAATATTTTGTGACTGAAGTTCAGTTTGTTAGCTACAATGAGGGGAGTTACTGTGTTAAATTTAACACAGCCCCAGCTGCACTGGCCAGGCAAGACCTTAGAGATAGTGCCTAAATGAAACCTTACCTTCCTGAACAATACCTGGGTACCAAGCATAGTTAATTCACTAAGTCTAATAATAGTCATACACGATGGGTGGATCACCGTGGAGCAGTCAATGCAGATGTCAGGTAACTATGACAGTGTTGTAATTTCTAGTGCTATGGTGACTCTGGTTTTGCTCGATATAGCTATTACTGATCTGAGATGACAAGCTGTTTAGAAAGCTGGTTCATGGGCCATTCCAAGTTTCCATGGACTGCATTCCCCCAGCAAGAAACAAGTTCATGGAGTTTTTACAGGTTAATGTAGTAATTACGTAACATTTAAGATTAGCTGGTTGACTAGTTGTACTTATTCTACAGATTAACTGTGGAAGTAGTTACGTTTGAGTACTACGTCTTAACAAGATCCCAGGGGCTATCTTCTCTGTGTGTGGAGGGGGGGGGGGGGGGGGGGGCAGTTGAGTGCTTCTACCCAGTTTTAGTGAAATTAATAAGAAGTGATAAAGCTGCTGTGGAGTACTCCAAAAGCTGTGTGGGCTGGTAGCCGCAGTGTGGCGACATGCGAGTCAGAACAACATGTATGCAGAAGGATTGTAAGATGTGCTAGCCACGCTCACTGAAAACTGCACTGAACAGTGCCAACAGCCATAGAGGGTGAGTCGACATCACTTCAACAGAGTACGACATACTATGGGCTATGTGACTGGTTTCCACATTTTGCTGTAACAAATGTGAACCAGAGCTGTACAAATAGGTCTGTATTCTGAGGCAGAGGTACTTCTTCAGAGACCAGCAACACCACCACAATTGCAGGGCCATGACATATGATTACTATATTTACTCTAATCTAAGCCACACTCAAATCTAAGCCACACCTGAAAAATGAGACTCGAAAGCAAGGAAAAAAAAATTTCCTGAATCTAAGCCGCACCTGAAATTTGAGACTCTAAATTCAAGGGGAGAGAAAAGTTTTAGGCTGCACCTCCAAATCGAAACAAAGTTGGTCCATTGTAATATGTGACAATTTAGGTTGAATGAATGACGATACAGCTACAGTAGTTTGGTTCGACACTTAAGCTTAGCAGTTTAGCTTTACCAGGTAACCATTGCTATGCGTCTGACGCTCCGTCCGTATTTATACGGGTACCCATCCTTTTTCACGTGCTTTGTCTGGTTTGAATTGATTCCTTATTTTTCTTTGATCTGATAAGTGCCTCTCTCTTTGTTATATGATAAGTGCCGTTCTCTTTGTCATAGGTGTTTATGTCACTCTAAACTGAAAATGCATTACTGTACAGTGTCATGCATTGTTTGTCGCATTCCAATAATGAGTGGTTACGCCCTGTCACCGCTCGCAGCATGGCTTGCTTTTGTGCGCGCTATCGCCGCTTACAATTAGAAAACATGAGAGAGGAATTGTCTCATTAGCGAAACAATGGCAAGACGCCTGGTATTTGTTGTTACTTACACTGCTGCTTTTTGATAATGATAATCAAGAACCAAATAATAGCGTATGATAGGAGATATTCTGAACAAGAGTTTAGCGAAAATTTTTCTCCATTTGAAAATCTTTGTAGACACCTCTTTAGTACATTACATTCTACACAGAAATTAGAGTAACCTTAGATTTAAAAATCTAGATTGCCATGCTTCATTTCTGACTGTACCACTATTAGGACTAAGAGTAATACAAATATAAACATGACGTGATATGTATATTCTTACGCGTTTGCTGTTGTCTCACTCTAGTTTCATAGTTTATTTGGTAGACAGGATTTAAATGGGATAGCAGCAAACAACTTGACTAGAAGAAGGGATCGGTTGGTAGGACATGTTCTGAGGCATCAAGGGATCACCAATTTAGTACTGGAGGGCAGTGTAGAGGGTAAAAATTGTAGAGGGAGATCACGAGATGAATACACCAAGCATATTCAGAACGATGTAGGTTGCAGTAGGTACTGGGAGATGATGAAGCTTGCACAGGACAGAGTAGCATGGAGAGCTGCACCAAACCAGTCTCAGGACTGAAGACCACAACAACAACAACAACAACAACAACAACAACAACAGCAAACACGAAACAATACATGGCAAAATGTTTGTATTCATATTAGTCTTATGGTGAAGAGAATACTGCATGTGATTCACAATACATAAAAGTTCCTATTAGCAACCATCTCTTCTCACAGGTAGGAAAAAATTCAGAGCGTAGAGTTGGTCATGAACCATGGACCTTCACGGTGGTGGGGAGGCTTGCGTGCCTCGGCGATACAGATAGCCGTAACGTAGGTGCAACCACAACGGAGGGGTATCTGTTGGGAGGCCAGACAAACGTGTGGTTCCTGAAGAGGGGCAGCAGCCTTTTCAGTAGTAGCAAGGGCAACAGTCTGAATGATTGACTGATCTGGCCTTGTAACTCTAACCAAAACAGCCTTGCTGTGCTGGTACTGCGAACGGCTGAAAGCAAGGGGAAACTACGACTGTAATTTTTCCCGAGGGCATGCAGCTTCACTGTATGATTAAATGATGATAGAATCCTCTTGGGTAAAATATTTCGGAGGTAAAATAGTCCCACATTCGGAACTCCGGGCGGGGATTACTCAAGAGGATGTCGTTATCAGGAGAAAGAAAACTGGCGTTCTATGGATCGGAGCATGGAATGTCAAATCACTTAATCGGTCAGGTAGGTTAGAAAATTTAAAAAGGGAAATGGATAGGTTAAAGTTAGATATAGTGGGAATTAGTGAAGTTCAGTGGCAAAGGAACTAGACTTCTGGTTAGGTGACTACAGGGTTATAAACACAAAATCAAATAGGGGTAATGCAGGAGTAGGTTTAATAATGAATAGGAAAATAGGAATGCGGGTAAGCTACTACAAACAGCATAGTGAACACATTATTGTGACCAAGATAGATACGAAGCCCACACCTACTACAGTAGTACAAGTTTATATGCCAACTAGCTCTGCAGATGACGAAGAAATTGAAGAAATGTATGATGAAATAAAAGAAATTATTCAGATAGTGAAGGGTGACGAAAATTTAATAGTTATGGGTGACTGGAATTCGGTAGTAGGAAAAGGAAGAGAAGGAAACGTAGTAGGTGAATATGGATTGGGGCTAAGAAATTAAAGAGGAAGCCGCCTGGTAGAAATTTTGCACAGAGCACAACTTAATCATAGCCAACACTTGGTTTAAGAATCACGAAAGAAGGTTGTATACATGAAAGAACCCTGCAGATACTAAAAGGTATCAGATAGATTATATAATGATAAGACAGAGATTTAGGAACCAGGTCTTAAGTTGTAAGACATTTCCAGGGGCAGATGTGGACTCTGACCACAATCTATTGGTTATGACCTGTAGATTAAAACTGAAGAAACTGCAAAACTGTGGGAATTTAAGGAGATGGGACCTGGATAAACTGACTAAACCGGAGGTTGTACACAGTTTCAGGGAGAGCATAAGGGAACAATTGACAGGAATGGGAGAAAGAAATACAGTAGAAGAAGAATGGGGTAGCTCTGAGGGATGAAGTAGTGAAGGCAGCAGAGGATCAAGTAGGTAAAAAGACGAGGGCTAGCAGAAATCCTTGGGCAACAGAAGAAATATTGAATTTAATTGATGAAAGGAGAAAATATAAAAAATGCAGTAAATGAAGCAGGCAAAAAGGAATACAAACGTTGTAAAAATGAGACTGACAGGAAGTGCAAAATGGCTCAGCAGGGGTGGCTAGAGGGCAAACGTAAGGATGTAGAGGCTTATCTCATGAGGGGTCAGATAGATGCTGCCTACAGGAAAATTAAAGAGACCTTTGGAGATAAGAGAACCACTTGTATGAACATCAAGAGCTCAGATGGAAACCCAGTTCTAAGCAAAGAAGGGAAGGCAGAAAGGTGGACAGAGTATATAGAGGGTCTATACAAGGGCAATGTACTTGAGGACAATATTACGGAAAAGGAAGAGGATGTAGATGAAGATGAAATGGGAGATATGATACTGCGTGAAGAGTTTGACAGAGCACTAAAAGACCCGAGTCGAAACAAGGCCTCCAGAGTAGACAACATTCCATTGGAACTACTGACGGCCTTGGGAGAGCCAGTCCTGACAAAACTACCATCTGGTGAGCAAGATGTATGAAACAGGCAAAATACCCTCAGACTCCAAGAAGAATATAATTCCAATCCCAAAGAAAGCAGGTGCTGACAGAGTTGTTTTTTTTTTTTTTTTTTGTGGTTTTAGGGCGCACAACTACACTGGTCTTTAGTGATCTGACTAATGTTAGGAATGCACCGCGAGGCACAAGGTTAAAACAGCAACTAAAAGGGACAGCTCTATAAAACACGTATTAACATGCATAGGATTAAAAAACTACAGCATAATCAAACGTCCTTAGACAGGTGTGTCAAGTTGATAAAACGAAGAACACGAGCAGCAGCTCCTGTGTCATCCGCTAAAATGGCATCCAGAGTACATGGCAGGCCAAGATCAAGACGCAGTGTAGTAAAATCCGGACAGGACATTAAAATGTGGCGGACCGTCAGCAATTGCCCACATGGACAGAACGGCGCCGGCGCAGCCGTCAGCAGATGGCGATGGCTGAACCGGCAGTGTCCAATTCGTAGCCGGGCCAAAATGACCTCCTCCAGCCGAGAAAGACGTGAGGATGACGTCCAAGCCACGGGAAGAGGTTTCAAGGCCCGAAGCTGCTTGTCCGTAAGTGCAGCCCAATCGGCATGCCACAGCGATAAAATGTGCCGACAAATGACCCTGCTACAATCTGATGAAGGGACACAACAAGAAGCCGTCCGAGGCTGGAGGACCGCAGCCTTGGCCGCGGCATCTGCAGCTTCGTTCCCAGGAATACCGACATGGCCAGGAACCCACATAAAGCTAACTGGAGACCCGTTGTCCACCAGCTGCTGAAGAGAGCGTTGGATACGGTGCACGAAAGGACACTGAGGCTCTGGATGGTGCTCAGAGAATCGGAGCAGATGACATAAGCAGAATGTCGGTGGCGGCAGACATAAAGAACAGCCTGGTAGAGGGCAAAGAGCTCAGCTATGAAGACCAAACAATGGCCATGTAGCCGGTATTTGAAACTTTGTGCCCCGACAATAAAAGAACACCCAAGCCATCTGTATAAATGAAGGTCATATTAATGAACTTCGAACGAAGTTAGACAAAACAGGAGTGGTATACCGAACCGAGGGTAACCTCCTTTGGGAGCGAGCTGAGGTCAAGGTGAACGCGAACCTGAGCCTGGAGCCAAGGTGGCGTGTGGCTCTTGCCCACTCTAAAGGTTGCAGGGACTGAAAAATCAAGGTGTTGAAAGAGGCGACGAAAGCAAACTCGAGGGGGTAGCAGGGCAGAGACATACAACCCGTATTGATGGTCAAGAGAGTCATCAAAAAATGAACGATATGATGGCGGTCGGGCATTGACGGTAGCCGACAGGCATAACGACAAAGCAGTATATCGTGGCGGTAGGTGAGTGGTAATTCACCGGCTTCAGCATGAAGACTCTCGACGGGACTAGTATACAACGCTCCGATCGCAAGACGTAAACCCCGATGTTGTATGGAGTTGAGGCGGCGTAAGATGGACGGACGTGCAGAGGAGTATACGAAGCTCCCATAATCCAGCTTGGAGCGGACAATCGAACGATATAGGCGAAGTAGGACAGTTTGATCCGCTCCCCACGACATACCACTGAGAACACGGAGGACATTTAGAGAACGGGTACAACGGGCAGCCAAATATGACGCCTGTGGAGACCAGCTAAGTTTCCTGTCAAATGTAAGACCTAAAAATTTTGTTGTCTCCACAAATTGGAGAGCAACGGGACCGAGTCGTAAGGACGGTGTGAGAAACTCTTTGTAGTGCCAGAAGTTAATACAGACCATCTTCTCGGCAGAAAAACGGAAGCCATTGGCGACACTCCAGGAATAAAGACAGTCAAGAGAACGCTGAAGACAGCGCTCCAGGAAACATGTATGCTGCGCGCTGCAATAAATGGTGAAATCGTCCACGAAAAGGGAGCCTGATATATCAGCTGGGAGGCAATCCATTATTGGATTGATCGCTATGGCGACAAGAGCGATGCTCAAAACTGAGCCCTGTGGCACCCCATTCTCCTGGTGAAAGGTGTCTGACAGGACAGAACCCACACATACACTGAACTGTTGATCCATTAAAAAGGAACAAATAAAAAGAGGGAGGCGACTGCGAAGGCCCCATGTATGCATGGTGCGGAGAATGCCTGCCCTCCAACAGGTGTCGTAAGCCTTCTCCAAATCGAAGAACACAGCCATGGTCGGGCGCTTCCGCAAGACGTTATTCATAATGAAGGTCGACAAGGTAATCAGATGGTCAACAGCAGAGCGTCGCCTACAAAATCCACATTGTACATTCGTAAGTAGGCGTCGACATTCGAGCAGCCAAACCAAACGAGAGTTAACCATTTGTTCCATCACCTTACAGACATAGCTGGTAAGCGAGATGGGTCGATAACTGAAAGGCAAGTGATTGTCCTTCCCCGGCTTAGAAATCGGTACAAAAATAGACTCACGCCAGCATGCGGGAACATGTCCCTCAATCCAGATGTGATTGTAAGTACAAAGAATGAAACCTTTAACCGCAGGAGAAAGGTTCTTCAGCATCTGAATATGAATAGAATCAGGCCCTGGAGCAGAGGACCGTGACCGGGCAAGTGCATTTTCAAGTTCCTGCATGGTGAATGGGGCATTATAACTTTCATGATTCGAGGAGCAGAAGTTAGGTGGCCTAGCCTCCTCTGCCTATTTTCGGGGGAGGAAGGCAGGGTGGTAATGAGCGGAGCTCGAAACCTCTGCGAAAAA
Source organism: Schistocerca gregaria (assembly GCF_023897955.1). Lineage (NCBI taxonomy): Eukaryota > Metazoa > Arthropoda > Insecta > Orthoptera > Acrididae > Schistocerca > Schistocerca gregaria. Next base: position 85,782,357 of record NC_064926.1, on the reverse strand, counting down.
GCGGCCGAAGGCATTAGAGACATCCTCAGGGGCCACAAGGATGTCATTTGCGACCGTCAAGCCAGAAACTGGTGAGCGGACCTTAGTGCCAGATAGCCGGCGCAAACTAAGCCAGACAACAGAAGGAGTAAAACTGTTGAATGTGCTTGTGAAAGCAGCCCAGCTGGCTTTCTTGCTTTCTTTAATAACACGACTACAATGGGCATGTAAATGTTTATAATTGATACAATTCACCATCGTAGGGTGGCGTTTAAAGGTGCGTAAAGCACGTTGACGAGCACGTAAAGCAGCTATACATGCTGCGGTCCACCAGGGGACCGCTACGCAAAGTGGAGAAGAAGTAGTGTGAAGGATGGAATATTCAGCAGCAGTGAGAATGACTTCCGTGAGGTGTGCGGCCTGATTATCGCAGCTTGTGAAGGTTTGATCCTGAAAGTTCGCCCTGGAACAGAAGAGCCCCCAGTCTCCTTTGAAGATGGATAACACACGGGAAGTGGTCGCTCGAATATGTATCAGAAAGTGTATACCACTCAAACCGGCGTGCAAGTTGGGTAGTACATACAGAGGAATACATGGGAATAGATGTGAGTTGTGTCTGAAAGAAAAGTAGGGGCGCCAGTATTGAGACAGACAAGATTGAGCTGGTTGGAAAGGTCTGCTAACAGGGAGCAACTCGGACAGGATGCTGAAGAGCCCTAAAGGGGATGGTGAGCATTGAAATCTCCAGTTAACTAAAAGGGTGCAGGTAGCTGAGCAATAATTTGCATCATGTCTGCCCTGGTAACGGCAGACGATGATTGAGTGTAAATGGTACAAATGTAAAATGTAAAAGTGGGGAGAGTAATGTGGACGGCAACTGCCTGCAGGCCGGTGTGTAATGTGATGGGATCATAGTAGATATCATCCCGGACCATCAACATAACCCCTCCATGAGCCAGAATACCTGGCACAGGGGGTAGGTCAAAACACACACAGGTGTAGTGTGCCAAGGCAATGTGATCGCACGGGCGTAGCTTCGTTTCCTGGAGGGCTACGATAAGCAGACGGTGCAAGCGGAGCAGCAATTTCAAGTCCTCTCGGTTGGAGCGAATATTCCAGTGAGTAAGTGCCATCGTGAGAAGAAGATGCAAGAAGGGGTCATCTCGAAGGCCGCTGAGGGCCCGGCTTCGAGTGAGCACTGCCGCCGCTAGCAGTAGGCGGACAGTCATCGTCCATTTGTTCTATAGGTTCATCGGCCATCTTGTTAAGGTGGCCAGGAGGGGGAGCTTCCTCCGCTGGTGAACAGCCAGATGTTCTGCTACCAGCGGTGCGGCAAGGTGAAACGGATGACGGCCTGGAGGGGCAACCGCTGGGTGGCACAAGAGAAGAAATGCGCTGTGGCGGGGAAGGAGAACTGTGCTTCCTATGAGCCTTCTTGGAAGGTCGTTTTGTGGAAGTATTGGTCGATGGCTGAGAGTTAGAGGTACGTAGGAGGACTGCATGAGACGGTTCCTTCTTGAAGGCCCGTGCATCTGACTTCTGGCTCTTCGTCTTGGCAGAAGCTGATAAAGGTGCTTGTGTCTGAGGGGTGACGGGAGGAAGAGGAGACGTCGACCGGGCGATCTTAGCACTGGCCGAACGGACGACCGTAGTGCTGAAGGTCAGATCGCATGTTTGCGTCGCCACCTCCCTAGTAGTCCGAGGAGAGGTGAGGACAGTACTGTATTTCCCTGCTGGGAGCAGTGTGGGCTCCCTACTAGCAAATAGCTTGCGAGCTGCCGAGGTGGACACTTTCTCTTTGACCCAAATTTCTCGGATACAGCTTTCTTCCTTGTAGATGGGACAGTCGCGGGAGGACGCTGCATGGTCACCCTGACAGTTCACACAACGAGGAGACGGAGGTGGACAGTCACCCTCATGGGCATCCCTGCCACAAGTGACACATTTAGCCGCGTTGAAACAAGACTGGCGAGTGTGATTAAAATGCTGACACTGGTAGCAGCGCGTACGTGTCGGGACATAGGGGCGAACAGAAAAAAATCTCGTAGCCCGCTTTGATGCGCGACGGCAGCTGAACACTATCAAAGGTCAAGAAAAGTGTCTGGGTCGGAACAAGGTCATTGTTGACCTTCTTCATGACCCTATGGACAGCCATCGTGCCCTGCTCAGTGAGGAAAGACTGAATCACCTCGTCAGTCAATCCGTCGAGTGATCTAGTATATACCACACCACGAGACGAATTTAAAGTGCAATGAGCCTCCACCTGGACAGGGAACGTGTACAGGAGTGTGGCCCGAAGCAGTTTTTGTGCCTGAAAGGCACTCTTAGTTTCTAGTAACAAGGTACTGTTACGCAACCTGGTACAAGACTTGACAGATCCGGCTATGGCATCTACGCCCTTCTGGATAACGAAAGGGTTGACGGAGGAAAAATCATTTCCGTCCTCAGATCGAGAAACTATGAGGAACTGTGGGGCAGGCGGTAGTACTTTTGTCACTGGTGGCTGGTCAAGTTTCCATTTGTGGGCAGAAGTCGAGAGAGAAGAAGAGAAATCCATTGCGGAGGAATCCCCCATGATTGCCAGCATCTCCGATGGCGTGCTCCTTCCTTGTGGGGACGCTCTCAGAGGGCACTCCCGCCTTAGTGATTGTTCACACCTCAGGTCGCACCTCCCGAGAAACGGGCAGAGGGACCAATCGGTATGGTCGGAAGGTGTCAGCTCAGACAATCACCCCTCCCTGGGCCTGGCCTTTACCAGGGGGTACGTGCGTGCCTTACTTGTCTACCCAGGGCGGGGAATTACGCGTTACCCCGTCACCGGCTACGCGTGCGAACATGTCGGTCGGCCTTCAGGAATGCACAGGGAGGAAAGAAGGAGAGGAAAAAGAAAGGAGAGAGGGAAAGAAAGGACAGACTGCCTCAAACGCCGAGGCGGAGATCAGAGAAGGCAAGGAGAAGAGAAAGTAAGACAGTGAGATGGAGAAGAACATAGAAAGGAACCAACCAAAGGAAGGAAGAAACCAGAAGAAGTGAACAAACCAAAATGACCGCAAATATAGGTCATGGACCTGTCCGTCTCAGGACGCAGGCACTAACTGCCCACTTGAGGAGGAGGGACTCCTTTTAGTCGCCTCTTACGACAGGCAGGAATACCTTGAGCCTAATCAAACCCCCGGACCCACAAAGGGTGGGGGGGGGAGGGGGGGGGGGTTGCTGACAGATGTGAAGATGATCGATCAGTCAGTTTAATAAGCCACAACTGCAAAATACTAACACGAATTCTTTACAGACGAATGGAAAAACTAGTAGAAGCCGACCTCGGGGAAGATCAGTTTGGATTCGGTGGAAATACCGAACGCGTGAGGCAATACTGACCTTACGACTTATCTTAGAAGAAAGAATAAGGAAACGCAAACCTGAATACTCTCTTTCAAATTCTTAAGGTGGCAGGGGTAAAATACAGGGAGCGAAAGGCTATTTACAATTTGTACAGAAACCAGATGGCAGTTATAAGAGTCGAGGTGTAAGAAAGGGAAGCAGTGGTTGGGAAGGGAGTGAGACAGGGTTGTAGTCACTCCCTGATGTTATTCAGTCTGTATATTGAGCAAGCAGTGAAGGAAACAAAAGAAATATTCGGAGTAGGTATTAAAATCCATGGAGAATAAAGAAAAACTTTGAGGTTCGCCGATGACATTGTAATTCTGTCAGAGACAGCAAGGGACTTGGAAGAGCAGTTGAACGGAATGGACAGTGTCTTGAAAGGAGGATATAAGATGAACATCAACAAAAGCAAAATGAGAATAATGGAATGTAGTCGGATTAAGTCAGGTGATGCTGAGGGAATTAGATTAGGTAATGAGGCACTTAAAGTAGTAAAGGAGTTTTGCTATTTGGGGAGCAAAATAACTGATGATGGTCGAAGTAGAGAGGATATAAAATGTAGACTGGCAATGGCAAGGAAAGCGATTCTGAAGAAGAGAAATTTGTTAACATCGAGTATAGATTTAAGTGTCATGAAGTCATTTCTGAAAGTATTTGTATGGAGTGTAGCCATGTATAGAAGTGAAACATGGATGATAAATAGTTTGGACAAGAAAAGAATAGAAGCTTTCGAAATGTGGTGCTACAGAAGAATGCTGAAGATTAGATGGGTAGATCACATAACTAATGAGGAGGTATTGAATAGAATTTGGGAGAAGAGGAGCTTGTGGCACAACTTGACTAGAAGAAGGGATTGGTTGGTAGGATATGTTCTGAGGCATCAAGGGATCACCAATTTAGTATTGGAGGCCAGCATGGAGGGGAAAAATCGTAGAGGGAGACCAAGAGATGAATACACTAAGCAGATTCAGAAGGATGTGGGTTGCAGTAGGTACTGGGAGATGAAGAAGCTTGCACAGGATAGGGTAGCACGGAGAGCTGCATCAAACCAGTCTGAGGACTGAAGACCACAACAACAACAACAAAACAACAACAGTTGGCCATATTGACAAACATCCCAAACAGTCTTGCCAGTCGGATTTTTGTAGTACAATGAAATGCTGCTACATCTGAAGATCAACAATACGGAATTTGTATTTACTTCTTTGGATAATGTATGAAAATGCAGTGGTTGAAACTCGGGATGGAGAAAAAAGCTCATCTTCCACCTTTTTTTTAAATTTATTTACAGACGCATAGGTTTTGGCGCTAATATTTATCTCTGGCCTGCAAAGCATTCCTGTGTAATGCTACATACATTCGATGGCAGAATTTAGTTGTGGCGACACCTACCAACATTTTTCAGAACTTCCGCTTACTTTGCACTCCATTCTAAGCTGCAGGCGGTTTTATGGATTACAAAACGTGGAAAGAAAGTGCGGCTCAGATTCGAGTAAATACAGTATTCGACCAGGCATCACGAATAGTAGTTCACTGGATGGTTGCAGCTGGTGACAAGTCAGCAATGGCCAGTGTCAACAGAGTGAGGGGTGTTGATCCACTGAGCTAACAATATGCAGTGTAATTATAGTTGGATAAACAGCATTCTTTTAGTTAGCAGTGTTTCCACTGTGTCTCCCAGCCCGTTGTCACCACCACCCAGTCTACCAAATGCAAATTCATTGACCAGTACTTTTCTATGGCGAATCTCACTTGCGTAAGGATGGTGTGACCAATATCGGTGAAAACTAACTATAATGAAAAATCCAAGATGACATACAGAATTGGTATCAATTTGTCAAAATCTGGTAAAACAATATGGAAACATAATTGGGTTCTCATTGCACATAGTGTCATAGCCAATGAGCACTGACATAAATATGAATGTCTTATATTTAATACTAATCTTAATTCATTTTAGCGTAGTTCTGAGTTAGTATGAGAAACTAATAAGGCAAATACTTCACTGCAATCATGAAACTAAACTGATTGTGTTATGTCATAGTTGGGGGACGCACAAGGTATTACAACAGCACAGTTGGATTAACACAGACTACCTAAAACTACATGTTTAGAAACTGCTGCAGTAAGTTTACAGTGATGGTCAATATTTGTGCAACAATGTGTTCAAAATTAATCTAGCATCCTACAGTACCTCTATAAATAACAAATAACAATATTCTTCAAGAAGACAAGAGTTGAAATGCAAAATTAGAGCAACTGAGTTTACAAGTAAATGAAAAGATCTTGATGCCAAATACTGTACTACACTGCAAAAACATGTATAAACCTCATGCACACATCTCCAGCCATATCAACCAGAATGCAACTGTCACATTTAACAAAGGCAGCAATGTGTGGGGAGGTGGGGGAGACAAGACAACACTATGTGAGGAAGCACGCACAGACTTAGACGGTAGTAGGAAAAGGCTGCCAGGTGCAGCATCAGGAGATGTGAGGTGTGGCATCGGCCATAACTCAGCCATCGGTCGACAGCGGCGGATGTCAACACCTGCCAAAGCACAGCCAGCCGTGTAGCTGCAAAGATAACACACGCAGACCAGGCATACACCCCCAAGGGGACCACAGTCCTTTTGTGGGTATGTGTGTGGCGCGCATGGGGCACTGAGCTATTGCAGTCTCTTCCTTTAGAGGCTGCATTACCATCCCTGTTCTTCCCCCTCCCTATCCTTGCTCCTTTGTTGCTGCCCCTCTTTTCCCTCTTAGTGGACTTCTGTATGTCGACCTGGCTATCCTCCTGGGTTTGTTTGGGTCTGTGCTATTGTTTAGTTTGCAGTTTCCATCGCCTTTTCGGGGGTTTTAGTCCCCTTGGGGTCTGACCTCCATTTCCAAAATTTTCCGTTCAGTGTGAGCCATTTGGGGATGAACTCCCTTCCTAGCTTCCATGGTGCTGCCTTCTCTCGCCCTCCCATTTCCCTTTGCACCCTGCCCCCCCCCCCCCCCCCCTTCTGATAGGTCACCAGCACGGTAGCCAGTCTCTGTGGTGGGGCTGTTAAGTACCCACTTGGCTCAAACCCCTGAAACCACAGGGATCACACTGTTAGTACCTGAGCTGATAACGCCTCGTGTATGCCCAGGAGTCTATGCTCATCACTTTGGGGCACCAGAACTCCCGGCAATGGCCGCCGTGCCACACAGCCCTCGCTGTGGCTGGGTAGCATCCACAGGGCAAGCCTCTGATTGGAATGAGTGGTACTAGGGCGGACGCCTTGCACATGAAGCGACAAAAGCTTCACCATCCTGGCCATTCTGTGGCCGTCTCTAAGAGTGGTAGCAGACGTGGCACTCCTTCTGATCCTTTGGCCTTCCCCTCCCTTGCCACCCCTTGGGAGCAGGGTCAAGCTCGCTGGCTTGGGTTGAAACCTTTCCCTCGGTACCTGGTTTGTACCACGATGGATGGCGGAAGTTTTGCCACGATCAAGCCTTTGTTTTTCGTGGAGCCAATTGAAGATAAGTATGGTGAAGTGGAATCTATGAGTAAAATGCAGTCCGGTGCTTTGCTCACAAAGACATTTTCTGCTGCCCAATCTAACACCCTGTGTGCTTGTGACCATCTCTCTGACATCACAGTCCCTGTCACCCCCCACCAATCTTTGATCTCAGTACAGGGCGCTATCTTCCACCAGGATCTTTTTCTCTAAATTGACGAGGAGCTCTGTGCTAACCTTGAGTGGCGAGGGGTTCGTTTTATCTGCCGTGTGCAGCGAGGCCCTCCAAACAATTGCACTGCTACGGATGCCTTTGAGGGGGATGTCCTCCCAGAGTTAATGGTGTATCAGTGTGATGTGAAACCTTATATTCCACCATCAATGAGATGCTTTAAATGCTTACGGTTTGGACACATGTCTTCCCGCTGCACCACTGATCCCCTCTGTGGTGACTGTGGGCACCCACTCCATGAGAGGAGTGCCTGTGCTCCTCCGACAGTGTGTGTAAATTGTCATGGACAGCGTTCTCCAGACTTGCCTTCATGCCCGGTGTTCTTGAAAGGAAGAAGAATTCAAGAGTACAAAACCTTAGATGGGCTCACCTACACTGAGGCTCATCAAAAGTATGACCGGCTTCATCCCGTGTCTACGACGTCTACTTTTGCTTCAGTTACGTCCAAACCCCCCCCTAACGACTCGTCTTCCCAGCCCCACCCCATTCGCCCCATAACTTGGTGGACTCCGGAAATTGCTGCAGACACAAAAGGCTGCCACCGTGCTCTTCGACACTTGAAGAGGCGCCCTTCTACTGCTCTTCTTCTGGTCTTTAAACGACTCTGCTCCTAGGCTCGCTACCTAATCAAATTTCAGAAACGGATATGCTGGGAACAATATGTAGCTGCCATAGGACCACACACCCCCTCTTCACAAGTTTCGGCGAAACTCCGGTGAATACTTGGCCACCGTCCTCCCACCGGGGTTGCAGGAACGTCTGTGCATGGTGTTGTCCTTACCAATCCAGACTTTGTAGCAGAAAATTGCGCTAAACACTTTCTTGAAGCTTCGGCATCAGCTCAGTATCCGCCCACATTCCTTCTCCTGAAAGAGTGCTCAGAACGACTGACTGTCTTTTGTTTCTCCCTCCTTGGAGCCTTATAATGCCCCATCCAGCGAGTGGGAATTCGCCAGTGCCCTTGCCCTTTGTCCCGACACTGCTCCTGGACCAGATTGGATACATAACCAAATACTCCAGCACTTATCGGTGGCTGGCCACCATTGTATACTGACCCTCTACAACTGACTGAAGTGAGGGAGTCATTCCTACCCAGTGGCAGGAAAGCATTGTTGTTCCAGTGTTGAAGCCAGGGAAGCCACCTCTTCAGTTAGATAGCTACCATCTAATTAGCCTTACCAACACTCTCTGCAAGCTCCTTGAAAGCATGGTGAGTTGGCGGCTGCTTTGGATCCTTGAATTCCACAACCTCTTGTCATCAACTCAAAGTGGTTTTCACTGCGGCCGCTCTACGGTGGATAACTTGGTCCACCTGGAGTCTGTTATCCGGTCAGCTTTTGCCCATCGGCAACACCTCCTTGCAGTGTTCTTTGATCTGCATAAAGCCTATGACACCACCTGGCACCACCACATCCTCACCATCCTTCACGTATGGGGCCTTTGTGGTGCTCTGGCCGTTTTTATCTGTAACTTCCTTTCTTGTTGCTCTTTTTGGGTCCACATTCGCTCCTCCTACAGAACTCCCCATCGGCAAGAAAATGGGGTTCCACAGGGTTCAGTGCTGAGTGTCCCTCTCTTTCTCATAGCCATTAATGGTCTGGCAACAGCTTTTGGGCTACAGTGTCCCCCTCTTTGTATGCTGACAATTTTTGTATCCATGTGGCTTCCTCCGTAATGGGCGCTGCAGAATGCCGTCTACAGGGGACAATCTGCCAGGTGCACTCATGGGCTCTCTCCCATGGCTTTCAGTTTTCAGCGGCCAAGTCATGTGTCACGCATTTCTGCCGTCACCTTACAGTCCAACCCCAACCAGACCTGTTCCTCGATGGCCAGCCCCTCGAGGTGGTGGACACCCATTGCTTCTTGGGTCTGGTCTTCGATGCCCAGTTGACATCGCTCCCTCATCTTCGCCAGCTGAAGAGGATGTGTTGGTCCCATCTCAGTGTTCTTAGGTGTCTGTGCAATACCACCTAGGGTGCAGACCACCCCATTCCCCTGCGATTGTATCAAGTGCTGGTCCTGTCTCTTTTAGACTATGGAAGTCCTGTCTATGATTCTGTGTCGCCTTCAATGTTGCAGATACTAGACCCCATCCACCACTGTGGGTTCTGACTTGCAACTGGTGCCTTCCGGACTAGCCCCGTACTTAGCCTTCTTGCAGTGGAAGGGATTCCACCACTGCGAGTTTTGTGCCAGTAACAGTTGATATCTTATGCGCTTCGCATTCGCTGCCATCCAAAGCACCCTAATTAGGGTCTCCCTTATCCAGACATGATCAGCCTGCCGCAGTAGCGGCAATGATGTGGGCTTACCATGGCTGTCAGCATTCAATCGCTCTTTTCTGAGCTCCAGCAATTCCCTTTACCACCTCTTTTCTCCGCTTATGCAAGTACCCCTCCGTGGTGCATTTCTCGGCTGCAGATCTGTCTTAATCTCTCCATCGATTCAAAGGATTCTGTCCCTCCGATTGCTCTTCACAACCAGTTCTACTGTCTCCTCAGTTCCTTTCAGGGTTCAGAAGTGATCTATACTGATGGTTCCATGGTTGCTGGCCACACTGGTTTTGCTTACACCTATGTGCGACATACAGAACTTCATTCCTTGCCAGATAGCTGCAGTGTTTTTACTGCAGAATTGATAGCCATCTTGCATGCACTGGACCATATCCGCTCCTCCTCAGGGCTATCCTTCACTATCTGTAGTGAGTCACTGAGCGGTTTGCTGCTCAGCAACACCAGCACTGGTGGAGCAGTATGAAATGCAGAAGTCATCTGCATACAGAGAAAGTGAGACTCACAGCCCTACAGCTGCTGCTAGACCATTAATAGCCACTAAAAATAGAGATACACTCAATACAGAGCCCTGCACGGCCCATTCTCCTGGGTAACGGGACTATGGGAGGCACCAACTTGAACACGGAAAGTACGAAGCGACAGGAAATTCTGGATAAAAATAGGGAATGAGCCTCAGAAACCCAACTCATATAATGCGGCAAGGATATGATGTCGCCAGGTCATGTCATACGCTTTTCATAAAGCGAAAAAAGACTGCAACCAGGTGTTGGCGTGTGGAAAAGGTTGTTCAGATGGCAGACTCTAGGGACACAAGATTATAATTGGTAGAGCTACCCTAGCGGAAGCCACCCTGATATGGTGCCAGTAGGAGACACGACTCCAGGACCCAACCCAACTGCCGATGTACGAGGGTCGGTCAAAAAGTAATGCCTCCTATTTTTTTTCTACTTAAAAAAATTAAGTTAAGTGAAAAATTTGAATTTGGCGCCATTCCTCAAACCTTCTTCTGCAATCCACTGCAGTAGTAACTTTCTGTGTCAACAGGTGGCAGCACAGCAGAAGTTTGTAAGATGGCCGACATCGATGTTCGTTTGAGACAGCGTTGTGTGATTGAATTCTTGAATGCAGAAGGTGAAACGCCCATACGCATTCATGAAAGACTGAAGAAGGTGGATGGTGTTGTGACAGTGGATGTCAGCACTGTTAGACGATGGGTTCGTCGTTGTAAGGAAGCTGAAGGGCAAACACCGTTGACTGACGAAAAGCGGAGCGGCAGGCCGGTGAGTGCAGTGACTCCCCACAACATTCAGCAAGTTGATGACATCATTCGTGGTGACCGTCGGGTGACTGCAGATGAAGTGAGTCGCATTATTTCTCTTAGTAAAGGCAGTGTGATCACGATTATTAAACAATTGGGGTACTCAAAAGTTTGTGCACGGTGGGTTCCAAGAATGTTAACCGATCAGAATAAAGAGGCAAGGAAAACAATAGCCTCCCAACACTTGCAGCGCTTCCGTTTGGAGGGAGATGAGTTTCTGAAAAAAATTGTGACCGGGGACGAAACATGGGTGCATTTTTTTGAACCCGAATCAAAGAGGCAGTCAATGGAGTGGCGTCACACAAGCTCGCCGAGGAAGAAAAAAATTCAAAACTGTGCGATCGGCAGGGAAAGTTATGGCAACAGTTTTCTGGGATACAGAGGGTGTGATTCTGGTTGATTTTTTGGAGCAGGGATGCACAATAAATTCTGTTCAATACGTCACAACCCTCAAAAAACTTAAAGCACGTCTTCAGCGAGTTCGCCCAACAAAATCAATGGCAGATGTTCTTCTTTTGCATGACAATGCAAGACCACACACCAGTCGTCACACCTCTGACGAGATTGTCAAAATTGGATGGGAAGTTTTGCCTCATCCCCCATACAGCCCTGACCTGGCACCATCAGACTTCCATCTGTTCGGGCCACTAAAAGCAGCTCATCGTGGGATTCATTTTGAAGATGAGGAGGCCGTCAAAACATCCGTGCGTCAATGGCTTAGGAAGCAGAGCTGTGATTTTTACCGTGCTGGGATACATGCCCTTGTTCAAAGATGGACCAAAACTGTAGAGATGGGCGGAGATTACATTGAAAAATGACAAAATGATCCTCAATGTTGTGGTTTTCAACCTATGTAATTGCATTTAAATTTCCTGACAATTAAACGTAGAAAAAAAATAGGAGGCATTACTTTTTGACTGACCCTCGTACCATATGTTCCAGCAGCTTACAAGTTGCTGAAGTTGATGGGCCAATAGCTACCCACATGAAGAGGGGGTTTTACCAGCTACAAGCACTGGAATGACGGTGCTCTCTCGCCATTGTGATGGAAAGATACCATCGCATCAGATCCAGTTGAAGATGACTAGGAGATGTCGCTTGTAGTCAGATGAGAGATGTTTAATCATCTGACTGTGGATGCGGTCTGGTCCAGGAGCTGTCTCAGGGCAATGTGCAAGGGCAAGGGGGAGCTCCCACTCTGTAAATGGGGCATTATAGAATTCACTGTGGCATACAGTAAATGAGGGGAGTTTCCCTTCCAGCCACTGTCCGAGAGTGCGAAAGGCTGGGGGTAATTCTCCGACGCAGAGGCTCGTGCATAGTGCTCAGCAATCACATTTGCGTCACTAGACAACATGTCATTTATGTTAACACCGGGAACACCTGTTGGGATCTGGTAACTGAAAACACGTTTGATTTTTGCCCAGACTTGAGAAGGTGACATATGACACCCAATGGTCGAGACATCTCTCCCCCAACACTCCTCCTTCCATCATTTGGTAAGTTGGCGAACACGAGCACGCAGCTGTTTGAAGTTTGGGAGGTGCTCCACGGAAGGGCACCACTTATGCCACTGTAGAGCTTGCTGACGATTCTTATTTGCTTCAGTGACTTCTGCCAACCACCAAGGGACTGTCTTTCCTCAGGGGCACCCTAAAGAACGAAGGATCCTGTTTTCTGCCACAGAAACGATTGTTGTAGTCACCTGATCAACCATCACCATCGATGTTTCCATGGAGGGGGCGGGGGGGGGGGGGGGGGGGGTAGATTCAACGGTGACAGCAAAGGTGGAAGTTTCCCAGTCTGCCTTGTTTAAAGCCCATCTGGACACGCGTCCAAGGGCCTGATGCCGGGGCAATGACAGGAAGATTGGGAAATGGTCACTACCATACAGGTCGCCATATGCTCTCCAGTGGATACATGTGAGAAGCCCAGGACTGCGAGCAAAGAGATCAATGGCCAAATATGTGCCATGTGCCACAATGAAATGTGTGGCGGCCCCAGTATTTAAGAGGCAAGTGTTGACCTAAGACAGTTAAGTATCAACATCTCTGCCTTGGCCAGGAAGCACAGTGCCACCCCACAAGGGGCTATGGGCATTAAACTCTCCCAAAAGTAGGGAAGGTTTAGGGAGTTGATCAATCAGTGCAGTCAATACATTCAGGGATACTACACCATCTGGAGGAAGATATACATTGCAGATGCATATTTCCTGTATCGTTCTTATTCTGACAGCCACAGCTTCAAAAGGAGTTTGAAGGGGGCACAGGTTCACTACAGACCAAGTTTAGGACATAAACACAAACTCCACCTGACACTCACTATGGTTCCTGTAGTATCCCTTATATCCACAGCGGGCAGGGGTCTGTATTTCTGGGAGCCACATTTCCTCCTGAAGGGCAAAGCAGAAAGCAGGTACAAAGCTTAACAGTTGCCGTAGCTCAACCAGGCTGTGGGAAAAACTACTGTAATTCCACTGTAGGATGGCATCATAGTGAGACGAGGAAAGCATGGAACATTCAAAGAGGAAGTTAATGCCTCACGGTCACCTGCTGCCACCGACTTTTTGCCTGAGCAGTCTATATCCATTTTGTCTGAGGGTCCAGCGAGAACTAGGTCCTCAGCAGACGCCAGAATCTCCACCTCATCCACAGATGCAGATATTGGAGGTAGCAGTGGTGTGGGTGCCACCCCAATTCCATTGGTGTTGGGGACCTTTTTGGATTTCTCTCGCTGTTCCTTGGGTTTCCCTCGCTGGGAGGACTTCACTGAGTCTGTCTCCAGGACTGAGGATGAGCGTAAAGCCCTGCAACCAGCTGCTTTTGGGCTCTTCTGTCACTGGCGGGTGTCATCTTTCCTGCTAGCAGAAACCTGGGAAGGAAGTGACCTAAGGAACCCATTCCTAGCAAGAGCAGCCAAAGAAGTTGTACGTTTCTCCAACTTAGAAGAGGGTGACAGACGTCCCCGAAGGCTGGGGGGGGGGGGGGGGGGGGGGGGTTGTTCCTGAAGTAGGTGGTGCAGGAGCAACAGGGATGGAAATGGCCCACCACCATCAAGAGGGCAGGTGTAGTCTTCTCACTCAGAGGTGACTGGCAGCAGCGTGAGACGATGTCATGCATACAGGATGTAGGTGTTCAAATTTCCTCTTAGCCTCAGTGTAGGTCAGTCTGTCCAGGGTCTTGTACTCCAGGACTTTCCTTTCTTTCTAGAGAATCCTGCAGCCTGGCAAGCAAGACGAATGGTGCTCTCCACAGCTGATACAGATGGGAGGTGGGGCACGGAATATTGGGACATGATGGGTGTCTGCAATCTCGACATGTGACGCTGGAAGTATAATGGGAAGACATATGACTGAACTTCCAACATTTAAAGCATCTCATTGGGGGAGGGATATAGTGTTTTACATCACAATGGTAGACCATCATCTTGACCTTCTCGGGTAATGTATCACACACTAGTACCAAGATGAAGGCACTGGTGGCAACCTGATTATCCCTCGGACCACGGTGGACACGCCAAATGAAATGTGCACCTCATTATTCTAAATTGGCGCTCAGCTCATTGCCGGACTGTAAAAGAAGGTCCCTGTGGAATATGATCCCTGGACCACATTTAAGCTCTTATGGGGCATGATGGTTACAGAAACATCTCCCAGCTTGCCACAAATGAGTAACACCTGTGATTGGGCAGAGGATGCTGTTTTGATCCAAGACTCACCCAGATCTCATTTTGGACAAGCCCTCCACCTCCCCAAACTTGTCCTCTAAATGCTCAACAAAAATCTGATGTTTCATCGTCATGAAAGATTCCCTATCAGCTATCAAACATACAAGGTACCAGGGCCAATAAGAGCCACCGTCACCGTTAGCCTGATATCCCTCCCATGGTGTGGCCAGGGAGAGTAATGATTTGGGGTCATATTTCTGTGTACTGAATTGAGCCTGTGAATGCCTAGAGACTGCTGGTGTTTGACCACCAGCAAGAGATGATGATCTACCTTTCATCGTGTGTCATCCACCCTGGTGCCACCCACTGCAACCAGGGTCCTTCCCAACGCATGCCACCCAGCCGCAGCAAAGGCCACCTGGCAGAACGGCCATTGCTGGGAGTCCCAATGCCCCAGGGGGATGGGCATCTACTCCATGGTATATGTGGGGAGTTAACGGCACAGGATTCAGCGGAGCAATCCCTATGTGGTCATGGGGCGACAACCAACAGGGTACACGGCGGCCCCACTGCAATGGATTGGCTACCATGCTGGATATCAGGTGCAATCAAGCAATCTAGTCCATTATCATCAACAGCGCAGAAAACGATGCTGCACAGTTGATGGGAAAATACACACCCAGGACAGTGACCTCGCCCAATACTTGGAGAAAGAGCAGAAGTGCAGATCCACGTAGACAATGGATCAGCACGTTACGGACACAATGCACCATGTAAGGCGACCTTCCCCAATTGGCTCGCTCTTCGGGAAAATTTTGAAAAATGGAAGTCAAACCCCACAGGGGACCATCATATAATGGTCGACACGCGTGAGACTCCTTTTAGTCGCCTCTTACAACAGGCAGGAATACCTCACACCTATTCTAACACCCAGACCCGCAGGAGGAGCATGTGCAAATTTGACAACTTGGGTGGGCCAGAAGCATTTTACGGGTAAAGTCAGGCTGCTTGTTGCTACTGTTGATACAGCTACCAGCCCCACTAAGTAGCCAAATACAGGATAAAGTACTACTCACACACAACTCAACTGCACATGCGCAAGCTCACTGGCAACTGCTCAAATGAAGCTAATGTAAACAGTTGTGATGTCACGCTCATCGGAAGCAGTTTGATATTAAGAAGTATTGCACGGTCTTCATTGTAAAACCTATGACATTTTGCTGTTGGCAGATGCTTGTGTGAGCACTCTGTGGTTTTTTTCCTTCCTTTCTTTCTTTCTTTTGTGCATTTTTGTTGGACTTTAAGTTTTATTTTGGTTTTTTCTCTTGTTTATGTTTTATTGCTGCAGTATTATTCTGCAGCAGCAGATATAGTAAAATTCTTTGTTAGAGTATCAGTTCTAACCAGCCAAAATTTTAAAAATTTAACTGAAAACTAGAACAATGAAAAATTCCAAGAATTCTAAAAAATTCACAGGCTTTTCCAGTTTTCTCCCACATGAAAAAATTCCCAGGTTTTCCTCAGATTTCCCCGGTTGTCCTGGGGCATGTACACCTTTAATTTCTTTTTCATATTCTGAAGCTACATACAGTTGGAGTACAGTAAGTAAGCACTGTTTTCATGCATATTTTAGTGCAGCAGTCCATTAAATTTACAAAGGTGTGAAAAAATTTCTGTCAATAAAACTTTTATAACAATATCTACACCTACATTTACATCCACACTCTGCAAGCCACCTGATGGTGTGTGGCGGAGGGTAGCTCGAGTACCTCTATCGGTTCTTCCTACTATTCCAGTCTCTTATTGTTCATGGAAAGAAACACTGTCGGTATGCCTCCGTGTGGGCTCTAATCTCTCTGATTTTATCCTCATTGCCTGACTCCTCAGTGAAGGTATGTTCTCGAAACTTCAACAAAAGCCTGTACTGAGCTACTGAGCATCTCTCTTACACTGGAGTTTATCTATCATCTCCATAACGCTTTCGTGGTTACTAAATGATCCTGTAACGAAGCGCGCTGCTCTCCGTTGGATCTTCTCTACCTCTTCTATCAACCCTATCTGGTACGGATCCCACACTTATGAGCAGTATTTAAGCAGTGGGCGAACAAGTGTACCGTAACCTACTTTCTTTGATTTCAGACTGTATTTCCTTACGATTCTTCCAATGAATCTCAGTCTGGAATCTGCTTTACGGATGATTAATTTTATATGGTCATTCCATTTTAAATGACTCCTAATGCCTACTCCCAGATAATTTATGGAATTAACTGCTTCCAGTTGCTGCCCTGCTATATTGTAGCTAAATAATAAAGGATCTTTCTTTATATGTATTTGCAACACATTACACTTGTCTACATTGAGATTCAATTGCCATTCCATGCACCATGCAGAAATTTGTTGCAGATCATCCTGCATTTCAGTGCAATTTTCCGTTGCTACAACCTCTCGATATAGTACAGAATCACCCGCAAGAAGCCTCAGTAAACTTCCGATGTTATCCACAAGATCATTTATATTAAAAACAAAGATTCCAAGACTTATCAAGCGGGAAAGCGCCGGCAGACAGGCACATTAACAAAACACACAAACACACACACAGAATTACTAGCTTTCGCAACCGATGGTTGCTTCTTCAGGAAGGAGAGGGAAAGACGAAAGGATGTGGGTTTTAAGGGAGAGGGTAAGGCGTCATTCCAATCCCGGGAGCGGAAAGACTTCCCTTAGGGGAAAAAAAGGACAGGTGTACACTCGCACACACATACACACACACATCCATCTGCACATACTGTGCGGATGGAATGTGTGTGTATGTGTGTGCGAGTGTACACCTGTCCTTTTTTTCCCCTAAGGGAAGTCTTTCCGCTCCCGGGATTGGAATGACTTCCTACCCTCTCCCTTAAAACCCACATCCTTTCGTCTTTCCCTCTCCTTCCTGAAGAAGCAACCATCGGTTGCGAAAGCTAGTAATTCTGTGTGTGTGTTTGTGTGTTTTGTTAATGTGCCTGTCTGCCGGCGCTTTCCCGCTTGGTAAGTCTTGGAATCTTTGTTTTTAATATATTTTTCCCATGTGGAAGTTTCTTTCTATTTTATATATATATATATATATATATATATATATATATATATATATATATATATATATATATATATATATATATATAATTTTGTGAATAGCAATGGTCCTATGACACACCCCCGCAGCACTCCTGAAATCACTCTTACTTGTCTGATAGTCCATATGCTCTTACTTTGTTCATTAAACGACTGTGGGGAATTGTATCAAACACCTTGCGAAAGTCAAGAAACATGGCATCTACCTGGGAACCCGTGTCTATGGCCCACTGAGTCTCGTGGACGAATAGCGTGAGCTGGGTTTCGCATGATCGTCTTTCTCGAAACCCATGCTGATTCCTACAGAGTAGATTTCTAGTCTCCAGAACAGTTATTATACTCAAACATAATACATGTTCCAAAATTCTATAACCAGCCAAACTGAGAAAGAGTGAACTTAATACAAATTACACCTAATTTCTGTAGGAGTATATCAAAAGAGTAATGCATTGTTTTCCAGGCATTTGACACCTTTTAGCCAAAAATTTTCTAAGTGCTACTGAAGATGTAAATTATAGGTATCTCATTAATGCTACTGTCTAGATTGCCTTCTTGAATTATAACATTGATTCTGCATGGTCCAACATGGACTTATCTTTGTTTCTTAGTGGTAACTTTTGCAAACAAATGTGCAAATTTGCAAACATATATACTGGTATGGACTGCAATCCCATAACTGATGTTTTCTGGTCTATTTACAAAAATTACAATTAAAATTTTGTCTCATTCCATAAATAATAAAGGAATAATTGAGAGTAAAAAAAATAAAAAGTAGGATAACAAATTTTAGTTTTCAGTCAATGTAGTTGAAAAAAAAAAGGAAAATTTCACATATTTTCATTTGTTGACAGCCTTAATTGTTCATAAAGGACTGTTTTATGGCCATTTCATTTTTTTCTGTGCTGGCTTCTCACACCTTGCGAAGGACAAAACTAATGAAATAATATTTGCGACAGTATTAACATAAATGAAAATGAAGAGGAAAAATATTAGGTTTATTTGAAACGTAAACACAGCAAAATAAAAATATAATGTGAAAATAAAACTCTGCATACCCAAAGATGAGGCACCCAGAACAATGCTGTACGTGTTGAGCTGCAGAAGCACGAGTAAAGCCAGTGCCAGTTGACCTCCCAGAAAGACAAGAGCATCAAACTGAGACAGAGCGCCAGTCACCAATGGACGAGTTTTCGTTCGAGTCACCTGGACATTTTTGCAATAAATGCTCTTATAAAAGTACCTGTGTCAACAAAGTTAACATTATCAAAAGTTGTTGTATATTTAAAAAAAAACAAAGCAGTCATACATTTAGAACCCAATGACTACAATAGTAAAGATCCGAAAATCATCACTACAGTTTATTTGCAGCAGCGCATCTGAAGTATAGGGCAGCACATCTGAGGTAAAGGAAAGTATCTTCAGTACATGCAAGCAGTAACAATATCATGTAAAGCACATAACCAGCACCCTTCTGAGGCCTCTTAAGAATGTTGGGTTGCTTGCACTCACTTTTTGCTGGTTATGAAAAATCAGTTTTAGTTCAAATGTGATTTGTATAATCAAAATACATGACAAATTATTTTCAAGTGGACTGCCTCCTTGTCCAGCATTCAGAGTAGAATTATGGTAGTCTGATAAAAATGTCTTCAACAAGTTCTCACCTGATATACAGCAAGAAATTATGAATCTAAATCATTTCAAATAAAAATCAGAAACATACCTTATTAGCCATTTCTTCTACAAATTATCTAGGTTTAAAGACTGAAAATCCTTGTTAGCCACATGGCAAATAGCAACATTCATACACAGACTAATGCAGTTACACATTTTCCTTTGAAAATTACTTCTGTAATCCAGTAAATGTTAAGCCAGGAACACGAGATAAAGAGCTGCCATTTAATATGTGACTCGGGAAGCAGCAATGTTTTTCGAAGTTACTAGTGCAACATCAAAACCTTGCCAAGGCTCTTCATGCACTATGACATGCGTTTGTGCATTCAAAACATACCATAAACAAAGAAAGAAATGCCACACATATTTAAAAATCAATACATATCACTGCAGATTCCAGATATATTTTAACAACTGACTTACTGGTGAACTTGTTATTACATCACCAATTTTATTTTGAAGTTCCCAAAATTAAATGCAGTTTTACCCTGATTAAAAATTTCGAGAATTTTATAGACTGTACACAGAATCCTGACATACCGAGAAACATTACATATGTATCTAAATCTGAAAATGATCCTTTTAAGAGGATTTGATTACTTGTTCAAGATAGTGACAGTTGTTCAATTATGACAAAAATTCAAACAGTTCTCCTCCTCCTCCTCCTCTTTTTCTTCTAACTCAGTTTGCCAGTTTCTCTCTGTACCGAGGGTTGTGGCAGGATGATTCCAACACCCACGCAACATACTCTTGACACTCTGCACATTGTGTCAGAGTAATGTTTGCTTGCTCATTACTTTGTGCAGAAGGTAGGAATGTTGATAGCATATAGGGGCAATTGTTCACAATTGGTGAAGCTGACTACTACACATTCTTGCAGTGAGACAACACACTTTGTTACATGGTAAGCTGTCATCGCAACTGCTCTCTTTATGTGACCTTGAATGCTACCTCATGGCGAGTACACTTTTTTTTAATAAGTTTGGATTCTCAAATGAATTCAGATCTCTTTGACAACATGACTTATTATTTTACAGCTCTGGCCTAAGGAATTACTCTATACATACTGTCATACTCTATTCTATATATCCTATCATATTCCAGCTTTAATATGATTCTAGGTTTTGCTATTTTAAACTCAGTACTCTATCATCCTTTGTCTCATTGTGTAACTGCATCTGCTATGTAGCACTAACACCTGTTGTCTGTTCTGTAGCCTAATAATAATAAGTTTGTATCAAACCAAGTTAATTGCTTGATGTTTTTATGGCCACCCGATTCTGCCGTGAGAGTTCTAGAGTCATTCAAAGAAAGTCTATGGTCAGTAGCTTGTAAATACCCATATCATGCAATACTGGTTGGAGGTGGCTAACCTACTGAGTACAGACTGGGATGTATATGTATTCATTACAGGGAGTACAGATAGGCAGTTGGGCAAAGTAATTTGGAACAAACAAGCCAGACCTTATTGACAACTCATATAGAAACAGGGATTAGCAGTCATGATGTCATTGCAACAACTATAGTTACAAAACGTAATAAAGCAGTTAAGAGGGTAGGAGACTGTTTCTGCTAGAAAGAGCAGATGATCAGTTGTTAGCATCTCACTTAGATAGTGAATTGACATTACTTAGTTCGGACATACAGAAATTAAGGGCACAATTTAAGCAGATTGTAAACTTTCGTGTCGAGAATTATGTGCCTAGTAAGTGGATTAAGGACAGGAAAAATCCACCATGGTTTAATAAGGATATTCAGAAAACAATGAGGAAGCAGAGGCTGTTGCACTCATGGTTCAAAAGAGAAGGTGCAAATGATGACAAGTAAAGGTTAGCACAGATTCATGCATCTGTGGAAAGATCTATGCATGAAGCATACAAGAACTACCAGTGTCATACCTTAGCAAAAGATCTAGCTGAGAACCTGACAAAATTCTGGTCCTAATAAAAATCTTCAAGTGGGTCTAAGGCTTTGATCCAGTAACTTGTTGACCAGTCTGGTGTGGCAGCGGATGATAATAAAACGAAAACTGAAGTTTCAAATGTCACATTCATTACATGACCTGCCTGACAGTCATATCGTTTAAATATTTAGGCCTAATATTGCAAAGCAATATGAAATGGAATGAGCATATGAGGATTGTGGTACAAAAGGCGACTGGTCAACTTCATTTTATTGAGAGAATTCTAGGAAATTGTGGATCATCTATAAAGGAGACCGCATACAGGACACTATTGCAACCTATTCTTAAGCACTGCTTGAGTGTTTGCAATCCGTACCAGGATGGATAAGGGGATGACACAGTAGTTCCAGTCGAAAAAAAACCTGATTTTCAGTTTTCATGATATTTCGATAGATTACAGTTTATGTATTCTGAAAAGGATTTTTGCTAATTCTTTTTTCTTTTTCTTTTCCCCTCCCAAGCATTTAAAGAGCATTTTCCTACCACGTGTGTTTATGTGCCACGCCCACTTTTCTGTCACCCATTTTTCCTCATATATTTTAGACCTTTATATCCCCTACATTGCACGTTAGGAATTTTTTTACTCCCGAGTGTGTTGGCTATCCTTGGAATGCAATGGTCGGTATTCTTTTGTTTCTGCTGTTTGTAAACAACACGCTTTCAAACACGCGGTTAGTTTTATTGAAGTGTGACTGCGAGTAGTTGTTATACTTAAGTTTGCAGTGCTTGTTTACGTGTGTTTTGTAGTGTTTATTGAAGATGAAACGTAAAAGCATTTTCAAGAAACGACAATTTAGAGGAAACAAGTTTAGAAAGCTTTCTGTACAAGAGGTTATGATGCCTGGCAACAATGTTTCTAATTTTAATTCTTCAACAAGTACATCATAAAAGAAGCTCTCACCATTTCAAGAGAGTTACAACGAATTTACTGTAAGTGACAAGGGGTGCAGTAATATTATTATAAATTTGAGAATATTAGCAGATGCAATTCCTAAATTTGTACAATGTAGACAGTGTGGTGAGTCACAGAGTGTTAAAATTTGTGAGGGTGACAGTGGGAGAAAAGGCCTAGCAATTGCTTTGGATTTAATTTGCACTAAATGCTCAGCTGTGATTTCACTTATGAGTTCTTCAAAACCAGATGAAAGTGGCTCTTATGAAACAATACTAGATCAGTTTATGCCTTAAGATCCATTGGCAAGGCCATGGCTGCAGGGAGAACATTTTGTTCAGTGATTAACTTACGTCAACCACCAAATAAATTTGAAAAACTGACTGCAATATTAGAAAAAAGCTGTATATGAGGCCAGTGAGGAAAGCATGAAACTGGCTGCTAGGGAAGCAGTGGAAGAAAATGATGGATGTTCGGATTTTGCAGTTACACTTGATGGAAGTTGGCAGAAAAGAGGACATACTTGAACTCTGAATGGAGTAGTGACTGCCATGAGTGTAGACACCGGTAAAGTGTTAGATGTGGAGATAATGTCTAAATATTGCAAATGTTGTAAAGTCAATGAACATAAAGAACACAACTGTGTGGCTAATTTTAGAGGAACAAGTTCATGGAGTACAAGAAACATTTTATCGCTGCTTAGAAACAAGAGGTGTACGGTACACCAAATATTTGGGTGATGGTGACAGTAAGGCATCCAACAATATGGTGAACTCTAAGCCATATGGAGAGGCCATTATTAAATAGAATGTGTAGGCCATGTTCAAAAATGTTTGGGAACAAGACTGAGAAAAATAACTGCTGATATGAGAGGAAAAAAATTAGAAAATGGAAAATTGTTGACCAGACAGGGTCTGGTTTACTAAAACTGAAATAGAAAACTTGCTGGTATACTACGGGTAGGCAATTAGGAGAAATAAAGAAGATATGGAGGCAATGCAGAGAGATGTTTGGGCCATGTTCTTCCATATGTCCTCTACTGATTATGAGCCATGTCACAGATTGTGTCCATCTGGAGAAAATTAGTGGTGCAAATACAATAGGGCTCAGGCAACTGAAGAATCTTATTCTCACCAGCATTCTCTTCCTGATACTGTTATTACAGCAATTAAACCTATTTTCAGAGATTTGGCTCATCCTGACCTTCTAAGGAAATGTCTGCATGGGCAGACACAGAACCCTAATGAATGTTTCAATAGCATAATTTGGAACTGCCTTCCTAAAGCTGTATTTGTAGACATGCATGCAATTAAACTAGGAGTTCATGATGCTGTAATTACATTTAACTGTGGTAATACCGGAAAGTGTTGGGTACTGAAAAAGCTGGGAATTAATCCTGGTGATAATATGATCACTGGGCTGCAACACTGCGATAAAATGAGGATAGCCGATGCAGACAGGTCTGCATCTAATATGGCCAAGAACGCAAGACAAACATCCAGGAAGGTGAAAAAGAAGCTGGAAGACCTGCTAGAGGCCAAAGAAGGGCCATGTAAGTAACAAAGTTAAAAAGTTTTTTTCTTTAAAATCAATTTCCTGCAAACAAAAATTTTCAGTATGTATGCTCTTACAGGAGAGCTTCTGTAAAGTTTAGAACGTAGGAGATGAGGTACTGGTGGAAGTAAAGCTGTGAGGACGGGGCGTGAGTCATGGTTGGGTAGCTCAGTTGGTAGAGCACTTGCCCGCAAAGGCAAAGGTCCTGGGTTCGAGTCTCGGTCCGGCACACAGTTTTAATCTGCCAGGAAGTTTCAAAACTCTCTTAGTTGATGTATCTAAGGGATCTGAAGGCAAGATCCATCACAGCACTTGAATCTTCTGAAGTTCGTACTTCATCAGTTGCCTTACTATCACTTGGAACCAACTTATGTAGTCAGTTAATAGGAAGAGCTATTATTTAAAGTTGAATCTGCAGTCAGTATTTATAGCATGTACATATAACCACTGTATCTGCTGTCTGACTCTTACACACTCAACAAAACCATTTTCCTATATCTTTATATTTATTCACAGTGCTTCATTTGTAAAAATGAGGTTCCAGCAGAGTGACCCTCTGGAGTGGGGAGGGGTGTTTTTTAGGTTTATACTTCTTAAAACATTATTTTAATGCCTTCTGTGCATTTTAAAAGTGCAAGTACAGCATCTGTACTGATAAAAAAATAAAGTTTTATTGCACTACATCTAAAAACCTGTGGTTCTGTTCTGATTTTTTTTGGGAGGGGGTGGGGGGGTCAGAGGTTCCGGTACAGTGTACCATCACAAATTGAGTAGTGTTAGTCAGAAAATTCTCACTTTAGAGTTACTATAAGATCATACAGCACTTATGTGACTGTGTGAACTTTCCCAGCATATTAATCCACCATATTATTCTCAGGTATACTTTTATCTTACTAAAATATTTCAGGTGTTAATACGGCCAACTTCTTCAGGTGAGAGCGCTGTTCAGTAGATCAGTTATGGCAAGATTTAGTAAACAGCACTCAGCCTGAAGATGGCTGTGGTATTGTGTCAAGACAACTCTTTCCTCCAGCTGCAGACATGAGAAGATGATGATAATAATAATAATAATAATAATAATAATAATAGTAATAATAATAATAGTAATTAATAATAATAACACAGTGTTCATATTTTGTTTTGAAATATTACTTATGTTTTCACACTTGCCTTCTCCAAAACTACAAATACCCTGGCAAATACACTTTCAACAACAATTCGGCAACATTCTTTAAGTAATGAAATTTGTTCCAAATGAAACCAACTGAACAATATCTTTAAAGAAAAAGTTAAAGAGCTAACATTTTACCAAGAAATATTAATACAAAACAAAATACACTTACTTTTGAATCTATATCACGATCCCACATGTCATTAACAGTACAGCCTGCACCACGCATCAAAATGGCACCAATGCCAAACAGTCCCAGTAGGACTGGATCAGGCCAGGAATCAGGAGAGGCTGCCATAGCTATACTCCAAGCACATGGCCAATACAAAAGCCATGATCCTAATATGAAAAGAAGAAAAAAGGTCAAATTAACATACTATCACATCACTACTCGAACTGTGGATGACGAACAGATCAAATTTGCATCTTTCATAAAGCACACAGTACTATCTTTAACTCAGGAGAGTCTGTACGTACACATATTCAGTGTCCTTAACCATAGGAAACTGATGTTTTGTTTCGTTTTGTTTTGTTTTTGGGTGCAAAAACAACTAAGGTCGCCTGCACCCATGTCAAAATTGTAGAACATGAAGACACACAGAAGTTAAAAAATGACTACAGGGATGTGGTGAAAGGTCTATAAAATACACCATAGAAAAACAGAGGTCCAGAACTAAAAATTAAATGGCATTTGCTATATTGCTATGATGGATAAAAAGTAAAACACAATCACAGCCCGCACGTCGTTGGCTAAAATGGCTAATAAATCAGACAACAAACCCAAGCAGGAATGTAAATGGTTAAAAAAAATGGGCATTCTGTCAGGAAATAGTGGACAGTTAAAACCTGGGTGCAATGTGAACAAAGTGCCACTCAACAAATGGCAGTGGCTAAAAAGGCAGTGCTCAATAAGCAACCTAGTTAAAATGATCTCCTCATGGCGGGAGGGGTGAGAGGAGGTTGTCCAAGCCACTGGAAGAGGCTTAATAATCTGAAGCTTATTCCCCACGAAGGGAGGACCAATGGCAATGTCAAAGTGACACCACCACCTGACAGATGGCAACACAGAGATCATTGGAGGGAATACAGGAACTAGAGGGCCGAGATGCGAGAACTGCAGGCTTGGCAGCAGTGTCAGCAGCCTCGTTTCCTTGCAGATCATCATGACCAGGAACTCACATAAACATCACAGTGGCTCCATCAGGAGTGAGCATGTAACAGTTTTCCTGGAGCCATTGCCCCAACAGCTGGGGCGGTGTACAGCAAAAAGAGACTTTGAAGGCCGCTGAAAGAGTCTGAGCGGAGGACACAATTGAAAAGCCTGTGTTGCCAGACGTACTCTGTGGCCTGATACAGACCAAAGAGCTCTGCTGTAAATACTGAGCAGTGTGTCAAAAGCTGATACTGAAAAACATCTGTGCTAATGACAAAAGCACACCCGACACCACGGTCAGTCCAAGAGCCATCAGTGTACACAAAACTACTATCACGAAGTTACATGCAAAGGTTGTGAAATTGAAGGTGATAGAGTGAGACTGGAGTACTGTCTTTAGGAAGCAAATGAAAGCCAAGTGAACACAGGCCGCCAGACGAAGCCAAGGTGGTGAAGCGATCACACCCACCAGGAAAGTTGCAGGTCGTGTGAAGTTAAGCCACTGGAGCAAGAACTGAAAGTGGACTCCATGAGGTAACAGAAGAGGAACGCTCCGCATAATGTCGATCAAAGGAGTCATTCACGACAGAGGCATAGGATAGGTGGCCAGGCATGGCAGACAAACAGCATGCATACCTACTTAGGAGAAAGTCACAGCAGTAGGACAGTGGTAGTTCAGCAGCTTTGGCATACAGACTCTCAAACAGGCTAGTATAAAAGCCGCCAGTGTAAGAGGGCCGGACATGCATATGCATAAGCAAAGCACCTGTAGCCTAGTTTTGAACGGACAAGGGACCAGTACAAATGGAGCATGGTGGTTCAATCTGCACCCCAGGAAGTACTGTTGAGGACATGTAGGACACTGAGGGAAAACGTACAGCGGGCTACCAGGTATGGGTGGACCACGAGGGCTTCCTATTGAGCATGAGCCCCAGAAATTTTGTAGTTTCAAAAAACAGAAAAGCAACATGCCTAACATGTAAAGATGGTGCGGGAAAAAAATTGTGCCACCAGAAATTCACACACACAGATTTTTCCAGTGGAAAAACAAAAGCCATTGTTGTTGCTCCAAGAGTAAAGATGATTGAGACATCACTCAAGACTTGACTCAATGAGACATGTTCGTGGAGAACTGCAATAGATGGCAAAATCTCCAACAAGAAGTGAGCCAGAAATGACTGGCGGGAGACAGGCCATTACAGGGTTAATGGTGATAGCAAAGAGGAAGACACACAGGATGGAACCCTGAGGCACACAGTTTTCCTGGATAAAGGTGTCCAACAAGGCAGAACCCACACACACCTTGAAAACCGTGTCTCTTAAAAATTCCTGAAGGAAACACAGCAGGTGGCCACAGAAGCTCCACGTGTGAGTACAGAGGATACCGGTTCTCCAGCAGGTGTTGTAGGCCTTCTCCAGATCAAAACACACATCCGCAGTCTGGAATTTCCACAGAAAAATGTTCATGCCATAGGTGGACAAAGTAACAAGATGCTCAACTGCAGAATACCATGCTCAAAATCCACACTGTGCACTCAGTAAATTGCGCAACTCTAGCCACCATACCAGCCAGATCAGAATCATATGTTCCATCACCTTGCAAAAGTGGCTGGTAAGAGATGGAGCAGTAGCTAGAAGGAAGGTTTTTGTCCTTATCGGGCTTAGGTATGGGTTCAACGGTGGCTTCACACCAACGTCCAGGAAATGTGCCCTCTGCCCATATGCAGTTGTACTTGTTAAGCAGAAAGTGCTTGCCTGCAAGAGAAAGTGCTGTAACATCTGAATGTGGGCAGTGTCTGGCCCTGGAGCGAAGGATTGGGATGAACTCAAAGCATGATCTAACTCCCTCACAGTAAAGGCGGCATTCTAGCACTCACAATTCGGAGAAGAGCAGGATATCGCCCGAGTCGCATCTGCTCGTTTCCGATGGAGGAAGGCAGGGTAATAGTGAGAAGAGCTCGAAAGGACCCAAAATGGCAGCCCAAGGTGTTGCCAAGATGGCAATAGGCTCCACAATGACACTGCCTGTTACTGTTAGGCCGGAAACTGGCAAATGGATCTTGGTTCCAGAGAGCCATTGGAGATTGGCCCACACGACAGAGGAAAGGGTTAAACTGTTCAAGGAACAATTGAATGAAATCCAGCGAGCTCTTTTGCTACCACGAAGAATGCAGCGACACTTTGCATTCATATGCTTATAATGAATGCAGTGTACCATTGTAGGGTGACTGTTAAAAATGTGGAGAGCATGTCTCCATGTACGAATTGCATCGCAGCACGCCTCGGTCCACTAAGGGAATGGGATACGATGTGGTAGAGAGGAATTGTGAGGAATGGAATGTTCTGCAGCAGTAAGGATAACGTTTGCGAAATACTCCACCTGGTCATCATGCGGAAATCTTGTTCTTCGAAGGTCGCCAGCGAAGAATAAAGCTGCCAGTTGCCTTAGTAAGCTGCCATTTGGGTGTGAACACAGATGGGGTAGGAGTCAGTAAACTGACAGCACACGGGAAATGGTCGCTCAAGTAGGTGTCAGAAATAAGGGACCACTCTAACGATGGGCAAGCTGGGCAGTGCAGCAGGATAGGTCCAAATGAGAATAGGTGTGTGAGAAGTTGGAAAGGAAAGTGGGTACCACAGTTTTAAGGCAGAAGAGGTTAAGTTGGTTAAGAAGGTCAGCCCAGATGGCACCTCTCAGACAGATCGGCTGATTGGTAAGGGGGGGGGGGGGGGGGGGACCAAACTGTAAGGTCACCGGTCACTTGTTCCTGGTAAAATAATTGTACAAGGGAAAGAACGAAAGAAAGGAGACGTACAGCACAATAACAGGAGAAAGGAAGAACCAGAAGAATAACAGAAGGACAACCAACACTACTATGGATAAAACAGGAAAAAACACAGAGAGAAGCAAGAAACAGGTAGAAGGGGGTAAAAACAAGAGAGCAGATTACCATGGCTGGCTGACCACAAGAATAAAAAGGAAAAACCAGCCACTCTGCGACACATGAAAACATCAACCCTAAAATCATTAGAGTGGAGAACACAAAGGGACAAAAGGCATGTGCCAAAACTTATATAGAATGATAAACCCCATAGTCGTGTCTAAAACATAAAACTAAATTAGCTGATAGGCTTTGTCAGCTAAAATTAATAGCATCGAGTCCGATAACTGAAGAAGGGCAGCTCACCAAGATATTGGCCACTGTCAGCCGGGCACTGCACCGACACCGAGGTGGCTCATCACGGTGCAAGAGGTAGCCGTGTGTCACCTAAGTGTTGCCAATGCGGACCCGGCAGAGAACCACAGAGTCCCTCTGAGAGGCCCGCATGGAGTACTGCCACACATTCGTAGTCTTCTTAATGGCACACAATTTGTTGTGCTTGCTGAGGTTATGCCATTTCATCTCCCAAAGCCGCAAAACCTTGCAGCCTAGTACTGAATGCAGGTCAGTTGCAGAGAAGCCGATCTTCCTAAGTACTTCCCGTGTAGCCTGTTTTGCCAGCCTGTCAGCATGTTCGTTGCCTGGGATTTCGACATGACTTGGGGTCCCGACAAACACACTAAACAACTGGACCATTCCAGGGCATAGATGGACTCGTGAATGGGCGCTACCAAAGGATGGTGAGGTTATCACTGATTGATAGCTTGTAGGCTGCTCAAGTACACAGATGGGGGCATTTCCCTCCCTGTATTTCCTGCACCACCTACCTCAGGAGCACTGCCCCCCCCCCCCCCCAACTATCGGAGACACCAGTCCCCACTTCTCAGCTGGAGAAGCACATGTCGTCTTGGGCTCCTCTCACTAGGAAGGGACCCCTTGGGTCACTCCCTTCTCAAGTTTCTGCTAGTGGGAAAGATGACACCTGCCAGTAGCTGAAGTGCCCAAAAGCAGCTGGTCGTAGGGCTTCATGATCAGTCCCTGAGACTGAATCATTGAAGCCCTCCAAGCCAGGGAAATCCAACGAACAGCGAGAGAAATCCAAAAAGAAGGTCCCAAAGACCAAGCGAACTGGGTGGCACACACACCACCACTACCTACAAGCTCTGTGTCTGAGTATGAGGTGGAGATTCTGGCGTCCACTGAGGACCTAGATCTTGCCAGACCTTCAGACAATATACTAAGAAATATGACCGCAAATCATTCCCCTTCCTAGCCACATCGTGGGAGGAAGCCAGGCTAAGGGTGGCAGTGAAGTTTATTTGCCCCAGTACATCATATGTACGAGAGTTGATGGGGAATCTTTCATGTCCATGAAGCCTTAGTTCTTTGTGGAGCATTTGGAGAACAACTTTGTGGAGGTGGAGGACTTGTACAAAATGCGCTCTGGATCAGTCTTGATAAAAATGGCATCCTCTGGGCAGTGAAGGGCATTACTCACTTGTGACAAGTTGGAGGATGTTTCTGTTACCCTCAGACACCATAAGAGCTTAAATATGGTCCATGGTATTATATTCCACAGGGACCTTCTTTTACAGTCTGACAACGAGCTGCACGCCAATTTAGAGCGGCAAGGTGTTCATTTCGTCCAATGTGTCCATTGAGATGTGAGGGATAATCAGGTTGCCACCGGTGCCTTCATCTTGGCCTTCAAGGGTAACACATTGCCCGAGAAGGTCACAGTGATGGTCTACCTCTGTGACATGAAGCCATATATCCCTCCCCCGATGCCCACTTACAGACTGCGGGTGGTGGACCACAAGCAAGAGATGACATACTACACTTCATGGTGTGTCATCTGCCATGAAGTCACCCACTCCGACCAGGGGCCCTCCCAACGGGTGCCACCCAGCCTCAGCAAGGGACACCTGGCAGGATGGCCATTGCTTTGAGTCCCGATGTCCCAGGGAGATGGGCATCTGCTCCATGGCATACATGGGGAGTTAATGGCACAGGCATCAGCAGAGCAATCCCTGTGTTGTCAGGGGGCTACAACCAACAGGGTGCATGGCAACCCCACCACAATGGACTGGCTACCATGCTGGATACGAGTTGCTAAGAAATCCATGGCCATCGTTGGTGCAGAAAGCAACACTGCATACTGCATGGTGGGAAATGCAGCCAGGAAGGTATCCTCGCCCAAGAGATGGAGAATGAGCGGGACTGCAATGCAACAACGAGAAAGTGGGCTAAAGATCTCTATGCACGATGGACACGATGCACCATGTAATTCACCCTTCCCCACTTGGCTCGCTCTTCAGGAAAATTTAGAAAGATGGAGGTCAAACCTGACGGGGGACCATCACAAAGGCCGAAATGTGTGTGTTCTTTTAGTCGCCTCTTACAACAGACAGGAATACCTCGGGCCTATTCTAACCCCCGGGGGTTTCTGACAGGTCCTGGGAGAACCCCAAAGAGGGGTGGGGTGGGGTGGGAGGGGGGGTGCATATTAAAATCTCCAAGTAGTTAAAAGGGGGAGGTAGCTCCCCAATAAGCTGACGGAAGTCTGCCCTGGTGACATTGAATGACGAGGGACATAAATGGTACAGAGGGAAAAAGTCAGGTGGGGAAGGAAAAGGCAAACTGCAACAGCCTGAAGATGGGAAGTCAGGGAGATGGGTTGACTATGAATGTCATCCCGCATGAAACATAATGCCGACTGCAGGGGGAAGGTCAAAACGAACTGGTAAAAAATGCGAAAACTCAAAGCATTTCCTGAATGCAGAGTATAAGGGGACACTGGAATGCTAAAAGCAGCCGTAAATTTTCTTTGTGCAACCGTTCCATTGGAGGAGAGTCATGACAAAGAGATGTAGGGGTGTCATCTTGGCAGCTGCCGAGTGACAGCCTGTGAAGAGTCGCTACTACAGGGCACAGAAGCAGTAGGATCCTGCTCCATGGGGTCCACAGAAGCATCGGCTTGCTTGTGCGGTCAGTCTGTGGAGTCCAAAGCGGAAAACAGTTGGTGGCGCGCACTGGTGACAAGCAGGCCAGCCAGGCAAAGGTATCACGTGGCGACACTGGGGAAGAGGATCTTCGAGTTGGCAAAGGAGAAGACCATTTGCCATTGGTGGACCTCTTTGAGCCTTTCCGTTTAGAGGAAGACTCAGGTGTTGTTTGGCTGGAGAGATGGAGGAAGTCTTCATGGGAGGACTCCTGTCCTTTCCGGCCTACTGGTTGTGTAGCTGGTGGCTTTGCCCATTGCGGTAAGAGTTTGATGTCTTGGTGCACAGCTGGACAGGGGGGGGAGGGAGATGAATATGCTACCTTTACACTGGACACTTCCAAAACCTCAGAGCTGAACAGGAGGTCGCATGTCTGTGTCCTTCATTGAGCGAGGGGCTAACAAGAACAGAACAATAGGTGCCAGACGGGGGATAACACAGCATTTGCAACTAGCCAATAACTTGCGAGCGATGGGTAAGGAGCCAGATCTCCTGGACAGTCTGCTCATCAAGATACACAGGACAATCCTGAGAGGCAGCAGCATGGCCACAATTGCAGTTGATACAGTGGGGAGGAGGAGGCCGACAATCGCCCTCATACGCATCCTTACCACAGGTTACACATTTGATTTGGTGTCGACAAGACATTCTAATGTTGTTGAAACGATGACACTGGCAGCAGCGCATCGGGTTTGGAATGTACAGCTGCACTGTGATAATTTCATAGTCTGCTTTTATCTTGGATGGAAGCACCAGTCTATCAAAGGTGAGAAAATGGGAAATCTACCTTTTCCATTACACAATGGATGGCAATTGTACCCTGATCAGTGAGGTAACATTGGATTTCGGCCTTGATCAGACTGTCGAGCAGCCTAGTATAAATAACACCATGGGAAGAATTCAAAGTTCTATGGCTCCGACACGAACTGCGTAACTGTGGAGAAGCGAGGTGACAAGCAGGTATTATGCTTGGGAGTCAGAAGTAGTCTTGAAAGACAAAGTTCCACATTCCATAAATGAGAGCAGGATTTCACAGGGCCATCAATTGCACTAACATCTTTCTGAATAATTAACAAGATTTATTGTGGTGAAAGACTGACCATCTTCAGTACTTAACACCACAAGGAACCACAGTGCAGTGGGAAGGGTCTTTGAACCATTAGCCTCATTATATTTACGTTTTGTAGACATTGATTGTGAAGATGATTGACTCACTGCGAGAAAATCCCCATGACTGCCAGTGTTTCCGATGGCATGCTCCTTCCAACTGGGGACCCCCTTCACAAGGGGATGCACACACCTTAGGTGATGGTTCACACCTCAGGTCACACTTCCCGAACACCTCAGATGGACCAATCAGCAATTTGGGATAGTTGCAGCTGAGGTAATCACCTGATGATAGACATGCAGCAAGGAAGGGAAAAAATGATGCAAAGGCTGGGCCCTGTGGTAGCCAAGCACAAACCCGCCAAATAGTGGCGAGCCCCCTGGGGGTAATCAAATAGTTGCTGCCATCTGTGACACATTAGCTTTACCAGTTAATCCTTCTGTTTGTAGTATTACAGAATTCGGGGCAAATCTGGTAACTTTCACTGCCAACTTTATCACACGAAATGAATCCTGCATGTATACTGAGCATAATTGTTAACTATGACAAACATGAAAAAAAAGATCCACATATATTACAGAAAAGAGAGAACGGCAGCTGCATTCATAATCACTGTGACTGGGTGGCAACCAATGGCGATAATATCATCGCGAAAATACAGTGTGTCCAAGAGGTCCTCATTCAAGGTCAAAACAATGTGTTGTATAATGTAGTAGTTACTCTGCCAGGCAAAAAACTGAAGCACCAAGAGGAGGAGGAGAAGGAAATAAAGAGAAACTTCAGAGATTAAGACCATATGCGATGTTATGTCAGTGATTACAAAACTGAGTAAATTTACAAAAAACTTTGCAATACAAGCCCATTTATCAGTATGACACTGCACCCTCGCTAGTCTGGATGCATGCATTACATCTGCATCTACCTCTACAAATCACACTTAAATGCAAGGTAAAGGGTTCATCGAACCACATTCACAAGAATTCTGTTATTCCACACTAACAGCATGTGGAAAAAACGAACACCTACATCTTTCTGTGTGACCTCTGATTTCCCTTATTTTATTATGATGGCTGTTTCTCCCTATGCAGGTTGGTATCAACAAAATATTTTTGCATTTGGATCAGAAAGTTGGTGACTGAATTTTCATGAGAAGACCCCTTGCAACGAGAAACTTTTGTTTTAATTATGTCCACCTCAAATCCCTTATCATGTCTGTGACACTCTCCCTCTATTTCTCAATAATACAAAATTTGCTGCCCTTCCTTGAATTTTCTTGATGTACTCATTAAACATATCTGGTAAGGATCCAACAGGGTACTGTAGCATATCTAACAATGGAAAATCCAGGATGGAATGTAACAATATTAGGAAAAGGATAGTTGCTGCTCACCACAGAGCGGGGATGCCGAGTCACAGACAGGCACAACAAAAAGACTGTCGCAAAGTGAACTTTCGGTAAACAACACCTTTTGTCAAAAATAAAAACAACACACACACACACACACACACACACACACACACACACACACACACACACACACACACACCTGAAGCCAGACTGCATGATGGGAGAGAGAACTGAGTGGGGATAAGGAGAAGGCTGGGGTGGGGGATGGTAATGTGCTGCCCGTGGGAACAAGGAGGGATTAGGTGGAGAGAGGGTAGGACAGCTAGGTACAGTTGGGTGGGGGAGGGGAGAGGGAAGAGGTAGCAGAAAAGGAGAGAAGTAAAAAGACTGGGTATGTTGGTGGAATAGAAGGCTGTGTAGTGCTGGAATGGGAACAGGAAGGGGCTAGATGTGTAAGGACAATGACTAACGAATGGGTTACAGGAATGTAGGATACATTGCAAGGAGAGTTCCCACCTGTGCAATTCAGAAAAAGCTGATGTTGGTGGGAAGGATGCAGATGTTACAGGCTGTGGAACAGTTATTGAAATGAGGAATGTCGTGTTGGGCTGCATGCTAGGTTATGTTTGTGACCGGACTGGAGTAGGTCATGGTGGGAGGACGTATGGAACAGGTCTAGCATCTAGGTCTATTACAGCGGTATCAGACATGAGGCAAGGTTGTTTGATTTAAAAAGAGGGGGAGGAGGGCCAAAATGCTAGGTCATCAATCCCTTATTCCGAATAAAACAATGCCACAAGGGTGAGAACAAAACAAGTGAGACGGGGGGGGGGGGGCAACAAACTCTTAAATGGACAAAAGGGGAGAAGAAAAACACAGAAACCCAAGAAACAGGTTGAAGAGATGAAAAATGATAAAACATATTACCATGGCTGGCTGACCACAGAATAAAAGGGAGAAGCCAGTCATTCTGCAACACATTACAACCTCCACCCTAAAAGCACTAGGGTGGACGACACTGAGGGACAAAGGACATGCTCTAAAATTTAGATCAAATGATAAAACCCATCGTCACGAATAAAACATAAAACTAAATCAGTCGAAGTGTCATCAGATAAAATCAGCGGCAACGAGTCCGGTAACCAAAGATTTCGGCGCAGGGCAGTCAAAGTGGGACAGTGCACCAGAATATGGGCCACTGTCAACCGGACACAGCTTCATGACCTCTGTACATGTCAAGAATCAAGAGGAAGTGACATTGGAGAGCTGCAGGATGAACTTAGTCCTTTGGGCCATGTGAACGGCCCTGGCGAAGTTGTGGCCTAGGTGTACACCATGGAGGTGTACATGAATGGACCTCAAGTAGAGACGGTAAAGGCAAGGACTACAGTTCAGAAAGAAGGAATCAGACACGAACTGCAACTGGAAGCCC
This sequence comes from Schistocerca gregaria, assembly GCF_023897955.1. Classification (NCBI taxonomy): domain Eukaryota; kingdom Metazoa; phylum Arthropoda; class Insecta; order Orthoptera; family Acrididae; genus Schistocerca; species Schistocerca gregaria. The sequence continues at coordinate 85,746,712 of NC_064926.1, read as the reverse complement.
TGACCTGGGCCACCAATGCTGGAGGTGAACCGCTGTGTGTGTGAAAAGGAGATGGTGATTCAGATGCGTATGAGAACTATGAACATGTGCAGCGTAACTGGCCAGCAACAAACCTGCAATGGAGTGACTCCGGCCTCCTCAAGGACACTGGTCACCGGACTCTTCATAAAAGCTATTGTCACTTGGCGAATGCCACAGTGGGGCACTGGGTCAAGTAAACGCAACACTGAGGGCGTTGCCCAACCATAAACAAGACTCCCATGGTCAAGGTGGGACTGAACAAGGGCTCTGCAGTCTGCAGCAGTGTAGAGTTGGTGTTGCTCTGACAGCGGAGGACATTGAAGTACTACTGCCAGCACTTCCCCTTCAGCTGACAAAGGTGAGATAGCCAAGTCAATTGGGCATCGAAAACCAGTCCTAAGAATCGATATGTCTCCACAACAGTGAGTGGATCGTCCTTGAGGTAAAGTTCTGGTTCTGGATGAATGGTACAACACCGACAGAAGTGCATAACACACGACTTTGCGGCCAAAAACTGGAAACCATGGGTTAGAGCCCATGACTGTGCCTTGTGGGTGGCTCCCTGTAGGCACCGCTCAGCAGCACCAGTACCAGTGAAGTAGTACGAAATGCAGACGTAATCCGCATATAGAGAAGATGACACCGACTGCCCTACAGCTGCTGCTAGACCATTAACAGCCACTAAAAATAGACACACTCAATACGAAGCCCCATGGAATGCCATTCTCCTGAATACGGAGGGAACTATGGGAGCCACCAACTTGGACACGGAAACTACGGAGCCACAGGAAGTTTTGGATAAAAATAGGGAGCAGGCCCCAGAGACCACAATCACACAATGTGGCAAGGATATGTATGACGTCGCCAGGTCGTGTAGTATGCTTTACATAAGTCAAAGAAGAAGGCAACCGGATGTTGGCGTCTGGAAAAGGCTGTTCGGATGGCAGACTTGAGGGACCCAAGATTATCAGCAGTAGAGCGGCCCTGGCGGAAGCCACCCTGACATGGAGCCAGAAGGCCATGTAACACTGACACACCATATGTACCAGCAGCTTACAAAGAAAGTTGGTGAGGCTGATGGGCCGATAGCTATCCACATCAAGCGGGTTTTGACTGCGTTTTGCATCAGATCCAGGTCATGACGACGAGCAGATGTCACTTATAGTCAGACGAGAGATGTTGAATCATCTGACCATGGATCCAATCCGGCCCAAAAGCTGTGTCAGGGCAATGTGCAGGGGCATTGAGGAGGTCCCACTCTGTAAATGGGGCGTTACAGGGTTCACTGTGGCATGTAGTGAATGAGAGGACTTCCCTTTCTATCCGCTGTTTGAGGGCTCGAACATAGTGCTCAGCAATTGCGTTTCATTGGTAGATAACACACCACTGATGTTAATGCCAGGGACACCTGTTGGGGTATGGTACCCAAAAAGACATCTGATCTTTGTCCAGACTTGGGAAGGTGACTTATGGCACCCAATAGTCAACACGTACCTCTCACAACACTCCTATTTCCATCGTTTTATAAGCTGGCAAATGCGGGCACAGAGCCACTTAAAGGCTATTAGGTGCTCTAGGGGAGATGTGGGGGAGATTCAGTGGTGACAGCAGAGGCAAAGGCTTCCCAGTATGCCTTGTTTAAAGCCCCTCTGGGTACGCATCCATGGGAATGACGCCACGACAGTGACAGGAAGATGGGGAAGTGGTTACTGACACACAGACCGTCATGTGCACTCCAGTGGATAGATGGGAGAAGGCCAGGACTGCAAACTGAGAGATCAATAGCAGAATATGTGTGATGTGCTACAATGAAATGTGTCAGAGCATCTGTATTTAAGACACAGGGGTCGACTTGGCCAGTAAGCATGGCGCCACCCAACAAGGATTTGTGCGCGTTAAAATCTCCCAAAAGTAGGATAGGTTTAGGGAGTTGATCAATCAGTGCAGCTAATACATTCAGGGGTACTGCACCATCTGGAGGAAGGTATACATTGCAGACAGTTATTTCCTGTGTCATCCTTATCCTGATAGCCACAGCTTCAAGAGGAGTTTGAAGGGGCACAGGTTCACTACATATTGAGTCCAGGACATAGACGCAAGCTCCACTTGACACACTATAATAGTCACTACGGTTCCTGTAATATCCCTTATAGCTGCGGAGGGCAGGGGCCTGCACTGCCAGGAACTAGGTTTCCTGGAGAGCAAGACAGAAAGAAGGTGCCATAGCTCAGCCAGGTGGTAGAAAAAACCACTGCAATTCCACTGGAGGAATACCTGATCACGAGACTGGGAAGGCATGAAACACTCAATGAGGCAGTCTACACCTCAGGGTCACCTACTGCCACCAGATGAGTACCTGTGCGATAGACATCCATTGTGTCTGAGGGCCCAGCGAGGCCTAGGTCCTCAGTGGACATTATAATCTCCACCTCATAATCAGGCACAGTGCTTGTAGGTAGTGGTGGTGTGGGTGCCTTGGTTCTTGCGGGGAGAGGGGGGGGGGGGTCTTTTCTTTTCGGTTTCTCTTGCTACTCCTTAGGTTTGTCCAGCTGGGAGGGCTTCAGTGATTCAGTCTCAGAGACTGAGAAGGACTGTGAAGCCCTACGACCAACTAACTACCTGTGGTTGCTTCAGCAACTGGTGGGTGTCAGCTCTGCCACTGGTAGGAACCTGGGAAGGGGGTGACACAAGGGATCCCTTCTTGGTGAGAGGAACTGAAGAAGGCTTACATTTCTCCAGCTGAGAAGGGGAACTGATGTCCCCGATTGTTGGGAGGAGGGGGAAGGGGGGGAGGGGAGTTGTTCCTGAAGTAGGTTGTGCAGGAGCAACAGGGAGGGAAGTGCCCCCCCCCCCCCCCCCCCCAGCACCAAGAGGGCACAGGGCAGGTGGAGTCTGCAAGCTCTGAGAGCCAACTGTACACGGCAGAACGGAAGATGGTAGAACCGTTGTCATAGCGGCATCTTTGGTTGATGTCATATGCACAAGATGTAGCCTCTCACATTTTCTCTTAGCCTCAGTGTAGGTCAGTCGGTCCAGGGTCTTGTATTCCATAAATTTTTCTTTCTTTCTAGAGAATCCTGCAGTCTGGCGAGCAAGGCGAATGGTGCTCTCTGCAGTTGACACAGATGGGAGGTGCGGCACAGGGAGTATTGGAATGTGAAGGACATCCACAATCCCAACAGGTAACACTGGAGGTACAGCAGGAAGACGTATGGCCGAACTTCCAGCACTTAAAGCATCGCATTGGGGGAGGGATACATGGCTTTATGTCACAGCAGTAAACCATCACATTGACCTTCTTGGGTAATGTGTCACCCTCGAAGGCCAAATGAAGGCACCGGCGGCAACCTGATTATCCCTTGGACACCAGTGGACGTGTTGGATGAAATGGACACCTCTCAGCTCTAAACTGGTGCACAGCTCATTGTCAGACTTCAAAAGGAGATCCCTGCGAAATATGACACTCTGGACCATATTTAAGCTCTTGTGGGGTGTCGTGGAAACAGAAACATCCTCCAGTTTGTCATAGGTGAGAAGTGCCTGTGACTGGGCAGAGGAAGCTGTTTTGATCAAGACCAATCCTGACAGCATTTTGGACAAGTCCTCCCCCCCCCCCCCCCCCCAAACTTGTCTTCTAAATGCTCCACTAAAAACTGAGGTTTCCCATCAACTCTCATACAAGGTACCAGTATGAATAAGTTTTGCTGCCATCCTTAGCCTGTCTTTCCTCCCATGGTGTGGCCAGGGGGAGGGAACGATTTGAGGTCATATTTCTTAGCACTGAATTAAGACCTTGATCGCTTAGACACTGCTGGTATTTGATCATCAGCAAGAGATGACATACTACGCTTCATGGTGTGCCATCCACCCTAATGCCACCCACTCCAACCAGGGGCCCTCCCCACAGGCACCACCCAGCTGCAACTAAGGCCACCGGCAGGATGGCCATTGCTGGGAGTCAGGGTGTCCCAGAGTGACTGGTATCTATTCCTTGGCATAGGGGGGGTTTTTAATGGTGCAGGCCTCAGCACAGCAATCCCTGTGTGGTCAGGGGGCTACAACCAACAGGGTACATGGCAGCCCCACCACCCACAACGGACTGGCTACCATGCTGTATATAGTTAAATCACTGAAGACTAAGGACTCCCAGGGATATCATGGAGTGTCTATGCTGCAAATGTTAGCCCTTTATTTAGCCATATTTGTAATTTTTCCATTAGGAATGGTCAGTTTCCTTAAGATTAAAGTACTCAGCAGTAAAACCACTTTATAAAAAGGGAGATAAGGATAATGGAGACAATTTTAGACATATTACTATGTCATCAGTGTTTGCTAATTTATTGAAAAGGCTGTGTATGCAAGGATAATTGATCATTTTATATTACACGATTTGCTATCAAATGTATAGTTTGGCTTTAGAAGAAAATGCTATATTCTCTTTCCTCTGTGATATACTGGATGGGTTAAACAAAAGGTTGCCAACACTAGGTATACCTTTTGATTTAACTAAGGCATTTGATTGTGTTAATCACAAAATATTGCTCCAGAACTTGGACCATTGCAGGATATGGGGAGTAGCTCATAACTGGTTCACCTCTTACTTTAACAGCAGACAGCAAAAGGCCATTATTCACAATGTTGAGAATGGGTGTGATGTGGGGTCTGAGTGGGATACAGTGAAGTGGCAAGTGGGGGCAGGGATTGGGGGGGGGGGGGGGGGGTGCTCCCAAGCTTCAGTGTTGGGGCCACTACTGTTCCTTATTTACATAAATGATATGCCCTCTAGTATTATGGGTAACTCAAATATTTCTGTTTGCTGATGACATGAGCTTGGTAGTAAAGGATGTTTTGTGCAACATTGGCCCAGTTTCAAATAGTACAGTTCATGACCTAAGTTCATGGCTTGTAGAAAATAAACTAATGCTAAGTAACAGTAAGACTCAATTTTTACAGTTTCTAACACAATTCAACAAACCTGAAATTTTAATTCACAGAATGGGCATATTAGTGAAACTGAACAGTTCAAATTTCTAGGTGTTCAGATAGTAAACTGTCATGGAAAGCCCAGATATTCAGGATTTTGTTCAAAAACTTAATGCTGCCATTTTCACTATTAGAAAGGTATCTGAAGTAAGCAATCGTTCGACACAAAAATTAGTCCACTTTCCTTATTTTCATTCACTTATGTCATGTCGTATTATACTTTGGGGTAGTCCCTAACTTCCCATTCTAAAAGGATAGTTTTGGCTCAGAAACAGACAGTTCAAGTCTATGTATTTTGGCATTGGCACCTCTCTCTACCAGGAACTAGGTTTCCTGGATGTAAATAAAATAGAAAGAAACTTCCACATGGGAAAAATATATTAAAAACAAAGATTCCAAGACCTACCAAGCGGGAAAGCGCCGGCAGACAGGCACAATGAACAAAACACACAAACACACACACAGAATTACTAGCTTTCGCAACAGATGGTTGCTTCCCACATCCTTTCGTCTTTCCCTCTCCTTCCTGAAGAAGCAACCATCGGTTGCGAAAGCTAGTAATTCTGTGTGTGTGTTTGTGTGTTTTGTTCATTGTGCCTGTCTGCCGGCGCTTTCCCGCTTGGTAATACTTGGAATCTTTGTTTTTAATATATATATATATATATATATATATATATATATATATATATATATATATATATATATATATATACTGTCATTTCTTGTTAACAATATTAGCTTATTCCCAAGAACAAGCAACTTTCACACAGTTAATACTTGGCTGAAATAAAACCTGCATTTGGACAGACTTGCGTAACTTTTGTGCAGAAAGGTGTGCAGTATACTGCAGCACCCATTTTTAATAAGCTACTGCTCGAATTAAAAAACCTTAGCAGTAATCCATGGACTTTCAAATTAAAACTGAAGAGTTTCCTCATAGGTCACTCCTATTCTGTCTAGGAGTTCCTTGAAAAATTAAGCTGATTCTTGTTGTATTGTTGATTGTGTTTACTTAAACTTATGGATTGACTTTTTTCGGGTTCATAAACATTTCATTTTTATCTGTTATTACTTTTATGTTGTAATTTCATGTACTGACATGGTCCATGACCGTGGAGATTTGCTCCTCGATTTGGTCCTACGGAACTCGATGTGTAAATAAATAAATAAATACCAGCGGGTGGGAAAAACAAGCACTTAAATCATTCTGTGAGAGCCGATTTCACTTATTTTATCATGATCATTTCTCACTATGTAGGTGGGAGCCAACAGGGTATTTCTGCATTCAGTACATTTTCTCTGAGCTGAAGCTGTGAAACTGTGGCCTCTAGATTGAGAAATTTTATTCTCTAATTTCAGCATCAAGTAAGTCTATTTGAAACAACAACTCTCATCTAATTATGTTTTGTTTCTGAGGTATGAGGTGTAGCATAGTGTAATTTCATTTTGTTAGGCATGTGTCTAACTTAATATGATCTTCAAAATATTGGTTAAATCTAGTGGCTATGCCTCATATACTTGGATAAGTCAGCTAGAACTGGAGGAAGAAGCTAGCAGCTGAAGAAAAACATTGTAAAGAGAAGCAGTAAGAGAGATGCTGTGAGTTTCACCAAAATAAGAAACCAGTGCAACATTGGCAGGAAAGGAAGAACAGCAAAAAATGGTCTGCAGAAAAGATACATTGACAATGAGAGTGAGAAAACTTAAAATGAAGCAATAAGAGATAAATTTTCATAAAATTTCTTCTGAAGCATTGGGAATAGCAGTCAGCAGGGCTAAGAACGTACTGCCAATGTCTACCAACAGGCAGTGGTACTACTACATGTCTACTGCAAACTGTTACCCAAAACAAACATTATGCGAAGAGAGATCTGATAACATTGTACATGATATTTGTGAGGTGGTTAGGGCTTTTTATTGCCAATTCTGAGTCTAATAGAGGCCTATGTGATATCTCAGTTGCTACACCAAATGTATATGTTGAGACTGAGCAGACTAATTTTGTAAAAACAATGCCACCATCCACCTGTGTGTGGTCAGATGATCAGCACGTACATTTTCTGACTAACTGTACTGTCAGCATCAGTTTTACGTAAACCAGCACCGGGGAGGAGAAACTGACTGGTTTTTGCTGTTAGGATTTCTGGGTACAATACGTGTAAAGTAGCTGGTTTAAGAATACTGTTTCCTTATTTATTATTAAATGCCCGTTTATGAATGTAGCCTTACAGAGTAATTGTGGACCTTACTTCAAATTTTTGTTTGAGAAGTGTAGCAACCATCATGGAGTTGCACAATAAACTCTTAGAATAATATGCCTTCACTCTTGTTTCACAGTGGTCTGGAATATTTCAATCATTTTTGTAAGCTCTAAGATAAATGTATTATGGGCAAACACACACTAGCAGCTATAATAAAATATAACAAGTAGTAGAAAAACAAAATGTCATTACCATCCAATCATAATGAAAGGTTATGACTACCAGTAAAATATTATACAGTAAATTTGAAAAAAATAACTTCACAATATTCTCTCAAATTATAAAAACCACTTTCTCCCATTCCTTTCTCCGCCACACACCTAATAGGTGTAAACTAATTTATTTCATATACAAAAATAAAATTATACCACATCATTAGCGATTACGCGAAGCATATTAGTTGCTATAATTATTAAAAAATTGAAAGGTTCACGAATCCTATCAGACAGCCAGTGCAGTGGTACGTTCAACTTCTAAATCTTACACACCCAAAAATACATCTTTGAAATGCCGCACTGAAACCATTATGCACCGACATGTACAAAAATTTTTCACCTGCAAAATTGGCAATGAACGCAGCACAATGGGATTTTGCACATGACTCTCCTATAGGTGGCGTCTTACAAATAAGCATGTGGTCGCTGTTTGACCAAACAAAATCATTATGTGTGTCTTATATAACAGAGTGAGAGATAGGCTCTACATACTGTACAAAATTACAACGTGATCTAGTTTTTGCACATGTTCCTCTGTCAATAAGTTGCAATACGGGAAAATCCATCAATGGCCAATTCTAGAAGAAACTCTTTACCTGCAATGAGACTTACCTATCGGACGGTCAAGTCGCATTAACTGGGCATATGGCAAGAGAGCTGGCAATAAATTATTTGTATCTGGTGAATTTTCAGTTGATTCTTTCCTAACAACGGAGGTCGTGTCATCTTTATAACAGTAGCTCTTCGGAGCAGTGGTATTATACTGAGCAACCAGGTTCATGCAGCGCAACTTCCAAAATCTTCCACACACTATTCTCAAAGTCACCTGCTCGGATGACAACCTTGTGTGCCGATGTAGTTGTTCATTCTTCGTTAGCACAGTCCAAGAAATAAGTCGTCTCGCAGATATATGCATTGGAGATAAGCGCTTGCGCAAAAGAGAGAAGACTGTGACAGCCATCCTATTGAAACTTGCCGATTATTTTGCAAAAGGTAGAAGGCCCATACAGTTAATAGAGCATGAACAGTTTCTACCGGTTTACGTATTGAAATGTCCAACACATTCAATCACACACAAATACAGGAGAGAACTAAGTTATGTGCACTTCTACTCGATGCCACTATTCTGCAGCATAGTATACGTAACAGCACTTCAGAAAACACTGGCTACATTGCGACAACGTTGTTTTTCAAGGTTACTAACTAATTAAATTCCACTTCTTGTTCTTTCATTGCCACTGACAACTTTATCGTTTCACATGTTCACTCACAACTGCTCTCTAAACGCTTTTTTCCCGGCACTCAACAGCGGAACCTCGAACAAAACAAAGATTACGTTTAATAAATTACGTAACCACGTTTGGTTAATGGCCAGTCAACACGCAACGAACTGTCTGCGCAAATTCCTCCGCAAATCAAATTTGCGCAGACAGTTCGTTGTGTGTGAGCGGCAGATTAGCATAGATAGATGGGCGCAAACGTAGAAGTTGGAGATTTGAGCGATATTGCTGAAATCTGTGGGTTCAAATCACATCTGCACAGGAAAGTCGGGAGATCGCATCAAACTTAGCGCTTAGCCGCTTATAGTATTAGAGTAGGCTTTTTGTTCAGTCTTGTGTTTCTTGTCTGAATATGTATAATACACTTTGACATGGCAGATGCACTTCAACTGGAGGTGGCAAAAAACGTAACTGATAGAAATAACCCGTTACTGAGAAGTAACAGTTACTGCGATAACCGTTCCTCTGATACAGGCAGTTATTTCAATAACTGTCAAATGTCAACAGTGCCTCGCGCCATCTGTTGACCGAAGATCGTACTACGCTTTCCCGTCAACTCTTCAGAGATCTGGGTAGGAACTAGGGAGAGGGTAGACCGTTTGGTAGGCGTTCTATAGGTCATGGGAATAACTGTGAGACTGCGCGCCATCTGTTGATAAGAACTGTGTACTATATCGTGCGTCTTCTTTACTTTTAGCACAAACAATTAAATAAAGTTAATGTCCGACCGGTGGCTGATAGGAGCTGCAGTACAGTCATTAACAAGTACGGTCGTTTCCTTAAGCCACCGCCTCATATGCTAATTTAGCTTGGACGGGTAGTATAAAGAGAGGTACCATAAGGAATTCGAGCGACTATGGAAATAACTGTCAGAGATCTGTATTTTCCTCTGGCTGTTATCGTTATTGGCTCACAGTTCTCGCTCTCTGGCAGTTATTGGGTAACCATTACAGGTAACCTGGAAGTTGGTAACGGACTAACTGTGTGTCTGTGTTCCTGACACAGTGACTCCAGTCTTACACCCCGATGATATTTCAGAGGCGGTAACTAATGAGGAGGTATTGAATAGGATTGGGGAGAAGAGAAGTTTGTGGCACAACTTGACTAGAAGAAGGGATCGGTTGGTAGGACATGTTTTGAGGCATCAAGGGATCACAAATTTAGCGTTGGAGGGCAGCGTGGAGGGTAAAAATCGTAGAGGGAGACCGAGAGATGAGTACACTAAGCAGATTCAGAAGGATGTAGGTTGCAATAGGTACTGGGAGATGAAGCAGCTTGCACAGGATAGAGTAGCATGGAGAGCTGCATCAAACCAGTCTCAGGACTGAAGACAACAACAACAACAGTTACTGGAGCGAACAAATATTTACGTACTTCGGAAATAGCCGCTGTCAGGAAGAATAACATAATACAGTTGAATACAATAATTATTATCCTCGTCATTTGTCAGGAGATTGTCAAAATATGTGAATATATTACAGTAACTGCTAATATTTCCAGAATTGATACGCTGTCAGAATAAAACACAGTTACGCACTTTTAAGAAATTTATCATACACAGAATACCCGATCTTGACTGTTGCAACCAAGTGCTGTCAAAAACTGAAATATAGCAGATTTTTTACCTAAGCTGGTCTTTCATCTATGTTACGATATTCATCTACAGAGTAGAAGGAGGGGTCAATGAAAGCGTCCGATTCCACCCGTCTGCTTCGACGTAAATAGGTGTTGTGGTGTGTGAATGTCATTACGGCACGGTGTTTATGAGTTGGTTTGTTTGTGTGTGGGGGGGGGGGGGAGAGGGGGGCGGCTGGCCGATCTAGTTTGCAGTGCCGGAATTTGCTGGTCGTAATTAATTTGTTTTCTAGCTGTGATGCTTTGTGTATTTATGGAGTATTGAATGTGATTTAATTTATGTAGGGATGATTGATTTGTGGACTTTTGGGATTGTGGTTTTATTTTTCGCAGTTGTAGGTGTTGGTTTTTTGGCATCAGTAGCTGTGGAGGGCCTATATAGGTCACCGGAAATGACCGACTCCCATTTTCATAGTTGTACGTGTTGATGTTTTGCTATCGTCATCTGAGGTTTACCTATGTAGGTCAAGGGAAATGTCCGATTCCAATTTTCGTGCTTTTAGTTGTGGGTGTTTGTGTTTTGGTATGGTCACCTATGGTTGACCTATAGTGTTCAAGGGAAGATTTTTGTTGGTGTAGCAGAATGCTGTATGTTTATTTTTCTTTTTGTTTTTCATTTTGTGTTTTGGGATCATGGTGTGTGTTTTTTTTTTTTTTTTTTACTAGCTTGCCCTCACCCTTAAAACCCCAACTTCCCGCAGTTGTCCCGTTGGTTTGATTGTATTTTTGGTGGTTGATGTTATTGTATTATTTATATGTATCTTCGTGTTTGTTGCCATGTGTATGTGTGTAGTGACGTCGTGGACACACTTAAAATAGCCATTTTACGGCATATTGATGACGGGTGGAATCAGACACTTCTGTATCAAAAAAGTCTTTCAAACACACTGTAAACCGTGCTTTATCTGAAACCAAGTTTTCAATTGTTGCTGACTTGCTGGCAGTTTATTGAAAATACATGTTCCTGAATATTGGACCCCTTTTGGACCAAGGTAAGTGATTTTAGGTCTTTATGTAGATTGCTGTTCCTATTTCTAGTACAGTACTGATATTATGTATTGAGCTATTGGTTGGAAATACTTCTAACAAATTTCATTAAGGAATAAATATACTAGGAAGCAGTGGTTCGAATACAAAGTTCCTTGAACAGGTTCCTACATGATGTTCTTGAATTTATACCACAAACAATTTTTATTACACGCTTTTACATGCAAAAAACTATTGCTACATTTGATGAGTTACCACAGAATATGCTCCCTTATGAAATAATAGCGTGAAAAATGTGGTATTCCCTTCCCAACTGAATTTATTATCGAGTTGTAGTCCCAGAAATTTAACACTGTCAACCTTTTCGATCTGCATGTCTTCATATGTTATAAACATGCTGTAGCTGGAGAAATCATGCAGTTTCCAAATCTCACATAAAACTTGGATTAGCGTACTCACACTTTCCCCAATAGGACTATCTTTTACATCACAGGAGTATACGAATCTGTCACATTACGTAGACTTTTTGTTGTATTACAAGGCTCTACACCTTATTCTATTATGTGAGCAGCACAAGAAATTAAGCTTCGAATTTGACCTACAGTACTCAGTTTACATATTACTTCACACTTAAAAACGCACGTTGTTAACATTTTACTTAAACAGTGCTGTGGTGAAGTTCCACGTACATTCTGATGCAGCTGCGAAGATAATATTTCTAATAGCGACCGATAACCTACAAACATATAATATGAAACACTAATAATCGTTCTAACATCAACTAAAATGTACCCGGAGTTAATAAGCTAAGGTTATGACACGATTCATACGACATTCCTGCCATTTCGCACTACTCGCAGTGTGCAGCTAAACTGATGGATTCCAACTAAGTCGTTATTTAACTCTCGGAGTATTCGGTATTCGCTAGCGAAAAATAACTTGGCAGTTATTAATAACCGTTAACAATAACGGTTATCAGAGAATAACTGGAACTGTGGTAACCTCTAACTTCAACTACGTCAGTGTTCCAAGGAGTATATTTACTCTATCCAGTGTTCCAGACACCCGATTTATTAAAATATGTAAGACTCATCCTTCGACCAACCATAAATATAACCCCCTATGGTCGAAGGAGTCATCATAGAGTAAATATATCTGGAGTGAGCATTCACATGCGCAGAACAGATTGTGTGTACGTGTTGTCAACATACATTGCCGGCCTGGTCACGTGATCTCGGGACGCGGTGTGTTTGTCCCTGTATATTTAGAATGTCACTACACCCCTAGTACAGACAGATTCTTTTCGTACGTGTCGTGGATTACTTATATATGTTGCACAGACATTTTAACAGTATCCATTTGATACCGGGAATAAACCAGCTACGTAACTTTTAAGGGCAAGTGATATTACATTCTGCTTCTTTGCGATAGGTGTCACAGTTCAGATGCACTCGATTTTTGGTAGTTTTCGGTATGATACGGCACTTTATAGTATTACAGAGCCTGACGTACATTTTTGCAGTGATAGTCCTAGTCCTGCGAAACGACTTGACAGTACGCTAGTACTTTTGCATGTGTCCGAAAAATACCGAATTTGTCGCACATTAGCGATTATATCCCTGCTAATTCGTCCTTTTTTCTTGTATTTATTTTCTCGTTTTTGCTACCTAAAGCACAATTTTTCCTTACTGGTGACACTTTGAAATATTTATTTAACGCATTTTAAGCACTTGCTCCCAGTTTATTAAGTAAATAGTAGACGGAGTAATCAATATACATAACCAACAAGTCACTGATAAATGCATGGAGGATAGTATTTACTGTAACAACTAACCATTCCCTTTCCTGTTCAACTAGCAAATTTACGAGAGGAAGCGATTGTTTGTAAGGTTTTGTACGAGCTGTAGTATCTGTTACATAGTCATAAAATCGTAGAAAAATTGGTCTACAGAATGAAGCCTTAATTATAAGGCGTCTCGAAATTTTTAAACATATACAGTGTCTCTTACTAATATGATAACTATAATTAGAGCTACATGGTATGTGCCCATGAAAAGTTACTATCCCTCATTACTCATATTTTTCTTTGCATCCGTAGCAAAAACAGCAATTCACCCTCGCTGTTACACTATCAACAAACGGTGAAACACAACAAAAACTCTTGATATTATAAACTTCAAACGCTGCAGAAAGCACACACGCACAGCGAAGTCCCGAAAACACGTGACAATCCTGGTTTAATGTTGCCAACATGCGCAGAAGGCAATGCTCACTCCAGAGATATTTACTCTATGGGAGTCATACACATTTATGAAAAATTAAAAGTCAGAGAGTACAGCGATAGGGATAAGAAGGCAGCTGCTTATAATTCTTTAACAGAGAAATTATTAAAGAATGACCTGACGATAAACAGGAAACTGCTACATAAATTTTTAAAGAAAGCGGTGTTGACTGTTCACCTCAAAGAGCTAGCGAAGTGAAGACATCTATCCGATTTCATGGTGGGGGTTTGCTAGCATACTTCCACTTAGTGCTGTCCTATGCTACCCCATTTGCTCTAAAGAAGAGTGCAATCAGAACATTGCGTTAAGCTGGTGATCGAAGATCTTGGAACAGTGCCTTCAGGGACATATTTATTATTATACTTCTTTTACTTCCTAATGTAATAAATGGTTCATAACGAGAGTGATTTAGAAGTGAGCTGTAGAATCATCATCATAATAACAGAAGTAAAACGTTCCAGGTATACAGAATCGAATTTTGTATTCTGGTGCAAAAGTTGCTAGTAGATTTCAGGCAGGGAATTCTGGAATTCTGAAGCTCTACTTGGAAACTTTGGCCACGTGTACAACTTTTAAAAATATATTGTGTCTCAAAAAAGGTTTAAACTGTAATAAAATATTATTTGCAACATGACAGAATCGAGCTACAGTACTTTACCTGCCTTCATAAAATCATCCTACATGACAGTGTAAATAGCTTCACTTGTCGCAGATAGGATTTAACTCAATGTTTGTTTCGAAACTGGAGTAGCAAATATTTTATCCTTGTAGCTACTATCGCCAGGAATTTTAACATCAGTGTTAGTCACGCATGTTGAGAAATTCCTCTACTCATACAAATATACATACTAGGAAGTATGAGTGTCAATAGATAATTACGTGTTTCTAAACCTATCCTCAAATAATTACGCCAGTGGTCGTGATCCTACTGGAACTCGCGAAAATGACTTCGCTTATGCAGCCATTTTGTAGATAATTCTGATCTGTATTTCTGTTTCTCAGAATTTGTTTGCAATATGTCAACAACACAAGTCGCAAACACAGATCGCAAGATAATTTCCTCTATTGTTGAATAAATGAAATAAATTTTGAGGTTAACGTACAGGAGTATAGCCACAAGCTACCTCCATTTATTTTCTATGAGGATACATGGTGAGTGACCCCAGACAGAACTTATGTTGTATGAACGAACCACATCTGTGCAGACTAGACATTTTCACTCTATGCACATTTGCAGTACTCTATTCCACACACAGACACTGGCACAGATATCTGTGCAGGCATTATGTGTGAATGGAGCGTACAGTTCAGAGCAGCACTTACAAGCTTGTGCAACAGACGTAGTATTCCACAATAAGTCCTTTACAGTACTAAATATCAACAGAACACCTGCAGGAAACTTTATCCTCTGCATGAAAAACCTTGAAACTGCATTGTCCCGTCTCACAGTAAAAAAAATGGAAATAGTGATTGCTGGTGATTTTAATGTGGACTTATTGAAAAGCTCTGTTAGTGAAAAATTATTGCAATCAGTAACACTGTCATTCAATTTGATTCCTAGTGTGAACTATGCAACTTGAGTATGTAAATTCTCTGAGACTTCTATTGATAATATCTTTGTAGACAAATCTAGAGAAAAAGTCATATCACAAAACCAATATTAAATGGGCTGTGTGATCATAGCATGCAGTATATTATGTTAATGTTGAAACGTGTCAAGACAAAAGTCTATTAAATCTGAGTACAGGAGTGTTGTGTTCATAGTTCCATGTAGTCAGCGCGTACACAACTTTCCTACTAGAGCGTGCCCCGCTAAGCACAACAGCGCAGGCGCACCGTTCGTCCATCTGCGCTCTACGAGATGGCGCTGCCATAGAGACAGACCAAATTCTGCATCCACCGATCTGCGTATTAATATGTAACGCAGCCAATGAGATTGCTGCTGACGTAGACCAAAGGAACTTAAGATTGTCAATTGTAAATAGCATCCAGAACCAAGTTAAATAATTTTTATGCTTGTTACTATTTTAATAAATGTGTTTGAAAATTAATCAAGTTCTGTTTAAAGTTGGTCACCATCAATCTGCTACTCTAAGTGTGCAAGTGACATTTCTATCATCTGACCTAATGGCAGAAGATAAACACGCCACGATAAGACCACGAGACATATTGCTGACACTCACCTACTTTGTTAGAGTGACAAGTCAAATAATCTGATGGTGTGTGTACTGAAGGTCTTACAGTACGCACACCAGAAGGATGGTAATAAATCAGTCAAAAATTGAGAATTTTAGGAGATTACTGAAATACATGAACTGGACAGATATTTACAGTACTTCTGAATCACACAGAAAATACAAATCAGTCATTAAGAAAGTAACATCCTCGATTGAAAATTGCTTTCCCCATAAGGTAACTCAATCAAAAATAAATCTATAACTGAACCATGGATTACAAAAGGAGTAAAGATACCTTGTGGGACAAAAAGGAGACTTTATCTAATATCTAGGAACAGCTCTGATGTTAGCTTTGTAATGCATTGCGAGGAATACTGCAAAGTATTGGAGTAAGTAATCAAGAAATCTAAGTGGCTTTATTATGAGAAAAAGACAATTATATAAGGCAACAAAATAAAAACTTTATGGGATATAGAAAAGACAGAGCCAGGTATTGTCTAAAAGGAAGAAGAACAGATGGCTCTAAAAATAAATGAGACATTGGTAACAAGTGCATGTGGTGTTGCAAACCTCATAAACAAGTACTTCGTTTCTGTTACTGACAGCTTGTGCTTTTCAGGTTTATAAGCAGTGCAAAGCGGTATCTGAGACCACTCCATACAAATAACATCAGTAAAGTAGAAATTATACTCACTTCTTCCAGAGGCGTACCATCCATCATAAAATCTTTAAAATCTACGTATTCTAGTGGTTATGATAAGATATCAAGTAAGTTAATCAATGAATACTGATGGAAATAGAGCTCTATCTTGAGTTATTTGTGTAATCAATCTCTTACCAGTGGAACATTTCCAGACTGGCTGAAATAAGCTGAAGTTAAGTTCTTTACAAGAAGAGAGGTAAAGAGATACCATCAAACTATCGACCAACTGCACTTCTGCTGGCCTTTTCAAAAATATTTGAATAGTTTATGTTCAAGCATCTCTTATAGTATGTAACAGCAATTTTAATAGATTGTCGAAGTCATAGTTTGGGTTCCTTAAAATCTCTGATACAGAGAAAGCTATTTTCATGTACAATGAGAATGTACTTGATTCATTATATAACAAATTTGGGGCTACTGCCATTTTCTGTGACCTGTCAAAACTCTCTGAATGTGTGAATCACAGTATTGTCTCAAGTAAATCACAATATTATGGTGTCACCAATAGTGCTGCGAAATGGCTTGTGTTTTATATTACTACACGAAACAAAGAGAGTCATCGAGAAATACCTCTGCAGTAAGCAGTAAGACTTCATCCGGCTGGGAATTAATTACACATGGTGTTCCTCAAAGTTCCATCTTAGGTCCACTGATTTTACTTGTGTACATTATTGACCTCTAGTCTATTACATTGCCTGATGCTAAGTTTCTTTTGTTTGCAGATGATACAAACATTGCAAGAAGTAGTGAGTGAAGCACACATTTAGAAATCGCTGCTAACCAAATTTTCACTGACATTAATAAATGATTTAAAGGTAATTCATTGTCACTAAACTTTGAAAAGACCCACTACATACAATTCAGAACCCATAGCAAATTTCCTCCCAGCATGTGTTTAGCATATGAAAATATGCAGATTGAAGAGATTGACAGTATTAAATTTCTAGGATTAAAACTCTATAACACATTCAGCTGGGAAGGGCATACCACAGAACTGCTGGAGAGCCTAAAAAAGTCTGTATTTGCAGAGAGAATGATGTCAGATGTAGAAGATACAAATACAATAAATTTGCTTACTTTTGTGTATTTCGTTATATCATACAAGATCATATTGTGGATAACTATCAAACCGAGAAAAAGTTTTTAGCATATAGCTACATGTAATAAGACACATTTGTAGTGTAAATTCAAGAACATCATGTAGAAACCTGTTCAAGGAACTATGTATTCTTAACACTGCTTCGCATTATATTTATTCTGTAATGCAATTTGATGCAAGTACTATAGCTCTAATTCTAACCAATAGCTCAGTACATAACATCAATATTAGGAATAAGAACACCTTACATGAAGACCCAAAATCACTTACTTTGGTCCAAAAAGCTTTCCAATATTCAGGAACACACATTTTCAATAAGTTGCCAACAGCCATTAGAAAGCACAGTTTAAATAGGATTTGAGCGTCTTTTTGATAGACAAGTTCTTCTACTCTATAGTTAAATATCTTAACAGGGATTGTTAGATCACCTTAAGTAAAAATGCCTGTTAGATTTCGGTTTTGATAGCACCTGATTGCAAGAGTCAATATCAGATATTTTGCAAATGATAACATTACTAAAAGTGCATAGTCTAATGGGGTCTTTCGGACGGCTGAGCAAAATGCGTGGGCGGTAGTTCCGAGTAGTGCAGAATGTGGAATATGGAAAACTTAGTTTTACCATTTATTAATAAAGATGGTGCGACAATGCATTACGCTCGTCTGGTATCCTGTCATCACTGTGTCGAGAGCGACACATGTTCGCAACTGGCCAGTCTCAGATTGTTCTTCATAGCCGTTGGCTGTGTACACGCCACAGCACGCGACTGAGATTGCATTTCCCGTCAGCATTCCGCGTGATAAGCGCACAGGGCGGTGACTCTGGCGCTGTCCGCTACGGCCGTACAATTCTGTCGTTCCAATTACCCGCTATCATGAAAACGAACTACCGAAGGTTGCTCGATACGACCTCCTGGGCATCATGAGTTTGTCTCGCCAATGGCGGCGTTGGTGGGCACTTCAACATTTATTCTCGTTTGCAGACATAGTGACGATGGACACTGACGAGCAGGTTTTCACGACAACAATTTCATACATTACATAGGCTGTTCGTACAAGAATCACGAATAAAAGCACAAAGAACACAACACAAGCAATCAAATATGGATTAGCATTATTGGAAGATTCAATAGATTTAATTTTAGTTGCTACTTCGAAGAAATTTAACTCATTATTAGTATTTGTTACACTTTCATGGATATATAATGATTTGCATAGGTCAGCAAGTATGATTCATTGTAATAAACAGGTAATATCCTTGTTAAAGGGAATTTTGCATCTGCATGAAAGGTGGTTGGTAATACAGAAGGCATTTCAAACAGATCACATGATAAATCACTGTGCATAACATTCAGAATTCATCCACTACCAGTTAATTTGAATGTGAAAGGTAGTTCAGGTGTGTCAAACGTTTTACAAGTAAATGTGATTTCGGAATATCTTTTAATGAATGGTTGATGAAGATGCATTAAAATCCTAGGGCAATCACCGTGAGGCAGTTTGTTCATAAACAAATCTTTCTCACAACTGTACACTATAGTATCTAAGAATACTGACGTCTCTGGGTAAATTAGCTTATGACTACATTTACACATACAAACATTATGTTCATTCTGGGATACAAAATATCTTCTATCTTTATTGATTAATAAATAATCCTTTGCCTGATACATTGCGTGAATACCTACTTGGCCCCATTTCAAAGGGTAAGTATGAATTTTATACATTTCAAAATTATGCTTGGATCTGGCAATCGGTATAGAAACATTTACAGTTAAGTGATCATTAAAGAACATGGGTAGTTAATCTGTAATAAGCATATAAATTGTTGGAATTGACAGGGTAAATCATGGTAGATGATTCATCTAGCTTACGTTCAATCAACAGAAACATTTCTAAAAATTGGTCTCAATGCAATAAAACGCTACTCAAGCAATCATTTGAACTACTTTCTAGAGAGCATCAAATTTAGCGTTTGATAACTGTCAGTAATTCTTAACAGTAGGTTGTTTAAATCTAAATGTGCACTCAGAGCTTGAAGAATTGCATATAATTCACAGATGGTTGCATTCATTTCACCACAAATTGTGTTAAAATGTGTAATGAACTCTTTCACAATGTGTTTAATAAACAATGTGTGGTTAGTAACGGTCTTTTGCATATTTCTTGACACAATTATTTCATTAGAAAGGTTAATTGAATTTGTGTTAGACTGCTGCTCTAGGGCTAGTATTTGATTCTTTATGTCCTATAGATCTTGGCTAGTTAAGGTACCAAATACAGTATGAAGAACTGTATCTCCAAAATCAAACCAGGCATGTTTGTGCCTAATCAAGTTTTTATGTGGCAAGAGTTTTAAGAAACAGTTAATCTCTTCCTCATAGCTAGCGAAAGTGTATTCCACTTGCATTTTTGCAGTAATCCAGTTTTTACACCAAGTGGTTCCAGTTTCCAAGACTGTATCATTAGACAAATTATATTTAACACAATTTTAGCACTGTGCATTGAGGCTGCCATGTCTGATTGTGGTTCAAATAACACACCTGCCTTCTGTGATACTATGTCTACAGCATTAATGGAACACACTAACATAACAAGGAGTGGAATTACAGTAAAAATGGTTAATAAGTTCCACGCACTAGAATTAAACAATGAATATGAAGAAATATGCGTCTTCGGTGACCTGTGGAACAGATGTTATTTACACTTGAGCACCTTGTGCAATAGCTGCGATATTATGTTGCACATCACATTCACATATGCACTTGGCTAAACGCAACACACATTGCATTCACTCACACTACACATGCTTACGGAGGCTTTAAGTGTGCCTTGGGCTGGATTGCTGGGTTAGCGGCGGCGACGTCTCGGGCTCAAAGTCTGGACTGTGAACTCGCGGTGCTCGACTCCTGGATTTTGGAGCAGCTGGTCTGCCCCTTGGTCGGTCCTCATCGTCGTCCTGTGTTGCTACAGAGAATCTACCCAGGTAGGGCTTTACATGGTTGTCATGGACGACAACTGAACGAAAAGGCAGTTGGAGCTTTAGAGTGACAGGTGACGCCACCTCCAATATCGGGTCTGGTCCCTTCCAAAACTTCTTATACTTTTTGACCTGTGACTTCTTTAGCACTACATTGCTCAGGTAGACAATGTCTCCCACTCGATACTGCGGAGCGACTGCTTGGCAATCATGTTGCTTGGCTTGCTGAAGGAAGGACTGATAATTCCGCTGTTTTTCTCTCCTCCATGCGTCCTTCAGTTTGCGAGCTGACTCTCTTACGTGTTCATTGCTGATTCCAGCTGTCGATCGTGCAAAGTCCAAGGGTGAACGCATCTTCCGTCCATATACAATGTCATAGGGACTGAGGCCCATTGATGAGTGCATTTTAACGTTGTAGGCATTTACAACATATGTAAGACAGATGTACCAATTATCGTGTTTGCTGCTTACATAGTGGCTAAGCATTTTAATGATGGATCTGTGTACACTCTCCACGTGACCACTGCCTTAAGGGTGTGCAGGTGTGGTTCTCAACTGCGTTATTTGCATCAGCTTACATGTTTGTTTTAGTAAATCACTCATAAAATTCGTCCATTGGTCACTGATAATGCTTAATGGAGATCCAAACTTTAGAATCCATTCCTTCACAAAAACTTTAGCTATGGTTTCAGGACTTTGATCAGGTATTGGTACCATCATAAGATATCTGGAGAAATGATCTAATATCGTCAATATGTATTTGTTGCCATGCTTAGTCTTCAGCAGGGGACCGACGACGTCTAACTCAATTCTTTCAAAAGGTTGACTAGTTTCTGGCGGTTTTTGTAATGGTGCCTTTGTTCTTCCCGAATGATTCTGTCTGTTGCAGGAATCACATTGTGAGACAAACTCAAATACGTCAGCCGTACGGCTTGGCCACCAATACTTTTCAGCTACTTTGATGTTCATTGCCTTTTTACAACAATGTCCTGATAGTAAGGAATCATGTTGTTCAGTTAGGATTTACTAACTCATGCTTCCTGGAATAACTAGACGATTCCCTTTGTTAGTAACTTTGTACAGCAATCCATCAATTTCAATGAACCGTTGATCATTTTTCTGTATTTTGCATTGTGGATCTTCTTCGCATCAGCATTCACATGTTGTTTCACAGGACGATGGATAACTGTAAATTGGTAAGCGCTCAGTTCTAATGCCCATCTAGTTGGTCTCGAACTCTGATCCTTTAAGCTCAACAGCCATTAAAGTGCGGCATGGTCTGTGATTACAGTGAATTCTCTTCCTGTTAAGAAACATCTGTTTTGTTTGATTCCAAAGACCAGAGCACAAAGTTCCTTTTCAGTGTGTAACATTACAGGACATATTGGGACATATTGAAGTATTCGATACTGTAGACTTTTAGGGGATGTCGATACAGATATGCAAAATGTAAAGGGAAACTTTGGTGATGTTTAAATATTGTACTGTGTCAATATTAGGACATTTTGCACAGAAAGAACAAAAATAGAATTAATGTAAATATATATTAGTGTTAGTAACCTATTTTCATTCAATTTTGTAATTATATTTCATTTTGTAAAAGAAAGACTCACTGTTTGCTATAGCTCTGATTAATTGTATAAATTATCAGTTTTGAGCTAAATTATTTCGTATAATATGGACAAGATACTTTTTAAAAGTATGTAAATGAACGTTTAATGCACACTTCTGGAACTTTCTATGGAGAAATTCTATATTATGATCGCAAAAATACGAAAACTTGTGAAAAGTGTTTCATAACCTAATTTCGAAAGACGACTGTATCAAGAAATATTGCTAAAAAGATTTATTTACGTTTTGAAACACGATTTAAATCATTTTACATATAAATAGTTGTTCTAAATCACTCAAGAAATATCCAGAATCAAATGTCAAGATATTTCTGGAAACATCGGTACAAATCTGGTGAAGGTTATCCAGAAGCTGGTAGAAAAATGTTATAAAATCTATTTGGAAATTATGCTTGTAAGAATTTATATGTACTGATCCTTTTACTTACTTTAATCTGTACTAAAATTCTGTAATGTTTAATTTAGTTTTAAGTCATGAATTGCTATCGTATTGTAAACAAAACTTTGTCAAAAGCTCTCATTGTTTGGAAAGATATTAATACACCTAGGATTTGTCAGTTGCCAGTTTGGATATGCAGTGCGGTTAGCTCGGAGAGTCAGTTGTTGAGTCTGTGAAGTCTGTCAGTTCTGTTTGTAAATAAACGTCTGTAATGAAGAATTACTTGTTGTCGTCAATATGAACTCAAGATCTTTTGCACGAAGCAGACACCTCCTAATGAAATGTTATAATTTGGTTGAGGAAGCTGGGATCGCTATAAGTGCAAACAAATTGAAGTGGAACGTTTTAATTTGGTGTTGAGGAGCTGAAATGTTACAAGTGGTAGCGTAGTTACATTCCGCCTAATTTAACTGCTAGGTAGCAAATGATACTGGGTGTTCTTGACCATCAAATTTTTGGGACAAAATAGAACCAACAGCAAAATTTGAAGCATCTTTGGAGAGGAAGGGCTTACTGAAATCCAGATAGGCCAAAATTGGAGTTGTGGTTAGAGCAGCTTTCGGTTTTTCCATTGCATTTTTGCATTCTGTTGACCAGCTGAATGTGGCTCCTTTTTAAAGTAACTGTGCCATTGGCCTTGCGATATCTGCATAATGGGTTATGAAGCGACGATAGAAATTCGATAAACCCAAAAATTATTGTAGTTCTTTGAATGTTTGTAGTTCAGGAAACGTTTTGACAGCTTCGATTAATTTTGGATGAGGGCGGACACCTTCACTGGTTATAATGTGTTCAAGGTACTTCACTTCACATTGTGCGATGTGACATTTATCTGTTGATAAAGAGAAGTGAGAAGTGACATTTATCTATTGATAAAGACAAGTTCGCACTCCTGATACGCTCAAATACTGCTTGAAGTCTCTCAGTGTGTTGCCTCATGTTTTCACCAAAAATTATCATGTCGTCAAGTTATATTAGAGCTTGTGTTGGGGTGAGTCCACGTAAAACAGAATCCATTCGGGGTTGGAAGGTTGTGGGCGCGTTACGTAGTCGAAAGGGCATATGGAGGTATTTGTACACTCCTGTTGCAGTTACAAATGAAGTTTTTGCTTGATCATCTGCATACACTGTTAATTGGTCATATCTACTAGTTAGATCACAGACTGAGAATATGCGACATCTGCCCAAATAGTCCAGGGTTTCTACCAAGTAAATGTCTGGTGTGGTGGCGGCATTTAAAGGTCGGTAATCAACGCAAAATCGGAACTGTGGTACGCCTGAAACAGATTTCTTCTTTACAAGGACCACTGGTGATCCTTCCGGCCTCTAGTTCTTCCCTGACCATATCTTCGACCAATTCTCTTAGACTGAATGGTATTCGGTAAGGCTTCTGCGTGATTGGTGCTGCATTTCCAGTGTGTATGCGATGCTGAACTAAGTGAGTAACAGGTAAATTTGAACGTTCTCTGAAAAGATCTGAATACTCTAACAAAACAGGTGCTAAAATCTTCTGATCAACAGCTGACAAACGTTCAGTATTCTTCCAAATTCTTTAATTCGATTTCATTTTAAGCTCCTTCTTTCAATGTTTCAATATCACTGCAAGAATCTGTTTTCGTGACTGCTACATCTGCTGCTTCGTTTGAAATCGGTATTACATCATCTTTACTTATGCTCTACACTTCAGCAACCTTCGTTCCCAGTGGCAAAACGACGTCTGCATTGCTCATATTCATTATTGTTATTGGGACTCTTGCCACGTTCGGTCTCACCGTTGTAGCTACACCTATACTTCGGGTAACATAACAATGCATCGTGTCCAATAATTCACAATTTTCCGACCGTTCGGTCAACAACAGAGCTCCTTTTCTGATCTGTGGTGACTTTACTTCAACATGGATTGTCTTTCCTGTTACCTGAGGAACTCGCTGTGGCTGAGTAATTTGTACTTCGACTCGGAGTGTTCCATCTGATGTGTCGGTCGGGATGATCGGTCCCTCGACGTCAGAATTTCGGCTCCTTTGAGTGCGGCTTGAAGAATAATTTTCCAGGTTGTAATTGTTATGACCTAGTCTGATCCTTCTTTCTGCGATAAATATCTCTGCCCTGTTAGTGGATAAGAAATCAAATCCTAGTACATCATTATAGCGCGTTTCATTACTAGAACCCACTTGCACCGTTGCTGTGTATTTGTCCTGGCCTAGGCACAATTCTACGTCAACTTCTCCATAGTTACGTAGTTTCCCACCGTTCAGCCCCCGCATATTAAACATAGACGGTCTCAGCTTGTCCCTTTCCTCTATAGAGCACCACATCAATGAGGTCTGTGCTCCTGTGTCGATCAATAATTTAATATTTTTTCCGTGATAAACAGCACCTATCACGAAGTCATTATCGAACTGATTTTCAGCTACACTAACAGGAATCACTGACTCGCGTAAGGGGCGGACGCTGTGGTGGCACATACGTTCCCGCACTCGTTTAAAGATCTGCCGAGTTGTCTGCAGCTCACATTTGGTTTCTGTTTGTTGCGACAGTTCCTCGCTAAGTGACACTGTATCCCACAGTTGTGGCAGGCCTCGTATCACTAGCAGTCGAGATGA
Organism: Schistocerca gregaria; assembly: GCF_023897955.1. Taxonomy (NCBI): domain Eukaryota; kingdom Metazoa; phylum Arthropoda; class Insecta; order Orthoptera; family Acrididae; genus Schistocerca; species Schistocerca gregaria. Next base: position 85,721,419 of record NC_064926.1, on the reverse strand, counting down.
CAGGCATCTTATCCGCATGGCTGTAACGGATCGTGCATCCACGTCTCGATCCCTCAGTTAACAAATGGGGACGTTTGCAAGACATTAACCATCTGCACGAACAGTTCGACGGCGTTTGCAGCAGCATGGACTATCAGCTCGGATACCATGGCTGTGGTTATCCTTGATGCTACATCACAGGCAGGAGCACCTGCAATGGTGTCCTCAACGATAAACCTGGGTTCCAGAATGGCAAAACGTCATTTTTTCGGATGAATCCTGGTTCTGTTTACAGCATAGCGATGGTAGCATCCGTGTTTGGCGACATCGCGGTGAACGCACATTAGAAGTGTGTATTAGTCATCACCATACTGGCGTATCACCCGGCGTGATGGTATGGGTGCCATTGGTTACACATCTTGGGCACCTCTCGTTCGCGTTGATGGCACTTTGAACAATGGACGTTAAATTTCAGATGGGTTACGACCCATGACTCTACCCTTCATTCGATCCCTGCAAAACTCTACATTTCAGGAGGATAATGCACGACTGCATGTTGCAGGTCCTGTATGGGCCTTTCTCAATACAGAAAATGTTCGACTGCTGCCCGGGCCAGCACATTCTCCAGATCTCTCACCAATTGAAAACGTCTGGTCAATGGTGGCCGAGCAACTGGCTCATTACAATACGCCAGTCACTACTCTTCATGAACTGTGGTATCGTTTTGAAGTTGCATGGGCTGCTGTACCTGTACACGCCATCCGAGCTCTGTTTGGCTCAATGCCTAGGCATATCAAGGCCGCTATTAGGGCCAGAGGTGGTTTTTCTGGGTACTGATTTCTCAGGATCTGTGCACCCAAATTACATGAAAAGTGGCACTTCTTTTAATTCATCTTATACCAATATTACCATCTTACTAACTATATCTGATAGGGAATTCTCATTTTGGTGAACGAGCATAAATTTTGATTATTGCTTACTTAATTGGTTGCTTAGGCCTACCTTGTGTTTAACAGCTGCACAAGAGTCATCATTCATTATACTTTTTCTGATGTAGTTTTTTTCCAGAGCGATGTTTTACAAGTTTAATTTAACATTTTTTTGGAATCACTTGTAAAAAAAAATCTTTGTGGTTCCTTCCTGTGGCGCATGGATCGATTTGATGTGTAGTGAAATGGCATTTCAGCTGTGGTTTTGAAATTATAATTTGGGGTACTGCAACTAAACTTGGTGGAGATCTTCTTCTTGCTGCTTTAGCTTTGTCTGGAAACACTAGAGTATTTGGTTCAGCAATTGTAACTGATTATTCTATTGCTGCTTCTATAATTGGAGGTTGCACTAAGACTGTCTGATTTCGATTTAATAGTTTAAGCATTATATCGCACAATGCCGCTTTGCCTTTCATGTGTCTATGCATTCCATAGTAAAAGTCTTATCTTTTACGGCTATCTGCATTAATACATGTTATGTTGCCGGAAAGCTTCTAAATTTTCTCGAGCTCTCGGTTAATTGCTTTTATGTATGTGTTTGCACACGATGTTTTCATGAGGTCATGTCTCATAGGTATGTTTATTACAAACACTTTCATATTCATAACCTTTTTCCAATGCTTCACTTAAAAATCACAAAGCGAACTTTGAATGGTGTTTGAAGACGTCGTTTGCTCCAGCTAATATAATGGAAGAGTTATAACTTCATTGGTTGGTGTATGTGTCAATGTGGTGAGTAATTTGGTTTCACAAATCCAATGACACTTTGAATTATTACTTTTTGATTCATAATCTCTTTCAGTCCTTTCCCATGAATACTGGAAAGTAGATAACTAATGCCACCGTCTTATTTTACACATTGCCTGTTACTCTTTGTAGTTTTCGTTTTTGAAACTTTCGACTTTGTTGTTTTTGATAGTACACTGGATTTGTTTGTGCACACAATGCTACATTCATTTAATAATTATTTTGAAGAATGTGACACTTTGCTCTTCACTTTGTTTGGAGTGTAGAGAGTACAGTGAGACACATCTGATTAGTTTGCATGCTTCTGGTCGTTATCTTCCACTACCACAGTATAACTGATTGCATGCACACATTATGGTTTACTTAGTTCTTTGCACCAAATTTCAGATGGCTACGATCTATAATTTGCTACATTCTGTTTTTACACATTGTTTTGTTACTCTACAGTTCCACTGTTTTTTTCTGAGTTTTACTTCCTTAATGCAGTACTTCTTCATCACAGTTTTTTTGTCTGCCGAGGCTGAGCCTTCATGCATCATCAGTGTCTCACATTTTCCCAACTGAAGTTTTTTTATATTCATTCCTATAGTACGAATCATGAATTGTAAACCTGTTATACGTTCGTTTAGCTGTATCTAGTCCTTAAAATTCACACACCTTCCTTTTTCCAACGAAATTTACTTTTTTCCATGGAGATGCACGTTTCATTTTTTTCACTGTGAATTATTATTTTTTAAAAGATTGATTTCTCTGTTTTGTGTGGCGCTCTTTAGTGGTAATTGTAAAATAAATTTTGATAAGAGGAGATTAACTAGAGTGCTGTTAATTAAAAGAAGCAGTCAAGTAAAAAGAAAGTCTAAATTATGACACTGTACAGATAAATTTACCACTAAGAGAGAGAAAATTAATAATTCAAGATTCTGTCTAACCTGCTTTGATACCACAGAGTGGGCCGGCCACACACATCGTTTGTTGGCTGCACGCCAACCATTAGTATTGCACATTAAGAACAGAAATACTACTTGGAAACTACATTTACAGATCAGCTTACCAGAGTAAGGGACGACAAGTGGCTGCTGCAAATTTGAACATCACTGATGCAGTGGCCAGCAAAAGATGTGTTGGCCATCTTGCAGTTCTCCTAGCTTAAACCTAGAATATTTGGCAGGCAAGGTTAATGTTGTTGAGATGAAACATCGTTAAACAATAACAATTGTTCATATAATGACGATAATTTTACATAGGTAAATACTTTGCACACCTTGAAAATATCTTTTGAGTATAACTGCCCGTTACAAAATCATTCAACAGAGTGATCGAGAAGAGCTGAGACATCCAAAGAGTGCGGGCCTCAGGAGAGAGAGAGATATTGGGAGAGAGCGAGCCAGACGTCGCTCATGTTAATGTACAAGTAGACAACATAAGGAATCTTACTGTCATTTTTCCTCGATCTATTCCTGTTTGGAAGCCTCTTGCACAGAAAAATATTCGAAACACTTCGCTACGCTCCTTTCTGGCGCAGCTGATGGCATACATTTAGGTTGTTGAATCTACCTGCACTTTGTCTGATGCATTATTTGTAAATTAAAAATACAGTTGTTCTCTTTCCCTAATTTTAAATTCAGGATGCTCTCTCACATTTAAGAATTAATTACAATTTTTCATTATAAGACAATTTAATGACCATACACGGAATTAATAAAAAAATACAGCGTTTCTTACGTAGATTTACATAAATTATTTTAGTGTTTGGGGTTTCAATTTATTTGCACCTAAAAAGAAACATTTCAGTTAGCTGCATATTGCCTCTATTCACACAGGTCGTCAACGGAGCGTCACGTCAGGTCACGTCAACTTTTCTTGAGGATGTAGTTTTTATGGTGTCATGGTCTGCTATTATCGGAATATGTTGTTATTGTTATTATTAATAACAATAACAACGTATTCCGATTTTGTGCTTTTGTTTCTTCTTAACCTTAATTTTTATTATTGCCCTTTTCTTTGTGGAAAGTTGCAAATGTTTTTCCATTGAAGGCAAATTCACGCTAGCCGTCACGGGTTTGTCACATCAAGATACAGTCACGTCAATGTGTATTCACACTGTCCCTCTTTTATACGAGAAGTACAGAGACACAATGCAATTGGTTATATACGTCCAAGCTGTAGCGCAGACTGAAATAACGGTCGCAACACCCTGTCTCGTTTTTGTTACCCATAGCCATAGCAGCACCACAAGCGGTCACCAAGCAATGCTTCTGAAGACGACATCGGCTGAGTGCGAATATTAACGTTTATATTGATCTGTAACATAATTTTTATAATAAAAAGTCTGTGTAGTGCTATTTAACTTGACAATAAATATGAAGTGACACCACATTCGTCTTTCTTTAGTTTCCTCGAAGCTTTGGACTAGTACATTATGAGGCAATTTATCTACATTTCTATTGTAATTTATCAGATATGTCGTTTTGATTTAATAACAAAAAAATGTTACTGAACACGAGGAGACACGACCTTTTGCAGAAAGACATTTTATATCTACCCAGCAAAGTGAAACTTTGGGTTCTACACTTCCAGCCAAATCATTCCTATGTGGAATGTAATACCTGTAGCTTAAGAGAATATTTCACAGACGTGGTAACAAACTGTTGGAAGCAATAAATCTTTTTCCCATTTCCACAGATGTTGTTAAAATTGAGCCACAAATGGCAAGAAGTTTCAAAACATTTGAAGCAAAAGCTATCACATTTACAAAATTTTTCATGTCTTAGTAAACTGTATAAATGCAAGAAAGGGCAAACCATTAGAATGCATAAAAAAATATTACATGTCAAGGAGAGTGTCTATGATGTTGGGTTCTAAAACATGAAATTAATTTTTATGTTCTCTTGCTTTCAGCTGAGTAATCTGCAGATATAAACATATTCCAATGTATCTCTTCATGAATAAGTTGTAACTTATCTAATTGAATCAATGTGATTTAGCTGGTTTTACATAAATTTGCTGATAATTCATGTCTCTTGATAATTTACTAACACATGGAATGCACAATAATAACAACTATTACAATGAAAGTGACCGTATGCTTTCTCAGTGCTTGGAGCGCTAGTGTCGCTCCAGCTGCCAAACAGTAACAATTTCTGTGACTGTCTTTATTAGATTGTGGCCATAGTCCAGTTTCTGCGAAAATGACATTTATCGGACTCAAATGGTTTGCAGCTTGCAGGAATAGCTTGTATGTTATTGAACAAAGAAAGAAGTGCAAAACAATGCTGAAAAGAGATTGGGCCCAAAAATATTATTACACGACACAGAAGGAGAATTTCAGACACTGCAGTGAGCTCGAAGACGAGGTGTCTGCATTTTATAAATATTTAAGAAAGTCGAAGCACCAATTTTTTTCAAATCTTACTTCAAATTGCAAGCAGAATTACTAAAGCGAACACAGTTCTGTGAGCTGCCATCACACACAGTGAGAAATTGATTTGTTTATTTTGGTTTCCAATCCAATGCAAATTTTTGTGGATTTGTCATTTCTTCCTCAATACCTTTCCCTTCAAAACTTTTAGATTTTCTTTGCATCTTGTATTTGGATTTTAATAGTTCAGGCGCTTTATCGTTTGATTTAAAGGAGAAACACAAGTTTTTCTTAGTTCATTAAAGTCTGCACACTAGTGCTTAACAACGATAATGAACACTTCCACTATTTGCAAAAAGTATAAAACAATCTGTGTTTGTTAATACAGAGATATTTAAATGTCATAAAATTGTTCACAATGCAAAACTTTAATACTCTTTCTCATTAAAAAAACTTCCACGTTCTCATATTATTGCACAACTGTCATAGTCAGACAACAAATAATTGTTTTTTATTAAATCTTCAAGCTGATTTCTTGTATTTACTCTTAAAATAGTAATTTCACCAACTGTAACTAGCTCACGAACAAAGAAATGTCTGAGTCGAATAGCAGCTTCATTGTCCACTCATAAGCAAGGTTTCGAATCCCTTAGTTGGCAGACTTCAGTTAAAAGTTTCTTGATCCAAACAATTTCTCATGCTGCTTCGCAAGCCGCTACAACTGCAGCTTCTGTAGCACAGATTACAACTGAAGTCTGTCGCTGACTCATCCAACTGACATGTGCATCAAAATACAAGCAAAGAATACCTCTGTGATCTCTCACTATTACAATGAGAATGCCTTTGTCTTCACCATTTTTGTAAATATGTCCATAGTCATATGTGCCTCTGAAATAGTGGAAGAGTCATTTTGTTATTACGTCATACTCTGCTGGTTTTTCAAAATTTCTAGGAACTACTCCAAGAACATGTACTATGCCTGGTCTTGTCTCACACACCAGGTACATCAAGGATCCAACTGCTTGCCTATAATGATATTCAGTACTGTTAGGGTTCTGTTCCATACTGTCGTCCTTAATAATTATAGCAGCTCTGCAATCACTCATGCCAAAGTGCTCGAAAACCTTCTTCTTGTAGTAAACCAGACTGACTTCTTTTCTGTCAGTTTCCAGTCCTAAGAAATTTGATACCAGATTTTATTTTATTTTGATTTCTCCTTCAAGATTTCCAATAATTTCTTTAAGCGCAGTATCATTGTTCGCTACAATGAATCCATTACCAATACAGAGTACAAAGAAAACTCGTAAGAACCTTCCTGTCTCATAAAGAGATAGGAATCAGTGTCACTTTTCTTAAGTCCTAATTCCACAACATAATTAATTCCAGCAATGGGGTCCCTTTTTCAGGCCATATATGCTTATCTTTAATGGACATACTTTTCTAGAACCATCATTATAATCTTCAGGCTGTATCATAAATATTATTTTCTTCACATCACCATAAAGAAAAGCAGTAAGCACATATATCTGTGCAACATACACTTTCTCTTTGGCTTATTGTTGTGACACTACACTCATACCTTGTACAGTGCCATGATCTTTAGTGTTCTGGATTCCGCCAGCCCTTATACCCAAATACCAATGGTGATGGAAAACATACTGAAAGCAACAATCATTACACCATTCAGATTGTTTGCGAGTATGTTTGTGACCTCCAGTCTACGTAACACAGCTCAAACTTGGCTACAAAATCTAATCTTCAGCTTTGACCATCTTGATGAGATCTTCATCTTTTTTACCCCCACATAAGAGTATCAACAACACCTCAGGGATGTTTTCAAATGGTTTGAGCAATACGATGTTGTTCTGAACACAGTTAACTGCATATTTGGATAATCTGAAATCGATTTTCTCAGTGATCCTGTATTTTCTGCAGGGTCCTGTTCCATTTTGGACAAGGTTGAAGCTACTCTGTGAATTCAGAAGTCAAGGAATGCCAGTGTGGAATCGTTTCCTTTGGATGCTAAATTTTTATCTCCAGCACCTACTGTGAGCAGCAGAACTGCAAGAGCCGTTAATTGCTGCACTGTCCGGCCCTAAGATTAAATGGAACTCTCCAGTTAAAAGACTCAGGCATGAACTCTGTCTTAGAAGCTGCTAAACAAAGCACGGTAGACGCAACACTTCTGGAGCATCCTAAACTCGATGCACCCTTATCAGTGATAGAGCAAGACTGGCAGCTGTGGGGGCAGCAATGGGCAAGGACTCGTGGAAGTGCTAGCCTTTTATTTTAACAAAAGATCGCCATCACAGCGCGGTTGGTGTATCTACGACCAAGTACATCTCGCTATTTATGATGCCATCAAATACCTTTGGTTGCAGATGAAGCGAGAGACTTTACTGTCGATATGGACCAACAAACCATCAACATATAGCAAGAACTGTTCACCATGACACTACAATATTCGAGAGTTTATTGCACAGTTTACCATTAATATCAAGCATATCTCTGGTCAGAACAATGTGGTAGCCGATTGTCTTTCACGAGTTAAGTGCGTTTTGAGCCCCATTTACGTGAAATCACATCCTCAGGTACAACAGGCCCAACAAGAGCTACACACTACGCCAGCTCAGCACTAAAGTTGCATCTTGTGAGTGTCCACAGTGTAGATCTTAAAATTTTTTGTGACGTCTCGCCAGGAAGATCCCCACTGTTCCTCTCTGCTCAACTTCATAAACGAGTCTTAAACAATTTACATAGCTTGTCTAATACTTGAGTTCATTTGACATTCCACCTGATGTCGAAGCTCTTTGTCTGGCCAGGACTGAAGGAAGACTGCAAAGAGTGGACCCCCGTGTGCATACCGCGCCAATGCAGTGAAGTGTTGTGCCATGTATATGCAATGCTGGGCAAATTTCCAAATATCACCTAACATTTTTCGTAGGTACTCCTGGATGTTGTGGGTCTGTTACCTACATCAGATAGCCAATGATACTGTTTGACTATCATCGATCGTCTCACCAATTGCCTAGCGTCAGTACCATTAGACAACATCTTCACAGATACATTGGCCTCCACCTTCATGTGTGCATGGTTCTCAAGCTTCAGTTGCCTACTGCACATAACAACATAGGACAACGACTGTCTCCATGGACAGTGTCAAACCAGCACATCTTTTTCATAACGTAGTGCTGCCCGATGTTTTGAGAATATGCTTCCTGCCTCTGTTCCAGCACCACTGCCGCAACCACGATCTCAAACTCAAGCATGAGTACAAACTCAGCGACTGTCTGACTCAGTTTCACAGCCAATATGCACTACCTGCTCTGGACAGTAAACGCATTTTCCTGCACGTTTCAGAGTTGACACTCTGCTTCAACGACAGGGGCTGATGTAGCGACAAACTTGTCTTTTTCTGTGTGCAGTCATCACTCAGTCAAGCAAAACATACTGCCAAAGATGATGTTACAGAAACTGTCTTTTATTCTTTGCTTTTCTTTCATTCTGTAGGTAATTATACATGGTTACAACTTTAACTCTACAACTTATTTTCCGATAGTTTATTCAGTGTGTTAAGGATTATATTACAGTCATGTAAGACGTCTTCTCACTAATGTAAACTATTTAATACGATTGTTTCACTATTCTATAAATAATGTTATTGTTCTGTGTTAATTGACAGTGGATCTTTTTATACTCGAAGAAACATACTTAACAAAGTCAAGCAACACTAATCTCAGCTGCTCCTGACAAACTCATAACTGAGATTTCTTTGGTACATAACATCAGCAACATGACTAGGACATCTGTAAACAACGGTTCTCATATCTTTGAAAGAATGTGTTTTGTTCTTGGGTACGAACTGTTAATGCCATCGCGAACATTTTTAAATATAAAGTTAGCAAAACTTTCACACATTTCTAACTAACATTTTTATACAAAGAGAATGAGGTTTGCACACACCGTCGGTTATGTTCTCACAATTTTATGTTACCATAATGTTAAAAGAAAAGAAAAAATTCCTTGTTGTCTATATTTATGTGCTGCTCCATGACTCTGCTGCCAGTACCTTTATTCTTGGCTTTTGTGTAACTTTTGTGTTTTTTTCAGTAAATGTGTTTTTTCCATATTGAGGGTGTAATTATGAAGTTAATAAAATGTATTCTTGCCTTTAAAAAAGTATTTTTCATCAGGTTATGGGCCCGGTACACGTTTAAAGACAAACAACATAGTTAAATTAAAACAATATTTGAAATGAGCCTATGTCTGTAAAGAAACATGATTATACAGTCAGCATTGATAAGCTTGAAGGACCTGAGGACTGGGTCAAATGGAAATGGAAATGCTGCGTGCATATGGACTAGAAAATATTATTAACAGTATACGTGAACGTGTAGAGTTGCCCCAAGATGCGACAAGTGCACAAAAAGAAGCGTAAGTGGAATGGCACAAGGACGACGCGAAGGCAGCAAGTCTTATAGCAAGTGCGCTAAGTAAACCCGTCTTAACGTGCAAGATTGCTAAAGAAATCTGTGACAAACTACGCACCCGATTTGAATGCCGTCTTCAGGCTGCTGCCTCGGAGTGTAGCGGCAGTGGGTAGTCTGATGCGTCGCAAGGTACACCCCAGGTGTTACATGCTTCACCCACTGTCCCTGCTGTCGGGCGCGGTTGGGCCACCATCTCCCCAAGGGGAAGAAGGCCAGTGTTCATTCTGTCTGCTTGCCGGGGGGTCTCATCCGAGATGTGGAGGAGGCCCTGCCGGCGGCGATAGAGAGCACTGGGTGCAACCCGACTGCAAATTGTCGCTCATGTCGGCACCAATGACTCCTGCCGTCTGGGTTCAGAAGTCATCCTCAGTTCGTACAGGCGGTTGGTGGAATTGGTGAAGGCGGAAAGCCTCGCTTGCGGGATGGAATCAGAGCTAACTATTTATAGTATCGTTCCCAGAACCGATTGCGGTCCTCTGGTTTGGAGCCGAGTGGAAGGCGATTCTGTGGAGAGATGGGGTGCAAATTTCTCGACCTCCGCTATCGGGTGGAGATATGTAGGGTCCCCCTGAATAGGTCAGGCGTGCACTACACGCCGGAAGCGGCTACAAGGGTAGCGGAGTACGTGTGGAGTGCACATGGGGGTTTTTTAGGTTAGAGAATTCCCTCCCTAGGTCCGACAAGACGCCTCCTGAGACGCGGCAAGGTAGGAGGAGGCAAAATGCAACAGGGAATAACAGCATTAATGTGCTAATAGTAAACTGCAGGAGCGTCTATAGAAAGGTCCCAGAACTGCTCTCATTAATAAACGGTCACAACGCCCATATAGTACTAGGGACAGAAAGTTGGCTGAAACCAGACGTAAACAGTAATGAAATCCTAAACTCAGATTAGAATGTATACCGCAGAGACAGGCTGGACAGTGAAGGTGGAGGCGTGTTTATAGCGATAAGAAGTGCAATAGTATCACAGGAAATTGACGGAGATCAGAAATGTGAAATGATATGGGTGAAGGTCATGGTTAAAACAGGCTCAGACATGGTAATTGGATGTCTCTATAGGCCCCCGGGCTCAGCAGCTGTTGTGGCTGATCACCTGAAGAATAATTTGGAAAATAGTTCGAGTAGATTTCCCCACCATGTCATAGTTCTGGGTGAAGATTTTAATTTGCCAGATATAGACTGGGAGACTCAAATGTTCGTAACGGGTGGCAGGGACAAAGAATCCAGTGAAATTTTTTAAGTGCTTTATCAGAAAACTACCTTGAGCAGTTAAACAGAGAACCGACTCGTGGCGATAATATATTAGACCTTCTGGTGACAAACAGACCTGAACTATTTGAAACAGTTAATGCAGAACAGGGAATCAGCGATCACAAAGCGGTTACTGTATCGATGATTTCAGCCATAAATAGAAATATTAAAAAAGGTAGGAAGATTTTTCTGTTTAGCAAAGGTGACAATAAGCGGATTACAGAGTACCTGACGGCTCAACACAAAAGTTTTGTCTCAAGGACAGATAGTGTTGAGGATCAGTGGATAAAGTTCAAAACCATCGTACAATATGCGTTAGATGAGTATGAGCCAAGCAAGATCGTAAGAGATGGAAAAGAGCCACCGTGGTACAACAGCCGAGTTAGAAAACTGCTGTGGAAGCAAAGGGAACTTCACAGCAAAAATAAACATAGCCAAAGCGCTACAGACAAACAAAAATTACATGAGGCGAAATGTAGTGTGAAGAGGACTATGCGAGAGGCGTTCAATGAATTCGAAAGTAAAGTTCTATGTTCTGACTTGGCTGAAAATCCTAAGCAATTTTGGTGTTATGTCAAAGCGGTAGGTGGATCAAAACAAAATGTCCAGACACTCTGTGACCAAAATGGTACTGAAACAGAGGATGACAGACTAAAGGCCGAAATACTTAATGCATTCTTACAAAGCTGTTTCACAGATTGTCGCACAGATGACAAAATGGTAGATATCGAAATAGACGACAGAGGGATATAGAAACAATTAAAATCGCTTGAAAGAGGAAAGGCAGCTGGACCTGATGGGATACCAGCGATAGAGCTGTCGATTTCCATTTAACCAGTTACAAAAGTGCAAATGATTGGCACAACCGTATGGCTCTAAATGGTGAACTTTCTGCTCAATGAAAGGATACAGTCCAGTCTCATAAAGAATCCTACTTACTGTAGATTGTGATATGTTCAATCGAGTAGCTAGGCGTCTTGTACTTGAATTAGGACTATGCTCTACTGAATTAAGAATGTTTTCTTCTTCTTGAACTTTACGATGTCTTTCGGAGTTAATACAAATACTGGGAAAAGTACCAGTTTCTAGCAATGTTTGATATGTTCCACTAAATGTTTTGGCACTCGGAATCCTACGATTAGGATACCGACAGCGATATTCCTCAACAGCAGCTTTCGCATTATCATCACAGAAGCCCAAAATGTACACCATCTTTCCATACTCCTGCAATAAAACCTGTGTGGCATCGCAAAGTGTACTGTACACAGGCGTCAATAATAGTGAACAGTGAGTGTAGTATCAAGAACCTGGTTGTTATGCAAAGGTACCACTCGCTGCACTTGTCTACCTAAGACTGAGTGTGTCCTGTGAACACAAGTGTAGCGCTCCATGCACCAAAGCATGTTTCGCAACTCTGTTGTAGCTCCTTAACTGATCACATTACAGTATTTACATTTTTTGTTCCAAATAACCTAAGGAATAACCTACAGCAACCGCTGGGAAAACACCGTGACTCACCCTGTATACATAAAGATAATACATTCTTCTTTCACCTTTTCCATCCAGTTCTTCTATAAAAATATTACAATAACGTCATTTTTCAGTTCATGAAAGCTGTGCTATGACATCATTTGAAAGTTTCTTTATGATTGGAAAAACTAATCTTCATGCATTCCTGCAGTTCTCCTGCATCCAACATGCTATGTTTTTCTTCTGGTCCCTCTCTGGATGGACCTGCAACTGTGGCAGATGCCTCCCATATAACGTTACTAGTTTTGAAAAGCCTGAAGCACACTTGAAACATGAAAGGTGAAGTACAGTAGTCACAATATATTCAAGCCAACTGATCCAGCAGATAATAATACATCATAATCTAAAACATGCATTAGTATGATTCTTGAACTTTTCCCAGCGTATTCAATATTCTATGAGCTTTTGGGATTGGAGCTGGATCATGTTGACATCTTAAGAGCAAAAATATTTTGGCAAGAAGACGACATGTTCTGACTGCAATCCTCAAACTTCACAGAACATGCATTAGTAAATTAGATTCAAAACAAAGAGTTATGTTAAACTTAGCACTGAATAATTAGTAACCATGAAAATGAATTGAATGAAGCCATTTCTGTCTCTTTATATCGTCTATTAGAAAACTGAACACTTGAACATTGTTTTCTGATTTATAATTTCTGTTGTGTTTCTGTATACAACACTTCAGAACAATAATGAAGATGAAACTGTATGAATGTATATTATATTGCATTACTCTAACACAAACATAAGTTAGTAAGACATAATATGATTTCCGTGTACTTAAATAACAATTTCATAATGGTCACATAATGGAACATAGCCAATACATTGTTGATAAATGAGTTGACTTTTCTATCTCGATACTTCTGTTTTCTTTGTATTCTTAGGTTTTGTGAAGTTTCTGACAGGTCAGGCATAACTAATTCTGTACTTCATTTTAACACTGAACTTCATACCAGTCATCATTCAATGGTTGAGCCAATAGGAACACTATTATATTTGCATTATATTTTATTTCATGTCAGGGATATCTTTAAATCTCTGAAGACACACACAATTGTTCTGTTTCTATCTCACTGCAACATTTACACTCAAAGTCTGAAGCAAAAATTTATTATCTAAATATTCTTAGATACATTTCTTTTGCAGTAAGTCACCTATGGATGATGTTACTTAAATAAAAATTAGTGATTAAAAAACCTGAAGGTTAGAATGAGATTCTCATCACAAGACTGAAAAACATTTTAGCACTTTATAAATGAAATATCATACCTTTTTTATTTGTAATCTTTGTTGTTACTAGCTTTAAAGAAGCGAAGTACTGTGAAAAAGATGTGTTTGCAGAAGTTTACTTCAGCTTCTGTCTGCACTTCGTACGTTTTTATGATGTTGGTTCTATCAGTTACCTGTTATAAATTTTACTAGTGAACGGTCGCCTTTAGAAATTGTTCTGCTGGTTCAGGTACCTTGTCCAACTGCCGCATACAAGATTCCTTTCTTTCTGGATTTTGATCCTTGCTAGATGTTGCTGAAATGTTAGATCGCAAAAACTATTTTGAGCTACAAAATAAACTCCCAATTCTCGTTTGCACTTCTCTGTATCCGTAGTCTTCAAGTCCCAAAAAGACAGATTCCAGTGATTGTAACTCAAAATAGTTTAACCAGACATTAACCCATTCTGAAACATAACTTCTGACACTTAATGGCTGCACCTTAGTTCTTTTTTAATGTAAATGCGATATATTTCTTTTTGGTCCATCTTGTCTTGCTGAGCTGTCCATGACACTGTCAACTCAGAATGCAGAAGCCTACATATAGCCTTATACAGCAAGTGAACACCACGCTTCACTTGACAGCTTGCTGCTGTCCTTGTCATTATAATGCATGTACCCTTGGTACAAACGCATCTTTCTTATACACTACATAACAAATATCCGTTATCACAATCATCATTAGCTGCTATGAACACCCATAGGGAGGCCAGGGTATTTCATAAAAAACACCTTGTTGCAGTACATATATCTGCAGTCAAGCTAAAGATGTCATGTATAACTGCTTATTCATGTGCATAAATATTTTCCTCTACAGGTACATATTTTATATCACTAGTGCCTATTACTCCAGCTACTGTTTAACATTATTTGATGAAACATGCTTCATTTATTGTAAATGTCGTGTGATATTTAAACATTATACCATGTCACAGCTTTTTTTCACCACACATATGCATTTATTTTTTAAATACTAAAGAATTCTCTCTGTAGGTATGTACTGTTGTTTCTTTAGTCTATTATCTCAATAAAGAGACTGATTTGCTTTAATGTATGTAACATTTAACTGTTTTAAATATCAGTTCCCTTATACATATTACGATTAATTTCGCGTTTTTCAGAGGAGTCATGTGTTGACTGTACATTCTTTCTTCTATGTACACATCAAAATTTCAAACGTTTCTGCATTAATATGCACAGAGATAGAAAAGGACCCTTCATGCAGTAATTAGGAAAAACCTCAGTCCTAACTATTTGGGAACACTTTCTTTGATGTGATCAGTTGTCACTATACCAATTTCAATCATTTCATAAAAAACTTGCTCTACTCTTATTTTAATCATGTGAAAATGCCCCAAACAAATTCTCTACAAATATATAGTAAGCCCATTCCTTTCATAAAAGTACCTGAACCAAGACAGATCAGCCTCTCTCAGTGTATTAATCTATCTGTCTCCCATTTCTACCTTCTTGTAACTCAAATAAACTTCACTTTATGTTGTAAACCAATTACACAGCAGATACCAGCATATTTTCTACTTCTCTCCTTACATCGGTTCAAAGAGACTCCTTCATTTAATACCTGACTGTAGCCACATGTCAACCTGTGTTGCTCCTAAGCTTACATTTTACATTTCCTTATACTCTAATTATTCTGATTAAAGCAAATCCAATTGCTTATAATATTCTATACAAGAGCTCCCAGGCCTACCTATTTACTTAAAACTTTGAATCTGCTTTCGCATTACCTACCAAAGTTAATGTGCTTATGTTAAGCCAAACATTGTTTGTTATTTCTTATACTCAGAGTAGTCACAGTCAGCCCCCATAATTTTTTTAATAAAAAGGGAAAACGTCTCGATTGGGAGTTAATAAGGAATAAATTACTTTTTCTCATTTTTCACTATATTATGCCTTTAATTAATTATTAATGACCTGTGAGATAAATTAGTTTGTGCTCTTAACTAGTCTATATTCTCAGAAAAAATTGTATCCGGACTTATGCCAATCTTCTGATATTCATATTCTTACATACTTATGTTGTATGTCAATAATATCCTGTTTTCAGGTTGTTGTTGTTGTGGTCTTCAGTACAGAGACTTGTTTGATGTGCTCTCTGTGCTACTCCATCCGGTGCAAGCTTCTTCATCTCCCAGTACCTACTACAATCTACATCCTTCTGAATCTGCTTAGTGTATTCGTCTCTTGTACTCCCTCTACGACTGTTACCCTCCATACTGTCCTCCAGGACTAAATTGGTGATCCCTTGATGCATCAAAACGTGTCCTATCAACTGACCCCTTTTTGTAGTCAAGTTGTGGCACAAACTTCTCTTCTCCCCAATGCTATTTAGTACCTCCTCATTAGTTACATGATCTACCCATCTAACCTTCAGCATTCTCCTGTAGTACCACATTTCGAAAACTTCTATTCTCTTCTTGTCCAAACTATTTATCATCCATCTTTCGCTTCCATACATGGCTACACTTCATACATATGTTAACAATTTTTTTTCAGAGTATGACTCCGATTTCACCTCTTCACACACTGTCTTATAGAAATCGATCTTGTTTTGTTATGCCCATGCATCTGCTGCTCAAACAAATAATGTTTCATTCATCCTTCACCTGTATTTAGTGTGTCATCTTCAATGCTCCTATTGCTTCACACATAGCTATCTCCTGTGAGAATTTTTGAAACATATTTTCTTAACATGGCAATAATTCATGGACACTCATCAGTCTAACATGTTCCATTACTGTGTGCCTATTTAGTGTGCATGCAATCCAGCATGAGGCGAACCGTTACTGTAGCTTTCTTAACTTCTACTAATGGATCGTCATAAAAAACTATGTTCTATTATTTGCTCGTCTATCATTTCCTTATTTCTTCTTTCTTCAAATCTATAGGGACTGTGTAGAATCTACAACAGAATAGTTTTTTTACATTAAAACTGTAGATAATCAGCTATGACACCCAGTTCGTCAGATAAAACTATTTCATGTGTGTACAAAATTTGATATAATTCCTCCTTTTGTGAATCTGTTAACAGATCAGACTCATATGCCTTTTGGTGTAGATTATCAAGAGCCCATTGCTGTAAATATTTCATACATCTTTCGTCTATGTTTTGGCACTAGCCACTAAATGTTAGCTCCAAAATCACTTTCTATGTAAGCAACCAGTCAACACCGAATCGTATTTGAATATTTGCATTAAGCATTACAAGTAATATCTGTATAAAGGAGAATGGTCCTAAGTTTATAGTTGACGGTTTCCTGTCTAATAAATTTACTTTTGGTTCCAGTAACTCCTACTATATAAACACCTGTAACTGGTAAAACAGGAAATTATTCTTTCTTTTTTCATGTAGTTACCAACTTTTCTGAGATAAAGGAAATGTCGCTACGTGAAGCAGTATAAATTTCTACTTTCTTGTTCTCTGTTTCTTCACTTGCTATAAATTTTGACTTAATGTCCTCTTGTTCCTTATCCTCTTCTAACAACCATTCTCTTGCGGATGGCTTTTGACTATATGCAACCAACATATTGTATCTATATACAGGCCTAATACCGATCAGTTACATCCTGGATTTTGGCCTGTGATCCAGGACGATCTTCATTTTCTTTAATTGCAATGCAATAATTATTTTGAACTAAATCTGTACTGGAATTATTTATGTCCACATTTTTAAAATTTGTGATGATGCTAGACTGATTATGAGGTATGGAAAACTGTGAATGTAAATTTTTTCCATCATTGCTTTTTGTCATGTTTCTATTGGAAAATGACTTATTTTTATTTCCATTAACCCACTCACTATCCTGTAAACTCTACCTCCTTTCTTTATTCAGTGTATCTAATTTTTCTTTGCAAAATCACTCACATTTGTCTACCCTCTACACCATAAATCTTTCATCATGTAGTGTGGTAGCTGTCTTATAAATACCTTGACTAAATGCTCTTCATCAATTGGATCATCTAAATATTTAGATTTTGTGAAGTGCATTCGATCTACTTCTTGCAAGTACACCAAACTAATGTAATGTTTAGGGCTTGATAGTTCAGGCATTAATTTTTCCTACATGCTGAGAGACCAATACTGTCATTGAAAACTTTTTTCCGAATGGGCGTTACTCAATTCAGCTAAACATCCTTTTAAATGAGCTAATGCAAAATCAGTTTTCTTGAGGTCATCGCACATGCTTGATAATGATGACGAAAATGATCCTAATAAGTATATTGGAGGTACCCCACCATCCAGCTTGAATTTGGGAAACTGTTTGGACAAATTTAAACTCCTCCCAGTTTGCAAATTTTCCAAAAATTCCTTATATTCCTATATTGCCAGTCATTTCTTTACTATATAGTGCTTGTTTAGTTTCTCCTAATACACCTCATACTTTTTTAAATTCCTGTCGATCATTTACAGTGTTATCCACAGAAGCGATCTTACTACTGATTGATTCAACAGTGTCCTGTGCTTTCTGTTCAATGAACACTTGTAATATTTCTTCCAAACTGCTTAAGGTAGATTCTGGACTTAACATCCTATCTCGCTCTAATGATTCTACTCTCTCATTCTTGTTCGAAATTTTCTATTTTCCATTAACGAATTAACTTTACATCTTTTCGTCCTGTACTGTGGATGATGACATAAAATCGATCTTAATAGTCTCTTCTACTTTCTTGGTAACGTTTTCCTCTAACTTTCCCTTACTTTCGTTCAGCTTACTGTTAATAGTATCCTCAACGTTTTATTTATATATTCCATCTTGCTATTAATGGTTACCTCCACCTTATTATTATTGTTCTCCTCCATTAATGGCAATTTTCTATTATTTTCTACTTGTTTACTGTTAATAGTTTCCTCAAGTAATGTTCTATTTTCCATTAATTTTTTTATTTTCGTCCATTAATTTTGAAAATAATGTTGTTGTATCAACTTTCATTGCTCCGTCTCACCTTGCGAGTTGAGAGAGGCATAACTTTCAATTCAGTACAATAGTTCACTGCTTCGAAGCTAACTAAGAAATCAACCCTCAATATTGTATCACTACATTTGGTTAGTTACATGGAACAGTTAAGATTTGAAGTAAAAAAGAAATTATATTTCTCAATTTCTGACAAGTGCCTTTTTTTTAAAAAATTAGGTGTTTGTCATCTGTAAAATGCCACTGCATTGGTGACGCGATGTCGATATCAGCTTACCTGTTGGTGGCTGCCAATGGAATCATTCTTGACCCGCAAAAGGTGCTGCATGTAGTTTCAGAGTGTTGACAGCTACCTGACGAGTGCTTATACACTGTCCACTGGCTGCAAACATGTCAGTTATTTTCATTGCCAACTCCACACAAATCTCTTATCTCACAACCTCAGCCCGTTTTGCTTTGTACTTTCAGTGCAAGCACGTTGTGGTATTTTGTTGCTGAGTGTTTGGAATTCTAATAATACATTATTCCTGTTGTGTAGAATTTAATTATTCACAAGCTCAAATAATGTTTTTCGACATAGTCTTGATAATATGGTCGTCGAAATGTTGGGACAAACTTATTGATTCATCTCTTGAAGTTCTGTTGTTGATTATTTGTAAGTTGACAGGGAAAACAGAATAACTATTCTTAATTTCTCGTCGAAATTCATGGAATTTTTATTGTATTTTATTCAGTAAATGGTGATCTTCTCAGCATTACTGCTTTGTTACACTAATTGGTCGCCACATGTGGTGAAAAGATGTGTTTTCTGTGGTGTACTGCAACTGCTGTCTGCACATTGTACGTTTTCACCATTTTAGATCTGTCACTTATCTGTTATAAAGCTTGCTGAAGAAGGATCACAGTTAGAGATTGTTCTGGTGATTCAGCTCCTTTGTTCCATCGCCATGTACGAACTTCCTTTTCTTCTGGAGAGTGATCCTTGCTGGGTGATGCCGAATTGTTAAGTCACAATTACTATTTGTAACTAACAAATAATCTCTGCCCCCCCCCCCCCCCCCATGAACCATAGACCTTGCCTCTGGTGGGGATGCTTGCGTGCCTCAGCGATACAGATAGCTGTACCGTATGTGCAACCACAATGGAGGGGTATCTGTTGAGAGGCCAGACAAACGTATGGTTGCTGAAGAGGGGCAGCATCATTTTCAGTAGCTCCAAGGGCAACTGTTGGGCTGATTGACTGCTCTGGTCATGTAACCCTAGCCAAAATGGCCTTGCTGTGCTGGTAATGTGAACAGCTGAAATCAAGGGGAAACTACAGCAGTAATTTTTCCTGGGGGCATGCAGCTTTACTGTATGGTTCAATAATGATGGCATTCTCTTGGGTAAAATATTTCAGAGGTAAAATAGTCCCCCATTCGGATCTCTGGGTGGGGACTACACAGGAGGACGACATTACCAGGAGAAAGATACTGGCAATCTACAGATCGGAGTGTGGAATGTCAGATCCCTTAATTGGGCGGGTAGGTTAGAAAATTTAAAAAGGGAAATGGTTAGGTAAAGTGGGAATTAGAGGAGTTCGGTGGCAGGAAGAACAAGACTTTTGGTCAGGTGAATGCAGCGTTATAAATACAAAATCAAATAGGGGTAATGCAGGAGTAGGTTAAATAATGAATAAAACAATAGGAATGTAGGTAAGCTACTACAAACAGCGTAGTGAACACATTATTGTGCCCAAGATAGGCACGAAGCCCACGCCTAGGACAGTAGTACAAGTTCATATGCTAACAAGCTCTGCAGATGCTGAAGAAATTTAAGAAATATATGATGAAATAAAAGAAATCATTCATGTAGAGAAGGGAGACGAAAATTTAATAGTCATGGGTGACTGGAATTCGGTAGTAGGAAAAGGGAGAGACGGAAACGTAGTAGGTGAATATGGATTGGAGGGTAAGAAACGAAAGGGGAAGCCGCCTGGTGGAATTTTGCACAGAGAACAACTTAATCATAGCTAACACTTGGTTCAAGAATCATAAAAGAAGGTTGTATACATGGAAGAAGCCCTGAGATAGTGACAGGTATCAGATAGATTATATAATGGTTAGACAGAGCTTTAGGAAGCAGGTTTGAAATTGTAAGACATTTCCAGGGGCAGATGTGGTCTCTGACCACAATCTATTGGTTATGTACTGTAGATTAAAACTGAAGAAACTGCAAAAAGGTGGGAATTTAAGGAGATGGGACCTGGATAAACTGAAAGAACCAGAGGTTGTACAGAGTTTCAGGGAGAGCATAAGGAAACAATTGACAAGAATGGGAGAAAGAAATACAGTAGAAGAAGAATGGGTAGCTTTGAGGGATGAAGTAGTGAACACAGCAGAGGATCAAGTAGGTAAAAAGACGAGGGCTAGTAGAAATCCTTGGGCGACAGAAGAAATATTGAATTTAATTGATGAAAGGAGAAAATATGAAAATGCAATAAATGAAGCAGGCAAAAAGGAATACAGACGTCTCAAAAATGAGATCGACAGGAAGTGCAAAATGGCTAAGCAGGGATGGCTAGAGGACAAATGTAAGGATGTAGAGGCTTATTTCACAAGGGGTAAGACAGATACTGCCTACAGGAAAATTAGAGAGATCTTTGGAGAAAAGAGGAAGATTTGTATGAATATCAAGTACTCAGATGGAAACCCAGTTCTAAGCAAAGAAGGGAAAGCAGAAAGGTGGAAGGAGTATATAGAGGGTCTATACAAGGGAGATGTGCTTGAGGGCAATGTTATGGAAACGGAAGAGGATGTAGATGAAGATGAAATGGGAGATATGAACTGTGTGAAGAGTTTGATAGAGCACTGAAAGACCTAAGTCGAAACAAGGCCCCGGGAGTAGACAACATTCCATTAGAACTACTGACAGCCTTGGGAGAGCCAGTCCTGACAAAACTCTACCATCTGGTGAGCAAGATGTATGACACAGGCGAAATACCCTCAGACTTGAAGAAGAATATAATAATACCAATCCCAAAGAAAGCAGGTGTTGACAGATGTGAAAATTACAGAACTATCAGTTTAATAAGTCACAGCTGCAAAATACTAACGCGAATTATTTACAGACGAATGGAAAAACTGGTAGAACCCGACCTAGGGGAAGATCAGTTTGGATTCAATAGAAATGTTGGAAGACGTGAGGCAATACTGACCTTACAACTTATCTTAGAAGAAAGATGAAGGAAAGGCAAATCTACGTTTCTAGCATTTGTATACTTAGAGAAAGCTTCTACAGTGTTGACTGGAGTACTCTTTCAAATTCTAAAGGTGGCAGGGGTAAAATACAGGGAGCGAAAGACTATTTACAATTTGTACAGAAACCAGATGGCAGTTATAAGAGTCGAGGGACATGAAAGGGAAGCAGTGGTTGGGAAGGGAGTGAGACAGGGTTGTAGCCTCTCCCCGATGTTGTTCAATCTGTATATTGAGCAAGCAGTAAAAGAAACAAAAGAAAAATGCGGAGTTGTTATTAAAATCCATGGAGAAGAAATAAAAACTCTGAGGTTTGCCGATGGCATTGTAATTCTGTCAGAGACAGCAAAGGACTTGGAAGAGCAGTTGAATGGAATGGACAGTGTCTTGAAAGGAGGATATAAGCTGAACATCAACAAAGGCAAAACAAGGATAATGGAATGTAGTCAAATCAAGTCGGGTGATGCTGAGGGAATTAGATTAGGAAATGAGAGACTTAAACTAGTAAATGAGTGATGTAGGCTGCAGTACGTACAGGGAGATGAAGAAACTTGCACAGGACAGAGTAGCGTGAAGACCTGCATCAAACCAGTCTCAGACTGAAGAACACAACAACAACAAATAATCTCTGAACTACCATTTGCACTTGTTTGTATTTCAAGTCTTCAAGTCTCAAAATGACAGTTGCCAATGACTGTAACTCAAAATTGTTTAACCAAACACTAATACATTCCGATACATATCGTCCGACCCTTTGGCCACACATCAAAGTCCTTTTTTAACATAAAAGCGATTAATTTGTTTTGAGTCTCTGTTGGAGCCCCTCTTACTTCAAGCCATTCATGACATCACGTAGTTGTTGTGCCAAAGCATACATTTAGCCTCTAGACCAAGTGAATGCCATCCATCACATGACAGCTTGCTGCTGCACTTGTTGTTATGGCGAACACTCCCTCTGTAAAAACACAGACTGGGGCACAGGGTATCTGCTTCTTTCTTATACACTACTTAAGATCGACTTCAGCTGGTACGAATGCCCATCGTCAACCAGGTACTCAGTAAAACGCCTTGCTACACTAAATTTTACTTTCGCTCATGTCTTGTTAAACAGGGTCGGATAGAGCTGCAATGAGCCAAGAAGATCAAAATTAACAACATAAATGCAGTACAAACACCCTAAATAGAAAATAAACATCGAATGGGTTATTCCTGCATGTCCTCTTATATAAATAATAATAACAATAATAACAGTTATAGTAATAATAATACCAATGATAATGACATCGTTGAGTAGAAAAGTATTCATTGCTCAAAAACGTGTAATCAGAATAATTGCTGGAGCCCACCCACAGTCATCTTGCAGACATCTATTTAAGGATCTAGGGATACTCACAGTAACCTCACAGTATATATATTCACTTATGAAATTTGTTGTTAATAATCCAGCCCAGTTCAAAAGTAATAGCAGTGTGCACAGCTATAACACCAGGAGAAAGGATGATCTTCACTATGCGGGGTTAAATCTGACTTGGGCACAGAAGGGGGTAAATTATGCTGCCACAAAAGTCTTTGGTCACCTACCAAACAGCATCAAAAGCCTGACAGATAGTCAACCAACATTTAAAAATAAATTAAAAGAATTTCTAGATGACAACTCCTTCTACTCATTGGCTGAATTTTTAGATATAAATTAAGGGAGGGAAAAAAAAACTAACTTAAGCATTAGTGTCATGCAATATTTTGTGTAATGTAATATCTTGTACAGACATCTTTCATTAACCTGACACGTTCCACATCATTACGAAGTGTCGTATTCATGATCTATGGAACAAGTATTAATCTAATCTAATCTACAGTTTTGCAGCAGAATCAAATAATTTGCCACCGATAGTTTCACTTGGTACTCGTGATCCGTTGCTACCGGAAGGTTACTCTGACTGTGAGTTTAATCTCTCAAGTGACTTTTCTGCACATGTAGAAAAGTATCGATAAATAAGAAACAACTCTTCGAAAAATTAATGCGTTGTTCGTACTGTAAGACCTTCGGTACACACACCATCAGATTATTTGACTTGTCGCTCTAACGAAGTAGGCGAGTGTCAGCAATATTTCTCGTGGTCTTATCGTGGCGTGTTTTTCTTCTGCCGTTAGGTCAGGGGATAGAAATGCTACTTGCACACTTAGAGTAGCAGATAGACGGTGACCAACTTTAAACAGAACTTGATTAATTTTCACACATATTTATTAAAATAATAACAAGCATAAACATTACGTCACTTGATTCTGGATGCTATTTACAATTGTTAATCGGACGTTCCTTTGGTCTTGGTACGTTTATGTTATTCTCACATATCTCTGATACTTGACAAAGTGTCTATACATTTATCTTCATGGCTATGTACAGAAATATGATAATCTCATTAGGCGCAGACTGAAACTTGACTATAGACTGGTACAGATTAATGCAGACTGGTACAGATTAATGCAGACTGGTACAGACTAATGCAGACTGACTAATCGGAGGTCTGTACACTCGTTATAATACCGCGCGCGTTCATGCATCACTACGCGAGTGTAGTCTGCGAGGAGAAAAGGTTCTACGTTAGCAGCAATCTCATTTGCTGCGTTACATTTTAATACGCGGATCGGCGGAAGAAGAATTTGATCCGTCTTTAAGGCAGTACCGTCTCGTAGTGCGGAGACGCACGTCCGCAGCGCCTGCGCTGTTGTGCTTAGCGGGGCGCGCTCTACGAGGAACTATGTACACAACAATTAAATTGTGGAACTATACAGCAAGATTTATGTAACGGATGTGGTATTAAATTACACAGCGTATTTATTGATGAAGTTTATTAGGTTTCTTGCCACTACATAGACTACTCATATCCACAAAAAAGCGAGTCAATATCTATTCCCACGTGCGAACAAAATCAGAAAGGGAACATATCCACTTATCTCAAGGTCTTAGAGGCTACTATGGAAGAGAATGAGACGAATAAGTTAAAAGCATTGTAACTTTTCTATTATGCACGACAGTGAGCCAGTAGAGTTTTCCATGCCCCTGTTGTCTGGCTCATGTGGAGATGGGTGTGTGGATGTATAAGTTTTCACTACCTGTTGAGCCAGCTTAAATTCAATGTCATGTAACTTATCTGAATGTTGTACCAACTGACATGACAGTTAGTATAAGTTTCCAGTGCCTCTGGGATAAGTGCTTCAGTTCTGTATGTATTAAGGGGTCTGCTCACGTTCATTATTTATTGACAGTACTAGTTTTTCAAACCTTCAATTTATAGAAGCAACCTCACATCATCATCGACAATACTGACAAAAATTGCCAGCTGACAAGGTTAAATCGTTACAAGGTTAAAATGTCAAATACCCAAATGAAACCGTGTGCTGCAGTTGTATTAGTTACTGCGTGCAAGCAACAGAAAACAACGAAAAAGAGGAAATGGGGCCGAGATGGTTGAAAATAAGAATCGACTGGTTAGATGTTAATTTACTGCATGAAAACAGAACCACAGACTCGAAAGATTTTATAAATTACTTGCCGATGAAGCCTGCATTATACAAGTTCTTAATGTTAAGAGATAAACAAGAAGTAAAATAACTTAATGAGAGAGTCACTCGCAGTCGACTAGAGATTATGAGAAATTTTGAGATTTCTTGTGACATGCAGGTCATCAGAATGCTCGAAGTTTAATGCTGTAATATCAGCAAACACAATTAGCAAGATTCTATGGAAACTTGGGGAACAATTTTATTAGCTAGGCAGGGATATGTGCAAATTAATGTAATTTGTTTTACGTTTTATATTCATTTGGAGAAGCTCATATACATTTCGCTGGCCTCCTGCTAGTCATTGCAGATATATAATTTCTTTTTCGAAGTGAAAGCGCTTTTTCCAAACTATTTTATGTCTTAACATTAAAAAAGGAAGCATTGTCGTAGAGAATCCTCCGTTGACCATCATATTGCGGCATATACAATGTTTTACTCTTGCATAGGCCTATTAAAATTACTTTGTGTTAAAAGACTACTTGCAAAATTGAATCTGAGGCAGATATGCTGGAAGGCGAATTGAAAACATAAACTGTGGACGCTAACGTTGTGTGGCTTGTTCATCGATCATCTGAAAGAAGAAGATTGTCAAACCGTGAATACTTGGCCTCCCCCGATCATTATGAACTGACAATACTGAGAATATTTTAGAGCAATCAATACTGCTCGTCAGTATTTCTATTATTGACAATACCTGAATTCGCGCCCGCTGACATTCAATATACTGACGGTTTGAGCTCACTGTGTTGATGTGGGAACTACAACCTGCGAAAATCTTTGCAGCGAAATACTACTGAATGTAAATAAAAATGGCGAGATGTTTGTATGGGCCGGTTTGTAAATAAACTTTGAGTAGTAATGGGAAAGGTAGTTATAAAATTTGTTTTAGTAGCAGCTGACGAAAGTGATACTGTTGTGGTAAATTTTTGGTTGTTGTAAAGTCCATAATAAATTTTATTTGTAAAACTGCAAAGGGAAAAGAGAAACACGTGTTTTAATTTATTACACTATTTCTAGAATTTTTCGATGGACATGTTTATATGTTAGTGTAGAATGCCATGTTTTATCACGAGGGCTAGGTGTACTGTGGCCTGAAAATGTCATTTGTATATTGTGGATTCCTTATAATGAGTCAAACCAGCACCCAGTGCATATATTGACGAAAATAAACAAATACGATAAGTGTAGCAGCACAGGTTCACTGGGACCATCATACTATACGAGTAGACAGATAGAGCTGTGTAAAAAGGCACAAAGAATTATTTTCACATTCCATGTTTGCAAACCAAAATTCTCATAGTTGCCAATGCTTTGATTTAATCTAAGTGTGACCCAAGTTCTCAATCAGGGATGCAGACAAAATTAGTACACGTTTTGTATTTATTTGTTATTTTTGAGGTACTGCTGGAAGTTTGGGTGAATATCGATTACGAATTTCCATAATAGTCATTTTGCATTCAGTGACATTTTCCTCAGCGACCTATACTCCTTTTTACATACTACACATATTTTTCAACATTGTCACATACCTCTTTCATGACGTTGCCATGGCTGTTTCCACTTACTAAAAAACTCATATCCTTGCTGCTTATTTATAGTTTCATGTTCGTGATGTATGAGACATGTTCATGGTGGCGCGTACCAATAACCTTGCCTTTCAGCATTTATGTAACTGAACTGTATTTGTTTTATGAATGTCATGTACACACATCAAAAAAAGTTTTGCATCATCCCAATTCCCAGAACTCCTGAAGATAGACGTTGGCTGTGGATATTGTATCACAGACACAGTCCCTTTTACTGTCCAGAGATGTCACTAAACCCGTCCAATGATGTAAACAACTGTGCATGAGCAGTGCCAATTGCACGGAGGTGTCCGACAGCCCATCATTTCCAATCATTCCACCAGGAAGTAGGTACACAGCTAATGTTGTCTGTAGTTCAACCATGCTTAGATGGTTAATACCGGGGTTTGATCGCATCTGCATTGTTATGTTGTGCCAGGAAGGGCTCTCAATAAGGGAAGTGTCCAGGAACTGTCAATGACATGTCTCACTCAGGCTGCCCAAGGGCCACTATTGCAGTGGATGACCGCTACCTACGGATTATGGCTTAGAGAAACCCTGACAGCAATGCCACCATGTTGAATAATGCTTTTCATGCAGCTACAGGACGTCATGTTATGACTCAAATTGTGCTGCACTATAGGCTGCATGATGCGCAGCTTCACTTTCGACGTCCATGGCGAGGTCCATCTTTGCAACCACGACACCATGCAGTGCGGTATAGATGAGCCCAACAAGATGCTGAATGGACCGTTCATGATTGCCATCATGTTCTCTTCATCGATGAGTATCGCATATGCCTTCAACCAGACACTCGTTAGAGTTGTGTTTGGAGGCTACCTGATCAGGCTGAACACCTTAGACACACTGTCCAGCAAGTGCAGCAAGGTGGAAGTTGCCTGCTGTTTTACGGTGGAATTATATGGGGCCAACATATGCCGCTGGTGGTCATGGAAGGTGGTGTAACATCTGTATGATACATAAATGCCATCCTCTGACTGATAGTACAACCATATCGGCAACATATTGGAGAGGCATTCATCTTCATGGACAACAATTCATGACCCCATCGTGCACATCTTGGGAATGACTTCCTTCAGGATAACGACATCGCTCGACTAGAGTGGCCAGCATGTTGGATAGATTGAAAAGGGCTGTTTATGGATGATGTGACCCACCAACCACTTTGAGGGATCTACACCGAATCGCCGTTGAGGAGTGGGATGATCTGAACCAACAGTGCTTTGATGGACTTGTGGATAGTATGCCATGATGAATACAGTCATTCATCAGTGCAAGAGGACGTATTTCTGGGTATTAGAGGTACTGGTATTTACAGCAATCTGGACCATCACCTCTGAAAGTCTTACTGTATGGTGGTATAACATGCAGTGTGTGATTTTCATGAGCAATAAAAAGGCAGAAATGGTGTTTATGTTGATCTCTATTCCTATTTTATGTACAGCTTCTGGAACTCTCAGAACCGAGGTGATGCAAAACTTTGTTTGATGTGTCTATTTATGTTTACATTGAACATGTTCTTAAGACTGCTTTTGACATGTCTTAATAGTTCTTTTTTATCCCTACAGAGACACCACCACAAAGAAAAACAGTTGATCAAAAATTTGGCTTTTGATGTGAAGTTAAATACTAACTATCAGTATGGAAACCAAAGCTAATTTTGTGGTATCACCTGGTGAGGATGGAGAGGAGAAAACTCAGTCAGAGGAACAGATGTCACCAAACTGTGCCAGTGGTACTTCAGTACAATTAGTGACTGATGATGCTAAACAGTCTCTGAAGAGAGTGGGAAGCAATAATACGGAGGAACAGTGCACTGCAGTAAAACGTGAATGCATACATAACTCTGCGATAACATCAGGTATAAATGTTTGTGATGAACATTATCTGTGTGTTAACGTGGCAGGCCTAATAGATGATGGTAATTCAGTTGCACTGGAATGAATACATGGTAGACATAAAATAAATTGTACATGTATGGGACTACTATACATGATTCACTCCTTCTCAAAACTTTACGTTTTCCAAAGTTTTACATGCACATAAGATGAAGTATTCTTCAGAAATTAAGATAGCGTAGTGCCATTTTGTAAATATTATATTCAATTTTATGACACCTTTGGTCTGTAATCTGCTGGCTTCTAGATGTGTAATGTGTTCCATACATTTCAAAGCCCAAAAATATTCCCTCTCAATATACCATTTGGTGCTTCTCTGATACTTCTGAAATGTGTCAGGTATAACATTTAGCTCTGTTCATCTCTTACCTTCACCTTTATCTTACATTTATTGCAAATATGCATTTCATTTACTCTATATTATGCACTTGGTGTTGATGGCATTTCAATTAATTTCTGTATGAAACATAGGAACATATGTGTTGCACCTAACCTTGGCATAACATCATGGTTGGGTTTAATGGGAAGCTATCCTTTCATGAGACTCGATTTTCTTAGTTAAATTTTTTGTTTAAGTAGCATAATATGAGTCAATGTTGGTTTACACCACAATGTGCATTCTTAAAGAGTATACCTAGTTATGCATCTTATATTCTTAATGGCACATTTTTTAAGGGAGCCACATTATTCGTTCAGACATCTACAAGCTACCTGTGTTAATGACTGACAGTGGGGATTTATGCTTTGTTCTTCCATATTCAACTGAGAGTTGCACCATTGGTTGCAATGCCTTTCTTAACAGAGAAGGTCATAATTTAACCATCTTTCACTTCTTTTTCTTTATAGTGAAGTTGGCACTACTATACCAAATAATGTGGTGACCAACTTAAGATCTCTGCTCAAGAAAACCAATGAAGCTCTCATAATACTAGGTACAGAAAACTGGTCAACACCTGAAACTGATAGCAGTGACAGGACATCGTGTGTAGCATTACTAAATGCCCTCTCAGGAAACTACCTAGAACAGATAGTTCAGAACCCCACTCGTTATGGTAAGATATTGGATCTAATGGCAACAGATAGGTCTGACCCCTTTAAGGATGTCAACATTGAAACTGCTACCTGTGACCATGACACCATAGTGATAACAATGATCACCAAAGTACAAAGGGCAACTGAAACAAGTAAAAAGTAATATATGGGATAAAAGAAGCTTTTGTGTCGTATCTTGATGCGCAACTTGAAATGTTCAGCACAGGGCAGGAGCATATAGCGAAACTATGGCTCGAGTTTAAAAGAATGCTTGACCATGCACTGGTTAGATGTGTATGCAGTAGAATAGTTCATAATGGGAGAGACCATCCTTGGTATGCAGTCACTGTAAAGGAACTACTAAAGAAACAGAGAGTACAGCTTAATAGATGTAAAACAAAGCATAGGACTATAAATGGATGCTGAAAGAAACACGTTTGGCTGTCAAGAAAGCAATGCATACACCTTAATGACTACTGTAGCAGAATATTATTAAATGATCTTCCACAGAAGCCAGGAAAATTCGGGTCACTGTAAAGGCCGTGAGTGGTACCAAAGTTAAGTGTCGAGTCACTCGCAAATAACACAGGACATGAAATTAAGGGTAGCAAAGCAAAATCCGAAATGCATAACTCTTGTTTTCAAATGTTCTTTTACAAAGGAAAATCAAGGAGAATTGCCCCAATTTAATCCTTGAAGTGCTGGAAAGATGAGTAAAATAAATGTTAGTGTTAGTGATGTTGAGAAAGAATGAAATCATGAAAGTTGAGCAAAGGTCCAGTGCGTGATGGAATACCTATCGGATTCTATAATGAGTGTGCAGCCAAGTTAGCCCCTCTTCTAACTGCAGTCTATTGTAGGCCAGTCAAATACAAAACTGTGCCCAGTAGTTGGAAGAAATCACAGGTCATATCCATTTACCAGAAGGGTAATAGAAGTGATCCACAAAACTACCATCCAATACCCTTAACATTGCTTTCCTGCAGAATATTTTATAATGTATTCCGAACTCAGATATAATGAGGTCTCTTGAACAGAATGACCTCCATGCCAACTAGCATAGATTTTGAAAATGTTGATCATCCGAAATTCAATTCATACTTTTCTCACAGGACCTACTGAGAGGTTTGGGTCAAGACAGTTATATAGATGCACTATTTCTTGATTTCTGAAAAGCATTTATCTTACTACCAAGTGCACACAACCTGTCAAAAGTACAATCATACAGGGTATCAAGTGAAATTTGCAACAGGATTGAGGATTTTTTGATAGGGAAGGTGCAGCATGTTATCTTGGATGGGGAATCATTGTCACATGAAGAAGTAATTTTGGGTGTGCCACAGGGAAATGTGATGAGATCCTTGCTACTTATGTTGTATGTTAATGACCTTGCAGGCAATATCAATGCTAACTTCAGATTTTTTGCAGGTGGCGCAGTTGTCTATAGTGAAGTACTGTGCTAAAGAAGCTGCACAATTATCCTGTCAGTTCTTAACAAGATTTCAGATTGCTACTAAGTTTGGCAACTTATTCAGAAATGTAAAAGTGTGCACCTAAGGAACCAAAAATCATAGTATCCCAGGACAATAATATCGAGTCACTGTTGGAATCGCCCATAATGATACCTCGCTGTAACACGTGTAGGGATATGAAATGGAATGATCTCATAGGCTCAATCATGGGTAAAGCAGTTGGTGGACTTCGGTTTGTGGGTACAATACTCTAGTCATGCAATCAATCTACGAAGGTGACTGCTTGCAAATGACTTGCGTGATCCTTTCTAGAATAGTGCTCAAATGTGTGGGACCTGTACAAAATGGGAGTAAAGGGGGACATTGAAGGTGTATGGGGAGGGGTTTGTTTGATCCATGGGAAAATGTCACAGAAATACTGAAGAAACAGCTGCCAGAAGTACATAAATTATCTTGAGAAAGCGTACTTACGAAGTGTTAAGAACCGGCTTTAAATGATGACTCTAGGGGTATACTACAATTCCCCATGTGTCACTCATATAGGAACAGTGCAGAGAAGATTAGAATAATTACAGCATGCACAGAGGGAGTTGAACAATCGTTCTTCTTGTGCTCCATGCGTGAATAGACTGGGAAGAAACTGTGATAACTGGTATCATGGAACATACCCTCTACCACACACCTCAAAGAGTATAGGTACAGATGTAGCTGAATCATTAAGGCTATTCATATACCATGTGTTACATTTATTTATATTGAAGTTCGGCCACGAGATTGTGCACTAAGCATCAATTTGATTGCTGCAGTTGTCTGGTATTGTGTTAAGAATGACATGTAGTTCTGTCTGCTAGGAAGTCATGAATTCAGTCAAAAACCTGGTCAGTAAGCTCGTATTTTATTCACTAAGTAATAGTGTGGAACAGTATCAAAGACCTTTTGGAAGTTGAGGAACACAGTATCAATCTGTGTGCTACTAGGTGTAGCACATTGGATTTCACAGGTAAACAGTTTGTGTGCTGAGCTGGAACCCATATTTATTTACTTATTTTATGTGTCCAGGACTTAGATAACACAAAATAATAAAAATACAATACAGTAATGGAAAATAACAAAAATAATAACAAAATTCTGCAAGACACAAATGGTTTTCTATTAGATGGATCATGAGCTTATGGCGTTATTATTTAGTACATATAGGTCTTCTGCGGTGCAAGGTTCAGTCAGGTTTTTACAGACCAGAAGATAATTATGGGACCTGCTGCTTATCACATTCACAGAACTCTTCTACAATAATGGAGCACTACTTCCTAAGTTTCATCTTGCATTGTTGACACTCCTGTCCTCAATCAGTGAAGTGCCTTCCCTGTCTCATACGGCAGATGAAATCTTGTGGCAGGCACCTACTTGACTTGCTCCCCAACCTTATCAATTAATGAATTTTGCCATAGCTCTTTTCAGACAGTGTCAGCTACTGCTGACAATGTTCATGAAGATCTCCCCTCCCCCCCCCCCCCCCCCCCCTCCGTCTTCAGTTTAGGTTCTCGTGGTTCATGTCCGAAGAAGGGGGTGCCTGGCATTGATTTCCTGCTTTATTTTCTCAATTTCTGCAGTTGTTCTTCTGCAGATATCAGATGATGCTAACCCCATAATTTGATAAATTTTGGTTAAAGGCAGATAGCCGCAATGCATCTAGTTTCATTTATGCTGTATCCACCTATTTGACATTTGTGGAGTTTTGCTAGACAGGTGCTGTGTATTTTGCTGTAGAGAAGCATAAGGCCATGGCAAATGTACAGAACACATTTGACTGTTAGCCATAGGTAGTGGCCGTGAGTTTATGTATGATGATGTTCCACATAACTTCCTGGCACTGATGTTTGAATGTGGGACTACTGTCCAACTTTACTCTCAGTAATTTTGGAGTACTGTAGTGGTGTAATTATTGCCTCTTCCAAGTAATATTTAACTTCTCCCTTGTTCCTGATTTCTCAAATGGAAGCCACAGACCTACATCTTTCTTGGGTTTCATTTGAGATGGTTATCATCATAATATAATAAACTATATTGATTTATGTGGAGATCATAATACATCAGTGTAAAATGTGCTGCATGATTTCACAACGTGTTGGTGTCAACAATAAAGACCTGCAACTATGTGTCTTGGGTGATCCTTCTTGAAAACCTAAATAATTTGCACTTTTTTTGCAGTCACTTTGAATCCTTTGTTACTCCACCCAGAAAACTAAGACAGGGAACAAGTTCTTTTGCATAATCTGTATCAGTGTTGCACACATCAAGGCTCTGTTGACTGATTTTAATTGATTTTCTACTTCACAAAGATTTATCTTAATTTTTAACATTTCAGTGTTTGTGGTGAAATAATTCTGGAAGAACAAATCTAGTATTTCAGCTTTCTCTCTGTCATCTTTTGTTTTGGCACCAGTATGATCATTAAGCGATGGAATAGATGATATTGATGTGATAATTGTTTTGTCTAAGGCCTTAACATCTTAGGATTATGTATTGGATTGATTGTTCAAGTCTTGCAAATTCATTGAACACTTCTCACAGTGCTCTCCTGATGCACAATTTGTGGTTTGTTTGACAACAAGGCTTTGTCTTTGCTATAGTTTGTGATTCAGCTCTCCTTGCTTTCATTGCTATTTTCTTACATTGTTGTGAACCATTGTGAGTCTTTCGCATCTCTCACATGGTTGTTCAGCATATATATGTCTAAAAATGTCGTGCAGCATCTTTAAGTTTTAATTGATACTCCATATCTTTGTCCCCAGAGATGATGAATATTTCACGCTGTCAACTCAGATAACACTGCTACACAACAAATATTTTTTCTCAATAGGAAGAAGAATATACAGGATGCCCATAAAAATGTCCCAGCTAGAAATTTAATAGTATCAGCTGTAAGTGTTGTAGAGTATTGTTTCAAGGTTAAAATTAAAGAGTAATTCAGACAATTTTAGATAAGTGCATGCATGAGTACTGTTTTGTTATTTTCCTGCTTTCTGAGTGAAGTGTTGCGGTGGGAAGATGAATTTCTTGATTGCATGGTGTTCAGTGGGAGACAGCTTTTCATCTAAGTGAGAAGGTAAATATCCTTAATGTTTGTAACTGGGTGTCAGAATAGCCTTGTGAACTTGTACAGTGTCAAACATATTCCCCAAAATTGAATGTTTTCCATGCTGTATCCCAAAGTCGAGTGTACAGCTACTGTAACAGGGGGGGGGGGGGGGGGGTGTGCTTACCTGGATAGGCTTTGTAATGATTTGCCAGAGCTGAGACACAGACTTGAAGAAGCTGTTGCTCCCATTACACTAGACTTGTTCACCAAGGTGTGGGAAGAATTGGATGTTAGGTTGGATGCATGCCATGTAACTAAAGGTTTATGTATTGAAGATTTTTAAGAAAAACTAGGCTGGTTTACCTACAGTATTGTTTATGATTTGTAGTCAGTAGTGTAGTCTAAATTAAACTGTTATATTCATTGAAACTGGGATACTCATTTATGGATATCCTGTACACTACTCATTGAAGATAATTGTCCCTAAATTCATTCTGTACCAGTTCAGTTTTCATGTAATCTGCCAAAAGAGACACACTCACCATAAGATTTCTAAGTGCAAAAAGCAAAAAAAGTCAGCTCATGAAGGGATCAAAGAAATGAGTAGAATAAGAGTAAAGGAAAGTAAAGAATCATACTTAAAAAATATTTCCTTCTCGATTTCCTGTGATACTTTGCCTTAGAAACATCACTAGGACCAGCATAGTTGTACAACATTGTGGTACTCCATTTGCTTTTACATTTGAGAAATGTCTCAGTGAAACCGTCCTCTATGTCCATCACTAATGGTGCCAAGGTTGTGACTATTCAAGAAATGTCATTTGAGTGACATGTTACATCCTGTAAGGTTGTGTGATATCAGTAGTTCTTTTAAAATATTGAGGTAGTTCTCTACCCTGTGGTTGTCTGAAAAGTTGTAGCAGACACTTGTGAAAGATAGCCTTTTCGTTTTCAAGGAAATGCTCATGAGACATTAACTCCCTTTTATGTGGTCCTACAAATATTCCTTCGTTTATTTTCACTTCGCCTATCCTTGGAAATTTGTCTCACAAACATGTAAATCCCCATGACATTTTGTCCATAGTTTCCACAAAGTTTTTATTAAGACCCATAGCTAAGTATACATTTTTGGAGGGAACTCATCTGCCCAGCCAATAGTTTATTCTAAGCAAGCTATGTAACTCATAATAGTAGTTTTCTGTCTGTAAGGTCCAACTCACACCAGCCTGTATGTCGAGAGGAATTACAGTTACCTTGAGATCTCCACACCTATGTCATTCATATTTCTCATACTGGATAAGTGTGAGTAGCATTTTCAAGGTCTTATTTGTTTTCTTCAGATTAACTGCATGAACAATCCGAACAGAAGGAAATTTGGAGAAGTTGTGCTTTCTCACTAACTTTGCTGGAATCTGTCAACAAGCACCACTCATTTACATCTAAATGATGGCCAAGAATCTTCGTAATGGACTCAACATCATTAGAAACAACTGTGTCATCTTCCTTGGCAAAATGTTGTTTGAAGAAAGTCTACAGTCAGTGGCGTGTAGATGCTGAGATCATGCAATACCAGTTGGAGGTGACTTTGACCTACTGAGTATAGACTGGGATGTTTGAGTATACTACAATCCCCCATGTATCACTCATATAGGGACTGTGCAGAGAGGATTAGATTAATTACAGCATGCACAGAGGCAATTGAACAATCATTCTTTTTATGCTCCATGCAAGGGATGCACTCAGTCAGTCTTGTGAAGTGCTTTTGAACATGTTCTCCAAAAACTGTATTGAGCATCTAGATTTGCAGCTCACACTCAATGGAAATATCTTTGACCCTGTAGCTACAAAGAGACCGGACCTTATCGATAGCATCAGTATAGAAAGGGGGATTCGTGATTTTGATGATATCATAGCAACTGTGGTTGTGGAAGTTAATAAACGTGTCAAGAAGGCTAGGAGAATGTTTCTGCTAGAAAGAGCAGATCACCAGTTGTTAGCATCTCACTTAGACAGTGAATTAGATTTGTTCAGTTCCAGTATGAGAGACAGAGGGAAATAATGGGCAAAGTTTGTACAAATTGTAAGTAGTGCTGTGGAGAAGTACATACCTAGTAGGTGGATTAAGGACAGAAAATACCCACCATGGGTTAACATCTACATTTATACTCGGCAAGCCACCCAACTTTGTGTGACAGAGGGCATTTTACGTGCCAATGTCATTAACTCCCTTTCCTGTTCCAGTCGCGTATGGTTCCTGGGAAGAACGACTGCTGCAAAGCCTATGTGCGCGCTTGAATATCTCTAATTTTACATTTGTGATATCCTCGGGAAGTATAAATAGGGGGAAGCAATATATTCGATATCTCATCCGGAAATGCACCCTCTCGAAACCTGGACAGCAAGCTACACCACAATGCAGAGTGCCTCTCTTGCAGAGTCTGCCACTTGAGTTCGTTAAACATCTCTGTAACGCTATCACGCTTACCAAATAACCCTGTGATGAAATGCGCCACTCTTCTTTGGATCTTCTCTATCTCCTCTGTAAAACCCGACCTGGTACGGATCCCACACTGATGAGCAATACTCAAGTATAGGTCGAACGAGTGTTTTGCAAGCCACCTCCTTTGTGATGGACTACATTTTCTAAGGACTCTCCCAATGAATCTCAACCAGGCACCCACCTTATCAACAATTAATTTTATATGATCATTCCACTTCAAATTGTTCCGCACGCATACTCCCAGACATTTTACAGAAGTAAGTGTTAGAAGTGTTTGTTCCGCTATCATATAATCATACAATAAGGGATCCTTCTTTCTATGTATTCGCAATACATTACATTTGTCTATGTTAAGGGTCGGTTGCCACTCCCTGCACAAAGTGCCTATCCGCTGCAGATCTTCCTGCATTTCACTGCAGTTTTCCAATGCTGCAACTTCTCTGTATACTACAGCATCATCTGCAAAAAGCCGCATGGAACTTCCGACACTATCTACTAGGTCATTTATATATTGTGAAAAGCAATAACACTCCCCTGTGGCACGCCAGAGGTTACTTTAATGTCTGTAGACGTCTCTCCATTGAGAACAAAATGCTGTATTCTGTTTACTAAAAACTCTTCAATCCAGCCATACAGCTGGTATGATATTCCGTAGGCTCTTAGTTTGTTTATCAGGCGACAGTCCGGAACTGTATCAAACGCCTTCCGGAAGTCAAGGAAAATGCCATCTACCTGGGAACCTGTATCTAATATTTTCTGGGTCTCATGAGCAAATAAAGCGAGTTGGGTCTCACACCATCGCTGTTTCCGGAATCCATGTTGATTCCTACGGAGTAGATTCTGGGTTTCCAGAAATGACATGATATGCAAGCAAAAAACGTGTTCTAAAATTCTACAACAGATCGATGTCAGAGATATAGGCCTATAGTTTTGCGCATTTGCTCGATGACCCTTCTTGAAAACTTGAACTACCTGTTCTCTTTTCCTATCATTTGGAACCTTCCGTTCCTCTAGAGACTTGCGGTACACGGCTGTTAGAAGGGGGGCAAGTTCTTTCGCGTACTCTGTGTAGAACCGAATTGGTATCCCGTCAGGTCCAGTGGACTTTCCTATGTTGAGTGATTTCAGCTGCTTTTCTATTCCTTGGGCTCTTATTTCAATGTGAGCCATTTTTTCGTTCATGTGAGGATTTAGAGAAGGAACTGCAGTGCGGTTCTCCTCTGTGAAACAGCTTTCGAAAAATGTGTTTAGTATTTCACCTTTATGTGTGTCATCCTCTGTTTCAATGCCATTATAACCCAGAGTGTCTCGATATGCTGTTTTGATCCACTTACTGATTTAACCTAAGACCAGAACTTCCTAGGATTTTCTGTTAAATTGGTACATAGAATTTTACTTTCGAATTCACTGAACGCTTCACACTCAGCCCTCCTTACGCTAATTTTGACATTGTTTAGCTTCTGTTTGTCTGAGAGGTTTTGGCTGCGTTTAAATTTCCAGTGCATCTCTCTTTGCTTTCGCAGTAGTTTCCTAACTTTGTTGTTGAA
This sequence comes from Schistocerca gregaria, assembly GCF_023897955.1. Classification (NCBI taxonomy): domain Eukaryota; kingdom Metazoa; phylum Arthropoda; class Insecta; order Orthoptera; family Acrididae; genus Schistocerca; species Schistocerca gregaria. Next base: position 85,682,950 of record NC_064926.1, on the reverse strand, counting down.
CCACGGTGTGTTTTTCCCATCCCTCACAGTTTTACTCAGCACGTACCTGTCTAAAATGCGTTTTATGATTACCTTGAACTTTTTCCATAAACACTCAACATTGTCAGTGTCAGAAAAGAAATTTTCATTTTCATCTGTTAGGTAGGCTGAAATCTGCCTCCGGTTACTCTTGCTAAACAGATAAACCTTCCTCCCTTTTTTTATGTTCCTATTTACTTCCATATTCAGGGATGCTGCAACAGCCTTATGATCACTGATTCCCTGTTCTGCACTTACCGAGTCGAAAAGTTTGGGTCTGTTTCTTATCAGTAGGTCCAAGATGTTACCTCCATGAGTCGGTTCTCTGTTTAATTGCTCGAGGTAATTTTCGGATAGTGCACTCAGTATAATGTCACTCGATGCTCTGTCCCTACCACCCGTCTTAAACATCTGAGTGTCCCAGTCTATATCTGGTAAATTGAAATCTCCACCTAAGACTATAACATGCTGAGGAAATTTATGTGAAATGTATTCCAGATTTTCTCTCAGTTGTTCTGCCACTAATGCTGCTGAGTCGGGAGGTCAGTAAAAGGAGCCAACTATTAACCTAACTCGGTTGTTGAGTATAACCTCCACCCATAATAATTCACAGGAACTATCCACTTCTACTTCACTTCAGGATTAACTACTACTAACAGCGACAAACACGCCACCACCGGTTGCATGCAATCCATCCTTTCTAAACACCGTCTGTGCCTTTGTAAAAATTTCGGCAGAATTTATGTCTGGCTTCAACCAGCTTTCTGTACCTCTAATGATTCCCGCTTCGGTGCTTTCTATCAGCGCTTGAAGTTCTGGTACTTTACCAATGCAGCTTTGACAGTTTACAATTACAATACCGATTGCTACATGGTCCCTGCATGTCCTGACTTTGCCCTGCACCCTTTGAGGCTGTTGCCCTTTCTTTACTTGTCCGAGGCCATCTAACCTAAAAAACTTGCCCAGTCCATGCCACACAACCCGGAAACTGAAACCCCACCACCCTATGGCACAAATTCGGAACATGCAGAGAAAGCAAGGGCTGTTGCACTCTTGATTCAAGAGAGAATGTGCAAATGATGGCAGTAGAGTTTTACGTGTCTGTGGAAAGATGTATGCAACTACCTGCATCATACCTTAGCAAAAGAACTGGCTAAGAACCCAATAAAATTAGGGTCCTTCCTAAAACCATTAAGCGAGTCTAAGGCTTCCATCCAGTTACTCATTGACTAGTCAGGTATAGCAGTTGAAAAACAAAAGCCGAAGTTTTAAATTCTGCGTTTAAGAAATTATTCACACTGGAGGGTCATAGAAACATATCGTGGCACCGAGTCCCATAGGGACGATATAGTAATAAGTATGCCTGGCGTAGAGAAACAACTGAGAGAATTGGAAACAAGACACCAGGTCCGGATTGAAGCCCTATTTGGTTTTACAAAGGAAACTCTACAGCTTTGGCCCCTTACTTAGCTTGCATTTACTGCGAATCTCTTGCCCAGTGCAAAGTCCCAAGTGACAGGAGAAAAGTGCAGGTGACTCCTGTTTAAAAGAATTGTACAGAATTACAGACTAATATTCTTAACTTCAGTTTGATGCATAATTATAGAACATATCCTAAATTCGAATATAATATATTTGCTAGAGACCAAAAGTTCGTCAGAGACATCAGTATCATCTGTTGTGCCCAAGGGAAGTGTGATAGAAATGCTGATATTTTCTATACACACAAATGATCTAGTGGGCAGGGTGGGCAGGAATCTATGGTTGTTTGTTGATGGTGCTGTGGTGTGTGAGAAGATGACAAAGATGAGTGGCTGTAGGATGATACAAGATAACCTAGGCAAAATTTCTATGTAGTGTGATGAATAGCAGCTGTTTCTAGATGTATAAGTGAAAGTCAGTGCAGATAAGTAGGAAAAACAAACTTGTATTGTTTGGATACAGTATTGATAGTATTCTGCTTTAGACAGTCACATCATTTAGATATCAGGGCATAACGTTACAGAGCGATATGAAATGGGATGGCCATGTGAGGAATGTGGTTGGGAAGGCAAATGCAAATGGTTGGTTTATTGGGAGATTTTTAGGAAAGAGTGGTTGATCTGTAAATGAGACTGCATATAAGATGCTAGTGCGGCCTATTCTTTGGTACTGCTCGAGTGTTTGGTATCCCCACCAGGTCAAATTAAAGGAATACATTGAAGAAATTCATAAGTGGGGTGGGTAGATTTGTTTGAAGGTAGGCTTGAATAACATGTGAATATTATGGAGATGGTTTGAGAACTCAAATAGGAATCCCTGGAGAGAAGGCGACTTTCTTTTTGAGGAACACTGTTGGGAAAATTTAGAGAATCGGCATTTGAAACTGGCTGCAGAATGATCCTGCTGCCAGCAATGTAACATTTCATGTGGAGACCATGAAGATAAGATACAGGAAATTAGGTCTCATAAGGAGCACATAGACAGCTATTTTTCCCTTGCTCAATGTACATTTGAAATAAGAAAGGAAATGACAAGTGGTGGTACCGTGTACTCGTCACCACATACCATACGGTGGTTTGCAGAATACATATGCAGATGTAGATTCAGAAAAGTACCATGGCTGTCACATAAACATTCACTTTTATACCACAGAGAAGAAAATTCCATCCTTTCAAATTTTGAAACTGTAAATTGAGCTGTTGCTTTGGCAAATTTAAGTCATAAACAAGATTTTTTAGATATCCCTGAGACAAAAAGTATGGCACATTTAGTTCCCAGTCGCATTGGGTCGTCATTCATATCTCCTTTACTGTATTTGTCTATATTCACTGTTATATGCTTATGAGGAACAGGTATCAGCAGTTCTTCACTGTGACATACAGAGCAATAGCATGTCGTATATTAGGATATTTCCCAGTTTTCCTTGTCTGTGAGGTGGTTACATATATTTGTGGTAGACAAGAGCTGCAGTCTGTTCTATTTTTGGCAGACAAAAACAGCAGTCTGTTCTGTGTTCTGTTAGTTCTCTCCAAATTACGGGAACAGCAAAGGACATGCTGTGATTCTTTTAACCAGCCTCTCAGAATATAGTATATGGCAATAAAGCATGTGTGATGTTCCTAGTTATCATTCTTGTCACCAGTCTTACATCTGAAGTAATATTTTCATTGTCACAAGCAGGACCTACAGACTGTTCCACAAGCTTGTACCGACCCTTCTGTAGCATTCCTTTTGAATCATTGGCACCCTTACAGAGTTTATTTTCCACTAAATGCATTAACACTACACGACATGTAGAAATTAGTAATTAACATGACTAACACAATAAACACACACAGACAGAATCTATAAGGGCCGTTCAAAAAGAAATGAGCCAGAGGCATAATTGCAGAAACCAATACCTGTATGTTAGAAGTATTGACCTGGTTGTTGAGACACTTGTCCCACTGTGACACTAGGTGGTGAATGGCTGTCTCATAAAATTCCTAGGGCTGTGATGTCAACCAGTTCTGCATGTACAGCTGGACGAGGTTGTCCAAGGTGAATCGTTTGCCACTCAGAGCCCTTTTAAGGGGACCAAAAATGGTGTAATCACAGGGAGAGAGGTCCGTACTGTATGGAGGGTGGCCAAAAATCTCCCATTTGAATTTCTGCAGGAGTGCCGCGACTGTGTTGGCCATAGGATGCTTTGCATTGTCATGGAGTAGAATGACTCCACTGGAGAGATTGCCTGGTCATTTTGATTTAATTGCTTGGCGAAGGGTGGTCAAGGTTTGCAACTAACACTGGGAATTCATTGTTGTCCTGTGCTGCAGGAAGTGAATCAGAAGGGGGGGGGGGGCATATTGGTCAAAGAAGAATGTCAGCACAACCTTTTGTGCAATTGTGTGGACGATACCATTCACACTCGTAACAAAACTTTTGTTGACCATTGTAACCAGCAATTTGTTTCCTCTTGCATTAGCTTAGTAAAGTTGTCATTAACACAAAGATTGATTTGAAAATTTTAGTGCTTTACTGAATGTAATATTACTATTTAACATCCCTTTGACAATGAAGTCATTAGAGACTGCACAAGCTCAGAATAGAGGAGGATGGGAAAAGAAATTGGCAGTGCCCTATCAAAGGAACTATCCCAACATAACCTGAATAACTTTAGGGAAATCATGGAAAACCTATATCTGGAAGGCCAGATGGGGGATACAATCTGTTGTCCACCTGAAAGTGAGTCCAGTGTGGTAATAACTATGCCATCTTGCTTGCTGTGCGTTACTGGAGCTAGTACGTTTTCCATTGCCTCCATCCAACCCAGCCAGTTTACGGGCTGTGGCTAAGCCATTTCTCCACAATATATCTTCTTCCAGGAGTGCTAGCCTCACAAGGTAGCCAAGAGAACTTCTGTGAAGTTTGCAAGGTAGGAAAAGAGACACTGGCGGAAGTAAAGATGTGAGGGTGAGGCATGACTTGGGCATGGGTAGCTCAATCACTAGAGCTCTTACCATGAAAGGGAAAGGTCCCAGGTTTGAGGCCTGGTCTGGTGCACAGTTATAATCTGCCAGGAAGCTACATCTTATTTCTGTTGCTGGGTTAAGTGGACAGTTTTGCAAGACAGTATTCACACTCATCTTCACCGAGAGATATATGGATCAGCATCAGTCACAATTTTTCAATGCCCTACAATTAGTAGGAAACAGATTGTGGACAGTTGTGATTAAGATGCAAAAAGAGACAGACAGAGTTGCAACTAAAATGAATATTTATTTAGTCTGTGACTGGTTTTGGGCATTGCCCATTCTCAAACCAATCAATATTTGCCAAGTAAAATGTCCATCCAAAATATCTGTAAATAAAGTGGATACATATGTATATGTCCCCAACTAATTTTTGTTAACAAACATACACAAATGTACCTACTTTATTTACTACCATTTTAGACAGACATTTTACTCAACAAACATTAGTTTGTTTGAGAATGGGCATAGCTCAAAACTGGGCACTGACTAAATAAACATCCATTTTAGTTGCAACTCCATCTATCTCTTTTTGCATCACAGTCTAAAATGAGTTGCTGTTCCTCTATACACAGCACACTGGATTGAAAAAGACTTATGAATGATGATATTTTGAATGTCTTTACAGAGCAGTTGAATGCATTTGTATTCTGAATAGGAATTGCATGATTATTAATTTGATAAACTTAGTTTGTTTTAACTGCTTGAATACATTTTATTTCAGCTGTAGCATAGATAGATCTATCACCATTCACACCCCTCCCCCCCCCCCCCCCCCAACCCCCATGTGTTTTATGGACTCCACTATTATTGGTGTGGCCAAAGCTTCAGTAATTCTAGTACCTCAAAACAAAATTTTCACCATTAATTTATAATGACAACCATGTCTCATAATGACCAGAATTAAAGTATACAGTTGTTACAGTGAGGGTTTCAGTTGAAATGTATGTTTGTGTGATATATCTGAGATGCTAACATTGAAATGTGAAACCCAGTCTTGACACTTATATTCTAGGAACCATGGATAGAAGATGTGAAAACAGTGTATCTGCTTTGCTGACCATTAGAATCGCAACACCAGGAACGACAGCTAAGAACAAAAGTTTACTTATTGTGTGTATGTAATTAACTTTGTAGATGATTTGAGGGTGTACATGATGTGAAATTTAGTACACATAGCTACCACCTCTGGCAGCAGTGACAACTCTAACTGAACTGGGCTTCAGGTGGAACTGGCCTTTGATGAGAGAGATCTGGATGTGTCATTCCATGCTGCTTCTACTCTTTGCCTGGCTTTTATCAATTATAGTGTTTGGCAAGTGCTGTCATGCCAGTCTCTTGGAAATCCATGCTCAAATATTTTCAGTGGGCGAGAAATTTGAACTTGCTGGGTAGTGTAGCAGTCTAACACTTTCTGTACTGACGTAATGCAGGGCAGTATTGTTAATATGTCTTGTATTATCTGTATTGAAAGATAATGTCACAGAGACCTTGAAGATGGTACACAACCTTAACTTGTTAGAAATGTAGCCGTTAGTGGCTAAATTCCCACCTCGGAAAACAAGCAGTGATTTTTTTTTTGTCTCCAGCGACATCACATATCATCACACTAGGTGCTGGGCCAGTATTATGATGACAAATGCAATATGACTCTGTCCCTTCTCTCCAGAACCTCCACACTCAGATGTACATTGTGATGCTGTACACAAAACTACGACTTGTCTGAAAACATGTCACGATGCCACTGCTGTGTCCAGTGTTATTGAGCATGCTACTGCTGGTGTGTTAACTCCTCCTGTTGCTGCAACAATGGACCCCATGCTGACAGTCCATAGTGCTCTACAAGTCATCACACTATTTGTGAATACTAGTCTTGTGGCAAACAAGCCTGTTTCCTGACTCAAGATGAGTAATGTGATTGTACAGTCCTACATGGCTGAGCTAATGGTACCTTTATCCTCTCAGGTGCTAATCTCATAGGCTCATTAAGATCCTGTGTGGTGTTGAATATGGTCCTCCTGAACCTATTGATTCCATATTTGCATGACAATTGTGGAAGTATTGCTAACGTGACCAGCAATATGATAAATTGCAGCCTCAATTGGATTGGTCAAGATCTTGCCACTTTTGAATGTCAGTGCGTACTGGTACACATTTCTCCTTCATAAGCAAGGAAAACACAATCTTCTCACAAACTACCAACACTTGAATTTGATTTCTGAATGGGAAACAAACTCCATAATCTTTTCTTATGTAGCAAAATGATGATAATGGAATGTAATCGAATTAAATCAGGTGATGCTGTGGGAATTAGGTTAGGAAATGAGACATTTAAATAGTAGATGAGTTTTGTTATTTGGGGAGAAAAATAACTGATGATGGTCGAAGTAGAGAGGATATAAAATGTAGACTGGCAATGGCAAGGAAAGTGTTTCTGAAGAAGAGAAATGTGTTAACATCGAGTGTAGATTTAAGTGTCAGGAAGTCTTTGCTGAAAGTGTTTGTATGGAGTGTAGTCATGTATGGAAGTGAAACATGGACGATAAATGGTTTAGACAAAAAGAGAATATAAGCTTTTGAAACGCGGTGCTACAGAAGAATGCTGAAGATTATATGGGTAAATGATGTAACTAATGAATATGTACTGAATAGAATTGGGGAGAAATTTGTGGCACAACTTGGTTAGAAGAAGGGATTGGTTGATGGGACATGCTCTGAGGCGTCAAGGGATCACCAATTTAGTATTGGAGGGCAGGTGGAAGGGTAAAAATCATAGAGGGAGACCAAGAGATTAATACACTTAGCAGATTCAGAAGGATGTAGGTTGCAGTAGGTACTTTGAGATGAAGAAGCTTGCACAGGATAAAGTAGCATGGAGAGCTGCATCAAACCAGTCTGTGGACTGAAGACCACAACAACAACAACTTGATGTACAGAATGCAGAAGACATAACCTATTTACTTCAGGTGGTTGTGCTGAAATGCTAAAGCATATAGGACATTTTGTGCCAATTCCATTTTCATGGTGTTACAATTTTAATGCCTGACAGTGTAGATTTTATGAAGGCTTTCATTTCAGTGCCTTACTGAAACCTATAGCAGATTCATTCATATAGGGCATCCAGCAAGATTTTTCTTTGGATTGAAAATATCTTGACAGTTCGAAAGAAAATGATCTGGAATGGAGCATGTTCAATTGATACAGCTCTAATTTTGGGTAAGCCTCAAGATTGTAGTTTCGAAACCTAGCAAGTTTCTTTCTTTTGTGCGTGCCTATCGACAATTCAACACTTTTGCTTTTTGGTGAAAGGTCTCCTTTAATCCAAAAGTATTTACATTGTACAAGAAAGTTCCTACTAGATTTTTTCAACTTTAATACATATGTACACAAAGTTTAACTCTCTTATGAATTAGTTGATTGTGATTGGCAACTATGCTAGTATGACAGACTAAGAGAAGTATTGTTGGACTCTGATGTACTGAAATGCTTCTGCTACTGTTCTTGAGTGCTAAACATGCTAAATAATTCAAACTTCGATTGTAATTATAATTTAGACCATCATAATAAGTGTATTGCAGTGATTTAAAAGATAATTGAGAACAGGAAGTGTCACATAGTTTTTATTTAGCTTTAAGATCGATGCTCTTGATGAAAATTCATTGTAATTGTTCCATTAAAGTCTTGGTTTTTTCATTTTTGTGGGATCATGCAACTTCTGTACTCATACAACTCCATTGTAGGACTTTTACTTGCAATCCAGAGACAGCTGTCAAAACTCTTGACACTTTGACCTTCAAAGACAAAACTAACACAGAAAGCTAGTGAAATACAAAAAAATATGTGAGGCAACATAAGAGACTTTTTTTAGTGTCAAAACTATCGACAACTTGACCTTCAAAGGAATAACTAACATATGGTGCAATAATAATAATATTTGAGTAACTAATATCCACACCTGTTTTCATATTCATTCACGGATTTGTGTACCCCCTCAGCCCACTCCAGTTCTGTTACAATTGAAAATCGGACACATGTTAATAGGACTTTATCGGTTATTTTCACTTAACAAATTATGTGATATTCCTCCTGAATCACACTGTATTTTTGATAATATCATGTAATGTGAATTCTTTGTTATGCTTTAATATCATTAATCTTAAACACTATAAATTCTTCACTTGATGATGTTGGCTATTTGTGTATTGAAATGTGTGTATATTTTAATGTTTATTGAAGCTATTGTATTATTTTAGAAATGAAAAAAGGGGCTCTAATTTTATTGATAGCCTCGATTACCACTTCCCTTAGATCTATGGAGTGGAACTTCTTGTCAAAATATTTATTGTATAATGTTTTTGTCTGATGCTCTCATCTGTGAAGGTCCCCTTACTTAGAAACAGCACATCTAATTTAATGTAGTTAACAACGAAATATACAGTGCAAGAGAAAAGCCTTTGGATGATCATAAGTTTTTTGCCACTCTAAATTAGCAATATTTCTTTTATAAGGTTTTACTATTTCTCCAAAAAGTTATGAACACAAAACATTTACTGCATGTAGTAGTAGTAGTAGTAGTAGTAGTAGTAATTGTTGTTGTTGCTTTGACAGTTCATTGGTGTTTTATGGGACATATACGTGTTTCTGAAATGTAAAATGTTTCTCCTTTTCTTTGTTGACAGAAAGAAAAGTAAAAGATATTTTGCCAATTGAAAAGAGTGTGGATTTGTCTGTACCACAGTTGCCACCTTGGGAACGCTACTTCACCAAAAGAATAGTTGGAGATATCTGTCTGTTGATACATTCCAACCGCATTGCAGTGGTGACACTTCTTCCCACTCACCCTGTTATTGCAAACGGCAAGTCAGTTGTCTCAGTGGATTTTGCCAAACGGGCTGATAATTCTGTCCGTGGGAAAGGAAAGAGGGGTGCTCAGGCACTCAATGTAGATTCAGCACTTTGCGAACTCTTGTGCAGTGATGACACCAAATATATAGTCCGTGCATGTATTGGAGGAAAGTTGATCGAAGTTAACTTTCGTCTGATGAAACAGCCACAGCTTCTCACTACGCGGCCTCAGGCAGAAGGATATATAGCAATAATGTTACCATATGAACCACGTAAGCAGAAGGAGAGACCAGTATGTGATACTCTCATAGATGCAGAAGTTGACTAGTTGTTGATTGCTTGACATGTCTTACTGGCTGTGATGTATGTGTGGTTTCAGGGAGAGGTAACTATTTCAGTTTTAATTTAATGTTATTTGTACTTGTGCAGACAGGAAAACAGTTTTTGTACAATAAGCCTGTGATAAATAAATAAATAAGACTTTTACTTTTACACCTTTTTTGATTAAATTGTTTCTTTATACTTGAAATTAAGTTATTTACTGTATTTAATGTTTTGTTCAAACCATTCCATGCCATCACTTTGTGATAACAATTGTCTTCCAAAAAACCCATTGGAATAATTCAGTGCAGCAAGTTCTTTGTTACTTGAATTAAAGCTGTCCCAGAGACCAGCATAAGAAAACTTGCCACAGTGATAAAATAAAGTGTTTGCAGAACATTTGTGTATTTTTTCCCCCAACAAACATTTTGTTTTTGTATTTATGTTAACTTGACATTTGGTTTGTATCTCTGTTTTCAATTGATGGATTATGGCTATTCTTTGTGCTAAACAAAACACACACAATAGGAGGAGGATACAATCATTATTCAGTGTTCTCAGTGGTGAAACAAATACTGTGAATGATATGGGGGAAAATACAAAAAATTGAAGTAGCAACTAATTTAATAAATGAAAGAAAATGTGGTATAATGTTGGATATCTGATTTGTAATTCAGGTTCATAGAGTATGAGAAAAGAAAAACTGTTACGCACTTAAATTGAGGCATGATGGACTGGTCAAAGATTCAGTCTCCTTCACCCAATCTCTGCTACAATGAATATCTCATTTTGCTACCGACCCCTGAGCCCAAAACCAACTGAAAGCTATCCGTGAATCTTGCATCTTCCTGTCCATACTACAATCTGCCTGTGTCCTACTACCACTCAACCATGTGCTGGTTAACAAATTCATCCATTACAAACTAAGTTGTAAGAACTGCAACTGCAAATTAAAATGGAAAACAATTATCTTGTTAGTGGCAAGCATTCATTATTTCTTGCAGCCACACATGATTTGGTCTAGAGATTAGGTTGTGTTGTAAGCTCAGGAAGAATAGTATGAGTCGTACATTCTGACACTGGTAATATTGTAAGCTTCTAAGTGCACAACATGATGTGACTGATATACAGTGAGAAGAACACATTAGGGAATGTACTTACAATACATCCCTTGATCCCACAATCCTATTCTCAATTGGCTGTTGTCCGTGTCTCACACCCAGCTCCACCCCTGTTCCCATGCCTCCTAGTTCACTGCAATAATCGGTGATCTCGGTGGTCTCCCTCTTTCTTCTATCACCTCCTCCCTCCCCCCTCCCCTTTGTGCCCTACAGCTGCCAAACCCACTGTAACACAATATAGTGTGCCACAAACAACTGTACCAATGTGAACTCAATGTTGCAACTTTTCTACGATACTCCCGAGCCATAAGCTTCCTTTGCCTCCACCTGTTCCTTCCACTCACCACTTCCTGGCTCCATTCGTCTGTTCTGTCCAACACAACCATTCACTCCAGCTGGGTTGCAGCAGTAGGAAAATGTAGTTAGTCAGCAAGTGTAGCCATGTGTGTCTTTGTTAGCCATCTCTGAAGGCAGACATTGTACAGAATCTATGCAATATTTCCAGCCTTTTCTTTATGTGCCTATCGACTACTCAAAGCTCCAACTATATGGTAAGGGGAAGCCCTTAGTCCTTTGCAGGTGGGTGTGTAATCAAAGTGTTGAAAAATGCAGCTTGGATTTCAAATAAGAACTCCTTGTGAGGGCACACAAGTGGATATGTAACGAAAAATTGTTAAGAAAAATGAATGCTAATTACCTCTGAAATCTTGTTTTTTTTGTTTAGTGGAAAAGTCATTAAATGTCCATTACATTTTATGCTGATTACTTATTTACTCAGCAGTAATCTCTTCTGATGAAACTGCTGTTGCTGATCAACATGATAAAACTTTTGATGCTGGAGCAGAACTGTACAGAGGACATCCTACACCCGTGACAAAATAGCTAAAACTGCACCTCCCCTAAAACTATCTTTTTGCAAACTTTTCTATGTATATTTATCAAATTTTAATTTTGTAGGCAGATTTAATAAAAATGAAGCACAGCAAAACTATCGAGTGAGGTTTAATACAAGAATTACACGGGTTAAATGTTTAACAAAGAACATTATGACTTTCAATGCATTAGCATGTATTGGACTTTCATTTGTATTAGTGTAAAAGGAAAGCACCTAATACTTAAGTACTTACGACACCAGATTACCCAAGCAATGTTGCTAGTGACCAACGACAGAGTATATGATTTTTTATATTAGGATTCACTGCATGTGAACAGAGTGTAGCTGTCTATAAGCACAATGACTAGCAATGCCTCTAATATTATTAATCAGCCACAGAAGGCTTATTCATGAATTCTTATTTATTTACACAGCAGGTCGTATCAACTGACTCTTGGGAATAGCAAAACTACTGGCTGGATGGTCAAGTAAATTACGTACCACTCTATTGTTTTACTTACTCCCTCTACAGCTGTGTGCTGCTCAAGACCTAAGTCAGCTGAAAACAATAAAAATTGGAAGCATTCAGTCAGGTAGCATATTTGCCCAATCACTCCCTTCACCAACTCTGTACCATCCCACCGCTTTACCTCCTGGATCCGTACTCATCACTTTTGATGCCACCTCCCAATACACCAACATCCCTCATGCCCATGGTCTTACCGCTATCAAACACTGCCTTCCCCAACATCCTCCAGACTTCAAACCCACTACCACATTCCTCATACATTTAATTAACCTTATCCTGACCCACAAAAACTCATTTGAAGGCTAGGTGTATAAACAAATCTGTGACACAGCTAGGGGCACCCACATGGCACCCTCTTATGACAACCTACTTATGGGCCATCTAGAGGAGACCTTCCTAGCCTCCCAAATCACCAAACCCCCTAGTCTGGTTGATGCCATGTTCATGATCTGGACACACAGCCAGGACACCACCTTCAGTCCTTCACAGTGTCAACACCCTCTCTCTCATCTGCTTCACATGGTCCTCCTCAAGCCTGCTTGCCACCTTCCTAGATGTTGACCTCCTATTCTCTGACGGCTCCGTATTCAGCTCTGCCCACATTAAACTCACAATTCACCAACAGTACCTTAATTTTGACAGCTGTCATCCCTTTCACACCAAAAAGTCACTTCCATATAGCCTCGTTGGCCCAGGGACAGACTACCTGCAGTGACAAAAACTCACTTGCTCAGTATGCTGAGAGTCTGACCAAGGCCTTTTCACAGACAGGCACTGTCGCCTAGACCTAAACCCCAAACATATGTTCTCAACCCCAATCCTCCTACCACCCCCATTACCGGTCACAAGGGAGTGTCCCCTTCATCTCCCAGAGTCACCTCAGATTGAAACAACTGAACATCATCTTCACCAGGCCTTTGATTACCTCTCATGGTGCCCTGAAATTAGAGACATCTTACCCAAGGTACTTTCCCCCCCTTCTGAAGTGGTGTTCTGTTGCCCACCCAAACTCTGTAACATCCTAGTCCATCTCTATGCCACTCCCAATCCCAACCTCTTTCCACAAGGACCATACCTTGTGGAAGGCGCAGGTGCTAAACCTGCCCAATCCACTCACCCAGTGCTTCCTATTCCAGTCCTGTCACATGTTTATCCTACCCCATCAGGGGCTGGACCACCTGTGAAAGCAGCCATGTCATTTACCAGCTCTGTTGTAATCATTGCTCAGCTTTCTGTATTAGTATGACTACTAACCAGCCATTCACTAGGATGAATGGCCACTGGCAAACAGTGGCCAAGAGCAAAGTAGACCATCCTGTGGCACAACATACAGCTGAAAATAACTCACTCTATTTCAACAGCTGCTTCACTATTTGAACTGTAGGGATCCTCCCCTCCACCACCAGCTTTTCTTAACTGTGCAGATGGGAGTCATTCTTACAACACATTCTCAGCTCGTGCAATTATTCTGGCCTTAACCTATGGTAATGTACTGCCACACACCATCCACCCAACATTTTCCGCCCCATCCACTCCATCCTATCATCTCCTCCCCATTATCGTCTCCCACCCTGTTTATTTGCAGGCTTCTGCCAACACATTTGCCCAGCTTTACCTGCTCCTCTCCTTTTTTGTTCCTTTTTCCCTCACCTCTCTCCCCCACAACTTCCTGATACTGCACCTGTCGGCAGTCTAGTCCATGCACACTCCACCAAATATCATTCGTCTCTCTCCCCACTCGTACACAACTATCCCTTCCTTCCTCCTCCCCACCCTCTGAAGATTTCTGCGTGTATGGGACGTGATGTTGCATTTTGGCCCCAGTTGCTAGGGTCTGCTGTCGTGTTTGCATGTGGTGTCCTTGCTTGTGCATGTTGTGTGTGTCCTCTTTGCTGACCAAGGCTGTGGCCGAAAGCTGTATGTGAGTGTCTTTTAATCATGCTTGTCTGCAACTTGATGTGTCTTCCTTAATTTAGGAAGAAATTTATTTTTTGCTAAATTGTTGATATTGCTACATGGAGTTTCCTTGTTTGATTTTTACTGAATGTATCTGTTCTAGCCTAAATCCCTGTGTTCTTTTTTTTTGTTACTCTTCTCTATTGCATACTCTTCTGATTGTCTGTTCTTTCTCTTCTTTCCTTTGTTTATTCACCACCTTCAAATCCGCTTCTATTTCTGAGCTACACTGCATCAACGATTGTCCACGCTCAACACAGTCTTTACGACCGCACAGATTGTTGGTGGAGCATGTAATGCCAAAGATGTTTTCCTCTTATAGTAAGTACATGTTTTGCACATTGACTGCACCTAATCCCTCATCCTGACGTACTTAAAAATTTTATTTTCGACACCCACCCGCACCATATGAACTTTCGATTCTCGACATAATCCATCCTCCTGTCCCCTCTCTTCATTAATTGCAACGCATACACAATACCATGCTCGTCATTTCTTTTCATCCACATTTTTGTATGTTTTTAACATCTCTGTGTGTAGTTTTATGCAGTTTTGGTGTATTTTTAGTATTTGTGTATATTTTTTACGTATCTGTATGTATTTTTTTAGTATCTGTGCGTGTTTCTGCATGTCTTTGCATATTTTTTACGCATCTTTATGCATCTTTTCTCTTATTCAAATTCCCTCACAACCATCAACACATATTTGGCCATTTCTGTGTTATTCTCGTTTCCTTTGCACCATTTCTGGCACAATAGACCCTTGCTCCATCTTTCTGACCCAGTTCAAAAAATTACCCCTTTCCCTTGCTTAAACCAAGCCACACATCCCGTTTTTCAAATTCTGCCTAAATCATTCAATGCCTGCAAATGACCTAACTGTAAAAATTTTTTTCCCTGCATTCTCTCCCTCCTTTCACAATGTCCTCGTTTCCAGATTCTGCCAATTGCTGCCTGTCACCAACTTGGTACTGCAAAAAAAAAAAAAAAAAAAAAAAAAAAAAAAAAAAAAAAAAAAAAAAAAAAAAGGGTCACGATGGCACAGGCATCCCAAAACCACCTTCTCCTCCTTCCACAAGGTACTACTACTCTGCAGTCCCTATTCCATAGATCACATTGCGCAGGGGATAGCATCGCAGTCTGAGGTGCCTTGTCACAGTCTGCTCGGCTGCCCCCATCGTGCGTTCAAGTCGTCTCTCAGGCATGGGTATATGTGTTGTCCTTAGTGTAAGCCAGTATAAGTCGCACTACTGGCCATTAAAATTGCTACACCAAGAAGAACTGCAGATGATAAACTGGTATTCATTGGACAAATATATTATACTAGAACTGACATGTGATTACATTTTCATGCAATTTGGGTGAATAGATCCTGAGAAATCAGTTCCCAGAACAACCACCTCAGGGTGTAATAACGGCCTCGATGCGCCTGGGCATTGAGTCAAAGAGAGCTTGGATGGCGTGTACAGGTACAGCTGCCCAAGCAGCTTCAACACAATACCACAGTTCATCAAGAGTAGGGACTGGTGTATTGTGATGAGCCAGTTGCTCGGCCACCATTGACCAGACATTTTCAGTTGGTGAGAGATCGTGAGAATGTGTTGACCCTGGCAGCAGTTGAACATTTTCGGTATCCAGAAATACTCATACAGGACCTGCAACATGATCCTGCTGAAATGTATTCACAGGGATCGAATGAAGGGTAGAGTCATGGGTCATAACACATCTGAAATGTAACGTCCACTGTTCAAAGTACCGTCAATGCTAACAAGAGGTGACCAAGACGTGTAATCAATGGCACCCCATACCATCACACCAGGTGATACACCAGTATGGCGATGATGAATACATGCTTCCAATGTGCGTTCACCACGATTTCGCCAAACACAGATGTGACCATCATGATGCTGTTAACAGAACCTGGATTCACTCAGAAAAATGAAGTTTTGCCATTCGTGCACCCAGGTTCGTTGTTGAGTACACCATCGCAGACGCTCCTGTCTGGGATGCAGCATCAAGGGTAACCGCAGCCATCGTCTCCGAGCTGATTGTCCATGTTGCTGCAAATGTCGTTGAACTGTTCGTGCAGATGGTTGTCGTCTTGCAAACATCCCCATCTGTTGACTCAGGGATTGAGACGTGGCAGCACGATCCGTTACAGCCGTGCAGTAAGATGCCTGTCATCTCGACTGCTAGTGATATAAGGCCATTGGGATCCAGCACGGCGTTCTGTATTACCCTCCTGAACCCACTGATCTCATATTCTGCTAACAGTCATTGAATCTCGACCAACGCAAGCAGCAATGTCACAATATGATAAACTGCAATCGTGATAGGCTACAATCTGACCTTTATAAAAGTTGGAAACGTGATGGCACGCATTTCTCCTCCTTACACGAGGCATCACAACAATGTTTCACAAAGCAACGCTGGTCAACTGCTGTTTGTGTATGAGAAATTGGTTGGAAACTTTCCTCATGTCAGCAGGTTGTAGGTGTTGCCACCGGCGCCAACCTTGTGTGAATGCTCTGAAAAGCTAATCATTTGCATATCCCAGCATCTTCTTCCTGTCGGTTAAATTTCGCCCCTGTAGCATGTCATCTTCATGGTGTGGCAATTTTAAGTAGTATAAGTCTAGGGACCGATGATCCCATCAGTGTGGTCCCATATTAATGTATAACCACAAAATACATCCAGAACCTAGAGGAGCTTTCCAGACACAACCTCTATAAATTATCCAAACTGCTGACATCCTGCTGCCGCCTCAAAGAATCACTATCCAACCCCTATTCTACCCACAGTGTTTCTCCTCGTCCACCACTCATAAAAGCTAAACCCTGTATAGCTGACCTTTTCAGTTTGCCACGTATCCCAAAACTCACTACCAACCCTCTACCAAATGCAGTACCAAACCATTCCCATAACATTTTTAACCTTTCCACCAAACCCCTAAGTTCCACAGGCCTCCCTTTAGCCCTACACCAATATATAACCACACTGGAATTGTCAAAGTCCTACACTCCTCTTCCTGATCCATGCAATGGAAGCACTTCTTGGCCACCAATCCTTTCAGCCAAAACCAAACAAATTG
The DNA here is from genome assembly GCF_023897955.1 of Schistocerca gregaria. Lineage (NCBI taxonomy): Eukaryota > Metazoa > Arthropoda > Insecta > Orthoptera > Acrididae > Schistocerca > Schistocerca gregaria. Next base: position 85,665,703 of record NC_064926.1, on the reverse strand, counting down.
CAATGCTGAACCCTGTCTGTGCTAGTTCATACCACCATCCAACTATGATCCTCCCTCACTCCCACATAACCACCCACTGGTCACCTTTTAGGAAATCCTTACCTCCAACTTAGCCTCACCATCGTTCTCCAGGTGCCTTCCCCTGAACACCCACCTTTCAGTGAAAGAAGGAACAGCCATACACAACCTCAAAATAAATGCTGACCTAATCATCCTACCTGCAGACAAAGGTTCCACCACAGTTGTTAAGAATCACAGTGACTACCTGGCAGAAGGCCTCCTCCAATTGTCTGATGCCACCACCTATAAACTTCGCAAGAATGATCCCATCCTGGAAGCTCAACACAAACTCCAATCCCTGCTTCAAGCTTTAGGCCATTCCCAGAACATCTTGCCTGAATCGATTTCTCTTCTGTCTCGTGTGACACCCTGCACACCCATGTTCTACATGCTCCCCGAAATCCACAAACCCAACAATCCTGGATGCCCCATTGTGGCTGGTTGTTGTGCCCCCACTGAAAGAATTTCAGCACTCCTTGACCAACACCTCCAACTAATTGCCTATAATTTAGCTTCCCACATCAAAGACACCAATATCTTCCTTCACCAACTCTCTACCATCCCACCACTTTATCTCCTGGATCCGTACTCATCACTTTTGATGCCACCTCCCTATACACCAACATTCCTCATGCCCATGGTCTTACCAATGCCAAATACTACCTTCCCCAACGTCCTTCATACTTCAAACCTACTACCTCATTCCTCATACATCTTATTGACTTTATCCTAACCCACAACAACATCTCATTTGAAGGGACGGTGTACAAATAAATCTGTGGGATAGCTATGGGCACCACTGTGTCACCTCTGGTTCAGATCCATGACGTGGACCCAGGACGAAGACACCCTATCTTCAGTCTTTCACAACTTAAACACCTTCTCTCCCATCTGCTTCACATGGTCCTCTTCAAACCAGAGTGCCACCTTCCTGGATGTTGGTCTCCTCCTCTCCGATGGCTCCATATGTACCTCGGTCCACATGAGATTCACCAAACATCAACACCACCTGCATTTTGACAGCTGTCATCCCTTTCACACCAAAAAATCTCTACCATATAGCCTGGCTACAAGGGGACGGTGTATCTGCAGTAAGAAAAGCTCCCATGCCCAGTATGCTGAGGGTCTCGTTACAGCCTTCACAGACAAGCTTTATCCCCCAGACCTAGTCTGTAAACAGACCTCCCATGTCAATTTTCCCCCACAACTCTAGTCCTTCCACCATCTTCAAAAACCAGCCACAAAGGATTCTCCCTTTCATCACTGAGTACCACCTCGGACTGGAATAACTGAACCATATCCTTCACTGGTGCTTTGATTACCTATCATTGTACCCTGAAATTAAGGACATCCTACCCAAGATACTGCCCGCCCTCTCTAAATTGGTGTTCTGTCACTCACCCAACCCCCAAAACATCTTAGTCCATCCTTCCATCCGTATGCTTTTCTCAATCCCAACCAATTGCCACAAGGATCATATCCCTGAGGAAGACCCAGGTACAAAATCTGCTCAATCCACCCACCCATCACTTCCTATTCCTGTCCTGTCACAGGTTTATTCTATCCCATAAGGGGCTGGGCCACTTGTGAAAGAAGCAATGTCATTTACTAGCTCTGCTACAATCATTACGCAGCTTTCTATATTGGTATGACTGCCAAGCAGTCGTCCACGAGGATGAACAGCCTCCGCCTAACTGGATCAAAGAGCAAAGTAGACTAACGTGTGGCACAACATGCAGCTGAAAATAACACACATGAATTCAATGAATGAACCAATATTCAAACCATCAGGAACCTTCCCTCCACCATCAGATTTTCTGAAGTGGCAGATGGGAGTTATCCTTAAACAAATTCTCTGTTCCTGTCATCATTCCGGCCTCAACTTGCGGTAACATATTGCCACATACCAGCCACCCAACAGTTTCCACCCATTGTTTGCAGGCTTCTGCCAACACATCTGCCCATCTTTACCCTGTTCTCTTCGTTTTTGCTCCTTTTCCCCTCACCATTCTACCCCATAACCACCTGATGCTGCACCTGTCAGCAGGCTAGTCCATGCACACTCCACCAGACAGCATATGTCTCTCTCCCCACCCATACACTATATCCCTTCCCCTTTCTCTTCTTCTTCTTCTCCTTCCCCACCTTCTGAAGATTGCTGCTTGCATCCCACGTGATGATGTGTTCCAGCCTCAGATGCTGGAGTTTGCCATTTTTGATATTGCTAACTGGAGTTTCCGTTGTTAGATTTTTGCTGAACATCTTTCTTCCCCCCTATAACCCTGTGTTCTTTTCCTTTAGCACTCTTCTGTATTACATTATTCTTCTGAGTGTCTATTCTTTCACTTTTCTCCTTCCAATTTGCTTCTAGTTCTGAGCCACACTGTATCAATGATCATGTACACTCAACACAGTCTTCATGACCCCACAGATTCTCGATGGAGCATGTAATGCACAAGATTTTTTCTCATTCTCCCGATCCCTGCTACGGAAACCTTTCTTTGCCGCCAATCCCACTCTTAATTCCAATATTAAACATTGCCTTTTTCAGTTTGTACCACTATCCAGTTATGATCTTTCCATCACTCCCACCCAACCACCTCACTTTTCACCTTCCAGGAAATCCTTACTTCCAACTTAGCCTACCATCCTTCCCCATGTCCCTTCCCCAGAACACCACCCTTTCAGTAGCAGAAAGAACAGCCATACACAACCTCAAAACAAATCCTGATCTAATCATCCTACCTGCAGACAAAGGTTCCTCCACTGTTGTTATGAATTGCAGTGACTACCCAGCAGAAGGCCTCCGAAAATTGTCTGACTCCTCAACCAATAATCTTTGGCAGAGTGACCCCATCTGAGAAGTCCAACACAAATATCATTCCTTGTTTAAAGACTTAGGCCCTTTACAGAGGATCTCACCTGAATCCATTTCCCTCCTCACTCCTATTTCACCCTGCACACCACCTCCTACATGCCCCCAAAATCCACAAACCCAACAATCCTAGACACTCCATTGTGTCCTAACCCACAACTACTTCTCAGTTGAAGGGAAGGTGTATAAAGAAATCTGTAGCACAGCCATGGGCACCCGCATTGCACCCTCCTATGCCAACCTACTTATGGGCCATCTAGGGGACACCCTCCTGGCCTCCCAAAACATCAAACCTCTAGCCTGTTTCAGGTTCATTGATGATATCTTCATGATATGGACCCAGGGCCAAGATACCCTGTCTTCTTTCCTTGTGAGGATTTGGCTCGCAGCTCCCCCTGGACAGGTAAATAGTGAACTAATATCCAGTTTGTCTTGAGTCGCCTTCACGACAGTGTGTGTCACGTGTAAGATTCAATATGACAAGTGTTTGCGCATTGATAGCTTTTGAACTCTTACTACTCAAGTCGTACTGGGTTGAGGGGTCAGCCATGGTCAGCTGGCCTCTCTCTGGCTAACATGCACTTACGCACTGTGATCTTGGGCCGTAGATGTAGATGTATTTATGGCGGCAATTTACTCCGTCGGCGCTGCACTGCGGCACAGTGAGTACGTGGGATGTATTTGATGATCTGTAGACCATTTCTGTGCGGTCTGTCAGTGTAATATGATGATCTGTTCAAAATAGTTCTGCCACTGAAAGAGTCATCTGCAGAAAACAATGGTGGATGGTGCTCCCACTCAGCAGTTTGACGGGTAAATTCAGTGATGGATAGGGTCATCAGGAAGAATGCATTCAATATTATTCGAGGCTATATTTGTAAACAGGTCCTGTTAGGACAAGAATTTCCATTCAGACAAGCTGAGACATCACGATAGCTCCTACAAAAGCGATCGTTAACTACTTCTGCGGCACTTCACGATTTCCAGGAAGGAACTGATATGTAGTGGATGGGCTGTCCCATTAGTGACTTTAGGCACAATGCAGCCAGTGCTATTCTGGGAAGCATTGGAACAGATTTCTATAGGGCGACATGTGACGACAGTATAACATTGAGAATCTTTTAGCTGTGCCTGCGAGGGTGAACCACTATGCAAATATCTTACTGATGGTGATCCAGTTTGCAAACATCTCTCACTCAGTGGGGGACCCACAGCTACGCGTCATCACACCAGCAACAGTGCCTTAGGTGAACACGTATTTCGACATTTCTTTCTCAGGTATCATGTATCAAAGGGATGTTGCAATATCATCATTGTGGGACCCTAACTGACACCTGATCATGGTTCAGAAGCTGACGTGCGTATCGTCACTTAGCAGGGGCTGCTGGTGCATCCCAACTCCTGGGAACGTGTGCCGTAGCGTCCTGTGCGGTTCAGTGGACAGGGGACAGCAGGCAGAGTGTGCTTCGCGACTGAAAGATTTTTAACTGTGTAATTACATGTGATGTATGTTTCATGATGGTAAACCTTGTCCAATCGGAATAAAAAAAATGCATTCAATGTAATTACTTCTCACAAGACATGCATCTTTTCAAACAGCAGAGAATGATGAGCAAGAGAAATGCAAGCCCAGCAAACAGATGTTTTTAATAAAAATATATACCCTTGAATTTCCCTTCATGAGATGCTTCCTCTCCACCACAGAGCCAGGCAGGGGAGGTGAGGGGGAAAGGGGAGGGGGCGATGGGGTCTGGGATGAGGTCGTGGGGGTGGTGATCTATTTCCTGAAAAATTCTTTAAATAAATAAATAAACTATATTCCATACAGTGCCTTGGATCCACTAAATTGTTTAAATAAACAGTATTCCATACATTGTCTAAATGTTTAAACAATATTCGAAACACTGCAATTGGATTCCCTCCATATTACCGATCAAGTGAGTCTTTTTCCTGTCAATTTCTGGGAGGAGAGTGGGAGGTGAGGGGGTTTACCAGAGGGGCAGAGGTTCATTAATTCATCAATTTAATTAAGTAGACAGTAAAATTGGGGAGCTATTCCAATAACCTCAGACCTGAAAGTGTACCTGGAGCAGCGGGGGAAAGGTTTCCTGAGGGTTGAGTCGAGTGGGGGCGGGGGAACAATAGGTTTAGGATCCATCAATCAAAAGGAAGGATTCTTATATCAGAAGAATAAGGTAAGGACCTGTCAATCAAAGGAGAACAATAGGTTTGCCCCTGAGTGCATACCTGCCCCTGATGTAGGCAACCTGGACTAACGAAATGTGCTCGCTCCCACTACAGGCCCGTCGTCATTGAATAGAAAGGCACTATTCCAGACTTACACTGGAGAAATTTTATTTGTTGAAATTCCTCCTACTGCTGTTGTTTGGCCATCATCAAGGGGTAGATGCGAAACTGACAGCCCAAGAGAGAGGGAATGTTCACCCAAACTATTATCGTCCGTCGAGGTGACTTGCAGCCCACATATTTACTTCCTAGATTGCGGGGGGGTCCACGATGCCGGAAGCCTATAGCCATCCTCTTTATTGAAATTAGATGCATTCTTGGAAATTTCAATCGCTTCTCAGACCTTTCTTCTATAAATGTTGGTTTCTTTAGCCAGCACACGTACGGTATTAAAATCTATGTCTGAGCCACAGTTCTCATGATGTTCTGCACTCCGATTTTACACTTTCTGTTAGCCGCGTGTGCCGTTCGTGTTCCGTAAAGCATTCTTCAACAGTTCTTCCCCTTTCACCTATATGCACTTTGCCACAGCCACATGTCATTTGATAGATGCCTACATTGTGGACGCAATCAGGGGCATCCGTTTTCCGTCGGAAAAAATCTTTTATTTTGTTTTGACTAAAGAAAGATGTCTGGATAGCCTTTTTCTTTAAAATTCTGCTTGTGCAGTCATTGACCCGAGAAACGAACGGTAACCTAACAGATTGAGAAGGCCGGTCCTTGTCATTCGTATTAGTGTGATTAACATTCCGCCTAGAAGTCCTGTCGATTGAGTAACTATCATAGCCATTCGCCTTCATTGCCCTCTTTAAAAAAATCCAACTCCGACTCCAGATCGCCGTCATTGGTGATATGAAAGGCACGTGAAGACAGAATGTTGAGCATTGCTTGCTTCTGGGCTGGGTAGTGGTGCGAAGTGGCGACTAAATACCTGTTTGTGTTGGTCGGCTGTCTATACACTGTGTGACCTAGAGTGTTATCTGATCTTCTGTATACCAACACATCTAGGAACGGAAGACCGACCTCACTCTCAAGCTCCAAGGTAATTTGATTTTGGGGTGAATTCCATTTAAAAAATTGCGAAATACACGAAGTTGTTTTTCGTTATGTGGGCATATAACAAATGTATCGTCCACATAGCGAAGCCAACAAGAAGACTTCAAAGGAGCACAACCTAATGCCTGTTGCTCAAAAGGTTCAATAAAAATGTCAACTGTAACTGGTTACATGGGTAAACCCATATCAAGGCCGTCAGACTGTTCGTAGAATTCACTATTGTATTTAAAATACCTCGTACGAAGACATAATTCAATTAATTCACAAACATCTGGAGCAACTTTCTTCATTATGATCTTCATTGTATCTGATACTGGGACGTTAGTGAATAACGATGTCACATCGAAGTTAAAAAAAAGTGTCACCTGTAAATATTTTCACTGCGCCTATAATTACTAAAAAATGTTTAGAATCTTTGACAAAGAAACGTCGATTATTTTAGAAGGAAATATGACATCGGCTAACAATCCAGAAGATTTTATCTTTAATGGTGGTTATCTTTTTTTAAAAAAGGTAGAGTGGTCAGTAAATTATCTTTGAATTTATTTCGTTTTTATTGCTCAGAAAGTTTAATGTTACCCCTCAGGGATAAATTACCCCCCAAGTTGGGAACCAGTGTCTCAGACCGATGTTTGTGAATCAATTATCCGACAATGACACTGTGCAGCGAACTGCTGCCTGCCGTAGACTATTTCCACAAAAGCCATGTCACGCTCAGCGGTGCTATTTCCCAATGAATGTCGTGTCTCGCTCAGGAGCTAGATAACTAGGGACATGAGAGTCCGTATAAATATGTGAAATTTTGTGCCGCCCACCCCCTCCCCCTCGCTTCCCAGCCCAAGATAACTTTCTAGGAAGAGAAGCAACACAACGACTTTGAAAGTTTGCCCCTTGAGGTTTGCAACCGTGGTGACCACCTCCCTGGCCGGCCTATAGCTACGTCTTTTTATGATGAATGTGTTGTCTATCGCATCTACATCTACATCTACATGATTACTCTGCAATTCACTTTTAAGTGCTTGGCAGAGGGTTCATCGAACCACAATCGTACTATCTCCCTACCATTCCACTCCCGAACAGCGCGCAGGAAAAACGAACACCTAAACCTTTCTGTCCGAGCTCTGATTTCTCTTATTTTATTTTGATGATCATTCCTGCCTATGTAGGTTGGGCTCAACAAAATATTTTCGCATTCGGAAGAGAACGTTGGTGGCTGAAATTTCGTAAATAGATCTCGCCGCGAAGAAAAACGTTTTTGCTTTAATGACCTCCATCCCAACTCTCTCTCTCCGATTACGTGATAATACAAAACGAGCTGCCCTTTTTTGCACCCTTTCGATGTCCTCCGTCAATCCCACCTGGTAAGGATACCACAACGCGCAGCAATATTCTAACAGAGGACGAACTGTCTCTTTAGTGGACTTGTCGCATCTTCTAAGTGTCCTGTCAATGCAACGCAACTTTTGGTTCGCCTTCCCCACAATATTATCTATGTGGTCTTTCCAACTGAAGTTGTTCGTAATTTTAACACCCAGGTACTTAGTTGAATTGACAGCCTTGAGAATTGTACTATTTATCGAGTAATCGAATTCCAACGGATTTCTTTTGGAACTCGTGTGGATCACCTCACACTTTTCGTTATTTAACGTCAACTGCCACCTGCCACACCATACAGTAATCTTTTCTAAATCGCTTTGCAACTGATACTGGTCTTCGGATGACCTAACTAGACGGTAAATTACAGCGTCATCTGCGAACAACCTAAGAGAAGTGCTCAGATTGTCACCCAGGTCATTTATATAGATCAGGAACAGCAGAGGTTCCAGGACGCTTCCCTGGGGGAACACCTGATATCACTTCAGTTTTACTCGATGATTTGCCGTCTATTACTAAGAACTGCGACCTTCCTGACAGGAAATCACGAATCCAGTCGCACAACTGAGACGATACCCCCTAGGCCCGCAGCTTGGTTAGAAGTCGCTTGTGAGGAACGGTGTCCAAAGCTTTCCGGAAATCTAGAAATACGGAATCAACTTGAGATCCCCTGTCGATAGCGGCCATTACACAAAGTTTTTCTGGTGTAGGGAAAATCAGCATTATGATCAATATTACGGTTAGTAGTGACTGGAAGACTTACGATGGCACAATGGAGCACCACGCACATCCTGGGTCATCATTTGGTACCTCTCATGTAAAAATACCATGGTAACGCTGGCAGCGCCGGAAATATTTCACTGCAGAATGTACATCTCAGCAATCGGGCGAGGGAAATTAGGGGAAAAAGAAGTAGAAGGCGGGGCACGACGTCGAATGCGCGGTCCAGTGAGCGAATTATCGGCAACAGAAACAACTTATTGAGGTAGACAGCTTACTAACACATTTCATTTAACAAAAACAAAAACGCAAATAAACTATGTGCACTTGCACAGCGAAGGTTCTCAGTTAGTGCGGGTACTTGAATAAACACAAGTTTAAAATACGTAACGGGAGTCTTCACTAAGATTTACTAAAGTTCGAAACCTCAACGTAAACACATACAGTTTGTCTGTAGCACAGGATGTGGAGCGGGACGAATAAAAGTAAAGGGGACACTATGGCGAGGCGCCGTCGCGCGTGAACGAAAAGTCGCGTGGGGGCTTGACACTGGCGCATAACAGTACAATGTACAGGAGGTTGGCGTGTGTCACTGAGTGTGGATTTACGGGCTCCAGAAATCGAAAGGCGGCTCTCCAAAGCATCTCGGGAAAGTTAGAGGGAAAATGGGTCACGAGTAGTAAACCGCTGGATTGCGCCGTGCTACCTATTCGAAGCAATGAACATGGCGTCCGCCCCGATAGCTGAGTGGTCAGCACGAAGGAATGCCGTGAAAAGGGGCCCGGGTTCGATTCCCGGCTGGGTCGGAGATTTTCTCCACTCAGGGACTGGGTGTTGTGCTGTTATCATCATCATGCCATCCCCAACTACGCGCAAGTCGCCGAAGTGGCGTCAGCTCAAAAGACATGCACCAGGTGACCAGTCTACCCGACGGGAAACTTAGCCACACGACATTTCATTTCAATGCACATGCCCAACTTACGCAATTTTTCCTCTAATGGTCATCGTGCGACAGTCCTCGGGTCCTCGTTGGAAAATCTCTGTCTCAACCGGCCTGAGAAGGTCCAATGGTAAAGACCGGGAGCCATGTCATCCTTAGTCCTCAGGTGTCACTGGATGCGGGTCAATGTGGTCAGTACACCGCTCTCTGGGCTGTATGTCAGTACGAGACCGGAGCCCCTGCTTCTCAATCAAATAGCTCTTCAGTTTGCCTCACGAGGGCTGAGTGCTCCCCACTTGCCAACAGCGCTAGGCAGACCCACTCAAGTGCTAGCCCAGCCGGACAGTGTTCGATGATCTGACGGGAACCGGTGTTACCTCAGGGGCAACACCGTTGGCCTCGTTGGAAGTGCAGGTCCAAAACAAAAGCACTGCTTCACAAATGGGCCGGCCGCTGTGACCGAGCGGTTCTAGACGCTTCAGTCCGGAACCGCGCGACCGCCACAATCGCAGGGTCGAATCCTGCCTTGGGCATGGATGTGTGTGATGTCCTTAGGTTAGTTAGGTTTCAGTAGTTGTAAGTCCCATAGTGCTCAGAGCCATTTTTTTTCACAAATGGAAGCAGTGGTTCAAGGACGGTAGCATTGGTTCACAATGAAAGGAAGAGCATTCTCTTGGATGCTGCATACTCCGTCACTCGCACACACCGAAGAATACTTGCCTCGCAAGCGGACGGGAATTTCGGATGAAAGCACCGATAGTGCTTGCGACTGTTGTAGTAGACTGAAAGACACACCAGTAGGTAGGTGCTAGGGCAGACTGTAGGACTCGCGAGAATTTTAGAACTTAAAGCGGCGCCATAGTATTGTGAACCATTTTTCACCAGGACAATACTCGAGAGCATTTGGCGAGTATCTCTATAAACTGTCAGAGTGATGTTGAAGTACTCCTGTGGCCAGCAAGATCCCTAGACCTGTCGCCACTGTAACATGTGTTTTACCAGCTTGGACGCCAGCTCTACCCCATTGTCAGTCTCCAAGATATTAAGGATCATTTAAAACAGTTGGATATAACAGCTTTATGACAACCTTCCCAAACGCATCAATTAATGTATCCACATATACACTAAGATGGTATCTGTTCTTTCGGAGATGTCCGAAAGAGCAGATACCATCGGTGACCATGCAGCTCGTTAGAATGAAATTACAATGAAATGAACACCATTAGCTGCTTACAGGCGTTGACATAAGTCAACGGGGGCAGATGAAAATGTGTGCCCCGACCGGGACTCGAACCCGCGATCTCCATGTCCGAAACAACAGATACCATCTTAGTATATATATAGTTAACGCTCACCGGCCACTTGACCATCTTCTTCTGTGCGAATGCACAAACAGTGCCCGAACTCTTACGGGAATCGGCAACACGCCGCGAGTAATGATTATAATGGGCGGGGGCACTACGAATGTAGTGCGGGACAGTAAGTTGAGAATGTGGGTTTCGCGGGAGGCATGCCAGAGATAAATCCCTGCAGTCGCGCTATCCTCTGTCCTCGGTGGCTCAGATGGATCGCCGGCACGGTAGCTCAGCATGTTTGGTCAGAGGGTTAGCTGCCTTCTGTAATAAAAAAAACTGAGTGAATGGATCAATAACGAACTTCAATGGGCGTCAGGTGACGTCCGCCACGAACAATTGAAACGAACAATAACGAACAAAATGAGATTAAAAAAAAATGGATAGAGCGTCTGCCATGTAAGCAGGAGATCCCGGGTTCGAGTCCCGGTCGGGACACATATTTTGATCTGTCCCCGTTGACGTACGTCAGTGCCTGTAAGCAGCTAAGGGTGTTCATTTCATTGTAATTTAATGTATCCACGCCAGAGGCAACGCAACGCCATACTGATGTGGGCGCAGTACTGCCAAGTTCTTTGCAAATTTGACTCGATAATGTGATCAATGAAATAACATCACATACAATCTCAAACAGTGAAGTTTCATTTCGTTTCCTCGTTACCTTCTGAGAGTTTTAAGGTTTATGTCATAGACTGTAGTTGGAACGAATGTGGTGCAGCAATATCTCCAAGACAAATGAAATTGTCGTCACAAGGCAGGGTCTTACCACACCAGAGAACTTGGGTAATAATCAACTCCCATGTATCTTAATGTCGACACAAAACTAATGAAGAATTGTAGAAAAGTGTTGAACCATAATTGTTGAGATCGTTCATAAGATGGTGAAGGAAGGCATGGAGATGCACAGATCTCTGTGTAAGGCACAAAGGTGCGCTTACAAAGCTTCAGGTTACAAAGTTTTACGTGTAATTTCTCCAAAAGACAATATACTGTTCTGATGTAGGGGTGTGGAGACTTCTTGGACATGCTATACATTTCCAACTAGTTGAGTACCTGGCGTTGCCTAGGTATGTTCCAGTCTTCCACCTTTCATATCTTTCTATCCATCGCCTCGTTCATGCCCCTCTATCGCCCCCACCCCCTCTCTCTTTCCACCTCAACCATCTGCACCACCCTCTGTCAATCTCCTCCACCCCCTCTCTGTTTCCACCTCAACCATCTGCACCACTCTCTGTCAATCTCCTCCACCCCCTCTCTCTTTCCACCTCAACCATCTGCACCACTCTCTGTCCATCTCCTCCACCTCCTCTCTCTTTCCACCTCAACCATCTGCACCACCCTCTGTCAATCTCCTCCATCCCCGCTCTCTTTCCACCTCAACCATCTGCACCACTCTCTGTCAATCTCCTCCACCCCCTCTCTCTTTCCACCTCAACCATCTGCACCACTCTCTGTCCATCTCCTCCACCTCCTCTCTCTTTCCACCTCAACCATCTGCACCACCCTCTGTCAATCTCCTCCATCCCCGCTCTCTTTCCACCTCAACCATCTGCACCACTCTCTGTCAATCTCCTCCACCCCCTCTCTCTTTCCACCTCAACCATCTGCACCACTATATGCCCACCTCCTTGTGTCCTTCTCCATGTCTGTCTCCTCTGCTCTCTCTGTCCATCTTCTCCTCCCCTCTCTCCCACTTCATCTCCTCTTCTGCCCTTTCTCTGCTCATCTCCTCATCTCCCCTGTCTCTGTCCATCTTCTCCTCTGCCTTTTCTCTATCCATATCTCCTTCCCCTCTCTCTGCTAATCCTGTCCTGCCCCTACCTGTGCATATATCCTTCTTCCCTCTCCCTGTCTGCCTATTTCCTCCCCCCCCCCCCTTTCGCTCTCCATGCTAAAACGCTCATCTCAATAAAAGGCTTTTAATACTTATTTCCACAGTATTTCTTCTCATATTGTAACTAATACATGTACCAAATTTGGTTGAAATCGTTTCAAGGGTTTGGAAGAGTCTTTACCCTGCCTTTGTCCTCGTATGCACACGTCAAATATATTTCAGATATATTTAACATATTTCACAAGTATTTGATTATGTATGTAGATTGCATCTCTAGCGAATTTCGCTCTGTAATTTCGTTTTCAAGCTGCTTGATGTCATGACGTCGTATTTTCTGAACTATGTGCTGTATAGTGATACAATTTTGCAGGTATATCCAGTGATATACGCAGTTACTGTCTGCATAACGTCTTGCATGATGCAGCAACTTTTCATGCATGTCGATATTTGATGTTATATCTCCCATGTGCCGTAGAATGGTATATTTTCGTACATACATTTAGCAGTACATGTGGTTACTGTCTGAGTAAAGTTGCAGATAGAGTTAGTAGCAGCGAACTAATAAACTTAAATGTCTTCCAGGATGAGAGTGTGTTACAAGCACCTCAGTGTTTATTATGTCATAGCACCTGAATTATATGACGTACACTTATATAATTTTGCAGGTACATTCAGTGATATATGTTAATACTGTCTGCAAAATGTGTCGCGAATGCGGTTAGTAATAAAGAAGAAATGAATTAAAATATGGCTGAAGCGCCAGTTTTGCTGCATCATTTTTTGGAGGTTGTCAGAGAGAAAAAGTTTCGTAAAGGTTTGTTTCAAGTCACTAAGTGTTTTTATTCTCAAAATACTGGATGACTAACGTACGGATATTTGCAAGTCATGTCTGTTTTTTCACTCCCACCCCGACCACTTTGATAGGTAGGTGGTTCTTACCACAACAGCAATTCTTCCCAGACGTATACCGAGGCTGGGTGAAATCGGTCCAGTGGTTTAGGACGTGACGAGGTGATGTGGAACACACATGCGTACATGCATATATATGTTCATCCATTTTTATAATACGAGGGTGGTTTGAAAAGTTCTCAAAATCACCACGAGAGGTCAGCGCTAGCGCAACGGGTTGTTCACATGATATTCATTGGACTGTAAATACGTGCCACGTCAGTGTTCTAGGAAGAGAGCTGTGGCGGTGATGATGTGTCTCTGTTGTTGTTCCCGCTTAGTGACATGCGAAGATGTAAAAAATCGAGATTCGAGCAGCAATTAAGTAGAGGATCGCCGATTGAAAGTGCGTGTAATTGCTCACGTTTGACAGATGTCATCTGAAAGGGTATATCACATTTTAACTGAAGAATTAGAAATGAAAAAATTATCTGCAAGGTCGCGTCTCTTGATGCTGGATCAAAAACGCATGAGAATGGATAAATCGGAACAATGTTTGGCCCTTTTAGGAGAAACGAACAAGATTTTCGATTTCACAGAAGAAACTTGGATACACTACTGTATCCCAGAGACAAAACAACAGTCAGAGCAGTGGAAACATGCTGATTGTCCTCAACCAAAGAAAGCAAAGACAACTCCTTCGTCGGGAAAGGTAGTGGCGTCAACGTTCTGGGATGTTAAGGGGATTCTGTTTGTAGATTATTTCCCCAGTGGGAAAACAATTATTGGGGAATACTATGCAACAAAAGATACGCGAAAAAAGGCCAAGTTTAGCAAGGAAGAAAGTCATCTTCCATCAAGACAATGCGCGCTCTCACACATGCGTCGTCTCCATGCTAAAATTACACGAACTATGGTATGAATTGTTGCCACAGGCGCATTATTCAGCTGATATGGCTCCGTCAGACTTCCATCTCTTCCCAAAACTGAAAATTTTTCGTGGTGGACGAAGATCGTTTCAAACGAAGAATTGATAGCCGGAGTTGACAACTATTTTGCAGGCCTGGAGGAAATTCGTTTTCGAGATGGTATCAAGGTACTGGAACACCGCTGGACCAAGTGCGTTAGTCTACAAGAGACTACATTGAAAAATAAAAGTTTCAGTGATGTAAGTATTTTTTTCTATTCCGTTCCGAGAACTTTTCAAACCACATGGATGTAGTAGAGAATAGATGTCGGTTCCAAATGCAAAGAGCTGTAATAATTTTTAGTAGATTTATTCCTACGAGTAAAGCAAAAAAATACTAAATGGACAATAGAGAAAGATATCGCAAACCTCTCCAGGGACTTGTTTCTTCATATTTCTCAGAATATTTTTCTCAGTTCGACTGACTGTGTAATTCATTAATTTGAATGAGTTCGAAGATCTAAAACAAACCATTTCTTAAAATGGAAATATTATAATAGATTTTAGTTGGCGCCAGAGACAAAGACTGCACAGTATGACATGTTCACATTTGGTTTGCGATTCGCTGACTGAAAACCTTTGCTATTGTGATAGCCACTTCTTGAAAATCATTCCAGCAGGTTGCTAGTTTGAAATTTTACTGACAAGGACGTAAAACACAACACATATTTGAACGATTTTTCACGATCCTTGTAGTTGCATGAACAGGGGTCTATCATCTCGGAACACAGCATGTTGTTGTTGTTGTCTTCAGTCCTGAGACTGGTTTGATGCAGCTCTCCATGCTACTCTATCCTGTGCAAGCTGCTTCATCTCCCAGTACCTACTGCAACCTACATCCTTCTGAATCTGCTTAGTGTACTCATCTCTCGGTCTCCCTCTACGATTTTTACCCTCCACGCTGCCCTCCAATGCTAAATTTGTGATCCCTTGATGCCTCAAAACATGTCCTACCAACCGATCCCTTCTTCTAGTCAAGTTGTGCCACAAACTTCTCTTCTCCCCAATCCTATTCAATACCTCCTCATTAGTTACGTGATCTATCCACCTTATCTTCAGTATTCTTCTGTAGCACCACATTTCGAAAGCTTCTATTCTCTTCTTGTCCAAACTAGTTATCGTCCATGTTTCACTTCCATACATGGCTACACTCCAAACAAATACTTTCAGAAACGACTTCCTGATACATAAATCTATATTCGATGTTAACAAATTTCTCTTCTTCAGAAACGCTTTCCTTGCCATTGCCAGTCTACATTTTATATCCTCTCTACTTCGACCATCATCAGTTATTTTACTTCCTAAATAGCAAAACTCCTTCACTACTTTAAGTGTCTCATTTCCTAATCTAATTCCCTCAGCATCACCCGATTTAATTTGACTACATTCCATTATCCTCGTTTTGCTTTTGTTAATGTTCATCTTATATCCTCCTTTCAAGACACTCTCCATTCCGTTCAACTGCTCTTCCAAGTCCTTTGCCGTCTCTGACAGAATTACAATGTCATCGGCGAACCTCAAAGTTTTTACTTCGTTTCCATGAATTTTAATACCTACTCCAAATTTTTCTTTTGTTTCCTTTACTGCTTGCTCAATATACAGATTGAATAACATCGGGGAGAGGCTACAACCCTGTCTCACTCCTTTCCCAACCACTGCTTCCCTTTCATGCCCCTCGACTCTTATTACTGCCATCTGGTTTCTGTACAAATTATAAATAGCCTTTCGCTCCCTGTATTTTACCCCTGCCACCTTTAGAATTTGAAAAAGAGTATTCCAGTCAACATTGTCAAAAGCTTTCTCTAAGTCTACAAATGCTAGAAACGTAGGTTTGCCTTTTCTTAATCTTTCTTCTAAGATAAGTCGTAAGGTCAGTATTGCCTCACGTGTTCCAACATTTCGACGGAGTCCAAACTGATCTTCCCCGAGGTCTGCATCTACCAGTTTTTCCATTCGTCTGTAAAGAATTCGCGTTAGTATTTTGCAGCCGTGACTTATTAAACTGATAGTTCGGTAATTTTCACATCTGTCAGCACCTGCTTTCTTTGGGATTGGAATTATTATATTCTTCTTGAAGTCTGAGGGTATTTCGCCTGTCTCATACATCTTGCTCACCAGATGGTAGAGTTTTTTCATGACTGGCTCTCCCAAGGCCGTCAGTAGTTCTAATGGAATGTTGTCTACTCCGGGGGCCTTGTTTCGACTCAGGTCTTTCAGTGCTCTGTCAAACTCTTCACGCAGTATCGTATCTCCCATTTCGTCTTCATCTACATCCTCTTCTATTTCCATAATATTGTCCTTAAGTACATCGCCCTTGTATAAACCTTCTATATACTCCTTCCACCTTTCTGCCTTCCCTTCTTTGCTTAGAACTGGGCTGCCATCTGAGCTCTTGATATTCATACACGTGGTTCTCTTCTCTCCAAAGGTCTCTTTAATTTTCCTGTAGGCAGTATCTATCTTACCCCTAGTGAGATAAGCTTCTACATCCTTACATTTGTCCTCTAGCCATCCCTGTTTAGCCATTTTGCACTTCCTGTCGATCTCATTTTTGAGACGTTTGTATTCCTTTTTGCCTGCTTCATTTACTGCATTTTTATATTTTCTCCTTTCATCAATTAAATTCAATATTTCTTCTGTTACCCAAGGATTTCTAGCAGCCCTCGTCTTTGTACCTACTTTATCATCTGCTGCCTTCACTACTACATCCCTCAGAGCTACCCATTCTTCTTCTACTGTATTTCTTTCCCCTATTCCTGTCAATTGTTCCCTTATGCTCTCTCTGAAACTCTGTACAACCTCTGGTTCTTTCAGTTTATCCAGGTCCCATCTCCTTAATTTCCCACATTTTTGCAGTTTCTTCAGTTTTAATCTACAGGTCATAACCAATTGATTGTGGTCAGAGTCCACATCTGCCCCTGGAAATGTCTTACAACTTAAGACCTGGTTCCTAAATCTCTGTCTTACCATTATATAATCTATCTGATACCTTTTAGTATCTCCAGGGTTCTTCCACGTATACAACCTTCTTTCATGATTCTTAAACCAAGTGTTAGCTATGATTAAGTTGTGCTCTGTGCAAAATTCTATTAGGCGGCTTCCTCTTTCATTTCTTAGCCCCAATCCATATTCACCTACTATGTTTCCTTCTCTCCCTTTTCCTACACTCGAATTCCAGTCACCCATTACTATTAAATTTTCGTCTCCCTTCACTATCTGAATAATTTCTTTTATTTCATCGTACATTTCTTCAATTTCTTCATCATCTGCAGAGCTAGTTGGCATGTAAACTTGTACTACTGTAGTAGGTGTGGGCTTCGTATCTATCTTGGCCACAATAATGCGTTCACTATGCTGTTTGTAGTAGCTTGCCCGCATTCCTATTTTCCTATTCATTATTAAACCTACTCCTGCATTACCCCTATTTGATTTTGTGTTTATAACCCTGTAGTCACCTGACCAGAAGTCTTGTTCCTCCTGCCACCGAACTTCACTAATTCCCACTATATCTAACTTTAACCTATCCATTTCCCTTTTTAAATTTTCTAACCTACCTGCCCGGTTAAGGGATCTGACATTCCACGCTCCGATCCGCAGAACGCCAGTTTTCTTTCTCCTGATAACGACATCCTCCTGAGTAGTCCCTGCCCGGAGATCCGAATGGGGGACTATTTTACCTCCGAAATATTTTACCCAAGAGGATGCCATCATCATTTAATCATACAGTAAAGCTGCATGTCCTCGGGAAAAATTACGGCTGTAGTTTCCCCTTGCTTTCAGCCGTTCGCAGTACCAGCACAGCAAGGCCGTTTTGGTTAATGTTGCAAGGCCAGATCAGTCAATCATCCAGACTGTTGCCCCTGCAACTACTGAAAAGGCTGCTGCCCCTCTTCAGGAACCACACGTTTGTCTGGCCTCTCAACAGATACCCCTCCGTTGTGGTTGCACCTACGGTACGGCCATCTGTATCGCTGAGGCACGCAAGCCTCCCCACCAACGGCAAGGTCCATGGTTCATGGGGGGAGGGAACACAGCATCACCACTGGAAAACAACTATTGTACAACAGGATGAATGTGGTCAACCAACATGGTCAAACAGTCCTTGAAAGTAATGTGATCTCGCAGATGAACCATGACAACCATTGAATGACATGATATGGCTGATCAGATCATCGCCGAATTCCCGCAATATTTCGCACATGGGATGTAAACTCGGTCAGAAGTTGGGGACAGTGTGAAACATTAGTCATTCGATGAAATGATTTTCTTCCACCTTTCCACAGTCCAGGTTTCCTGACTTCGGTGTAAGTTTTTCCTGTTACAGGCATTTGCATCAGTGTGGTATGGTTTTAGAATACCAGCAAGCCCTGCAATTCCCAGTTTATGCAGTTCTCTTCGTGTTGTTTTGGTACTGACTGGGTTGGCGAGTGCGACATTCAGTTATGCAGTGACTTTCGCAGCTGTCGTCCTCTTATTTTTCGTCATAATCTTCAATGACAGTCTTCCACGATCACTCAACACACATTTTTGTCCTCGCTGTGACTTAACGGATGATGTTTTTCAATCTTCCTTGAATGTGGTATAAACTTTCAATACTGTGTTTCTTGAAATGCCAAAACCATTGACTATCTTGGTTATGGAAGCACCAAGCATAGGACTACCAGCAAGTTGTTCACTTAGATCCTACATAACGCACGACTACACAAAATAGTGTTTTAACCACGATCGACAGATGAAATGTATTCAGGACATTGTATAGGTGCGCCGGCCGCATTGACCGAGCGGTTCTAGGCGCTTCAGTCCGGAACCACTGTGCTGCTACGGTCGCAGGTTCGAATCCTGCCTCGGGCATGGATGTGAGTTATGTCCTTAGGTTAGATAGGTTTAAGTAGTTCTACGTCTACTCATCACTTCAGATGTTAAGTCCCATAGTGCTTGGGGAAATTTTTTGTACATCTACATCTACATGATTACTCTGCAATTCACTTTTAAGAGCTTGGCAGAGGGTTCATCGAACGATAATCATACTATCTCTCTACCATTCCACTCCCGAACAGAGCGCGGGAAAAACGAACACCTAAACCTTTCTGTTCGAGCTCAGATTCTTCTTATTTTATTTTGATGATCATTCCTACCTATGTAGGTTGGGCTCAACAAAATATTTTCGCATTCGAAAGAGAACGTTGGTGACTGAAATTTCGTAAATATATCTCGCCGCGACGAAAAACGTCTTTGTTTTAATGACTTCCATCCCAACTCGCGTATCGTATCTGCCACACTCTCTCCCCGATTACGTGATAATACATAATGAGCTGCTCTTTTTTGTACCCTTTCGATATCCTCCGTCAATCCCACTTGGTAAGGATCCCACACCGCGCAGCAATATTCTAACAGAGGACGAACGAGTGTAGTGTAAGCTGTCTCTTTATTGGACTTGTTGCATCTTCTAATTGTTCTGCCAATGAAACGCAACCTTTGGCTCGCCTTTCCCACAATATTCTCTATGTGGTCTTTCCAACTGAAGTAGTTCGTAATTTTAACACCCAGGCATTTAGTTGAATTGACAGCCCTGAGAATTGTACTATTTATCGAGTAATCGATTTCGTTTGGAACTCGTGTGGATCACCTCACACTTTTCGTTATTTAGCGTCAACTGCCACCTGCCACACCATACAGCAATCTTTTCTAAATCGCTTTGCAACTGATACTGGTCTTCAGATGACCTTACTAGACGGTAAATTACAGCACCATCTGCAAACAACCTAAGAGAACTGCTCAGATTGTCACCCAGGTTCAAATGGTTCAAATGGCTCTGAGCACTATGGGACTCAACTGCTGTGGTCATTAGTCCCCTAGAACTTAGAACTACTTAAACCTAACTAACCTAAGGACATCACACACATCCACGCCCGAGGCAGGATTCGAACCTGCGACCGTAGCAGTCGCACGGTTCCGGACTGCGCGCCTAGAACCGCGAGACCACCGCCGCCGGCTGTCACCCAGGTCATTTATATAGATCAGGAACAGCAGATGTCCCAGGATGTTTCCCTGTGGAACACCTGATATCACTTCAGTTTTACTCAATGATTTGCCATCTATGTCTACGAGCTGCGACCTTCCTGAGAGGAAATCACGAATCCAGTCGCACAACTGAGACGATACCCCATAGTCCCGCAGCTTGATTAAGAAGTCGCTTGTGAGGAACGGTGTCAAAAGCTTTCCGGAAATCTAGAAATATGGAATCAACTTGAGATCCCCTGCCGATAGCGGCCATTACTTCGTGCGAATAAAGAGCTAGCTGTGTTGCACAAGAACGATGTTTTCTGAAACCATGCTGATAACGTATCAACAGATCGTTCCCTTCGAGGTGATTCATAATGTTTGAATACAATATATGCTCCAAAACCCTACTGCAAACCGACCTCAATGATATAGGTCTGTAGTTCGATGGATTACTCCCACTACCCTTCTTAAACACTGGTGCCGTTCGTGATCAAATACAACAGGCCACTTGCAGACTTGGCTAGCACCTCCATTTATATTCAGGCTTGCATCTCTCGCTGTGTTTCCATATTTTTGCCCAACCTTTGTAATTCGGACGGGAGGACGGCGAGAAGAGCACTCTTCTCCGTGACTGGACTGTACACATCGAGGAGCGCAGAAAAAGCCGCTTATACTGGTTCTGCCCAGACATCCGGCGGAGATCGCAGCTATTATCTAGATGTAATCGAGCCGCTTCCCGTACAGACCAAATTACTGTGATGTTCAGGCGTCAGTAGTAGTTGTGCCGCCCCACCGGAAGTAATTGCGGTAATCTAATTACACAGATTTGTTTTCCTAAAAGGAGAAATAATTTGCTGCAGCGTTTTTCGTGTTCATTTTTAACAACCGGTTACAAATCGAGGTTTAACTAGAATTAATCATCAACGAAACTGAAAGTTCTCAGCTGACAGCACCGGATTGTCGTCTAATTCTTTAGTCCTTGCGGAGCTGTATGGAATGTTATGGAATGTTCCATTTCGCTCCCGTTCTTTGCACTTAATACACTGTCGGAAAAGAAAACGCTTATCAGTATGACGTTGTACTACCTCTGTTCCAGATGCATGTACTGATTCGTTTGGGAAGGCTATTATAAGGCGATGTATCTGTCCATAGACAAGCTGGCCGACACCTGATGTAACTGATCCTTCATGTCTTGGCCACTGGCAATGGGACGGAGTTGACGTTCGAGCTGTAGTGACATTTTTTCAACAACATAATGCACGTCTCAAGATCACGAGTGTAATGTAATGGTTCGACGAACACAGTGGCGAGTTCCAGTTGACGTCCTGCCCTCCCCGCCGCAAGCCCCCTCAACTCTCCAGACCTGAAACTGACCGAACACATCTGGGATGTGACTGAATGTGACGTCAGAGCTCATTGGCCCCCTCCCCAGAATTTACGAGAATTAGGTGACTTGTGCAGATGTGGTGCCAGCTCCCTCCAGCGACCTACCAAGGCTTCACTGCTTCCATGCCATGACATGTGGCCGCTGTTATCCATGCCAGAGGTGGAGATGCCCTCTACTAGGTAGGTTGTCATAATATTCTGTCTTATCAGTGTGTGTTCCATCGGTTACCGATCTGGGGATGTTGCTGGCCTCAGTAGTATCTCCCCATCGGGCAGACATTTCATAGAGGCAAGTTTCATGTGTGGATGAACAATGTACTGTTACAAAATGGCACCATGGTAGTGTCAAATGAAAGGCAGCACATGAGGACGCGTGATGTTCGTAGTGTAAGACTTAAGCCATCATACGGTACCAGCCGTACCAGAAGCCCACTGTTGTGTCACTTGGAAGAGTGGGACCTGTCCCCAGGCCGCCGCCATGTTCGTGGACGATGGTCATCTGGGGTACTGCAGAGCCGCACTTCATCGCTGAAGACAATGAGACGCCATTCGTCAGCAGTCCATGCTTGGCAGTCACAGCACCACTCCAAATTCAGCCGTTTTACGATGATGTTAGCCTATGAATGGGATGGTAAGTCCCAGCTCGGACACTGCTAGTCTCCAATGGTGTGGGGCGACACCAAATGTTACATGGAGTCCATTACTTGTTCTCAGCTGGCAGCCGCATACGTGAAGGGGTTATGACATGAGCGGTGCACAATACGGGGATCCTCCAAAGTGGCGGTCATTCACCAGCACCTAGGATCGCTCGGCCATCACGGCCGGCCACACAATGATGCTCCTTTGAGACTCTGTCAAGTGCCGATAATACTGTCCCACACGAGAGAGGTATCGCTCCGTGTCCTTCACAGTGATCGTCAACATCTCACCCTGTTCGCGCCCATTCTATATCCTACACTCTTAACAACACTAAATACGAACAATGCTAATGCATTCTGGTAACTGTTCTACCTGTCACGGAGAATTGCAGCTCTAATCATTTACGTACTCGTCGATGGTGTGTATGTGCACGAATTACACTTGACACATGAGAATTACTTCTGGATTCTTAACTTTTTTTGTCAGACAGTGTACGTTGACTTAACAGAAATTCCGGGAAGGTCGAACTGACAGCAGAAGATTTTCACAGTAAAACAACAAAACACAACTATCTGTTGGGAAGAAGAAACAATGCTTTCACAGGGATTATAGCAGTAATATCATGACACACTGTTTGGTAAAACATTTCTGCGTATCGAAGGAATCACTGAAAATTTATAAAATTTATGTACAGCATGACTGATGATAAAATAAAAAAAGCAATAAAACTTCAAAGTAACATATGGTGTTATTCAGTCCCCTCTAACCACTGTTGTGAGAAAATCATTTTGAGTAGGAAATCGTTGACGGAAGCGGGCGAGACTCACGTTAACGAAAAAAATTAAAATAACGAATTTCAGTGTCCTACATGAAGATGGGACCTGGATAAACTGAAAGAACCAGAGGTTGTACAGAGTTTCAGGGAGAGCATAAGGGAACAATTGACAGGAATAGGGGAAAGAAATACAGTAGAAGAAGAATGGGTAGCTCTGAGGGATGCAGTAGTGATGGCAGCAGAGGATAAAGTAGGTACAAAGACGAGGGCTGCTAGAAATCCTTGGGTAACAGAAGAAATATTGAATTTAATTGATGAAAGGAGAAAATATAAAAATGCAGTAAATGAAGCAGGCAAAAAGGAATACAAACGTCTCAAAAATGAGATCGACAGGAAGTGCAAAATGGCTAAACAGGGATGGCTAGAGGACAAATGTAAGGATGTAGAAGCTTATCTCACTAGGGGTAAGATAGATACTGCCGACAGGAAAATTAAAGAGACCTTTGGAGAGAAGAGAACCATGTGTATGAATATCAAGAGCTCAAATGGCAGCCCAGTTCTAAGCAAAGAAGGGAAGGCAGAAAGGTGGAAGGAGTATATACAAGGTTTATACAAGGGCGATGCACTTGAGGACAATATTATGGAAATGGAAGAAGATGTAGATGAAGATGAAATGGGAGATACGATACTGCGTGAAGAGTTTGACAGAGCACTGAAAGACCTGAGTCGAAACAAGGCCCCCGGAGTAGACAACATTCCATTAGAACTACTGACGGCCTTGGGAGAACCAGTCCTGACAAAACTCTACCAGCTGGTGAGCAAGATGTATGAGACAGGCGAAATACCCTCAGACTTCAAGAAGAATATAATAATTCCAATCCCAAAAAAAGCAGGTGCTGACAGATGTGAAAATTACCGAACTATCAGTTTAATAAGTCACGGCTGCAAAATACTAACGCGAATTCGTTACAGACGAATGGAAAAACTGGTAGATGCAGACCTCGGGGAGGATCAGTTTGGATTCCGTCGAAATGTTGGAACACGTGAGGCAATACTGACCTTACGACTTATCTTAGAAGAAAGATTAAGAAAAGGCAAACCTACTTTTCTAGCATTTGTAGACTTAGAGAAAGCTTTTGACAATGTTGACTGGAATACTCTTTTTCAAATTCTAAAGGTGGCAGGGGTAAAAAACAGGGAGCGAAAGGCTATTTACAATTTGTACAGAAACCAGATGGCAGTTATTAAAGTCGAGGGGCATGAAAGGGAAGCAGTGATTAGGAAAGGAGTGAGACAGGGTTGTAGCCTCTCCCCGATGTTATTCAATCTGTATATTGAGCAAGCAGTAAAGGAAACAAAAGAAAAATTTGGAGGAGGTATTAAAATTCATGGAGAAGAAGTAAAAACTTTGCGGTTCGCCGATGACAAAGTGATTCTGTCAGAGACGGCAAAGGATTTGGAAGAGCAGTTGAACGGAATGGACAGTGTCTTGAAAGGAGGATATAAGATGAACATCAACAAAAGCAAAACTAGGATAATGGAATGTAGTCAAATTAAATCGGGCGATGCTGAGGGAATTAGATTAGGAAATGAGACACTTAAAGTAGTGAAGGAGTTTTGCTATTTAGGAAGTAAAATAACTGATGATGGTCGAAGTAGGGAGGATATAAAATGTAGACTGGCAACGGCAAGGAAAGCGTTTCTGAAGAAGAGAAATTTGTTAACATCGAATATAGATTTATGTATCAGGAAGTCGTTTCTGAAAGTATTTGTTTGGAGTGTAGCCATGTATGGAAGTGAAACATGGACGATAACTAGTTTGGACAAGAAGAGAATAGAAGCTTTCGAAATGTGGTGCTACAGAAGAATACTGAAGATAAGGTGGATAGATCACGTAACTAATGAGGAGGTATTGAATAGGATTGGGGAGAAGAGAAGTTTGTGGCACAACTTGACTAGAAGAAGGGATCGGTTGGTAGGACATGTTTTGAGGCATCAAGGGATCACAAATTTAGCATTGGAGGGCAGCGTGGAGGGTAAAAATCGTAGAGGGAGACCGAGAGATGAGTACACTAAGCAGATTCAGAAGGATGTAGGTTGCAGTAGGTACTGGGAGATGAAGCAGCTTGCACAGGATAGAGTAGCATGGAGAGCTGCATCAAACCAGTCTCAGGACTGAAGACAACAACAACAACATGAACTGGGTAAAATAACTATATTAATTTGCGCTTATTGTCATTTTTATTTGATTTCCAGTCTGCTAACTGATGATGTAAGACTCTCCAATCCAAAGATCGCATTCATTCATTCATTCATTTACACATCGTCTTTAGCAAATTCTGTCATGGAGCAGAGCCTTCAGGTACGTGAAACGAGTCACGTTATACGAGGGTTGACTGAAAAGTAATGCATCCACCTTCGTAACTCTTCAACAGTTGGCAGCATTGGTATGCGGCAGGTACTGGCTTGTTCTGTAGCCTCTTCTGTACAGCTCCAGTTGGCGGGAAGCCTTAGCATTGAACAGTTCTGTTGTTACAGTGTCAAGTATGGAACCCTGTGCAGACACTCGGTCAATGTGATTTAAGCAACGTGCAACCATTGAATTCTTGACGCCAGAAGGAGTCACGCCAAAGGAGAGTCATCAGAGAATGAAAGCAGTTTATGGTGATTGTGTTGATATGGGTACTGTGCATCATTGGGCGAGTAAGTTTAAAGACGTTGAGGCGGGAACATCTGACCTGCGTCACAAAGAGTTGGGCGTCCTGTGACAGCAACTACCAAGTTTCACGGGCAAAATGTTAATAGATTGATTCAGGACGATCGTCGTATCAGAGAGAAAATGTAAGCATAATCGGCATTTCACAAGAACGTGTGGGTCAAATTATTGCTTTGCTTGGCTATCGGAAGACCTATGCACATCGGATATCCCAGATACTGACTCCTGAAATGAAAGTGCACAGACTTGAAATTTGCCAGGAACTCCTCTCGTGTTACGTGAATGAAGGGGAGGCCTTTCTCCATTGAATTGTGAGAGGAGACGAAACGTGGGTACACCATTATGCCCCGGAGACGAAACTCAGCCTATGGAAGATTGACATAAAGACTCGTCCCAGAAAAAGAAATTCAAGACGCAACCTTCAGCTGGAAAAATCATGGCCACAGTGTTCTGGGACGCAGATGGTGTTAACCATGTTGATTTCTTTGATCGTGGAACAACAATAAATTCAAAGCGTTACATCACAACGCTGCGAACTCTGAAACGACGGCTGACTAGTGTCCGAAAGAAAAAGGGAGATCTTTTCCTGCAGCATGACAACGCCAAACTACACAAATGGTTCAAATGGCTCTGAGCACTATAGGACTTAACATCTATGGTCATCAGTCCCCTAGAGCTTAGAACTACTTAAACCTAACTAACCTAAGGACAGCACACAACACCCAGTCATCACGAGGCAGAGAAAATCCCTGACCCAGCCGGGAATCGAACCCGGGAACCCGGGCGTGGGAAGCGGGAACGCTACAGCACGACCACAAGCTGCGGACCCAAACTACACACTTCACGTGCCATCACAGCAGAACTTTGAGTCACTTCACCGTATGGCATCCTCCATACAGTCCATCTGTTCCCGATAATGAAAGACAATCTGCGGGGACATTATTATCCTTCTGATGAAGATGTTGAGAGACCTGTGAGACTGTGGTTGCGGAAACAGAGTGTCGACTTCTTCCTTGATGGCTTCAGAAAACTTGTTCATCGTAATTCTTCAGGCTTTCCTGGCGATCTAATGACACCTTGGGTTGTCGGGTGTTCTGCCGGATATCAGCGTCGTACTTGATCGATATTTCGGTAGCGTAACTCGTTACCTCCATCAGGTGCGACCTGAGACCTGGAGGGCGCGGACCGCAAAGCAGGACTGCAGGGGACCGAAAAGGGATTGGCAATGCTCCAGAAGATCACAACGAGTGGGCACGGACCACAGTGGGAGCGCGTGGTGAAGGGGGAAGAAGGCCACAGGCATAAATACTGGACCAGGTCGCACCTGATGAAGGTAACGAGTTACGTCGCCGAAATATCATACAGTACGACGCTGATATCCTTCAGAACACCCGACAACCCAAGATGTTGTTCAAATGGCTCTGAACACTATGGGACTTAACATCTGAGGTCCGCTCGGCCACACAAGTCGGCGCTCCATGTTTTCTTACCTCCTGCCTAACTGTCATAGTACTTGCAGTGCATCCTGATGCAGTCTGGAATTCCAGTGTGATGCTCTGATAGATGACTGCCTATTACACATTACGACCCTCTTCAACTGTCGGCGATTTCTGGCAGTCAACTGACGAGGTCGGCCTGTACGCTTTTGTGGCGCACGTGTCCCTTCACGTTTCCACTTCACTACCACACCGGGAACAGTGGACCTAGGCATGTTTAGGAGCGTGGAAATCTCGAGTACGGACATATGGCACAAGTGACACCCAAGCACCTGACGAAGTTCGACGTCTGTGAGATCTGCGGTGCGCCTCATTCTGTTCACTCACGATGTCTAATGATTACTGAGGTCGCTAGTATGGAGTATCTGGCAGTAGGTGGCAGAAAAATGCAGCTAATATGAAAAACGTATTTTTTGGAGGTGTCCGGATATTTTACATCACTTACATCTGCATCTACATTTATACTCCGCAAGCCACCGAACGGTGTGTGGCGGAGGGCACTTTACGTGCCACTGTCGTTACCTCCCTTTCCTGTTCCAGTCGCATATGGTTCGCGAGAAGAACGACTGCCGGAAAGCCTCCGTGCGCGCTCGAATCTCTCCAATTTTACATTCGTGATCTCCTCGGAAGATATAAGTAGGGGGAAGCAACATATTCGATACCTCATCCAGAAACGCACCCTCTCAGTGTCTGCCACTTGAGTTTGCTAAACATCTCCGTAACGTTAACACGCTTACCAAATAACCCTGTGACGAAACGCGCCGCTCTTCTTTGGATCTTCTCTATCTCCTCTGTCAACCCGACCTAGTACGGATCCCACACTGATTAGCAGTACTCAAGTATAGGTCGAACGAGTGTTTTGTAAGCCACCTCCATTGTGATGGTCTACATTTTCTAAGGACTCTTTCAATGAATCTCAACCTGGCACCCACCTTACCAACAATTAATTTTATATGATCATTCCACTTAAAATTGTTCCGTACGCATACTCCCAGATATTTTACAGAAGTAAGTGCTAACAGTGTTTGTTCCGCTATATAATCATAAAATAAAGGATACTTCCTTCTATGTATTCACAGTGCATTATGTTTGTCTATGTTAAGGGTCAATTGACACTCCCTGCACCAAGTGCCTATCCGCTGCAGATCTTCCTGCATTTCGCTACAATTTTCTAATGCTGCAACTTCTCTGTATACTACAGCATCATCCGCGAAAAGCCGCATGGAACGTCCGATACTATCTACTAGGTCATTTATATATATTGTGAATTCAGTGGTCCCATAACACTCCCCTGTGGCACACCAGAGGTTACTTTAACGTCTGTAGACGTCTCTCCATTGATAACAACATGCTGCGTTCTGTTTGCTAAAAACTCTTCAATCCAGACACACAGCTGGTCTGATATTCCGTAGGCTCTTACTTCGTTTTTCAGGCACAGTGCGGAACTGTATCGAACGATTCCGGAAGTCAAGGAAAATAGCATCTACCTGGGAGCCTGAATCTAATATTTTCTGGGTCTCATGAACAAATAAAGCGAGTTAGGTCTCACACGATCGCTGCTTCCGGAATCCATGTTGGTTTCTACAGAGTAGATTCTGGGTTTCCAAAAACGACATAATACTTGAGCAAAAAACATGTTCTAAAATCCTGCAGCAGATCGACGTCAGATATATAGGTCTATAGTTTTGCGCATCTGCTCGACGACCCTTCCTGAAGACTGGGACTACCTGTGCTCTTTTCCAATCATTTGGAACCTTCCGTTCCTCTAGAGACTTGCGGTACACAGCTGTTAGAAGGGGGGCAAGTTCTTTCGCGTACTCTGTGTAGAATCGAATTGGTATCCCGTCAGGTCCAGTGGACTTTCCTTTGTTGAGTGATTTCAGTTGCTTTTCTATTCCTTGGACACTTATTTCGATGTCAGCCATTTTTTCGTTTGTGCGAGGATTTAGAGAAGGAACTGCGGTGCGGTCTTCCTCTGTGAAACAGCTTTGGAAAAAGGTGTTTAGTATTTGAGCTTTACGCGTGTCATCCTCTGTTTCAATGCCATCATCATCCCGGAGTGTCTGGATATGCTGTTTCGAGCCACTTACTGATTTAACCTAAGACCAGAACTTCCTAGGATTTTCTGTCAAGGCGGTACATAGAATTTTACTTTCGAATTCAATGAACGCTTCACGCATAGCCCTCCTTACGCTAACTCTGACATCGTTTAGCTTCTGTTTGTCTGAGAGGTTTTGGCTCCGTTTAAACTTGCAGTGAAGCTCTCTTTGCTTTCGCTGTAGTTTTCTAAATTTGTTGTTGAACCACGGTGGGTTTTTCCCATCCCTCACAGTTTTCCTCGGCGCGTACCTGTCTAAAGCGCATTTTACGATTGCCTTGAATTTTTCCCATAAACACTCAACATTGTCAGTGTCGGAAGAGAAATTTTCGTTTTTATCTGTTAGGTAGTCTGAAATCTGCCTCCTATTACTCTTGCTAAACAGATAAACCTTCCTCCCTCTTTTTATATTCCTATTTACTTCCATATTCAGGGATGCTGCAACGGCCTTATGATCACTGATTCCCTGTTCAGCGCTTACAGATCGGAAAGTTTGGGTCTGTTTCTTATCAATAGGTCCAAGATGTTATCTCCACGAGTCGGTTCTCTGTTTAATTGCTCGAGGTAATTTTCGGATAGTATAATTTCACTCGATGCTCTGTCCCTATCACCCGTCCTAAACATCTGAGTGTCCCGGTCTATATCTGGTAAATTGAAATCTCCACCTAAGACTATAACATGCTGAGGAAATTTATGTGAAATGTATTCCAGATTTTCTCTCAGTTGTTCTGCCACTAATGCTGCTGAGTATTTGTGTATCAGCAGGACAATGCAAAGTGTCACATTGCTCACACTGTACGTGCTTGATTCGAAGAGCACCTGGATAAGTTTATCTTACTCTCCTGGCCACCAAACTCACCGGAATTAAACCCAATCGTCAAACTGTGGGATCACCTCTCTCGGGCAGCTGGTCACTGCACTGGAGCCAGCGTGGCTCCACGTCGCTGTCGGTACCTTTCCGAACATTATTGACTCTCTTCGAGCATGTGAAGCAGCGGTCCGCTCTATAAAAGTTGGTTATTTAGGCTTTCGACAGGTGGTCACATTAATGTGACTGGACAGTGTACAACTTAAGTCTCTAGAGAAGGATGCACAGTCTACACCCAAATTATTGTTACTTCTGGCATTGTGGTTCTGGACGGCACAGTTCATCCCGAATTTACTCTCGTTATTAATCATAAATGTCACGAAAGCGTACCTGTGTGTGACCTAGTAAGTGTAAGAATTCCTAGAGACCTGAAAAGGCTTCTGCAGTAAGTTCCGTTATGAGCTTTCCACATTTGTCTTACCGTCGCTCCTGTGAAATAAGTCCTTTTTTGACAATGTCTGCAGGCCACAGAAGATTATGCAGTGTAGTCTAGCAACACAGTGAGAGGAATTTCAGAGCTCAAAGAAGACCCAACTTTGCTTACTGGTTGCGTATCCATGTGTACGTGCTTCCCAGCTGATCGTCCATCTCAATACCCACGCAGTTCACACGTGTACCAGATCTCTCCTTGTTGTTTTTGTGGTCCTCAGTCTTGAGACTGGTTTGATGCAGCTCTCCATGCTACTCTATCCTGTGCAAGCCTCTTCATCTCCCAGTACCTACTGCAGCCTACATCCTTCTGAATCCGTTTAGTGTATTCATCTCTTGGTCTCCCTCTACGATTTTTACCCTCCACGCTGCCCTCCAACACTAAACTGGTGATTCCTCGATATCTCAGAACATGTCCTATCAACCGATCCCTTCTTCTAGTCAAGTTGTGCCACAAGCTCCTCTTCTCCGCAATTCTATTCAGTACTGCCTCATTAGTTATGTGATCTACCCATCTAATCTTCAGCATTCTTCTGCAGCACCACATTTCTAAAGCTTCTATTATCTTCTTGTCTAAACTATTTATCGTCCTTGTTTCACTTCAGTACATGGCTACACTCAATACAAATACTTTCAGAAACGACTTCCTGACACTTAAATCTATACTCGATGTTAACAAATTTTTCTTCTTCAGAAACGCTTTGCTTGCCATTGCCAGTATACATTTTATATCTTCTCTACTTCGACCATCATCAGTTATTTTGCTCCCAAAATTGCAAAACTCCTTTACTACTTTAAGTGTCTCATTTACTAATCTAATTCCCTCAGCATCACCCGACTTAATTCGACTACATTCCATTATCCTCGTTTTGCTTTTGTTGATGTTCATCTTATATCCTCCTTTCAAGACACTGTCCATTCCGTTCAACTGCTCTTCCAAGTCGTTTGCTGTCTCCGACAGAATTGCAATGTCATCAGTGAACCTCAAAGTTTTTATTTCTTCTCCATGTATTTTAATACCTACTCCAAACTTTTATTTTGTTTCCTTTATTTCTTGCTCAATGTACAGATTGAATAACATCTGGGAGAGGCTACAACCCTGCCTCACTCCCTTCCCAACCACTGCTTCCCTTTCATGTCCCTCGACTCTTATAACTCCAATCTACTTTCTGTACAAATTGTAAAAAGCCTTTCGCTCCCTGTATTTTACTCCTGCCACCTTCAGAATTTGAAAGAGAGTATTCCAGTCAACATTGTCAAAAGCTTTCTCTAAGTCTACAAATGCTAGAAACGTAGGTCTTAGGGTCAGTATTGGCTCACGTGTTCCAACATTTCTACGGAATCCAAACTGATCTTTCCCGAGGTCGGTTTCTACCAGTTTTTCCATTCGTCTGTAAAGAATTCGCATTAGTATTTTGCAGCCGTGACTTATTAAACTGATAGTTCGGTAATTTTCACATCTGTCAACACCTGCTTTCTTTGGGATTGGAATTATTATATTCTTGAAGTCTGAGGGTATTTCGCCTGTCTCATACATCTTGCTCACCAGATTGTAGAGTTTTGTCAGGACTGGCTCTCCCAAGGCTGTCAGTAGTTCTAATGGAATGTTGTCTACTCCCGGGGCCTTGTTTCGACTCAGGTCTTTCAGTGCTCTGTCAAACTCTTTACGCAGTATCATATCTCCCATTTCATCTTCATCTACCTCCTCTTTCCTTTTCATAATATTGTCCTCAAGTACATCGCCCTTGTGTAGACCCTCTGTATACTCCTTCCACCTTTCTGCTTTCCCTTCTTTGCTTAAAACTGGGTTTCCACCTGAGCTCTTGATATTCATACAAGTGGTTTTTTTTCTCTCCAAAGGTCTCTTTAATTTTCCTGTAGGCAGTATCTATCTTACCCCTAGTGAGATAAGCGTCTACATCCTTACATTTGTCCTCCTTATGATATCTAAAGTCATCTTGTTCAATATTACATGAGTGTTTGTAAACTGTTTGTTCTGAACCAGTTCCTCACCTGTTCCATCATTCTCATGGCTGGGTCCTGTATAAAAATGTTTGGGCGCTTTATTGGCATATCTGTGTCAGCAGCAAACTTCACATTTCTTGAAGAATCTTCAAATGTTCCCGGCAAATCACAAAAGCAGGTCTAAAACAGACGCGGCCAAATATCGTATCCTGAGGGACACCGTACTGAATGCTTCCTTACGCTGATTCCCATACTATCATTTGATAATGTGGCGATCTGTTCTTTGTGTCGCGTGGAATGCCTTTAAAGGCATACTGTATTAGTTTCCTTGATTTACACAATTAGCACGATGAAAGAAAATGGCGAACAAGGTTATTTTTTCTCGATTAGTTCTATCAGAATTGAGTTCATGATGTCACATATTTTCTTCTAAGTTCTTGCTAAAGGAGTTGTTATCAGAGGGGTGGTTCATTATTCATTTGTAATGTACCTTCGCAGAAGTTTTTGAGAAGACGGGGAGTGTGACTGGTCTATAACCCATCGTCATTTGTTTATTTTCATTTGCAGAAATGAGTGTAAAAGATACGTAACGCACCATATAAGTTTTTTTCATATTACACACGAAGTATCTCTTCTTCTACTGTCAGTCTACACTACATTCCACGACTTTAAAAGCAGTTAGCCCTCGTTATTGTTCCTAATTACTTCGCAGGTTACGAACGCTACCGCAATGTCTTCGTTAAATCCTATCGTCATTTTCTTCAGGAGCCATAGGAGAGTGCAGTGAGACTCACATATGTCGCTGGGCAGGGAGCGTACAGCTTTTCTTACAAGTGAAGTGTAAGACTTCAAACCTCAGAATCGCACAAAAATGCTCCGTGGTGACCAAAATCATGGGACTGCGATATGCGCATATACATATAACACTGCTGGCCATTAAAACTGCTACACCAGGAATATGACGTGCTACAGACGCGAAATTTAATCGACAGTGTGTGTGTGTGTGTGTGTGTGTGTGTGTGTGTGTGTGTGTGTGTGTGTATGTAGTGAGTGAAGTGTTATGAAACAATGTGTGTATAGTGTGTGCAGTGACTGATAGTGAAATATGAGTGAATAGTGTGGCATTACATTATTTAATGAGTTATTTGTAAATAAATTATTGTATACCAGGAGTAAAATCTAATGATTGTCTCTAACTAGAAGTCTGTAAATATATGTGTATACGAATTAGCTTATTGTAAATTGATCTAAGCTTGTAAATACTTTGACATGTCCTATATCCTTGTAAAAAGAGATCTACGGATGAATAAAACTACTACTACAACTACTACTACAGGAAGAAGATGCTGTGATATGCAAATGATTAGTTTCTCAGAGCATTCACACAAGGATGGCGCCGATGGCGACACCTACAACGTGCTGACATGAGGAAAGTTTCCAACCGATTTCTCATACACAAACAGCAGTTGACCGGCGTTGCCTGGTGAAACGTTGTTGTGATT
Source organism: Schistocerca gregaria (assembly GCF_023897955.1). Classification (NCBI taxonomy): domain Eukaryota; kingdom Metazoa; phylum Arthropoda; class Insecta; order Orthoptera; family Acrididae; genus Schistocerca; species Schistocerca gregaria. The sequence continues at coordinate 85,631,513 of NC_064926.1, read as the reverse complement.
CCTCGTGTAAGTCGGAGGAATGCGTACCATTACGTTTCCTTCTTTGATAAAGGTCTTTGATAAAGGTCGGATTGTAGTCTATCGCGACTGCGGTTTATCGTATCGCGACATTGCTGCTCGCGTTGGTCGAGATCCAATGACTGTTAGCAGAATATTGAATCGGTGGGTTCAGGAGGGAAATATGGATCGCCGTGCTGGATCCCAACGGCCTCGCAGTCGAGATGACAGGAATCTTATCCGCATGGCTGGAACGGAACGTGCAGCCACGTCTCGATCTCTGAGTCATCAGATGGGGACGTTTGCAAGACAACAACGATCTGCACGAACAGTTCGACGACGTTTGCAGCAGCATGGACTACCAGCTGGAAGACCATGGCTGCGGTTATCCTTGACGCTGCATCGCAGACAGGAGCGCCTGCGACGGTGCACTCAACGACGAACCTGGGTGCACGAATGGCAAAACGTCATTTTTTCGGATGAATCCAGGTTCTATTTACAGCATCGTGATGGTCGTATCCGTGTTTGGCGACATCGCGGTGAACGTACATTGGAAGCGTGTACTCGTCATCAAAAAAAATGGTTCAAATGGCTCTGAGCACTATGGGACTTAACATCTACGGTCATCACTCCCCTAGAACTTAGAACTACGTAAACCTAACCTAAGGACGACACACAACACCCAGCCATCACGAGGCAGAGAAATATTCGTCATCGCCATACTGGCGTATCAACTGACGTGATGGTATGGGGTGCCATTGGTTACACGTCTCGGTCACCCCTTGTTCACATTGACAGCACTTTGAACAGTGGACGTTACATTTCAGACGTGTTATGTCCCGTGGCTCTTCCCTTCATTCGATCCCTGTGAAACCCTACATTTCAGCAAGATAACACACGACAGCATGTTGCAGGTTCTGTACGGGCCTTTCTGGGTACAGAAAATGTTCGGCTGCTGCCTTGGCCAGCACATTCTCCAGACCTCTCACCGATTGGAAACGTCTGCTCAATGGTGGCCGAGCAACTGGCTCGTCACAATACGCCAGTCAGTGCTCTTGGTCAAGTGTGGTATCGTGTTGAAGCTGCATGGGCAGCGTATCAAGGGGGTTATTACGGCTAGAGGTGGTTGTTCTGGGTACTGATTTCTCAGGATCTAATTGCGTGAAAATGTAATCACATGTCAGTTCTAATATAATATTTGTCAAATGAATACCCGTTTATCATCTGTATTTCTTCTTGGTGTAGCAATTTTAATGGCTAGTAGTGTAAAAGGACAGTGCTTTGGTGGAGATGTTATTTGTACTCAGGTGACTCATGTGCAATAGTTTCCGACGTTATTATTGCTATAGGATGGGAATTGACTAAACCCGGAATGGTAGTTGTAGTTAGACGCATGGTACATTCCATTTCGGAAATAGTTAGGGAATTCAATACTCCGAGATTCACAGTGTGAAGAGTGTGCCGAAAATACCAAATTTAAGGAATTGCTTCTCACCACAGACAACAAAGTGGCCGGCCGACGGCTTTCATTTAATAACCGTGAGCAGCGACGTTTATGTTGAGTTATTAGTGCTAACGGACAAGCAAGACTGCGTGAAATAACCACAGAAATTAATATGGGACGTACAACGATCATATCCTGTTGGACTGTGTGGTGAAATTTGGTGTTGATGGGCTCTAACAGCACATGACCGTCGCGAGTGCCTTTGCTAACAGCTCGACGTTGCCTGCACCACCTCTCCTGGACTCGTGGCCATATCGGTTGGACCCTAGACGAATGGAAAGCAGTGGTCTGCTCAGATGAGTCCAGAGTTTAGTTGGGAAGGGCTGATGGTAAAGCTCCAGTGTGGCACAGGCCCTATGAAGCCATGGTCCCAAGTGGTCAACCGTGCGAGCTGGTGATGGTATGGACTGTGTTTATATATAATGGACTGAGGCCCCTGATCCCAGTGAACCGACCATTGACTGGAAATGGTTATGTTAGGCTACTTGGGGACCGTTTACTGCCATCCATCTTTCCAAGTAACGATGGAATTCTTATGGATGACGTTGTGCCATGTCACCAGGTCACAACTGTTCGCCGTTGGTCTGAAGAACATTCTGGACAATTCGAGCGAATTATGTTGTTACCCGGATCGCCAAACATGAATCCCATCGAACATTTACGGGACAGGAGAGCTCATGCACAAAATCCTGCACCGGCAACACTTTCGCAATTATGGATGGCTACAGAGTCAGTATGGCTCAGTATGTTGCAGGGGACTTCCAACGAGCGTTTGAGTCCTTGCCACGCCGAGTTGCTGCAATGTACCGGGCTAAAGGAGTTCGGACACGATATCGGGAGATATCACATGACTTTTGTCACTTCAGTGTCATCTAGTAGTATAAATCACTCGCCCCGAAAACAGTGGTTGTGCCATTGAATGCGAAACTGTGCGTCTCACCACGAGACACATGTGAATAGTCGTCTACTCTATGACTAAGGCAGGTACTTTGATAACACAAAGAACCAAAATGTCCGTACGGTAAGACGTAGGTTACACCGAAGGCAACAAAATATTGCTAGGCTCTTGATACGATACGTACTTCTTTAGACAATGTAGACGACAAAAAATTAGTACTTTCTCAACAATTCAGTATGTGATCTTGTTGTTACACATCCATTCCTCAATGCCGCCAACCAGTGTCGTCATTGTTATGGTATTCAGTCCGAAGGCTGGTTGCTGCAGTTCTCCACGCAAGCTTCTTCATCTGCAATTAACTATGGCAACTTACATCGTCCAGAATCTGCTTACTGTATTCCTACGTACGTCTTCCACTGCAATTTTTAGCCTCTACTGTTCACTCCATTACCGAACTGACAATTCCAATTCCTTGATGCGCCAGGATGTGTCCCGTTAGCTGAGCCCTTGATTTAGTCAAGTTGTGTCAGAAACATTTTTTTTTTAAAAAAACCTCCATTTCGATACAGTACCTTCTCATTAGCAATTCCATCTAGTCGTCTAATCTTCAGCATTCTTCTATAGCACCACATTTCAAAAGTTTCTATTATCTTTCTGTCTGAACTATTTTCGTCCACATATCAGTTGTGTACAAGGCTACACTCCATACAAATACCTTTAGATAAAGCTTCCCAGATTTATGTTACATGTTAACACACTTCTGTGTTTCAGAAATGATTTTCTTGCTGTTGCAAGGAGCCTAAACAGCTAAGGTCATCAGTCTTCAAAACATATGCCAGGATGGAATCAGTGTACCCCATCTGCCTGCACATAAATTCAGTGTGCAAGTGTGACAGAGTTTTCTAAATGTTTGTGTAGCATGTATTTGAGGCACGACGTGGGTGACAGCCCAGCATTCACCTAGTTGCATGTGGGAAAGCACCTAAAAACCCCATCCACGCTGAGCCGCACATCGATCTTCTTCGCTAATTCACAGAACGGAATCGAACCGGGGTCAGCGCACCTCTCCATCACCGAAGCGGGCACCTTAACGCGCTCGGCTATCCAGACGAGTTTTCTGTTGCCAGCCTGCATTTTATATTCACCGTACTTCGGCCACATTTAGTTATTTTGCTGACCAAATAGCAAAACTCACCAAATATTTTTAGTGCCTCATTTCCTAATCGAATTCCCTCAGCATAGCCTCATTGAATTACATTACATTCGATTACCCTTATTCTACTTTTGTTGATGAACACATCTTATAAACTCTATTCAAGACACTATCCATTTTAGTCAACTGCTCTTCCAAATTCATTGCAGCCTCGGTCAGAATTATAAAACCACCATTAACCCTGAAGTATTTGGGAAACTGGCGTTCAGAAATGTTTCCAAACGTCTCGACGTCTCGGAATGGTCCTGTATGGTTTTCCAAGTTTATGTTGTACCATTTATCCTGCAAAACCAGTAGCAAGTTCAGGTAGCGATGACGGAGGTGGATGGGGATCATGCAACATTCTATTTTAGGAGAGCAGAGAAGGTTCAATAAAATTGTGGTCTTGTGACTTTGGTGGCCAGGGGAGATACGACAATTCATCCTCACAAAATCGGTCCTGGACGATGCAAGCTGTGTTAACTGAATCCTTGTCGTCTTGGGGCACAACATCGCCATTGGGGAACAAACGGTGAACTGTGAGATGGAGCTGATCAGCCAAAATGGTCACATAATCCTTGGCAGTAATGCTACCATACACAGTAACAGTGGGGCCCACGGAGAACCACGATATGGCTGCCCACATCATAGCCGGTCCCCCGCCATGTTTCACTCTTGGGCCTTAAATTCGGCGGGAAGTTGGAAACAGTGACAAATAGTACACGTCAGACGAAATTTGTTCTTCTATTGCACCACTGTCCAGGTTTTATGATACTGGCATCACGTTTTCCTGTTTCGGGCATTTGCATAATTGATGAGTTGTTTTGGAATTCCAGTATGCCCTGCAGTTCTCTGCTTATGGACCTCCCTTCGTGTTGTTTTGGTGCTGACAGAGTTCGCGAATGCGACATTCAGTTGTACAGTGACTTTCGCAGCTGTCGTCCTCTTATTTTTCGCCACATTCCTCTTCAATGACCGTCTGTTACAATTACTCAACATACACTACTGGCCATTAAAATTGCTACACTACGAAGATGACGTGCTACAGACGCGACATTCAACCGACAGGAAGAAGATGCTGACATATGCAAATGATTAGCTTTCCAGAGCATTCACACAAGGTTGGCGCCGGTGGCGGCACCTACAACGTGCTGACATGAGGAAAGTTTCCAACCAATTCATCATACACAAACAGCAGCTGACCGGCGTTGCCTGGTGAAATGTTGTTGTGGTGCCTCGTATAAGGAGGAGAAATGCGTACCATCACGTTTCCGACTTTGATAAAGGTCGGATTGTAGCCTATCCCGATTGTCGTTTATCGTATCGCGACATTGCTGCTCGCGTTGGTCGAGATCCAATGACTGTTAGCAGAATATGGAATCGCTGGATTCAGGAGGGTAATACGGAACGCCGTATCACTAGCAGTCGGGATGACAGGCTTCTTATTCGCATGGCTGTAACGGATCGTGCAGCCACGTCTCGATCGCTGAGTCAACAGATGGGGACGTTTGCAAGACTACAACCATCTGCACGAACAGTTCGACGACGTTTGCAGCAGCATGGACTATCAGCTCGGAATCCATTGCTGCGGTTACCCTTGACGCTGCATCACAGACAGGAGCGCCTGCGATAGTGTACTCAACGACGAACCTGGGTGCACGAATGGCAAAACGTCATTTTTGGGAAGAATCCAGGTTCTGTTTACAGCATCATGATGATCGCATTCGTGTTTGTCGACATCGCGGCGAACTGCACATTAGAAGCATGTATTCGTAATCGCCATACTGGCGTATCAACCGACGTGATGGTATGGGGTGCCATTGGTTACACGTCTCGGTCACCCCTTGTTCATATTGACGGCACTTTGAACAGTGGACGTTACGTTTCAGATGTGTTATGACCCATGACTCTACCCTTCATTCGATCCCTGCGAAACCCTACATTTCAGCAAGATAACGCACGACCGCATGTTGCAGGTCCTGTACGGGCCTTTCTGGATACAGAAAATGTTCGACTGCTGCCTTGACCAGCACATTCTTCAGGTCTCTCACCAATTGAAAACCTCTGCTCAATGGTGGCCGAGCAACTGGCTCGTCACAATACGCCAGTCAGTACTCTTGGTCAATTGTGGTATCGTGTTGAAGCTGCATGGGCAGCTGTACCTGTACACGCCATCCAAGCTCTGTTTGACACAATGCCCAGGCGTATCAAGGCCGTTATTACGGCTAGAGGTGGTTGTTCTGGGTACTGATTTCTTAGGCTCTATGCACCCAAATTGGGTGAAAATGTAATCACATGCCAGTTATAGTATAATATATTTTTCCAATGAATACCCGTTTATCATCTGCATTTCTTCTTGGGGTAGCAATTTTAATGGCCAGTAGTGTATACCTGAGTCCACGGTCTGACGTAGCAGATGAAGTTTCTTCTATTTCCCTGTATGCTGTGTAAATCGTCGATACGGTGCCTATTGAAACACCAAAGACTTCGACTACTTTGGTTACAGAAGCACCCGCCATACGGCCACCAACAACCTGCCCATATTCGAATTCACTTAACCCTGAGATTAAGCACTATGCAGAACATTGTTCTAACCACGAGCATATGCGCAAAACTATAGACATATATCTCTGGCGTCGATCTGTTGTAGAATTTTAGAACATGTTTTTTGCTCGCGTATCATGTCGTTTTTGGAAACCCAGAATCTACTCTGTAGGAATCAACATAGATTCCGGAAACAGTGATCGTGTGAGACCCAACTCGCTTTATTTGTTCATGAGACCCAGAAAATATTAGATACAGGCTCCCAGGTAGATGCCATTTTCCTTTACTTCCGAAAGCCGTTAGATACAGTTCCGCACTGTCGCCTGATAAACGAAGTAAGAGCCTACGGAATATCAGAAAATCTGTGTGGCTGGATTGAAGAGTTTTTAGCAAACAGAACACAGAATGTTGTTCTCAATGGAGAGACGTCTACAGACGTTAAAGTAACCTCTGGTGTGCCACAGGGGAGTGTTATGGGACCATTGGTTTTCACAATATATATAAATGACCTAGTAGATAGTGTCGGAAGTTCCATGCGGTTTTTCGCGGATGATGCAGTAGTATACAGAGAAATTGCACCATTAGAAAATTGTAGAGAAATGCAGGAAGATCTGCAGCGGATAGGCACTTGGTGCAGGGATTAGCAACTGACCTTTAACACAGACAAATGCAATGTATTGCGAATACATAGAAAGAAGGATCCTTTATTTTATGATTATATGATAGCGGAACAAACACTGGTAGCAGTTACTTCTGTAAAACATCTGGGAGTATGCGTGCGGAACGATTTGATGTGGAATGATCATATACAAGTAATTGTTGGTAAGGCGGGTGCCAGGTTGAGATTCATTGGGAGAGTCCTTAGAAAATGTAATCCATCAACAAAGGAGGTGGCTTACAAAACACTCGTTCGACCTATACTTGAGTATTGCTCGTCAGTGCGGGATCCGTACCAGATCGGGTTAACGGAGGAGATAGAGAAGATCCAAAGAAGAGCGGCGCGTTTCGTCACAGGGTTATTTGGTAAGCGTGATAGCGTTACGGAGATGTTTAACGAACTCAAGTGGCAGACTCTGCAAGAGAGGCGCTCTGCATTGCGGGGTAGCTTGCTCGCCAGGTTTCGAGAGGGTGCGTTTCTGGATGAGGTATCGAATATATTGCTTCCCCCTACTTATACCTCCCGAGACGATCACGAATGTAAAATTAGAGAGATTCGAGCGCGCACGGAGGCTTTCCGGCAGTCGTTCTTCCCGCGAACCATACGCGACTGGAACAGAAAAGGTAAGTAATGACAGCGGCACGTAAAGTGCCCTCCGCCACACACCGGTGGGTAGCTTGCTCAGTATAAATGTAGATGTAGATGTAGACTGACACTTGCAAAGTATTGAGCGCACTGTACAGGTGGTGTTCGTGGTCAGACACAAACGCGCCACCCGCATTTTTGAACAAGCATGCATTTTCGCGGTGTTTGAACATCTTTATCGAATTCTTGCAACTCCGAACAAATGCGACGCTGGTTACCGACACCTGCGGCTGCAAGGCGGCGGCACCGGCGCGCCACGTGCTGTGGAGCGTTCGCCAGCGGAACAGGTTCCCACGTGGGCGTGTGGCGGTCACGAGTGACGTGGGGCCTGGCCTTCGAGCGCAAGCGGACGTGCTTCTCACAGCCGGTGCCGCCAACGCCGCCCACATAATAGCTGTAATCTGACGGCCCACGCAATCTATTATGTTACTGGAACAGGTTAAGTCGCGCTCTGCGCCTCTGTTTCTTCCGGCCGCTATCGCCGCGCAGTCTCTGTTCTCATTAATTAGAAACACGCAAGTAAGGTATGAGTGAAAAGCAGATACTCTGATTTCGTGACGCTGAAAAGATTTTCCTCGAGGGACAGCAGGTCGACGCTCGTCACCCAAGACTTTCATTCTTCATTCTAACGAAATGGGTTCCATACGTAGGCATAGCAAGAGAAGGGGACGGGCGGAGGGGGGAGCATGAGGGGAGGGGCAGAGAGTGTAGGCGGGGACAAGAGGAGGGCACTTGTCCTCTCCTGGAATCTGGGGTACAGACTTCTTCATCACTGCAGAATGTTCTCTGCATCTCTGGGGGTGATCGTCTGGGATTTTACTAAATCATAGATTTGGCATTGCTGAGGGCGACGGTAAATACAGTTGCTATAAAGTCATATATATATATATATGTTTTAGTAAAATCCCAGACCATAGATTTGGCATTGCTGAGGGCGACGGTAAATACAGTTGCTATAAAGTCATATATATATATATATATATATATATATATATATATATATATATATATATATATATATATATATATATATAAAACTTTATAGCGACTGTATTTACCGTCGCCCTCAGCAATGCCAAATCTATGATTTAGTAAAATCCCAGACGATCACCCCCTTACGAGATAGGACTGACGGAGTATATAGAAAAAGTTTCAAGAAAGGCAGCACGTTTTGTATTATCGCGAAATATGGGAGAGAGGGTCACAGAAATGATACAGGATTTGGGCTGGAAATCATTAAAAGAAAGGCGTTTTTCGTTGCGACGGAACTTATCATGAAATTTCAATCACCAATTTTCTCATCCGAATGCAAAAATGTTTTGTTGATGCCTACCTACATAGGGAGGAACGATCACCACGATAAAATAAAGGAAATCAGAGCTCGTACGGAAAGATATAAGTGTTCATTTTTTTCCGTGCGCTACACGAGATTGGAATAATAGGGAATTGTGAAGGTGGTTCGATGAACCCTCTGCCGGGTACTTAAATGTGATTTACAAAGTATCCATGTAGGTGTAGATGTACTACTGCTACTCAAGTCACGCAACTACTGTTAGACCAATCAGTGGTTTACACTAACCGTAATTATCAATCAGGGAAATTTTTGATACACCAAAGGCAAATGAAATTGTGTGATAATCACCAAAACAAAATGATAGGGGAGGTGCCTGATGGTATTACCACGGCAGTCTCCTGCCCAGCAGGCACCGCCATCTTTCAACCTCTGTGCAAATTCCCCACACTGTAAAAAATGAAGCCGGCTGTTGTGGCCGAGCGGTTCTAGGACATCACACACATCCATGCCCGAGGCAGGATTCGAACCTGCGACCGCAGCGGACACGCGGATCCAGACTGAAGGGCATAGAACCGCACGGCCACACCGGCCGACCCCACATTGTATCAAGGTCTTACAATATAATTCTGAACAACGTAAAAGGCTAACTTTAGTGGAACTGGTTCTCCAAGTGACAGCCACTGTGCCTAACCACACTTCCAAGGGAAAAGGCGAGCCATTGCACGATGGTCCTAGCGCATTTCCGCTGTTAGCCTCGCGTCAGGACTTCGCCACTGAAGCTTCCGCACCACTACCACCTTTAAAGCAAGCATATACGGACGTAAGATGGTGAGGAATCGGACGATTCCGCTTCGCTTCTCAGCTCTACTACACAGATTCTGGTGGCGGAGGCCCCTCCTTGAGTTTGGACCAGAATATAACGTGCTTAACAACCAATTTTCGAAAGCGTCCAGCACTTCCTCCAACCTGACTACCAAGGCCGAGACCGCCTCTTTGGAATCACATGAGGATAGAACTGTTCCGGAGCTCCGTACTATATCTGCAGACTTGCCAGACATCCGTGAGTCTGTAACGCATCGCCACCATTCTTCTGCGTCCCCGGATGGGGAAAGTGCGCCACAAGCCGCTGTTGATGGAACCCCGATCGACCCAAGTGACAGCAAATGACGTATCGTCAGTTTCCGATGCGCTTGATTCAGAGAAGACGCAACTCCCATCTGTACCTCAGGAGTACCACCCCCCACCCCCAATGCCACACGTTGCAACATGCGGCAGTCGCCTACTTGCACAGCCGCAACAAAACTACGTTTTCAACCTGAGCGCGCAGCATCGCGAAAAAAGGAAAAAAATGGTTCAAATGGCTCTGAGCACTATGGCATTAGCATCTGATGTCATCAGTCCCCTAGAACTTAGAACTACTTGAACCTAACTAACCTAAGGACATCACACATATCCATGCCCGAGGAAGGATTCGAACCTGCGACCGTAGCGGTCGCGCGATTTCTAGACTGAAGCGCCTAGAACCGCTCGACGACCAACGGCCGGCAAAAAGGAAAAAAAAAAAAGCAGAAGAGAGGGATCCACATCTTTACATTCAGATTCATCCGTTGACTCTGTCATGGAATGTTGACAGTAATTTGCAAGTCATCAACTGCATAATTTTCTAATCGATAGATACAGGCCTATATTTTTCTTATCTTGAACGTGAAGAGAATTAGTTCCGAGTTTAGACTTGCGGCCCTGCGACAGTTTATTTAGGCATGATATTCTTACAAGAAGTGTTATTTCAAAAATTTTTTCTGTTCCTGGCTTTTCTACTTTCTATAATGTGGCTCCTGAACTGTCTACTGGTACTGCAGTATTTTAGAGAGAGGGAAAACCACTGACTGATTTCGAAATTCTAAGGCTGCGCTTTTTGTGACCTTACTTTGATTCTTCTTTATGTCCCTTCAGGATCTGGTCGTTCCACAGATCATGCACGTTTTTATAAAGAGGATATAGCTTGTTATGTGATCGGAGGCTTTCCCGGCGTATGTGTTGTTTCCAGGGTTTTCGGGTGTCCAGCCGTATGCGACCGTTGAAGTCCCGCGATATTTCGGCGAGCAAACCGACGGTGTGGCTATGGGCAGCCCTCTCTCACCAGTGGTAGCCAACTTATTTATGGAGAGTTTCGAAGAGGAGGCACTTCAATCGGCCGAACGGAAACCCATGTGTTTTTCACCGGTACGTGGGCGTCACGTTTGTCATTTTAGAACATCTAAATTCCGTCCACGACAACATAGGTTCACCATGGAGATCGAGAAGGAAGGGAAATTACCCTTTCTTCATGTACTCGTAGAGCAGAGATTGAATGTCACACTGGGTCATAGCGTGTACCGTAAGCCTACTCATACGGACCTATATCTACGTGCCTCGAGTTGCCACTATCCTGCACAAGTCAACGGGATGCTCAGCATATTGGTTCATAGCCCATAATAGATATCAGACGAACAAAGTCTGCACAAAGAACTCAAACACCTAGAAAATGTGTTTCACAAGAACGGATACAGCAAATGACAGATTCAGACAGCCCTCAGACGACGGAAATACTGCAGAAACCCAGATTAAGAACAGTCTAAAGATGAGGAAACAAGCCTTTCCTTTCTACCGTATACAGGCAACGCGACATCAAAAATTGGGAGACAGCTGAAACAACACAAAATGGACACGGTCTTCCGGCCACCATCCGAGATTCGGGCCCTACTGGGGACAGTGAAAGACAGATTTGGCCTCGAGAAAGCAGGCGTATATAATATTCCATGTTGTTACGGTAAATCCTACATCGGTGAAACAATCCGAACAGTCGAAGACCGCTGCAAAGAACACCAACGCCACACGCGCCTAGGCCAGCCCACCAAATCGGCAGTGGCAGAAAACTGCTTGGAAACTGGCCACAACGCGAAATACGAAGAAACGTCTCAGAGCAAACTGACAAAGAACAACACGCATCAATTAAACAATGAGAGGAAAACGAAATCTTAAGACAGCCAACAGAACAAGCACAAATAAAACACAAAGTGATACACATGTTAGATATAGAAGAAACATTTCAGCTGACATATATACACTCCTGGAAATTGAAATAAGAACATCATGAATTCATTGTCCCAGGAAGGGGAAACTTTATTGACACATTCCTGGGATCAGATACATCACATGATCACACTGACAGAACCACAGGCACATAGACACAGCCAACAGAGCATGCACAATGTCGGCACTAGTACAGTGTATATCCACCTTTCGCAGCAATGCAGGCTGCTATTCTCCCATGGAGACGATCGTAGAGATGCTGGATGTAGTCCTGAGGAACGGCTTGCCATGTCATTTCCACCTGGCGCCTCAGTTGGACCAGCGTACGTGCTGGACGTGCAGACCGCGTGAGACGACGCTTCATCCAGTCCCAAACATGCTCAATGGGGGACAGATCCGGAGATCTTGCTGGCCAGGGTAGTTGACTTACACCTTCTAGAGCACGTTGGGTGGCACGGGATACATGCGGACGTGCATTGTCCTGTTGGAACAGCAAGTTCCCTTGCCGGTCTAGGAATGGTAGAACGATGGGTTCGATGACGGTTTGGATGTACCGTGCACTATTCAGTGTCCCCTCGACGATCACCAGAGGTGTACGGCCAGTGTAGGAGATCGCTCCCCACACCATGATGCCGGGTGTTGGCCCTGTGTGCCTCGGTCGTATGCAGTCCTGATTGTGGCGCTCACCTGCACGGCGCCAAACACGCATACGACCATCGTTGGCACCAAGGCAGAAGCGATTCTCATCGCTGAAGACGACACGTCTCCATTCGTCCCTCCATTCACGCCTGTCGCGACACCATTGGAGGCGGGCTGCACGATGTTGGGGCGTGAGCGGAAGACGGCCTAACGGTGTGCGGGATCGTAGCCCAGCTTCATGGAGACGGTTGCGAATGGTCCTTGCCAATACCCCAGGAGCAAGAGTGTCCCTAATTTGCTGGGAAGTGGCGGTGCGGTCCCCTACGGCACTGCGTAGTATCCTGCGGTCTTGGCGTGCATCCGTGTGTCGCTGCGGTCCGGTCCCAGGTCAACGGGCACGTGCACCTTCCGCCGACCACTGGCGACAACATCGATGTACTGTGGAGACCTCACGCCCCACGTGTTGAGCAATTCGGCGGTACGTCCACCCGGCCTCCCGCATGCCCACTATACGTCCTCGCTCAAAGTCCGTCAACTGCATATACGGTTCACGTCCACGCTGTCGCGGCATGCTACCAGTGTTAAAGACTGCGATGGAGCTCCGTATGCCACGGCAAACTGGCTGACACTGACGGCGGCGGTGCACAAATGCTGCGCAGCTAGCGCCATTCGACGGCCAACACCGCGGTTCCTGGTGTGTCCGCTGTGCCGTGCGTGTGATCATTGCTTGTACAGCCCTCTCGCAGTGTCCGGAGCAAGTATGGTGGGTCTGACACACCGGTGTCAATGTGTTCTTTTTTCCCTTACCAGGAGTGTAGAATACAAAGACACAAATACAGACATTAGACCATTCATGCATAGACCACCAAATAACCCACAAGTCAAAACAACAATAACAACTATCAACACAATCATACGCAACAAAATAAATGAAAATATGACTATGGAAGAGTTACAACTACTGGTTTATATAGGAGCACTCACTATATTAAATATGCACTCCAGGCAGAGATCAGAACCAACCAACACACAGAAGAAAACCACAAAACCAGCATGGCAACACAGGCTACAGATCAGAATAGAAAAACTGAGAAAAGACATCGGAGAGCTAACACAATTTGTAAAAAATGAAATATCAGACAAAAAACGAAAAAGGTTAGGTAAAATCTCACAACAAGAAGCGATAGAGCAATTAGATGAAAAGAACCAGAAATTACAAGCATTGGCCAAACGACTTAGAAGCTACAAAAAAAGTGAAAATAGAAGGAAACGAAACCAAACATTCAACACAAACCAAAAGACGTTTTACCAGACAATAGCTAACACACACATTAAAATAGACAATCCACCAAACATAACAGACATGGAACACTTCTGGAGCAACATATGGTCAAACCGAGTACAACATAATAGACATGCACGGTGGATACAAGCAGAAACAGAAACATACAAGATGATACCACAAATGCCTGAAGTGATAATTTTGCAACATAAAGGCATCGGAGCAATTAATTCTATGCACGATTGGAAAGCCCCTGGAAAAGATAAAATAGCAAAATTTCTGGCTAAAGAAGTTCACCTCAGCACATTCACATCTAACTAAATTATTTAACAGTTACATTGCAGACCCATACGCAGTCCCTGATACACTTACACAAGGAATAACTTACCTGAAACCTAAATATCACGTACACAGCAAACCCAGCAAAATATCGCCCCAAAACATGCCTACCAACAATATACAAAATATTAACTTCAGTCATTACCCGGAAATTAATGACACATACAACACAGACCAAAATTATAAATGAAGAACTAAAAGGCTGCTGCAAAGGAGCACGAGGATCTAAAGAGCAACTGATAATAATGCAGAGGTGACATATCAAGCTAAAACTAAACAAAGGTCGCTACTCTACATATAAATTGATTACTAAAAAGCTTTTGATAGTTTACCCCACTCATGGTTACTACAAATATTGGAAATATACAAAGTAGGTCCTAAACTGATACAGTTCCCAAACATAGTAACGAAAAATTGGAAAACCACGCTTAATATCCAAACAAATTCAAATAATATCACACCACAGCCAATACAGATTAAGCGTGGAATATACCAAGGAGACTCGATAAGTCCTTTCTGGTTCTGCCTTGCTCTGAACCCACTATCTAACATGCTAAATAATACAAATTATGGATATAATATTACTGGAACATAACTACACAAAATCACGCATCTAAAATTACTGGCAGCAACAGATCAACTACTCAACCAATTACTAAAGATGACAGGGGTATTCAGCAATGTTATAAATATGGCTTTTGGAACAGACAAATGTAAGAAAAATAGCATAGTCAAGGGAAAACATAATAAAGAAGAAGATTACATATTGGATAACCACAGCGACTGCATAGAAGCGATGGAAAAAGCAGATGCCTATAAATATCTGGGCTGCAGACAAAAAATAGGAATAGATAATACAAATGTTAAAGAAGAACTAAAAGAAAAATATAGACAAACAAAAATACTGAAAACAGAATTGACAGCAAGAAACAAGACAAAAGCCATAAATACTTATGCAATACCAATATTGACCTACACATTTGGAGTAGTGAAATGGAGTAACACAAACCTAGAAGCACTCAATACACTTACACAATCACAATGCCACAAATATAGAATGTATCACATACATTCAATAACAGAAAGATCCACATTAAGCAGAAAGGAAGGAAGAAGGGGATTTATCGATATAAAAACCTACGTTAAGGACAGGTAGACATTTTAAGAAAATTCTTTACACAACTAGCAGAAACTAGCAAAATACACAAAGCAATCACTTATGTAAATATATTGGCTACACCACTGCAATTTCATAACAGCTTCTACTACCCTTTAGTTCACATAACATCAACAGATACGAAGAACGTAAATTGGAAAAAGAAAACACTTCATGGGAAGCACCCGTATCATCTAACACAGCCACACATCGATCAAGACGCATCCAACACATGGCTAAGAAAAGGCAATATATACAGTGAGACGGAAGGATTCATGACTGCAGTACAGGATCAAACAATAAACACCAGATATTACAGCAAGCATATTATTAAAGATCCCAATACGGCATCAGATAAATGCAGACTTTGCAAACAACAAACAGAAACAGTAAATCAAATCAGAAGTGGATGTACAATACTGGCAAATATAGAATACACCAGAAGACACGACAATGTAGCAAAAATAATACATCAACATCTTGCTATACGAAACAACATATACCCGTGGTCTAGGGGTAGCGTCTTTGATTCATAATTAAAACGTCTTCGGTACCGGGTTCGTTCCCCGCCACTGCCTAATTTTTGATAAATAATCAGCATTGGCGGCCAAAGACTTCCGGCATAAGAAGTCAGCCTCATTCTGCCAACGGCCTTGTCAAAGAGGGCGGAGGAGCGGATAGAGGTTCAGGGCACTCTCTTGTCCTAGGGGTGGGAAATTGCCCCTAAAGGCGGAAGAATCAGCGATGATCAACGACATGAGGATGCAGAAGGCAATGGAAACCACTGCATTAAAGACACGTAACATGTACCCACAGGACAAGTGGCCTGTAGTTGAAGAAGTGTCAGGATGATCTCTCCAAATGATGTCATGATGATCTCTCCAAAAGATTCCGGAATAGTCCCCCATTCGGATCTCCGGGAGGGGACTGCCAAGGGGGAGGTTACCATGAGAAAAAGATTGAATAATCAACGAAAGGATAACGTTCTACGAGTCGGGACGTGGAATGTCAGAAGCTGAACGTGGTAGGGAAACTAGAAAATCTGAAAAGGGAAATGCAAAGGCTCAGTCTAGATATAGTAGGGGTCAGTGGTGAAGTGGAAGGAAGACAAGGATTTCTGGTCAGATGAGTATCGGGTAATATCAACAGCAGCAGAAAATGGTATAACAGGTGTAGGATTCGTTATAAATAGGAAGGTAGGGCAGAGGGTGTGTTACTGTGAGCAGTTCAGTGACCGGGTTGTTATAATCAGAATTGACAGCAGACCAACACCAACAACGATAGTTCAGGTATACATTCCGACGTCACAAACTGAAGATGAACAGATAGAGAAAGTTTATGAGGATATTGAAAGGGCATTGCAGTATGTAAAGGGGGACGAAAATCTAATAGTCATGGGCGACTGGAATGCAGTTGTAGGGGAAGGAGTAGAAGAAAAGGTTACAGGAGAATATGGGCTTGGGACAAGGAATGAAAGAGGAGAAAGACTAATTGAGTTCTGTAACAAGTTTCAGCTAGTAATAGCGAATACTCTGTTCAAGAATCACAAGAGGAGGAGGTATACTTGGAAAAGGCCGGGAGATACGGGAAGATTTCAATTAGATTACATCATGGTCAAACAGAGATTCCGAAATCAGATACTGGATTGTAAGGCGTACCCACGAGCATATATAGACTCAGATCACAATATAGTAGTGATGAAGAGTAGGCTGAAGTCCAAGACATTAGTCAGGAAAAATCAATACGCAAAGAAGTTGGATACGGAAGTCCTAAGGAATGACGAGATACGTTTGAAGTTCTCTAACGCTATAGATACAGCAATAAGGAATAGCGCAGTAGGCAGTACAGTTGAAGAGGTGTGGACATCTCTAAAAAGGGCCATCACAGAAGTTGGGAAGGAAAACATAGGCACAAAGAAGGTAGCTGCGAAGAAACCAGGGGTAACAGAAGAAATACTTCAGTTGATTGATGAAAGGAGGAAGTACATGTTCCGGGAAAATCAGGAATACAGAAATACAAGTCGCTGAGGAATGAAATAAATAGGAAGTGCAGGGAAGCTAAGACGAAATAGCTGCAGGAAAATGTGAAGAAATCGAAAAAGATATGATTGTCGGAAGGACAGGCTCAGCAAACAGGAAAGTCAAAACAACCTTTGGTGACATTAAAAGCAACGGTGGTAACATTAAGAGTGCAACGGTAATTCCACTGTTAAATGCAGAGGAGAGAGAGTATAGGTGGAAAGAATACATTGAGAGCCTCTATGAGAGTGAAGATTTGTCTGATGTTATAGAAGAAGAAACAGGAATCGATTTAGAAGAGATAGGGGATCCAGTATGAGTATCGGAATTTAAAAGAGCTTTGGAGGACTTACGGTCAAATAAGGCAGAAGGGATAGATAACATCCCATCAGAATTTCTCAAATCATTAGGGGAAGTGGCAACAAAACGACTATTCACGTTGGTGTGTAGAATATATGAGTCTGGCGACATACCATCTGACTTTCGGAAAAGCATCATCCACCCAATTCCGAAGACGGCAAGAGCTGACAAGTGCCAAAATTATCGCATAATCAGCTTAACAGCTCATGCATCGAAGCTGCTTACAAGAATAATATACAGAAGAATGGAAAAGAACATTGAGAATGCGCTAGGTGACGGTCAGTTTGGCTTTAGGAAAAGTAAAGGCACGAGAGAGGCAATTCTGACGTTACGGCTAATAATGGAAGCAAGGCTAAAGAAAAATCAAGACACGTTCATAGGATTTGTCGACCTGGAAAAAGCGTTCGACAATATAAAATGGTGCAAGCTGTTCGAGATACCGAAAAAAGTAGGGGTAAGCTATAGGGAGAGACGGGTCATATATAAATATACAATATGCACAACACCCAAGAGGGAATAATAATAGTGGACGGTCAAGAACGAAGTGCTCGTATTAAGAAGGGTGTAAGACAAGGCTGTAGCCTTTCGCCCCTTCTGTTCAATCTGTACATCGAGGAAGCAATGATGGAAATAAAAGAAAGGTTCAGGAGTGGAATTAAAATACAAGGTGAAAGGATATCAATGATACGATTCGCTGATGACATTGCAATCCTGAGTGAAAGTGAAGAAGAATTAAATGATCTGCTGAACGGAATGAACAGTCTAATGAGTACACAGCATGGTTTGAGAGTAAATCGGAGAAAGACGAAGGTAATGAGAAGTAGTAGAAATGAGAAGAGCGAGAAACTTAACATCAGGATTGATGGTCAAGAAGTCAATGAAGTTAAGGAATTCTGCTACCTAGGCAATAAAATAACCAATGACGGACGGAGCAAGGAGGACAACAATAGCAGATTCTCTATCGCAAAAAAGGCATTTCTGGCCAAGAGAAGTCTACTAATATCAAATACCGGCCTTAATTTGAGGAAGAAATTTCTGAAGATGTACGTCTGGAGTACAGCATTGTATGGCAGTGAAACATGGACTGTGGGAAAACCGGAAAAGAATCGAAGCATTTGAGTTGTGGTGCTATAGACGAATGTTGAAAATTAGGTGGACTGATAAGGAAAGGAATGATGAGGTTCTACGCAGAATCAGAGAGGATAGGAATATGTGGAAAACACTGATAAGGAGAAGGGACAGGATGATAGGACATCTGCTAAGACCTGAGGGAATGACTTCCATGGTACTAGAGGGAGCTGTAGAGGGCAAAAACCAGTCAATAGACTGATGAAAAAAAAACAGCACGTTCCCACATACAAGTATGCACCACAAAATGTACTGGAGAATGATGAATACAAATTATACTGGAACAGAACCATTATAACAGATAAAACCACACCACATAACAAAGCTGGCATCAAACTCACTAATAAAAAGAAGAAATTAACACAACTGATCGAAATATCCATACCCAATACAACAAATATACAGAAGAAAAAATTGAAAAATACATCCAACTGGCTGAGGAAGTCAAGGACATGTGGCATCAGGATAAAGTTGACATTATACCAATTATACTATCAACTGCAGGAGTCATACCACACAATATCCACCAGTATATCAACGCAATACAGCTACATCCAAACGTATATGTACAACTACAGAAATCTGTATACCGTACAGTTAAAAGTAAGTCACGCTTAATCAAGGTCCGCGTCACTTTTCATTTTTAACCAGACATAACGACTGAGAAAGGAAATAAATAATAATAATATGCATAACTTATGTGACAAAAGAAAGAATTGTTTTTGTGGAATTTTGTTGTTTTGTACATAATAAAATACAGTTTAGAGCAATAAAGAAATAATGTATAAGCCTTCGCAACTCTCAATTTCGCATTTTTGCGTAAGTGGAAGTTTTTCGTGCTATTCCATTTTTCGAAAGAATGTACAAGATCCCTACCAGATGTATTAATTCACGAATTTACTTCCGCGCTGAAAATCAGATATTCTTACGCTGCACGCACACAACAACTTGTTCTAACTGTACACTTCCTTGTTAATGTTCGCCTGCAGTCACGCCTATTTTATTTCGCTACTCTCTCTATCAAAGGACCTGTTCTCGGAGACCCCATTTCCTTTGCGGATAACTTTTATTGGTATTTTACTTTTGTGTTACCAGAATGAGATTTTCAATTTGCAGAGGAGCGTGTGCTCACATGAAACCTCCTGGCAGATTAAAGCCGTGTGCCGCACCGAGACTCGAATTCGGGACCTTTGCCTTTCGCGGGCAAGTAATCTACCGACTGTGCTACCCAAGCACAGATCACGACCCGTAGTCACAGCTTTACTTTTCTGTTAGCTTTTAAAACAGATTCAACATAGTTCATGTTTACACTGCACACGATAGCCGAGTCCCGCACTGTAAAGAACCAACTACAAACACAAAGTGCCGTTTGTGGAAACGATTAAACTCAAGTAGTAATGTCTATCAGCTTGGTAACTTGAATAGAGACTCTGAGATCCATAGGGGCCTAAAGCACCGCCGCGACCCCACATTCAAGTGAAACAACTTGCCGTGAGTTTTCATAATCATATACAATACAGGCCTACAGCACAGATAAACCTGACTTACCATAAAATCAACAGATTTCAGAAGCATGGATAAATGCTACTATCGTGCAATCCACGGTGAGGTGCTTTAGGCTCTTATGATTCTCACAGGAGTAACTCCCAACCGCACCCCCCTCATAATTTGTGGCAAGAGCTCTCAGTGGACAGCTCGTTAAAATTTGAACACAGATCAAGCGTGAAAACAGGAAGAAAGTGTATTGAACTGTGAAAAAAGAAGCAAAATAGAAACAGTGAACGGCTCAAGCTTAAGAAGTACAACATCGAGCACAGACGAAGAGCCATCGAGTCGTGGTTAAGTGTTGGACTTCAAAGCGAACGAACCCATATTCAAAACTCCATCGCACCAATTTTTTTTCACAAAATTATGAATTGTCCGTCCGGTCAGTGTCGTGGAGTAACGTCTGTCTGCAACAGCGAGATGTAAGGGAGAGACCTGTAGTGAAAATTGATTCTGCCCAACTACTACACTCCTGGAATTGGAAAAAAGAACACATTGACACCGGTGTGTCAGACCCACCATACTTGCTCCGGACACTGCGAGAGGGCTGTGCAAGCAATGATCACACGCACGGCACACCGGACACACCAGGAACCGCGGTGTTGGCCGTCGAATGGCGCTAGCTGCGCAGCATTTGTGCACCGCCGCCGTCAGTGTCAGCCAGTTTGCCGTGGCATACGGAGCTCCATCGCAGTCTTTAACACTGGTAGCATGCCGCGACAGCGTGGACGTGAACCGTATATGCAGTTGACGGACTTTGAGCGAGGACGAATAGTGGGCATGCGGGAGGCCGGGTGGACGTACCGCCGAATTGCTCAACACGTGGGGCGTGAGGTCTCCACAGTACATCGATGTTGTCGCCAGTGGTCGGCGGAAGGTGCACGTGCCCGTTGACCTGGGACCGGACCGCAGCGACACACGGATGCACGCCAAGACCGCAGGACCAGAATATAACATGCTTAACAACCAATGTTCGAAAGCGTCCAGCACTCCCTCTAACCTGACTACCAAGGCCGAGACCGCCTCTTTGGAATCACATGAGGATAGAACTGTTCCGGAGCTCCGTACTATATCTGCAGACGTGCCAGACATCCGTGAGTCTGTAACGCATCGCCACCACTCTTCTGCGTCCCCGGATGGGGAAAGTGCGCCACAAGCCGCTGTTGATGGAACCCCGATCGACCCAAGTGACAGCAAAAGACGTATCGTCAGTTTCCAATGCGCTTGATTCCGAGAAGACGCAACTCCCATCTCTACCTCAGGAGTACCACCCCCCACCCCCAATGCCACACGTTGCCACATGCGGCAGTCGCCTACCTGCACAGCCGCAACAAAACTACGTTTTCAACCTGAGCGCGCAGCATCGCGAAAAAAGGAAAAAAATGGTTCAAATGGCTCTGAGCACTGTGGGACTTAACATCTGAGGTCATCAGTCCCCTAGAACTTAGAACTACTTAAACCTAACTAACCTAAGGACATCACACATATCCATGCCTGAGGCAGGATTCGAACCTGCGACCGTAGCGGTCACGCGATTTCTAGACTGAAGCGCCTAGAACCGCTCGACGACCAGCGGCCGGCAAAAAGGAAAAAAAAAAAAAAGCAGAAGAGAGGGATCCACATCTTTACATTCAGATTCATCCGTTGACTCTGTCATGGAATGTTGACAGTAATTTGCAAGTCATCAACTGCATAATTTTCTAATCGATAGATACAGGCCTATATTTTTCTTATCTTGAACGTGAAGAGAATTAGTTCCGAGTTTAGACTTGCGGCCCTGCGACAGTTTATTTAGGCATGATATTCTTACAAGAAGTGTTATTTCAAAAAATTTTTCTGTTCCTGGCTTTTCTACTTTCTATAATGTGGCTCCTGAACTGTCTACTGGTACTGCAGTATTTTAGAGAGAGAGGGAAAACCACTGACTGATTTCGAAATTCTTAGGCTGCGCTTTTTGTGACCTTACTTTGATTCTTCTTTATGTCCCTTCAGGATCTGGTCGTTCCACAGATCATGCACGTTTTTATAAAGAGGATATAGCTTGTTATGTGATCGGAGGCTTTCCCGGCGTATGTGTTGTTTCCAGGGTTTTCGGGTGTCCAGCCGTATGCGACCGTTGAAGTCCCGCGATATTTCGGCGAGCAAACCGACGGTGTGGCTATGGGCAGCCCTCTCTCACCAGTGGTAGCCAACTTATTTATGGAGAGTTTCGAAGAGGAGGCACTTCAATCGGCCGAACGGAAACCCATGTGTTTTTCACCGGTACGTGGGCGTCACGCTTGTCATTTTAGAACATCTAAATTCCGTCCATGACAACTTAGGTTCACCATGGAGATCGAGAAGGAAGGGAAATTACCCTTTCTTCATGTACTCGTAGAGCAGAGATTGAATGTCACACTGGGTCATAGCGTGTACCGTAAGCCTACTCATACGGACCTATATCTACGTGCCTCGAGTTGCCACTATCCTGCACAAGTGAACGGGATGCTCAACATATTGGTTCATAGCGCATACTAGATATCAGACGAACAAAGTCTGCACAAAGAACTCAAACACCTAGAAAATGTGTTTCACAAGAACGGATACAGCAAACGACAGATTCAGACAGCTCTCAGACGACGGAAACACTGCAGAAACCCAGATTAAGAACAGTCTAAAGATGAGGAAACAAGCCTTTCCTTTCTACCGTATATAGGCAACGCGACATCAAAAATTGGGAGACAGCTGAAACAACACAAAATGGACACTGTCTTCCGGCCACCATCCGATATTCGGGCCCTACTGGGGACAGTGAAAGACAGATTTGGCCTCGAGAAAGCAGGCGTATATAATATTCCATGTTGTTACGGTAAATCCTACATCGGTGAAACAATCCGAACAGTCGAAGACCGCTGCAAAGAACACCAACGCCACACGCGCCTAGGCCAGCCCACCAAATCGGCAGTGGCAGAACACTGCTTGGAAACTGGACCCAACGCGAAATACGAAGAAACGTCCCAGAGAAAACTGACAAAGAACAACACGCATCAATTAAACAATGAGAGGAAAACGAAATCTTAAGACAGCCAACAGAACAAGCACAAATAGAACACAAAGTGATACACATGTTAGATATAGAAGAAACATTTCAGCTGACATATATAGAATACAAAGACACAAATACAGACATTAGACCATTCATGCATAGACCACCAAATAACCCACAATTCAAAACAACAATAACAACTATCAACACAATCATACGCAACAAAATAAATGAAAATATAACTATGGAAGAGTTACAACTACTGGTTTATATAGGAGCACTCACTATATTAAATATACACACTAGGCAGAGATCAGAACCAACCAACACACAGAAGAAAACCACAAAACCAGCATGGCAACACAGGCTACAGATCAGAATAGAAAAACTGAGAAAAGACATCGGAGAGCTAACACAATTTGTAAGAAATGAAATATCAGACAAAAAACGAAAAAGGTTAGGTAAAATCTCACAACAAGAAGCGATAGAGCAATTAGATGAAAAGAACCAGAAATTACAAGCATTGGCCAAACGACTTAGAAGCTACAAAAAAGTGAAAATAGAAGGAAACGAAACCAAACATTCAACACAAACCAAAAGACGTTTTACCAGACAATAGCTAACACACACATTAAAATAGACAATCCACCAAACATAACAGACATGGAACACTTCTGGAGCAACATGTGGTCAAACCCAGTACAACATAATAGACATGCACGGTGGATACAAGCAGAAACAGAAACATACAAGATGATACCACAAATGCCTGAAGTGATAATTTTGCAACATAAAGGCAACGGAGCAATTAATTCTATGCACGATTGGAAAGCCCCTGGAAAAGATAAAATAGCAAAATTTCTAGCTAAAGAAGTTCACCTCAGCACATTCACATCTAACTAAATTATTTAGAGTTACATTGCAGACCCATACGCAGTCCCTGATACACTTACACAAGGAATAACTTACCTGAAACCTAAAGATCACGTACACAGCAAACCCAGCAAAATATCGCCCCAAAACATACCTACCAACAATATACAAAATATTAACTTCAGTCATTACCTAGAAATTAATGACACATACAACACAGACCAAAATTATAAATGAAGAACAAAAAGGCTGCTGCAAAGGAGCACGAGGATCTAAAGAGCAACTGATAATAGATGCAGAGGTGACATATCAAGCTAAAACTAATAAAGGTCTCTACACTACGCATACATTGATTACCGAAAAGCTTTTGACAGTTTACCCCACTCATGGTTACTACAAATATTGGAAATATACAAAGTAGATCCTAAACTGATACAGTTCCCAAACATAGTAACGAAAAATTGGAAAACCACGCTTAATATCCAAACAAATTCAAATAATGTCACATCACAGCCAATACAGATTAAGCGTGGAATACGCCAAGGAGACTCATTAAGTCCTTTCTGGTTCTGCCTTGCTCTGAACCCACTATCTAACATGCTAAATAATACAAATTATGGATATAAAATTACTGGAACATAACAACACAAAAATCACACATTTGCTATACATGGGTGATCTAAAATTACTGGCAGCAACAAATCAACAACTCAACCAATTACTAAAGATAACAGGGGTATTCAGCAATGTTATAAATATGGCTTTTGGAACAGACAAATGTAAGAAAAATAGCATAGTCAAGGGAAAACATAATAAAGAAGAAGATTACATATTGGATAACCACAGCGACTGCATAGAAGCGATGGAAAAAGCAGATGCCTATAAATATCTGGGCTGCAGACAAAAAATAGGAATAGATAATACAAATGTTAAAGAAGAACTAAAAGAAAAATATAGACAAACAAAAATACTGAAAAAAGAATTAACAGCAAGAAACAAGACAAAAGCCATAAATACTTATGCTATACCAATATTGACCTACACATTTGGAGTAGTGAAATGGAGTAACACAGACCTAGAAGCACTCAATACACTTACACAATCACAATGCCACAAATATAGAATGTATCACATACATTCAATAACAGAAAGATCCACATTAAGCAGAAAGGAAGGAAGAAGGGGATTTATCGATATAAAAACCTACGTTATGTACAGGTAGACATTTTAAGAAAATTCTTTACACAACTAGTAGAAACTAGCAAATTACAAAGCAATCACTCATGTAAATATATTGGCTACACCACTGCAATTTCATAACAGCTTCTACTACCCTTTAGTTCACATAACATCAACAGATACGAAGAACGTAAATTGGAAAAAGAAAACACTTCATGGGAAGCACCCGTATCATCTAACACAGCCACACATCAATCAAGGCGCATCCAAAACATGGCTAAGAAAAGGCAATATATACAGTGAGACGGAAGGATTCATGACTGCAATACAGGATCAAACAATAAACACCAGATATAACAGCAAGCATATTAGTAAAGATCCCAATACGGCAACAGATAAATGCAGACTTTGCAAACAACAAACAGAAACAGTAAATCAAATCAGAAGTGGATGTACAATACTGGCAAATATAGAATACACCAGAAGACACGACAATGTAGCAAAAATAATACATCAACATCTTACTATACGAAACAACATATACCCGTGGTCTAGGGCAGCTGGCACGGTAGCTCAGCGTGTTCGGTCAGAGGGTTAGCTGCCCTCCGTAATAAAAAAAACTGAGTCAATGGATCAATAAAGAACTTCAACGGGTCAGGTGACGTCCGCCACGAACAATTGTAACGAACAATAACGAACAAAATGAGATAAAAAAAGAATTGGCGGCCGAAGACTTCCGGCATAAGAAGTCAGCCTCATTCTGCCAACGGCCTTGTCAAAGAGGGCGGAGGAGCGGATAGAGGTTCAGGGCACTCTCTTGTCCTAGGGGTGGGAAATTGCCCCTAAAGGCGGAAGAATCAGCAATGATCAACGACATGAGGATGCAGAAGGCAATGGAAACCACTGCATTAAAGACACGTAACATGTACCCACAGGACAAGTGGCCTGTAGTTGAAGAAGTGTCAGGATGATCTCTCCAAATGATGTCATGATGATCTCTCCAAAAGATTCCGGAATAGTCCCCCATTCGGATCTCCGGGAGGGGACTGCCAAGGGGGAGGTTACCATGAGAAAAAGATTGAATAATCAACGAAAGGATAACGTTCTACGAGTCGGGACGTGGAATGTCAGAAGCTGAACGTGGTAGGGAAACTAGAAAATCTGAAAAGGGAAATGCAAAGGCTCAGTCTAGATATAGTAGGGGTCAGTGGTGAAGTGGAAGGAAGACAAGGATTTCTGGTCAGATGAGTATCGGGTAATATCAACAGCAGCAGAAAATGGTATAACAGGTGTAGGATTCGTTATAAATAGGAAGGTAGGGCAGAGGGTGTGTTACTGTGAGCAGTTCAGTGACCGGGTTGTTATAATCAGAATTGACAGCAGACCAACACCAACA